>NC_092402.1:41721897-42356769 GCF_030028105.1 Mobula birostris
ATTAATAAACAACTTCCCTTGTATCATAACTTTCCGTTTAAATTGATTAATAATTATTTCTCATATCTTGGGATTAAAATTACTTATAAACACAAAGATTTATTTAAGACTAATTTTTTACCCTTAATTGATCATATTACTCAACTTTCATCTAAATGGTTTCCATTATATTTAACTTTGATTGGTTGTATTAATGCAGTTAAGATGTTTTTTCTACCAAAATTTTTATATATATTTCAGGCATTACCGATTTCTGTTCCAAAATCTTTTTTTGATAAAGTTGACTCTAAAATTTCTTCATTTATTTGGCAAAATAAAAACCCGAGACTGGGTAAAATACATCTACAGAAAGCTAAGAGAGATGGAGGTTTAGCATTACCTAACTTTAGATTCTATTACTGGGCAATTAATATTCGACATATGAAATTTTGGTTACTTGACCAAGATACACGATCCATCCCTAAATGGGTAGTTTTGGAATTACAATCTGCTCAGGGCTATGCACTTGGCTCTATTTTAGGTTCCTCTCTTCCTTTCGATTTGAAACGCCTCAAACTGGTTTCTAACCCGATAGTTAAATATACCTTACGTATTTGGTTTCAATTCAGAAAATTTTTCGATCTTAACCAATTTGGGCTAGTGATCCCTATTTTTAGGTAACATTTTTTCCTCCCTCTTTCACGGATCGTGTGTTTCAAATTTGGAAGACTAAGGGTATTTCACGGTTTTTGGATTTATTTTTAGATGGTTCCTTTATGTCTTTTGAACAATTATCTAATAAATATAATTTACCAAGAATACATTTTTTTAGATATCTTCAAGTTAGAAATTTCCTAAGTACTATACTTTCTTCCTTTCCAATGCTTCCTCCTACATATATTTTAGATACTATAATTAACCTTAATCCATGTCAGAAAGGTGCAACGACTATTATTTATAATATTATTATGAAACTTAGGAAAGCTCCATTTGATAAGATTAGGTCAGATTGGGAACAAGAATTGGGTTCTATTATTTCCGTGGATGACTGGGGGCAGATTTTACAATTAGTCAATACTTCCTCTATCTGTGCTAAACATTCCCTAATTCAATTTAAAGTTGTTCATAGAGCACATATGTCCAAAGATAAGTTAGCTCATTTTTATTCTCATATTAATCCTTTATGTGATAGATGTCCGGGGCAGATAGCTCCCTTAACTCATATGTTTTGGTCTTGTCCTACTCTGGAAACTTTTTGAAGAGACATTTTTAATATTATCTCAAAGGTATTGAATATAGATATCTCTCCTTATCCTATTACTGCTATCTTTGGATTACCTAAAATTTCCAGTAATCTTTCCCCTTCAGCCCGTAGAATGATTGCATTTCTTACTTTAATGGCAAAAAGATGTATCTTACAACATTAATGTTAATGCTCCAACTACCTTTTTTTGGTTCTCCCAGACGATATTATGCTTAAATTTGGAGAAAATTAGAAGTAATCTTTATGATTCCTCATTTAAATTTGAACAGACCTGGAGATCTTTTATTCAATATTTTCATTTAATGTAATTTTTTTTTTCTCTTTTGTTTCATATTTATATTCCCTTGTTTTTTTAACTGTTTTTAATGGAGGTCGGGTTTGAGGACGTGATTTTAAGTTCTTTAACTCTACCTGTTTCCAAGTTAGCCCATTGATTTGCTTTGCTTTTAGTTTAGTTGCACGGTGGGTTTTTTTTGGGTTTTTTTTTCCCTTTTCTCTATTGATATATATAAAAATTAGTATACTATTAATTTACCTTATTATTTTATGTTTAAACTGCACTGTTTGTATCAATTTTTTTCTGTATTAATATCCCCTGTAATTTCTAACAGTGTATTAGTGCTTATATGGTTTACCTTTTGTATACTTATTTAATAAAAAGATTTAAAAAGAAAGAAAGATAAACTTCAAAGTTAATCAATTAGTTATAAATTATCCATAACATGATGTGTAAGTGAAAATTCTTTCTGTCAATGTACCAATATAGTCCATCAGATTAATGCTATGACAGATTGTAAACTTATCTTACCACTTTTATTAAGGGAAATGACAGCTCTTAATTTTCAGTGGCTTTACAGTGTGTCAAATATTGATAATTATGGTAAGGTTCTTGACTGTGACATCCAGGGGCTGATTTTTCTCAATCTGTAGCAAGACGATCAATGTTAGTATACTTGGAGTAACTATAACTCTGCTATTGTGATATAAAATAGCCTGTTTTTAATTCAAAATTATTGTAAAGCATTTCATTGTCAAACGAACTGCTGAAATACAGGGTTATGCTGATAATTCTGAATTCTTTACAAGTAGCTCAAATTTCTTCCTCTAGGACAATTTTCTGGTGGTTCAGATCCTCATTATGAGGTATTTGTAGAGATAGAAGGAGTCAGAAACTTGTCAGAGGATCAGCGTTACAAGGTGAGACTCCATCTTTATTTTCCTTTATGGAGAAAAATTATGCTGATTTAAGCTTAAAATTATTTCACCTTTGAATTTTTCAGATGGTTGTAAAGCAAAAATATTTGATAAATAATATAATCATAGAAATCATGTAAAATAGCCATTCTCCTATTCTGATTGGTAGTAGATTTATCTATCCACCTCAACAGAGCGTTATAGTTAATTTTAGATTTATTTTCTGTTTAATTGCTAACAAAAGCTAAGCTGTATTTTATTATTATTGACATCCACTTATCTATCTCCTTTAGTTGGATCAGTGCCTTCAAGAAGATTCAGCAGTGTATCAGTTATTTCGACGCAAGGGCAGCATTGGACCAATGAGAGTTCACATTGTTGCAATGGGCAGCTTCAAGGAGCTAACAGATTTCATCATCGCAAATTTAGGCACTTCGCATAATCAGTTCCAAATCCCCCGTGTTCTGAAGAACAAACAATTTTTGGACTTCATTCAAAGAAAAGTGATTTCATGAAACCTTTGCTTTTTTAGTTTCATGTCTTTGAGCCTTAATTTAGCTTCATTCACCTCTTCCTTGCATTGGATTGATAAAGACCAACAGCAGCCCCTTTTGGATGTAATTCTACCTGACTCTTGTGACTGATTTTGTTTTTACCCTTTTGTTGCGAGTCTTCATGAAGTCAGTCCTGGGGGTTGGTGGTGTAGGGGTGAGGTGGGTGTTGTGGTTGGAGCTGGTCAGACTGTGCAAGCTCTATTGGAGCGTGGAACCAACCCTGATGGACAGTCATTGTCATTTTGCCAATATTTGGATTCTAATATACTGTATACTGTAGCTTCCTATGAGGTCTCTGCAGTGAAAATTGTGGATTGGATGCACTGGAATGAACTGAAATCCTGCTTCAGACACTCTGTGAGAGCACTGTTGGTCAGTGGGATTTGGTATCTGCCGAGATGAAACCTCTTCCAGAGAAACCCACTATTATCATAACTAATCACAGCTCATTTATCTGCATAATTATTGGGTTTTTTTGCTTTAAAGCAATTTACAGCAGTAAACTTATACATTCAGTTATTAAATCTGCTTGTATTGATGCAAAATTTAACTTTATTGTTCCTTCCCTTGCAAGTTACTTGCAGGGGACTGCTGCCATTGCTTGACAGTAAAGAGTTTTTTTTACTCTGTCACGTTTTAGCCTGGTTGTTGCCTGTCCTGATATACCCAATTAAAGTTGGAGTTGGTCCACCGCTATGTGTTTCAAATGTGGTCATTTTGATGGTACAACCTCACCCGTGAGTGATTGCTTTCTGACATGGAACATTTGTTTGTATATAGGGCAGACAGTCAACTGTTCCATCATGTGGTTGTGCTGTGGGAACTTGACACAACACCTTCACCTTAAAACCAGTGTGTGGCCTCTTATGAATGCGATAACATCTAGGCAGCTATTAATCTCGCCTATTTGTGTGTGACTACAGCACAAATAAAATCATGGATGTTTATGATATGAATGGAGTCCTCACAGCCTTTCGAAGTATTATCAGTTGATGTATTGCAGTTGAGAATTTTCACACTTGTTCTGTGCTTATCCAGATATCGTTTGATAGGCTTTCCCCATGCATTTGAGAAATGAGCGTTAGATCCCCACCATCATCCTGCTGCTCCCATTTAGTCCTTTCAGCTATTGTCATAAATCAAAGGCTGTAGTTAGTGAATGTGCCACATTGGCAATCTGAGATTGTGAAGCTGCTTCTAAACTCTAAGGATTAATTGGGGCACAGGGGGACTACAGCTTTTAAGACAGAAAAGAGTAACAATATGATTGTCCTTTCTTTTAAAGTTCAAAGTAAATTGATTATCGAACTATTTTGTGTCAGTTTTCACTGTGAAAGACACTGCCAATATGCCAGAAATTCGAGAGTGTCATGGGGCTGAAGTGAGTGTAGTTGGTATTACTAAGGATTGGGAAGCTGAAAGGTCTGAAGGTGGATAAGTCGCCTGCACCAGATGGACTACACTCCAGGGTTCTGAAAGAGGTGGCTGAAGAAATTGTGGAGGCATTAGTAATGATCTTTCAAGAATCACTAAATTCTGGAATAGTTCCAGAGAAGAGGAAAATTGCAAATATCACTCCACTCTTTAAGAAGGGAGGGAGGCAGAGGAAAGGAAATTATAGGCCAGTTAGCCTGACTTCAGTGGTTGGGAAGATGTTGGAGTACATTATTAAGGATGAGGTTTCAGGTGAAGGCACTTGATAAAATAGACCACAAGTCGGCATGTTTCCTTAGGGGACAATGTTGCTTGACAAATCTGTTGGAATTCTTTGAGGACATAACAGGCAGGGTAGACATAAGAGTCAGTGGATGTTGTTTACTTGGATTTTCAAAAAGCCTTTGACAAGGGGCTGCTAAACAAGATAAGAGCCCATGGTATTACAGGAAAGATACTAGCATGGATAGAAGATTGGCTGACTGGCAGGAGCCAAGAGTGGGAATAAAGGGGGCCTTTTCTGGTTGGCTGCCAGCGGCCAGTGGTGTTCTGCAGTAATTGATATTGGTATTAGCTTCTTTTCACGTCATATGTCAACGATTTGGATGATGGAATTGATGGTTTTGTGACCAAGTTTGCAGGCAATACGAAGAAAGAAGGGCAGGTAGTGTTGAGGAGGCAGGGACTTAGATTGGGAAAATGGGCAAAGAAGTGGCAGATGGAATATAAAAGAAAGATAAAGTCTGTCCGGAGCCTTGTGGCCCATCAGGCTGGTGCTTATGCCGGTTTCTGTGGGTGAAACGACTGAGAGTATGAGGCTCCCCCCCACCCCCGCCCCCGGATAGGGCGCCAGTCTATCTCGAGGTTAACCCCCAGCATTGGCCGCTACCCATTTTCAGCTGGGTGGACTGGAGCAGTGTGTGGTTAAGTGCCTTGCTCAAAGACACAACACGCTGCCTTGGCCGAGACTCGAACCCACAACTTTTGGATCGTGAGCCCAACGCCCTAACCACTTGGCCACGCGCCACACACATAGTCTAGGGAAATATATGATCATGCACTTTGGTAGAAGGAATAAAGGTGTAGACTATTCTCTAAAGGGAGAAAATTTTAAAAAAGCAGAGGTGCAAAGGGACTTGGGAGTCCTTGTGCAGGATTTCCTAAAAATTAACTTGCAGCTTGAGTCGGTAGTAAGGAAGGCAATTGCAATGTTAGCATCCAGTGTTAGCAATGAGGATTCCTTCAGCATCTGGTGACCCTGTGATCTCTGTTTTAAAGGGATGGGGTACTTTGTAAGGCTCTGAAAACCTGTGTCAACCAACTGACGGGGGCATTCAAAGACATCTTCAATCTCTCATTGCTATGGCGGCATCCATCATTAAGGACCCCCACCACCCAGGACATGCCCTCTTCTCATTGTTACCATCAGGAAAGAGGTACAGAAGCCTGAAGGCACACACTCAGTGATCAAAAACAGCTTCTTCCCCCCGCCATCAGATTTCTAAATGGACATTGAACCCATGAACTCTGCCTCACTACTTTTCTTTAAACTGTATTTCTGTTTTTTGCACAACTTATTTTAACTATTTAATAGACGTATATAGACTTTATGTAATTCAGTTTTTTCTCTATATTTGTTTATCATGTATTTCATTGTACTGCTACCATAAGGTTAACACATTTCGTAACATATGCAGCTGATATTAAACCTGATTCTGATTCATTTCAGGAGGACTAGAAAATAAGAGCGAGGATGTAATGCTGAGACTTTATAAGGTACTGGTCAGACCGCACGGAGTATTGTGAGCAGTTTTGGACCCCTTGTCTAAGAAAAGATGTGCTAGCATTGGAGAGGGTCCAGAGGAGGTTCACAAGAATGAAAGGGTTAACATACGAGGAGCATTTGTTGGTTCTGGGCCTGTACTTTCTAGAGTTTAGAAGAATGATGAAGGATTTCATTCAATATTCAATAGGTTTCAAAGTCCCAGATAGAGTGGGTGTGGAGAGGATGTTTCCTGTAGTGGGAGAGTTTAGGACCAGAGGGCACAGCCTCAGAATGGAGGTACATCCACTTAGAATAGAGATGAGAAGGAATTTCTTTAGCCAGAGGGTAGTGAATCTGTGGTATTCATTGCCATGGATAACTGTGCAGACCAAGTCATTGTGTGTATTTAAAGCAAAGGTTGATAGGTTTTTGATAAGTCAGGCTGTCAAAGGTCATGGGGAGAAGATAGGAGAATGGGGTTGAGAGGGATAATAAATTAGCCATGATGGAATTGGTGGAGTAGACTCAATTGGCCAAATGGTCTATTCTGCTCCTATCTCTTACGGTCTTATGGAGTTCATAGCTTGTGTTCAGTGGTCAGTTCAGTGTTGAGATCAGTGAAGTTATCACGCTGGTTCAGGAGCCAGCTGGCACGGAGAAGAGTATGGCTTGAATTCTTCAATCTTATTCGTGGTTAAGATCAGAGGTCTTTTTTCAGTCTTTATTATGGTTTCCACAATCAGATTATTTTCAGATGATTTCCAAAAAAAATATTAGGACTCTGTAAAGTGCAACTGCAGTAACATTGGTAATAATTGTAGATTAGTTCATGCTTTAACTTGCAGTTTTGCTTACGTCTTCATTTATTGTCACAGTGTTGTAAACGTGTTCTATTTTCTGCCCCATTCCTTTTAGTAAATAACTCTTCCAACCCTTTTTATTAAACCACTGAACAACACGTCACACAGAGAAAATGAAATCGGTAAATGGTCTGCATGCATCTTGAACTGCCTGTGAGGCAAATTTGAAACAAATGTTGTCATGGATCTTTATCTGTTAAAAATAGTGAATAGTATTTACCAGTGTGGCCTTCAGTGTGATTTATCCCTTCGTATCTATTTTCCTGCTGCCAAGTGACACTTTGTACTGGCAAAATCTGTTTACTGTTATGTTAAACACCAGATAAGATTGACTAAAGTTCATTTACTCAACTAAAGTATTATTTCCAACTTCATTCAGACTGTGGGGAACCTTCAGTTATTGGGGAGTGTTTGCCCTGTGTTACCTATAATCAGCGTTCTTTATATCTAAAAGTGTGAATGCATTTGCATTTGACTGTACAACTCATAAAATGGGACATGCTTAGGTGTGTATAATGATCTTTTCGTAATTTATTAAAAAAATATAGTTAAGGTCATACAATGTTAAATCTTCTGAGTCAAATGCTATGCAGGTGAAAGATTCCACTGTTACGGAGTCATTTTGATTTTGTATTTGTTTGCCTAGATTAATTGTAATTTTTCTGGTACCTGTGGCTCTGATTTTAAAGGTCTCGATTGTTTGCCTAAACTTCTATCTCATTCATTGTCTATCTGTTTCATCAGCAAAGCTTAAAACTAAATTATGAAGACTATAACTGTGACTTTTCTCATTAGACTTCCAAAAATTATAACTTGAGAACAAACGGAGAACATTTTCTTTTGACAAAAAGTACATTGGCAGTTAAAGGGGCATGAGAGAGCAAAGCCCCCACTAACAGCAATAAATTGATGACTGGAACAGCAGCTGGTGCCTTTAATTTATAGTCATTGGCCAAGACTCCAATTAACAAAAGATCAATTAATATCATCCAACATTATAACCATATTTCTATTGGTGTTTGAAAACGTTGCTGATTGCTGACTGACTTGTTCACTGCTCTGTCATCGTAAGGGTGCTGGGGCAGGGTGGGCTCTCCAAAAATTAAACTGTTAAAGTACAATGTTTTGGTGTAGCTTCTGTTGAGTTGTAGACTCGCACAGCATGGAAACAGGCCATTCAGTCCATCAAGTTTGCGTGACTATCAAACGCCCATTTACAGTACCTGTATACCAAATGTAGGGTTGTCTCCACCAGTTACTTCCCTGCTTCTGTTACTATCTCCACCCTTTCCTCTCCTACACATCTCCATCTGCCTATCAACTTCACCTCACCCATCCTTTGCTTACTAGTTCCTATCCTCTCCTTCCCCTCATGTATTTATTGTGGCTATCTATCTCCCCCTTACACTCCAAGTCCTTATGATGTGAAACAGTGACCACCTCTTTGCCTCCACAGATGCTGCCTGACCTGCTGAGTTCCTCCAGCAGATTGCTTTTTTTTGCTTCACAGTAGGCCTATATTTATACTCCCCTTATTCCCACAAAGTTCCCCCAGATTCTACCACTCAACAACACACTAGTGCCATTTACAGGGCTAATTGATCTGCTCATTTTAGGGATGAGGGTGGAAAACAGAGGAAGCCAGCATGGTTTCAGGGGGAATGTGCGAAACTCCATGCTGGATTGGACCAGTGTCTCCAGAGCTGTGACACTGTACAGCAAGCTGTGCTACGTTTGGTAGAGAAAAGCAAACCACCTCCACGCTTACTGTCCTGGAATCTGCTGGTATGTGTTTTATGATTAAGAAAACCCATAACAACTCGTTTATTGAACTCCAAACACTGAGCACAAAGCATGGTAAAAGTACTTTGTGTAAATATGTCATCACGCAGGCCAACCTCTTAATGACAAGCCCAACTCAGGGTCGGTGGCTGTGAAGTACATATGTTTCCACCAATTACAGACCGCCCAGAAATGCACGTCATGGCAGATGAAAACAAACGAGGTGGAATGTAGGTCAACAGGAACCCAAGAGCGCTGTACGCCATGATGGGAGGTAGGAATAGGTTCAAAGGAATTGAATTTACTGAGGAGAGTGGAACACTGTTGAGAGGCTGACCAGGCGGTTGTGGCGTCAGGAATAAAATCACAGCTGCCGGTATACCAACTCAGCTGCGAAAAACTGCATGTCCTCTTTCGGAGCTGTTCTGAGCCCCAGCAGGATGCATGGGAGATGATCATGCCAACACTCATTGGTCTGGGAAGCCCTCAGAGCAGTCTTTAAGGAGCGGTGAAACAGCTCACAAAGGCCATTGGAATGCGGGTGATACGCCGTGGTGTAATGTAGCCTAACTACAAGGTTCTGGGCCATCGCAGCCCAGAGGTCTGATATGAATTGGGGACTCTGGTCAGAGGAAATATCAGATGGGGTGCCAAGCCGAGCATCCCAGGTGCTGATAAACGCCCAAGCCACGCCTGCGACTGTTGCTGATGCTAGAGGGACGACCTCTGGCCACCTGGTAATACAGTCCACTGTGGAAAGGAGGTGCGTGAAACTACGGGAGGTGGGAAGAAGACCAACAAGGTCTACATTGACATGGTCAAACTGTCACTCAGGGATCTCAAAAGGTGCCATTGGCACCTGAACATGACAGTTAACCTTTGCCCACTGGTGCTCCACACAGGCTGCTGCTGATTCCTTTCTAAAGTCGCTCTGCACAAACTGTACTGCAACCAGTTTCTGTGAAACTTTCTGGCCTGCATGCCAGAGGCCATGTACGGAGTTAAAAACAGTCCATCTCCAGTTTGCAGACACGATAGGGCGAGAAACACAGGAGAGAAACCCCAGCTTCCTTGAATTTAATGTCAGGCTACCACAGGCCCGTGACCGTTGTTTGGTAAGCCTGGACCCCTGAGTCAGTAACCTGATCAGCTGCCATGCCAGCATAGTCAACCCCTATGGGTATGGCCTCGGTGCCTGGCCATGAGAGGCAATCGGCCCTGACATTATCTTTCCCCTTGTTATGTTGTATATGTAGGCCAGCTGGCATTGTTGCCATGCAGTCCAAGGGTCTGATATTTTGGCCATCGCATGCACAAGCGGTTTGTGGTCAACAAACACTATGAAATGGCAACCCTCTAGAAAATGGCAGACAACCAGATAGAGACCAAGAAGCTCACGATCACGTGTTGTGCTTCCTTTCAGGGAGATGGAGCTGCTGGTTGAAGAAGGCAAATGGCTGCCACACACCTTCGACCAACTTGCACAGCATAGTCTGAAGCATCAGTAGTAATGGCTATAGGTGTGTTGGGGAAACGGATACACCAGTAGGGTCGCATTAGAAAGAACCCCTTTGGTATAATCAAATGCCTTGGTCATGTCTGCTGACCAGTCAAGCACATGATTAGGGGTATTGCCTTTAAGCGCACTATACAGGGGGAGGATAAGTTCAGCAGTTCACGGAATGAAGCGGTGATTAGAAATTCGCCATACCTGTAGTTTTCTAGTAGCGTGTGGTGGTGGAAAATCTATAATAGCAGCTACTTTTGATGGGAGGGGTTTCACACATTCTGCAGAGATGCGATGGCCGAGGAAGTCAATGGTTAACAACCAACCTGGCATTTAGCAGGGTTAATAATCAGCCCGTGTTGGCTTAAGCGCTCGTAAAAGTGTGCGGAGATAAGATACATGTTTGGATTTGGATGCACTGGCAACAAGTATGTCATCCAGGTAAACAAAATGAAAATCTAAGCCTTTTAATACAGAGTCCATCGGCTGTTGGAAAGTCTGTGCTGCATTTTTCAGCCCAAACGTGGTATGTGCAGAAACTCAGAGGCCAACTCCAGACTGGAGCAGCAAATCCAAGAGGGATAAGTAGGCTGTTGATGGTTGATAGCATGCCACAATGGGTAAACACTCTTTCGGATCAGCAATCTGGAAAGTAGGGTGTTGGTAGCAAAGTCCCATCCCAAGGCTCAGACTGTGCAGACTGCGCTGCGTAGGAGGGAGGTCCTTTCAAGATCAAGGTTCTGTAGATCTTTGGCCAGATCTTCAGACTGAGACATTCCATGACCTCAGCACTGTTGGATGTGATCTTATGCAGCCTGAGATTAAACTGTGCCATTACGTTTTGCTCTGGTTTCAGCAAGCTGACTACTTCTTCTGCACTAGAAAATGATTTAAGACCATCATCAATGTAGAAATGCCTTTCTATGTACCTGTGTGCTTCAATCCCAAATTCCTACTCTCTCGCTTAATAGCTGTCTTTTTAAGGCTGTAGATTACCACATCTAGCGAGGGGCAGTTACCAAATACATGAACTGTCATGCTCCAGAATCTCATTGCTCATCTGGTGGTCACAAAACCACGAGGATCTGAGGTGGTCTCGATGATCCTCTTTCACTACGAAGCTGTGGAACATACGATGTTCCATGTCTGCCATCACTGCGACAGACTCAGTTCTGAAGTGCATAAGGAACACAAGCAGATTGTTATTGAGGTTTGGATCTCGCAAGACCATTTTGTTCAGCGATATGTCTTTGAACTGCACACTTGAATCAAAGACAGTTAGTATTTGTGAAGGTTTCTGGGGGTGATAAATACCAAAGTTGGGCAAATACCAGTTTTCTTTGTTGGAATCTGGTGGAGGCAATAATTCAGCATGATTGTTCCTGAGAGTCCCTCCGTGAACTCTACGTAATGATCTTTCATTTCTGGTTTCCCTGTTAATGTGTGACTGAGGGACTTGAGTCGACTAAGGGACTGCTCTCTGTGTTTGGTAGGTTCTGTTGTGGAGAATGGAAAGGAAGCGAAGCTACCCAAATGTTTGACTCATATTTGTTAAACTCTTTGTTGATAATCTGAAGGAATACCTCATCTTCGATGGAAGGTGCCAGTTTATAATCATCTTCCGACTGGCAGAAGACCAGTTTGCCTGAATCTGGTTGAGCGGGAGCTTGGTTTGCTTATCTTCAATCTTCTCGTTCATACAGATCCTCCTCTCACAGGGTCTGCAATGACTTGGGTGCCCCTTCTCCAGGGCATTCATCTTAAATGTGCTGACAGTGGGCTGATGAGGCAGGCTTCACTCACTGTGACCCAACCCATGTCCAGTCATTGGGCATAAGTTGTATTGAGCTGACCATTACGCTATTCATGTGCCTCACTGTATGTGCCCAGATGGTGTCTCTACCATGCGTCAGGAGAGTCTCAGCTGAAGAGTCAAATGGGGGAATCTTGTCAGCTACGTATGTCCTTAAGATGTGAATGACCACGTGCTTCAGGACCAGCTTCAGGAGTTCGGATTTCATTGCTATCATTGGGAATATGGTCACACTCAATGAGGGTTGGCAAGGGTATACAGACCTCTCTCCCCGCCCCCCCAGTCCACTGTTGACTCCATGACAAATCCACTGGCTCTTCTGGCAACTTCCGATGTTCCAGAACAGGTCCTTAGAGTGAATGAGGAAGTAGAACTTTGAATACTGAATATGTTAAAGAATGTTGATTTTTGCCACTGCTACATTGCTGTGATCACCTAATATCACATATGCCTTTATTTTTCAGCTCAGGAAGTCCTTTTGAGCAGATGCTGACTGGACATATTTTGGAGCAGGATTTGCCTTGGAAGGCTTCCCCACATACCTCTGTGCAGGAGCAAGCAGCTTCATCTGATGGAAGCCCAGCTGGCTCCCCGCCATGCTCTGCTGCGGGTATGCTGGAACCAGTCGTAGCCCAAGGTGCTGGCCCTGAATGAAGTGTTAATGAGTGCTGGTCACTGTTGGACTTTAGGCAGTGTATGATAGCTTCACAGTCTTTTGCTTGCTGTGCTGTTGAAGTACAACGTTTGAAACATACTGAGTGCTCTTTTGGAAAGCGTCTGTGGTCTGCAAGCAGCTTTTCTCTGAATCCTCTGCATTTCCTCAAGGGGTGAGATTTCTTATGAAGAGGGCATCATCTATCAGAGTTCATGACAGTTTTCCACTTCACTTTTGATGACTGGAATAGAGGTTTTGTTTTTCCACGCCTTTGCTGGAGACGCCTCTTTCAATGAGATGTTGCTGGAAGTTAAGAGCATAAAACTAGGGTCATTTTGCATTTCTGCGTGTCGGCAGACGAATTCCATAAAGAATGAAAATAGCAGGTAGGAGGCATGATGCTTCATTTTATACTTGAACCCTTTAGTTATCCACTTTTCTTGCATATTGTTTGGTAGTTTCTCCACTATAGGGTTTATTCCTCTTGCTACGTCCAAGCAACTCAGTCCGAGTAGGTAACCCCTTGTTTTTGTGGCCTGCAATTCCAACAACTGATCTGCAAGTTCCTGTAGCTTCCGCAGCTCTTTGTGTAAGAGCTTTGGAAAATTACCAGGTTTGCTAAACAGATTTTTTGATTGCCTCTGGAGAGCCACAGTATTTCTCCAGCCTCTACCACAGTATTTGTAAACCTGTAGCTGGATTATTAATGTGAACTGCCCTAACTCTTGTTGCATGTTGGAAAGACTTCCCATCAAGCCAGTTACAGAGAAGGTCCAGTCTTCACTAGGTTTGAGACTTAGTCCTTCCACAGCATTGTAAAAGCTTGACTTCCAGGACAGATAACTGGCAGACTGGTTGTCGAACACTTTTAGTCCTGCTGTGACCAACTCTCGATGAGCCAGATACCAAGCCAAATCTAATGCATTTGTGGCTCCTGAATTGAGGTTTGCCAATTTGTTTCTTGGGATGGATGGAAGTTCAGTCTGTCCACGTCTGTGCAGATGGGATTAGCATCAGTAACAATGCTTGACTGAAGTCTTTGCCATGGTTGAACTGCAGAAGGGGGTGTATTGGGTCTTTGCTGCTGTAGACCTTGACTGTCATTACCTGGACCATGTGAAAGACATGCTGGTTCAGTGGTGAGGACAGCTTCTCCCTGTAGAGCTGGATCACTGACTTTTTATAGCCAAAATGTATTTGGACATATTCTTTAGTAAGCTGCATTGGCTGTTGTGATGGCAAAACATGACTGATTTCAGTTATAGACTCACCTCTTGTCTAAATCAGCTGCTGCTTCATACAACTTTGCCTTTGATGCAGCCTCAGATTCATGCTCTTCTTTGAACGCACTTAATGTAGCTTCGACACGGGCTCTATCCATGTCTTTTCGTGCTTTCACCATGTCTATTCGAGCTTTCTCCATTTGCACTTCAACTTCACACTTAGCACGTGCTGCTCTCACTCTTGCCGCTTCAGTTCTGGCGGGGGCTCGTGCAGCAGCTATGCTAATCGTGGTTTTGTCCGAGTGTCGTGAAGAGGTGGTGGATGAGCCACGTACTGGCCTGACTTCCAGATCTTGGCGATCAAATCAAATCAAAACTAACCTGTGCAGGAAGTAACATAAAAAAGTAACTTGCATATAGGAAGTGATGCTCATACAAAATGAATTGTGCTTATAGAGGCCAGAACAATTAATATGTATAATTTTTATTTAATTTTATATATCTAAATAAAAATTCAATAGGTAGTGCAAAAAAGAGAGTAACAAAGATAGCTTTCATGGGTTGGTTCAATGTCCGTTCAGAAATCTAATGGAGGGGAAGAAGCCATTCCTAAAACATTGACTCTGTGTCTTTAGGCTCCGGTACCTCCTCCCTGATGGTAGCAATGAGTAGAAGGGTCATAAATGAAGGATGCTGCTTCTTTGAGGCATCGCCGGAGGATGTCCTCTGCTGAGGAGGCTAGTTCCCATGATGAAGCTGGCTGTTAACAAATTTCTGCAATGCTTTCTGTGTTTGTGCAGTGCCCCTTCCATACCAGATGGCGATGCAATCAGTTAGAATGACATGTGGCTCAAAGCCCTTTTTGGCCTCCGCAGTTGAAGCCTGTTGAGTTCCTCCAGCAGTTTGTTCTTTTTCCCTTCTTTGAATAAGCTTTTGGTTACTACCGACATCACCTTACATGGTTCTCTGTAAGTGAGTGTCAGTCTGTCGCAGTGATGGCAGACATGGAACATCGTATGTTCCACAGCTTCGTAGTGAAAGAGGATCATCGAGACCACCTCAGATCCTCGTGGTTTTGTGACCACCAGATGAGCAATGAGATTCTGGAGCATGACAGTTCATGTATTTGTTAACTGCCCCTCGCTAGCTGTGGTAATCTACAGCCTTAAAAAGACAGCTATTAAGCGAGGGAGTAGGAATTTGGGCTTAAAGCCCACAGGTACATAGAAAGGCATTTCTACATTGATGAGTATTCTTAACAACCCAGCAGTTTCATGATTGTTGTTATTGAAACTATTTCAATATTTATTTCTTCCTTAATTGTATATTACTCATCTGCCATGGTTGGACTTGATTTTGTGCCTTTGGATCAGTGATCCAGTGCTTTGGTTACTGGGTACAGCCACTAATACTGTATATGACACCGAACACTTTAACACTAACACCTCTGTTATAGATATGGAAAATCTTTGGTAGGTTTCTCTACCTTAAAAATGTAATATAAATAAAATTTTTTGTTGCTGCTAAATGATGGAACAGCTGTTGGCTTCGTGGGTCATCCCTCCAAGAGGACCACAACCTTGTTGTAGGGTTTGAAGGCTTGCGTGCTTCAATGACCCAGAGACCTATGCTGGCTGGAATCGGGGCTTTGTACTTTGGCTCTTAGTAGGGTCACCCATGCCAAACAGGTCAAAGAGTTGAGGCCAGACTAAGAGTGGTCTACCGGTCCTCCAGGTTTGGGGGTTCAGCGTTCAGCTCAGGGCTAACAACCCTGACTGGTAAAACAAAATTGTTAGGGAAACAGCAATGAAGAATCCTTCTACATCTGAGTGCGATGGTATTCCTGAGTTTCCACCCGGAACTTCCATGAGTGACAGTAGTGAAAACCAAGGGAAGGCTGCTGACATGATGAAGGAAGCCCTGAACACCACCAGAGATAGATGACCTTCATTGCTACCCTAAACGCCAGTGGCGTAACAGGAAGTAGGTAAGTAAGTAAGTTATCACACAAGCTGGTGTGATAGATGGATTATACTGGAAGGGTACTGGATGGTCAGCATTGGGCATCATGGGCCGCAGAGCCTAATTCTGTGCTGTCAGGGAGATTCCAGATTTTTGTTTGTATTAAGTAAGCTGAGCTCTGTTTACCAGCTGAAATGCAGGAATTGATCAAGCTACTCACTTGGATGGTGGGTGGCTGTGCTCAGCTGTAATAACTGTGACAATTGTTTTTGCTTAGCTACACCCCTGACAAGTGAGTTGTACACCATCAGCAGCTTAACAACAGCACGAATCCCTTGTCATCGCTTCAGGGCATTGCAATGTACGGTTCAGGTGATAGTCACACCGTGTTCGTAATTCAAGGTCGCTGTGCAGTTGCCAAATATTGCTTTTGACTTCAGAGGTGAAAAATAACTTGGACAAAGGCTGTAGATGCTGAATATCTGAACTAATAGCACAAAATATCGGAAACATAAGAGATTCTGCAGAAATCTTAAGCAATGCACACAAAGTGTTGCAGGGACTCGGCGAGTTAGGCAGGATCTACGGAGGGGAATAAACAATCTTGGAGCGAGTGATGAGTCACAGATGTAGCACCAGGTCTGATGAAGGGTCTAGGCCCAAAACATAGACTGTTGATTCCTCTCCATAGGTGCTGCCAGACTTGCTGAGTTCCTCCAGCGCTTTGCATTTGTTGCTCAAAATATCAGAACTGCTCGTTGTCATCAGGTGAGGAAAAAATGATACTGTTTCAACCTTCTACATCAAGACCACTTGAACTTGATTCCTCTAAGTTCACAGATTCCCAAATTCTCTCTATGGATTCTGTCTATTCTTTTCGCTGCCCCAGTAAAGCAGCCAGTTTAGTCAAAGACCCAACCCAGCTTTTCCCATTGGGCAGAAGCCTGTGCCACCAGACTGAAGGACAGCTTCTGTCCCACTATGATCAGACCTTGAATGGATCTCTTGTACAATAAGATGAACTCCCGGCTTCACAATCTACCTTGTGGCGATCTTGTACTTTGTTTACCCGCACTGCACTTTCTCTGTAGCTTTTGCATTTTGTTCTGCATTGTTATTGTTTTATCTTATTCTTGCTCAATGTACTGTGTAATGATTTAATCTGTACAAACAAAGAGCAAGACAAATTTTCATTGTATCTTGGTAAATTGACAATAATATACCAATACCGTGGGTCAGTATCTTAGCCAAAACCTTTGGGGGTGGAGTGAGGGAGAACGTTATGTTTCATTTTATAGAGAAATGCAGGACCTACCTCTTGACTCGCACAACTCATTTTCTGCTGTCTATTGATATTTCTCAACAGCCAAATATTTTCCTAAGCCTTGCAGTGTGGGCCTAGAAGTACACCCAGACCAGATTGGTTGATTTTCCTCTAGTAAGTTGAATTTTAGCATGTTTACTGGTCTTATTTCTGACGTTATCAAGTTTATTAAACCTATTTCTGCATCATATTACTCTAGGATTTGCACTACACCATGTACATAATTTATACTGAAGAATAACGGTCTTGTTTAGCAGCCCAGAGATTATGTTTTTGGTGCTATTTTCATGCCAATGTACTGAAAATCACACTTAACAAAACATTAATGCTGAGGAGGAAGAATCACAGTCACAGTTTTGGTAGTATCAACTGACACAAAATGTGTGCGTGTTTTTTCTAAAAAAAAATATAGAATCGTAATGAAAGTGGGTTAGTAGTATGTTTATGACAGTCTGGTACACACACTTCAGGTGCTTATTTTGAGTATCAGTTCTTAGCTAATCCCAAAAATCAACATTGGTCCAAGGTAGAATCAGGGTTTTTCAGGTCGGTTCTCTAACACTACCTCAGACTAGATCTCTCTCAACTTGCATGGATGTCATTATGCTTACTTTACATCTTTTTATTTATTTACTTATTTAGAGATACAGCACGGAACAGGCCCTTTGAACCACGCCGCCCCAGCAACCCCAACAGACCTGATTAACCCTAACCTAATCATGGGATAACTTACAATTGTCAGTTAACCTACCCGGTACATATTTGGACAGTGGATGAAAACCAGAGGACCTGGAGAAAGTCCATGCATTCCACTGGGAGGATGTACAAAGAATCTTTAAAGAGGATGCTGACAGAGAACTCTGAGCTCTGATGCCCCGAGCTGTAATAGTGTCATGTTAACCGCTATGCCACCGTGACAAATTGTTTATTTTGTCATGTAAGTTATGTATAATTTATGCAAGTGTATAATATGTAATTAAAGTTTGTCATGCTTGTAATGTACTGTACTGCTGCTGCAAAAAGCCAATTCTTTTGGCACTTATATACTGAGTAAGTATGCCCATGACAATAAACTTGAACTTAATGTAGCCAATTAGGCAATTCAGGACAGAGGCTGGTAACATTTTGTTCGAAGGACACAGAATGGATTCAGTCCCAAGGCCTAAGACTGACAATGAAAGCTCTGCTTATCAATTAGGTTTTCACTGATGCTCATGTGGAGGTGCTCTTTGCCTGAGATCTGTGCATCTCACCCATGGAACTGTAACCATGACAAGGATTCTGTACCGTCAGGAGTGAAGAAAGAAGGCACAATGGGAATGAAGGTAACAGTTTATAGACATTTCTGTTGAATATTTGCCTCTTATTCTTCAGCTTTTTTTGTCATTTTGTACCCTGTATCCCATAGGCTACAGGACTAAAAACATATTGTTTGGTTATGTCATGAGAGAGATTGAGTAAGACTGATGTTTAATTTCTGGAATTTACAAGATTGAGAAGGATGGAGAGGCTGGATGCCAAGAAGCTCTTTCCTGTAGCTGGACCATAAGACATAGGAGCAGGATTTGGCCATTTGGCCCTTTGAATCTCCTCCACCATTTGGCCATAACTGATTTATTTTTCTTCTCAACCCCATTCTCCTGCCTTCTCCCCGTAACCTTCGATACCCTTACTAATTTAAAACCTATCAGAATCAAGTTAATCATCGCTGATGTATGTTATGAAATTTGTGGTTTTGTGGCAACAGTACAGTGCAATACATAAAAATTACTGTAAGTTACAATTAGGAATATGAAACAGTGAGATAGTGTTCATGGGTTCACGGGCCATTCAGAAATCTGAAGGCGGAGGGGAAGAAGCTGTTCCTAAAATGTTAAATGTACATTTTCAAGTTCCTGTACCACCTCCTTATTAATGTTCATAATGTTGTTGCATGAACAAAGTCACCGGCGAGAAGTACTGGTGGCTATGAAGCAGCCTCTTTATTCGACAAAGTGAGATACAGCAGGCATCAAGTGGAGACCCTTACAGAGGTAAGTGATCTGCTTGACCCAACGTAATTCATGCTAAGGATCAAAGAAACATTCAGGACAATTCAAACACACCCATATATGTACAATGTTCCCTTTGAACTACATATAACAGTTTCAAATGCCTGGATCTTCCCAGCATCACACCCAAAATAAGTGTTCATTGCTGTCGTATCTATGCAAAGGACATTGATTGAGTCCATGCAAATGTAGACTATTAGTTACGTGCCCGTTTCCTGGTCTGTCTGGTCTGCATTTTACTATTCTGAGCTGCATTTTAAATTTAATCTTCAATGCATGTTCGAAGCAGAAGGCTAGTGGCTGAAATCTGTTAAAGTTAATTGCTACATGGGCTAACCCCAAAAATTGCCCTAAAGATAATGAGGAAAAGACGTGTCCTCTGTAGTGGGAGACCTTCATGATGCACACTGCCTTCTTGAGGCACCATCTTTTGAAGATACCCTTGACAGCGTGGAAGCTAATGCCCATGATGCAGCTGGCTGAGTGTAAAAACCTCAGCCACTTTTTCTGATCCTGTTCACTGGTCCCTCCATACCAAACAGTGGGGCAACCAATCAGAATACTCTGCATACTCTCTAGAGTCTGCTAACATATACTCAATAACTTAGCCTCCTAGATTCTTCCACCGCCTAGAACATGGGAAAATAGATTCTGGATGAAGTGTGATGTTAGGAAAAAGTTGTTCAGTTTCTGTACCACAGAACCCCACTGATGCTTTATCATTGAAATCAATAGATATTAGAATTCAAAAAGGGAATTGTGAGATAAAGGGACCTGGTAGGAAAGAAGATGAGGTACCTACCTGGATGGCTTGTAAGCTTGAGGGCCTATATGACATAATTCAGTAACCAATGTATGAATGACATGTGAAAATACCAAGATTATACTGCTTTGATGCACTGCATTATGAATTCCTGCTTACCAAAGCTATTAACTGTATATATAAACCTTGCGAAAACTGTTTAAAATTTTATCGGATCACTGAAAATTAGTCTCTAATCTGGCAAGATCGAAGATGTGTTTATAAAGTTAATTAGATATATTTTTCAGCATGATAGGATCAAAAATTCATCTTTCCCAGAGTAAACAGTAATAGTTGATAGGTTTCTGATTAGTAAGGGCATAAAAGATTATGGGGAGAAGGCAGGAGAATGGGGTTGAGAGGGATAATAAATCAGCCATGATCAAATGGTAGAGCAGACTCGATGGTCTGAATGGCTTAATTCTGCCCCTGTGTCTTAACAACAACTTCTGTGCTGCTTCATGTCATGCTGGAATTTCAATTGTACCTCTGGACATTAGGGGGATATAAGATGATATCACTCTCCAAGCAAAGATACATTTTGGACATTGTGAAGTAAGGGGAAGCAGATTGTCTCAGGAGCACCACTTATTGGTCAGCCCAGGAACAACCCAGTTCTCTCAAAGCTGCATTGACTGGAATTAAGTCAATCTCATCCTTCCTGTAGTCAGTCGGCACCCATTCCTCATGTTCCCAATGTTGCTGTTGTCACCTGCCACCTACGTGAATGATCCAATCCCAACCCCCAGGTATGATTCCGACTTTGTATTACATATCCAATTGTTTCTTTGTGTCAGGCAAAGATTGTTTGGGGAATTACATTGTCTGCAATATAGTCACCATCTTTTTCATACTGTTATCACTGTACTGTGTTCTTCTTTTCAGTGAAAGCTGAACAGATGGAGTTTGTGAGCATGGATCACAAAAAGTATCAAACCTATCTCTTGTATTTTTCGAGAGTTATAAATGAGTTGCATTTTACACTTGGTACTAGATCAATGGAAACCGGAAATTGAATAGCCTTTCTCCGTCCTTATCCATTAGTTTCTAGTGTTGGGGAAAATGAATGCTGTAACTTTGCCCTGTTGCGCAACGTGTGGGCTGCTTTCTGCAATTATACTGGACCATTGGATTCAATTTTTCATCACTACGCCGAGTTTTGGAGGGAGGGTAGAGTGGAAGAATCATTTCTCTCCATCAGGGTTCCAGATGTCAGAAGTGGAAAAATCTTTAATTAGCCAACTCCAGCAGCCAAAACCTTGACCACAAATTTGGTCCAAAAATAAACAAATGAGGGAGGAATGTTACAGTGCACTCATAAATAATTATTTAGAGGAAGTGTCTATTCTGCTCAGAATCTGGAAACTGGGAAGTGTGTGATATATAACTCCACAAATCCATTCATTTTAAAATCCTATTACATTTGGAATTCCTCTAATTTTAGAATTGGCAATACTCAACTGCTCCGTTTGTTTAAGATGTCATACTTTCTGTTCAAAAGTATACACATATTTGGAGGGGCAAATTCAAATTCAGCAGAGGGTTTCTTCTTGCAATGCTTTTGGTCCTTGCACCTACCAAGCAGCTTATTATGATGAGGAGGGAAGGGACTGACTGTGACGCCACTGATTCACTTCACAAAGCGGAGGCTGAGGGGAGATCTGATAGAAGTTTATAAAATTATGAGAGGCATGTTCTAAAGTAAGAGGAAATTTGAAGGAGACACAAGGGACTGCAGATGCTGGAAAGCAGAGGAACAATCAGTGGGTTGAGTATCTGTGGGGTGAAAGGAATTGTTGATCTTTCAGGTTGAAACCCTACATCAGGAAATTTGAAGGGATGGGGCACTCCCTGATTTCATCATTTTGGTGCACAGGAAGACTCCGGAACAGGGTGTTCCCAACCTGGGGACCACGGACCCCTTGCTTAATGGTATTGGTCCATGGCATGAAAAAGCTTGGGAACCCCTTCCCTAGAGGTGGGTTATCCAATGTCCATCAAAGTCCTAAGGAGCACTAAAAACCGAAACAAGGGTAGGCAATAATCTGAAACTGTTTTAAGTGTGAAACTCGCTCATTTTAGCTGCTCCCTTACACAATTTGAAGGATGTCGCTGCACTGCAGAGAGTGCAGAGGATTTTCACCAGGGTGTTGTCTGGGTCGGAGGCCTTTAGTTAAGGGGGGGTAATGGATAGGCTGGGCTTGTTTACCCTGGAGTGAATGAGGCTGAGGGGTAACCCGATAAGACAATGGGTGGCATAGATAGGGTATTAGTTATTTTTTTCCCATGATAGGGCAAAAGTTTATGGTGTGATGAAGGAGTTTTAAAAGGGATTTGAGTGTAAGTACTTTAATGCGGAGAATGGTTAATATTTGGTATGCACTGCCAGGGGAGGTGGTGGAATCAGATGTGATTACTATGTTTAAAAGGCAGTTGGGCAGACACTTATCTAGGTAAGACATAGAAGGATATTATCTTAATGCAGGGACTTGTATAGGGAAGGCATAGCAGGTACAGGCCTAATGCAGGCAAGTGGGATTATAGTAGATGGCCAATAAAGGTTGGTCAAAGAGCCTGCTTCTGTGCTGTATGACTTCGTTAAAGACCGAGCATCTGAATGCTGGTCCACTACATTCTACATGGTACTGTGAGGACATTACTTAACTTTGTATTGAAGAAGTTTTCCATGGCATCTGAAACTACACGCAAAGACAGAAGTCCTGCTGTCTGCTAATGGCTGTACTTAGATCTGTAAACAACTTGATGTTCCTTTCAGACACAGTAGCCCAGCCTAACTTTCCCATGGGTCCTCTGAATGCCTACCAGACTCTCTAGAACTGCTTCTGGCCAACTCCGAGAAGAGAATGTTAATGTTAAGCGGGAACACTTAGATTCATTGAATGTCTTTTACATGCTCCGGATGTTCCAGAGTTTTTATGGCCAAAGCTGGGGTGGTCACTTGAGTGCGAAACACAACAAAGGATTTGCAAACAGTGAAGTCCCACAAGGTGACCGGTTGAGAACCAGTCTCCCCAGAGCAATAATCACCTTGCTAATAATTCACACTTTGATTTTGACGCGTTTTTATGATGTGAAGCATTGAAAGTTTCAGTATTCTAACAATGGTATTTTGTATGAATTAATTAGCAGTTCACACAGTAGAACAGATTGCAAGGAAAGTATCTACTCCACACCATGGAGTGCTCATTCTTACTCAGATCTCAATTGACGCTTTCCTTAATGCCTCCTCCCACTTTTCTCCCTCTTCTTCTATTCGACTCTGAGCAATAGGACTGTTATGAAACAATATTTGTTGCCACTAACCGTTCCCTGCTGAGCTGATATATACCAATTGCAACTACTTTCAGTTCATCAGATGGCAATATCTTTACAATACCACAACTTAACATGAAATATGTTCCTTCCTCAGTGAGAAACTGGTGAGAATCCATCGATATTAAAAAATGCTTTTTAAAACAAGCACACTGCTTTTCTTGCCTGTACTGACTGACTAAAAGGCAAATTTTCTTGAATACTCAGTGAAAGATCAGCCTCCAATCCAAATATTCACTAATTAAAAGAAGTTGTCCTAAATTAACAGCACATATTTTATAACCAATTATATGAATAGAATAGAGCAGTAGCAAGGGGCTTATGTGCCAATGGATAAAAATATTGTTGTTCTTTTTCATATGACTTGAAGAAACTTTTGCAAATAAAGACTACCAATACCTTGCATTGGCAATGAGCTGAGAAATGACCCACAGCAACGATATTATAGGGAAATCAGAGATAATATTCTTCTATGCTTGCCATAAGACTGTAAGACATAGGAACAGAAATAGGCTATTTGGCCCATCTAGTCTGCTCCATCATTCCTTCATGCCTGATTTATTAACCCTCTCAATCCCATTCTCCTTTGACACCCTGAATAATCAAGAACATATCAACCACTACTTTAAATATAGTAATGAGTTAGCCATCTGTGGCAATGAATTCCACAGATTTACCAGCCTCAGGCTAAAATAATTCCTCCTCACTTCTGTTCTACGGGGATATCCTTGTGTTCTGAGGCTGTGCCGTCTGGTCCTAAACTCCCCCACGAAAGGAAACATTCTCCCTATGTCCATTTTACATGGCCTCCCTGTTCTTCTAAACTCCAATGAGTACAAGCCCAGAACCATTGAAAACTCCTCATATGTTAACCCTTTTGTTTCAGGGAACATTTTCGTGAATCTCCTCTGGACCCTCTCCAGAACAAGGTAATTTTCCACGAAGCTTCTGTTCTGGAAAGATGTAATAATAATAGGGTTGTTGTGGTGGGAGATTTTAATTTCCCAAATATCGATTGGCATTTCCCTAGAGTGAGAGGTTTAGATGGGGTGGTGTTTGTTAGGTGCGCTCAGGAAGGTTTCTTGACACAATATGTAGATAAGCCTACAAGAGGAGAGACTGCACTTGATCTGGTATTGGGAAATGAACCTGGTCAGGTGTCAGATCTCTCAGTGGGAGAGCATTTTGGAGATAATGATCACAATTCTATCTCCTTTACCATAGCATTGGAGAGGGATAGGAACAGACAAGTTAGGAAAGCGTTTAATTGGAGTAAGGGGAAATATGAGGCTATCAGGCAGGAACTTGGAAGCATAAATTGGGAACAGATGCTCTCAGGGAAACGTACGGAAGAAATGTGGCAAATGTTCAGGGGATATTTGTGTTGTATTCTGCCTAGGTACATTCCAATGAGACAGGGAAAGTATGGCAGGGTACAGGAACCATGGTGTACAAAGGCTGTTGTAAATCTAGTCGAGAAGAAAAGAAAGGCTTATGAAAGGTTCCAAAAACTAGGTAATGATAGAGATCTAGAAGATTATAAGGCTAGCAGGAAGGAGTTTAAGAATGAAATTAGGAGAGCCAGAAGGGGGCGTGAGAAGGCCCTGGCAGACAGGATTGAGGAAAACCCCAAGGCATTCTACAAGTATGTGAAGAGCAAGAGGATAAGATGTAAGAGAATAGGACCAATCAAGTGTGACAGTGGAAAAGTATGTATGGAACCGGAGGAGATAGCAGAGGTACTTAATGAATACTTTACTTCAGTATTCACTACGGAAAAGGATCTTGGCGATTGTAGGGGTGACTTACAGCAGACTGAAAAGCTTGAGCATGTAGATATTAAGGAAGAGGATGTGCTGGAGCTTTTGGAAAGCATCAAGTTGGATAAGTCACTGGGACTGGACGAGATGTACCCCAGGCTACTGTGGGAGGCGAGGGAGGAGATTGCTGAGCCTCTGATGATGATCTTTGCCTCATCAATGGGGATGGGAGAGGTTCCGGAGGATTGGAGGGTTGCAGATGTTGTTCCCTTATTCAAGAAAGGGAGTAGAGATAGCCCAGGAAATTATAGACCAGTGAGTCTTACTTCAGTGGTTGGTAAGTTGATGGAGAAGATTCTGAGAGGCAGGATTTATGAACATTTGGAGAGGCACAATATGATTAGGAATAGTCAGAATGGTTTTGTCAAAGGCAGGTTGTGCCTTATGAGCCCGATTGAATTTTTTGAGGATGTGACTAAGCACATTGATGAAGGTAGAGTAGTAAATGCAGTGTATATGGATTTCAGCAAGGCATTTGACAACGTACTCCATGCAAGGCTTATTGAGAAAGTAAGGAGGCATGGGATCCAAGGGGACATTGCTTTGTGGATCCAGAACTGGCCTGCCCACAGAAGGCAAAGAATGGTTGTAGACGGGTCGTATTCTGCATGGAGGTCGGTGACCAGAGGTGTGCCTCAGCGATCAGTACTGAGACCCCTACTCTTCGTGATTTTTATAAATGACCTGGATGAGGAAGTGGAAGGATGGGTTAGTAAGTTTGCTGATGACACAAAGGTTGGAGGTGTTGTGTATAGTGTGGAAGGCTGTCAGAGGTTACAGCGGGATATTGATAGGATGCAAAACGGGGCTGAGAGGTGACAGCTGGAGTTCAACCCACGTAAGTGTGAGATGGTTCAGTTTGGTAGGTCAAATATGATGGCAGAATGTAGTATTCATGGTAAGACTCTTGGCAGTGGGGAGGATCAGAGAGGTCTTGGGGTCCGAGTCCATAGGACACTCAAAGCAGCTGCGCAGGTTGACTCTGTGGTTAAGAAGGCATACGGTGTATTGGCCTTCATCAATCATGGGATTGAGTTTAACAGCCGAGAGGTAATGTTGCAGCTATATAGGACACCGGTCAGACCCCACTTGGAGTACTGTGTACTCAGTTCTGGTCGCCTCACTACAGGAAGGATGTGGAAACCATAGAAAGGGTGCAGAGGAGATTTACAAGGATGTTGCCTGGATTGGGGAGCATGCCTTATGAGAATAGGCTGAGTGAACTCGGCCTTGTCTCCTTGGAGCGATGGAGGATGAGAGGTGACCTGATAGAGGTGTACAAGATAATGAGAGGCATTGATCATGTGGATAGTCAGAGGCGTTTTTCCCAGGGCTGAAATGGCTAGCAAGAGAGGGCACAGTTTTAAGGTGCTTGGAAGTAGGTACAGAGGAGATGTCAGGGGTAAGTTTTTTACTCAGAGAGTGGTGAGTGCATGGAATGGGCTGTCGGCGATGGTGGTGGAGGCAGATACGATAGGGTCTTTTAAGAGACTCCTGGATAGGTACATGGAGCTCAGAAAAATAGAGGGCCATGGGTAACCCTAGGTAATTTCTAAGGTAAGGGCATGTTTGGCACAGCTTTATGGGCCAAAGGGCCTGTATTGTGCTGTAGGTTTTCTATGTTTCTGTGTTTAACTTCACAACCTGAAACTGCATGAATCTGCAAAGTCAAGCCATTGAGTTGAATGGCTTGAAGGGGGGTGGTTGAGGGGATGTAATGAAGCAGCCAAGTGGGCCCATTGAAATACATTTGGATTTGCATACTCTTCCACAGCCTGTTCTCATTGTGAGTGAATAGGGGCAGAATGCGATGTAGCCAGGAGCCTGAGAATGGGTTGGCTGGCCTCCACCAAAGGTGTTGTGTGCCAAATGACTTCCTCCTGTGCCGTCAGTTTAAAAGCTACTAGCCTGAGCAGAACAAAAGCTGTTTAATTGCATAGGTTCTGTTTTTAAAAGGCTTAAACTTTTCAGAAATAATTTATCCAATAGTGAAGTATCCAGCCCCCTCCCCACCATCCCAGTCACTATCTGAATAGCTCTACTTGGTGAAATGAACATTCTCAGTAGTTGTGTCCATACAGAGACAAACTGAACACGTCATTACAAAGGATGTAATGCTGAAGCTTTAAGGCATTGGTCAGACAGCACTTGGAGTATTGTGAGCAGTTTTGACCCCTTACCTAAGAAGGGATGACTTGGCATTACCGAGGGTCCAGAGGAGGTTCACGAGAATGATCCTGGGAATGAAAGTGTTAATGTATGAGGACAGTTTGATGGCTCTGGGGCTGTATTCGCTGGAGTTTAGAAGAATATGGGGGAGTTCACTGAAACCTGACAAATATTGAAAAGTGTAGATGGATTGGACATGGAGAGGATGCCTCCTATATTTACAGCCTCAGAAAATAAGGATATTCCTTTAGAACAAAGATGAGGAAGAATTTCTCTGTCCTTAATTTCTAAAATCTGAGATAAAGCAACAAGGGTGTAGAAGCCCTATTGTAATGAGGATTTAAATGAGATAAGGATCTCAAATGATGTTGCCCAAATAACTTAAATGTTCAACTACTTAAAGCCCTGGCTACTGCAGACTTTAAGGAGTTAGTTGATTCTATGTAAAGACTTCTTGCAATCACCAATCATTAATCAATTTTTTATTATTACCTGCTATAGTAAGCAAACTTTTGATTGAATTGAAATATTACAGATAATTCTGAAGTAATCTAGTCTGTGTTCACTGTGACATCCTTAGTCAGTATTCAGATCCTGATTTTTTTCTCTGTGTAATGATATTTATCATCTGTTTGCTGAACACTCTGTTATGTTCAATGTCTATTGGACAGAGGATGTCAGATTTATCAGTGATTAAAGCAAACAGTCATAATCAGAGATTGAAATGAAATACATGAGATCCTGATTATCAATTATAAATGGTTGCCCTGGAAATTAACAAAAATATGACTGTCTTTTTAAGCAACACACATAAAAGTTGCTGGTGAACACAGCAGACCAGGCAGCATCTCTAAGAAGAGGTACAGTCGACGTTTTGGGCCAAGACCTCCTGACGAAGGGTCTCAGCCCAAAACGTCGACTGTACCTCTTCCTAGAGATGCTGCCTGGCCTGCTGTGTTCACCAGCAACTTTGATGTGTGTTGCTTGAAATTCCAGCATCTGCAGATTTCCTCATGTTTACTGTCTTTTTAAGATGAGCCATTCTGCATCTTACATGTGAATAACTTGATTTGACATGGCCAGATTACGATCTTAAGTGATGGTTGGTGCGTTGTTCTCAAATTACTGAGCAGACCCAGTAACTTGGTAAAAAGTTGAATTATTCCATTGATCCACTTCTAATTTATCCCAATGCAAGATTCTGACCCGAAGTGTCGACATTTCCTTCCCCCCCCCCAGAAGATTTCCTGCAGCTGAATGTTTGTTGCTTCACGTTCCAGCAACGGCAGTCTCCGTGTCACTAATTTATACTTGTCAATCTTTGCACTGCTAATTTCAGGATTCTTCACTGCTTCAGCAAAAATATGTTAAACACATCTGAAAAAGGAGATAATGGAGTTGTTCACCCAAAAACTGATGATTTATCAATGGCAGGGCTTGCTATTGTTTAAGGAGAATGGCCACCATGCCCGTATGCAAGATAATTAGAGATTTGCCACGGAAGCAGTGAACCAGATCGGTAGACAGTGCCTCAATGCAAACCTGCCTGTTTGTCTCTGAATTCTGACATTCAATTACATGAAGGTTCCACATTTGAGCTGTGAATAAGAACTAAAAAGGACACAAGTCAAGTCATTTCAACTCTAAGAATTCCTTTAACAACATGCTAACTGGTAATTACTGCCTATAATCTCCCTGTCTCTGAGAACTATTTCCTTGGGCATTAATTATTGGAACATATTTAAGTTCAAGTGAAAGTTGAATTACGTTTTCTTTCTGTTTCTTTCATCTCTTTCTCTTACTCTGATTTTTGTTCCCACATCTTTATTTCTCTTTGCATAACCAGTTTGACACCTTTCTAATTTATAGTTATCAGCTGATAATTTCATTCTGATTTGTTCACGAGATGCACAAATGCTTCCCATTTTCACTCTGACAGATTTTCTGTAGAGGAAGTTCTTTTGTTCACAATCTTCTAGTTGCAGCAGCTTTTGGAGTAAAATTTTGTGCAGAATAACAGAGCAAGAACACATCTAACCTGGATCCATTGTGATCCTGTAGACCGCACACTGACTTGTGAGTCAGCAAAATAGTGGTTCAAATCCCATTCCAGAGATTTGAACACAAAGTTCTAGGCTGATGATCCAGAACAGTACTGAGGAAATGCTTCTCTGTCAGAAGTAGCACCTTTCCAAGGTGATTTTAAATCCAATAGATGAAAGAAAAATGGAGGGCTATGTTTGATTGATCTTAGAGTAGGCATAAAAGCTAGCACAACATTGTAGGCTAAAGGGCCTTTAGTGTGCTGCACTGTTCAATGTTCAAAGCCTCAACTATTTTGCCCAGTGAGGTGTAAGACTAAATACAATGCAGCAAATTTATAGAAAAGTGAAACTTCGGTCTTAGGTTTGTGGTAGCAGGTGAAAAGGAAGTTGAAATTGGTCTGTAAGGTGAGGGAGCACTAAAATAGTCACGATTCCAGCTCTTGATCCTGTTTGAACCGAATTGGTTTTAGCGTTTTTTTCAGTAGCGTCTGTGACAGATAGTCCCTCAACATTCACTGTCGATTTTTTCTTGCAAAGACTGACTAGCAGTAGGAAGGTACAGTTTTATCTTCGCCATCTAGCATCAACAGGAAGCCGGGATGCTAGTTGCATGAGAGTTGCTCAAAGACGAAATTACTGTACATCACAAAATTGGTAAATTGGTATATTATTGTTACATGTATCAAGGTACAGTGAAAAATTTGTCTGCATACCATCCATGCAGATCAATTAATTACAACAGTGCATTGAGGTAGTGTGAGGTAAAATAACAACGGTGCAGAATAAAGTGCCACAGTTACGTAGAGAGTGCAGTGCAGGTGCACAATAAAGCGCAAGGTCATAACAAGGTAGATTGCGTGGTCAAGAGTCCATCTTAACATACTAGGGAAACATTCAAAAGTCATATCAGCAGGATAGAAGCTCTCCTTGTTCCTGGTGGTACATGCTTTCAGGCCTTTGTATCTTCTGCTTGATGGGACGGGGAGAAGCAAGAATGATCAGGGTGTGTGGGGTATTTGATTATGCTGGCTGATTTTCTGAAGCAGCGAGAAGTACAGACTTCTACAACTGCACTGCCCTTATACTGTACATAAATGTGTATAAACTAAAAATGGCCTTTCACACTTATCTTGCATAACACAGAAATAAACAACTCACTGTTTGAAAAATGGCTTTTCACATTTATCTTGTATAACACATTATATACATAAATAGATAAATAGGCATCTGTTAGTCTCGTGAGACCATGGATTTGTGCCTTGGAAGGTTTCCAGGGCGCAGGCCTGGGCAAGGTTGTATGGAAGACCGGCAGTTGCCCATGCTGCAAGTCTCCCCTCTCCACGTCACTGACGTTGTCCAAGGGAAGGGCACTAGGGCCGATACAGCTTGGCACTGCTGTCGTTGCAGAGCAATGTGTGGTTAAGTGCCTTGCTCAAGGACATAACACGCTGTCTCAGCTGAGGCTCGAACTAGCGACCTTCAGATCACTAGACCGACGCCTTAACTACTTGGCCACGCGCCAACAACACATTATATACAATCCACTATCTTCATAAAAGTGAAACAGTCTTGTATAGGACCTGCATAGGCATTTATGCATTGGCTAGCCTGGGCTGGGCCATCACTTAAATTTAACTGTCAAAATGCCAGTAAATGTCAAAAGAGCAGTGTAATTTATTCACTGTGTTCCAGACATTCTAATGGCATTTCATCAGATTCAACAGAGCTTTTATGTATCAAATTTGAAGGATGAGGCTTACTACCCCTCTTATGTTTATTTTTAGAAGCTTTTTGTATGACGCATGGCTCCGGGGTTGTACACCTAATGGGGGTTTTTTTCCACTTTTTCTGCTTAGTAGGGATTTTAAATTATTATCACAAAATTTTTTCAATCTTTAAAATAAAGGTTTTTTTCCTTGAGACATTGTAAGTGTTGTTACTTCGATGTACTCATGTTTTTTTTTGAATAATATAATAATAAAAAGATTTAAATGTCCTCTTGCTTTCAAGCTTTCCTTCTCTCATATAAAACCTGTGAATGAAGAAGATGAAATTGCATTGGAGTTTGCACAGGAAGGCAATTTTATTGCTCAACAAATTTAAAAACATATTCTCAGGCCTTTTCCCTTGGTTGCATTGTTTGCTGGTGCCATTTTTCTTCTTGAACTTAAGGTTTGTTATCATTCAGAATATTTTCTATGATTTCATCATAGAGATGATGTCACTGTATTTAATGTCATTGTAACATGAATACCTTTGTCAATTTCAACCACTCATCCCACTCAACTATTGAAAGTTTTCCACTGGACTCTCAGTATCCACGTGGTCCACCAAGTTCATGATTTCATCACAGACAGTTACCATGGCTTGTCTTTACACACACAGTTCCTTCAAACACTTCTTCAAGAGATGATCTTCTTCAAACATGACAAGCCGTAATTGTTGCCAGCATCTTCACCTTTTTCCATGCACAAGGCACACTGAAACTTTGGTCTTTGAGGCAATTTTTGTCTGAAAATCTTGAATTTTGCTTTTGTAGTTCATTAGTCTTCTTACAAAATCACACCAGAGCAACACTTTACATATTGTATTGCTTCTTGTCTAATAGGCTGAATTAAAACTTGTTACATTGGCAGAGAGGAAAATAACAAGAATATTTCCATTCCCAAGTTCTTTTGCAGGAGGATGAGTGAGTATGCCAGTTATCTAACAACTCTACTATGTCAGGCAGGACTGTATTTTGTAAGTGTTTGTTTACACTCAAGTTTCAAAGTAAGTTTATTAACAAAGTACATACCTATTTCTGTCACCATATACTACCCAGAGATTCATTTTCTCGCAGGCATTCACAGTAATTACCAAAAAAATCACAATAGAATCAATGAAAACCGCACATGACAGAGACTGACAAGTGACCAACGTACAAAAGACAACAGGCTGTGCAAATGCAAATAAGCAAGTAAATATCAAGAGCACCAGTTGTAGAGTCCTTAAAAGTGAGTCTGTAGGTTGTGGAATCAGTACGGTGTTGGGGTGAGTGAAGTTATCCATGCTGGTTCAAGAGCCCGAGAGGATGAGGGGTAATAACTGTTTCTGAACCTGGTGGTGTGGGACCTAAGGCTCCTGTACCTCCTTTCCGATGGAAGCAGTGAGAAGAGAGTGTGGCCTGGATGGCGGGGGTCGATGATCGTGCATCAACTTCTTGTCGATGTGTTCAGTGGTGGAGAGGGCCCAGTGATGGACTGGGCTGTATCCACTACTTCTTGTAGGTTTTTCCACTCAAGGGCATTGGGGTTTCCATAATAGGCCATGATGCAATCAGTCGGTATACTCTCCACAGAACTTCTATAAAAGCTTTAGATAACATGCCAAATCCATGCAAGCTTCTGAGAAAGTAGAGGCACTGCCGTGCTTTCTGTGTAATTGCACTTACGTGCAGGGCCCAGGACAGCCCTCTGAAACGAAAACACTGAGGAACTTAAAGATGCCAGCTCTTTCTACGTCCTGAAGTCAACAATCACTCCTTGGCCTTGCTGGCATTGAGTAAGAGGTTGTTGTTGTGACACCACTCAGTCAGATTTTAATCTCCATCCTATTAGCTGATCCGTCACCACCTTTGATTCGGCCTGCGACAGTAGTATCGTCAGCAAACTTAAGTATGGCATTGGAGCCGTACTTAGCCTTGCAGTCATAAATATAAAATGAGTGGAGCAGGGAGCTAAGCACACAGCCTTGTGGTGCGCCTGTGCTGATGTGACAGTACAAAAACAAGTTTCTCCATCCATCCAGGCATTACATTGAGATTTATGGTCAAAGGGGCAATGAGTGATACCTTTAAAACATCTTGACTTTGAATATCAAACAAATTTCACACGATGGATTCCTGTGGCATTTTCATACATAAGCATAGTTAAGTGGTTTTTGTCTTGCATAAAACCTCAAACAAATATTTTACTTGCTTTCATCAGTATTATAGATTGGCTTGGCAGTCAGAACAAATTCAATAACTTCTTAAAAGTTTTACAAAATTCCTCCATTGCTTTTGTAAGGGTGGGTTTCTCTTCATCAAATACACCATTATAGTAATGTTAAGGAGGCACTTAGATGCATGAACAGGCAAGGAATGGAGGGAAATAGACCGCATGCAGGCAGATTAGCAGATTACATTGGCATCATGGTTAGCACAGACATGGTGGACCGAAGGCCTGTTTCTATGCTGTCCTCTTGTACGTTCTATAACAACATCATGTCTTTGATTCCCAAGCTGAATCTTGAAGCAAGTAAGCTATCTTTGGCAAAAGGCACAAGGCTCTGTGCTTTTAATTTTTTCCTGCAGTTAGTTCCTTTGCCTTTCCTTCCAGATTGCTCAAACTGATCTCAAAGGAAGGCCTGTCATTAGTAAGCACAGTTAGGCTTTGCCGTATGCTTTTCAACACTTTAATCACTCTGAGTTCAGGAGGAACTCTAAGCTTTGCACCTTGTGATTTAATGTCATAAATCTTTGAGCTGAAATATTGCAGAAGGATATTATAATTTTCACTCATCCCAGTCTATTACACATTTCCAATTTTTGTTTCAATTTTAGAATAACACATTTCCAGTTGAAATCAGGAGCATTCTTATCTGACATAATGGACAAATGCATAAGGTGTGTGAAACATTCACCACTTGTAAACACCCCTGAGGGACTGAGGGTGAGCTGCTGCGCTGATGGAAGATGGCTGTGAGCAAAATCACACCAGAGGTACAAGAGATTGCTGATGCTGGAATCCGGATCGATACACAAGATGCTGTAGGAACTCAGCAGATCGAGTAGCACGCAAACACCAGGAATTCTGCAGATGCTGGAAATTCAAGCAACACACATCAAAGTTGCTGGTGAACGCAGCAGGCCAGGCAGCATCTCTAGGAAGAGGTACAGTCGACAGTCTCGGCCTGAAACATTGACTGTACCTCTTCCTAGAGATGTTGCCTGGCCTGCTGCGTTCACCAGATCGAGTAGCATCTAGAGAGGGAAATGGACAGTCGATGTTTTGGGTCAAGACCCTTTATTTTGACTACTAAACACACCAGAACCTGGCATGCCATATTCAAAGTCACCTTTTTAAAAATATTTTATGAAATGGCTTAATAGTGTTAGTAATGTTTACTGGTTGTATGAAAACCCTGAATGTATAAATATTGGATAAATCAGAGTTTACTGTGCAATTGACCTGCTGGTGCCTATTGGCTTTCAAATAGTTGTGATGTCTGAACCTTCTTTGCAAAGTAAATTACCAGTAAGTGACATAGGAGAAAATTGAGAAAGAAATCCACATGACCATAAATATTTAAAATCTGACTGCAAAAATACAATTTACTATCTCTCACATAAAAAGCGTCCATAGTGTGAAACTTGCTTCAACAAGAAAATGAACAGAGAAATTAACAGATTTGAAAGGGAGAATTAAACTCCTGCAGTTTTACCAAAATCCCTCATTATTGATGTTGGTAGTAAGATAGAGAAGAGTTCAGTGATAATATAGTATCTGACAAATATACGACAATACAACTTTCTTTTAATAGGGAATTTGATTCACGGTTGCTTGTTTCTAGAATAAGACTCATTGAATTGTCTATATTGCTGTGTAATTTACTTTTTATTTAATGGTTGAGAAAGATTAAGCATTTCAGAAGTCACTGATGCGATTTAATTACCCACCAGAGGCTGATTTAAGGGTTGCTGTGGTTTCAGACCTAGTTGTTTGTGACTCGTGAACCGCTGATTATTAGCCCATTGAGGACAAGAGCAGGTTTCTAAAGCAGGTTCCTGGCTTATTACTGTTTTGCTAATTGCAAGACTAGGAGAGGATATTTGTCTCCGTGCAAGTATTTAATCTTCTAGACTATTAAAAAAAATGCAGATCTTAAGATGATACAGTAGAAAGTGTATTTTTGTGAGAGCAGGTTTAAAGATGCCAAGTAATGATAAGGCAGCATCTGTGGAGGGAAATGCACAGTTGATGTTTTAGATCAAGACCCTTTATCTGAACTGAAAAATGGAGAGGAGACAGCCAGTGAGTGGAGTGAGTGAAGGGGTAAAGCCAGTGTTGGCAAGTGCATCTGGGTGAGGAGGCTGGGAAGTGATAGGTAGAGGCAATAAAGAGCTGCAGATAATGGAGTCTATCAGGATTGGAAGGTGAACCATGGAACCAAATAAGGCAGGAGAGGAGAGGGTCGCATTGGGTGAAGTGTGTGGCTGATGGGCAGGTGATGTGAGTAGGTGGGGAAAGAAACAGGGTGATTTTGAGCTGAAATAGGTGTATGAAGAACTGGGTAGATCAGGAGTAGGGAGAAAAAGGACAGAAGGCAGTTAAAATGGCATAGAGCGTGTTATTATGTATCAGTTGAGGAAGAGAATGTATGAGTAGGACTACCTTAGTACCATATACAAAAGTAGTTAGGCCACAACTTAGGTGTTGATTGAAGTGCCAGTGGTATCAGAAACCCTCATCTCATTTAAATTGGGCTTGGGTGTGCATGTGAAGGGCTGTTATCTGCAGAGCTAAGGACCACATGTGTGCAGGATAAGGTTGAAGAACAGTATTATTTTTGACTGGCATGGCACTACAGACTGAATAGCCTATTCTGAGGAATACATTTTCCATAATTTTCTGATTCCATTCATGTGGCACAAACTACAAACTGGACAAATATCAAAGACATTATACTGAATAGATATTGTCTTATGTAACTACTCAACTTTAGTAGATTTTGTTATCATAAACCAAGAAATACCTTGAAGGCTCACGTCTGCCTCACTAGTAGCTAGTGTTAATTAAAATACATCATTCATAATGAATTAATGGGATTCCCTTTCTTCAGATTCCTCCACATTTCCTGAAAGTGAGAATATTTCCATCAATACCAGTTGCCTTACTGGATCTTGTCTGGCATGGTGATTAGGGCATCCCATGTGAGCCCAGTTCTGTCCCCAACAATTTGACAACAATGCAGTTAGTAAGGATCCTTTCATGGCAAATCAAGTCCTCCTTTAATGGGCCAAAGGATTGAGGCCAAAATAGTGCTTCTGTTAACATCAGCTTGTTCTGCACAAAACCCGGACCTTTTTAGCTTATATAAATTGTTACTATATTGAGTAACACATTCATCCACCATTCAGCTAGACATTGCTGTTTGTCTTGATATTGTATTGGTTTACTATTGTCACATGTACCAAAATACAGTGGAAAGCTTGTCTTCCATACTGGTTGAAGAAGAACCACTCCCCTCACTCCCTTGTCACCTCTTTCCCTTCCCTTGCCCCCTTGATCTGTCCATCACCCCCCTCACAACCTTAGCCCATTTCCTTTATTTCATGTCTCACTGTCTTTTATCAGATTCTTCCTTCTTCAGCCCTTTGTCACTTCCATCTATCATCTCCCAGCTTCTGACATCATCACACTCTTCCCCTCCCTCTTCTGCTTATCGCCCTCTCACCTAGATATACCTTCCATCTGCCAGCTCTTGCTGCATCCCTTCCCCATGCCTTTTTATACTGGCTACCTCCCTTCTTTTTTTCCAGTCATGATGAAGGGTCTCAGCCCAAAACCTCAACTGTCTATTTCCCTCCATAGATGCTGCAGACCTGCTGAGTTTCTTCAGCTCCTTTGTATGTTGAAACTATGCTTCAGCCCACCTTCCTGTCCAATCTCCCACTCTACGACTTAGTGTCCAAAAAGCTACCAACCACAGTCTTGAATATACTCAACAGGTGAGTGTCAATATCCCCATGATGCAGAGAACTGCAGACTCACAGTCCTCTTCATTAATAAATTTCCATGGTCCTGTGCTGCTGTGACTATGCTTGGAAAGTCTTCAGCTAAAGGAATCATCATCTGCTCTGTCGTGCAGTCTGCAACCGTGAAAAGAAAAATGCACCGCCGGTCAAAGAAATGGGTTCTAAGGAATGCCTCAGAAGAAAAAAAAAGGTGCCTTGGAGAAATGGAAACCCTATTATTCATTAGCTTCCAATATAATCTGAAAAAAGGTCCACGTAGGCTTTTTTCCCACCAGGCGTTTGTTCACTTTGGCTGTTTGCAAAAGATGGAATTTGTCTTCCTCTCCACCATTGTTGACCATAGAAGTAACCTGGGGAGGAAGATGAATTTGAGCCAGGAATGGGAAGTTACTGAAATACTCAACAAGTCAGGCTGAATGTGTGTGGCGAAATTCAGGACCATGTTTCTGCTGATTTGGATATGTTCAGCTGGTTCCCTGACATTGCAGAGTCAGGTCGGCGTTTCCTCTGTAAGTGTCAACTTAGAAGCGGTATTGGAAAGGCGTGCCTCAGGTGGAGGTACACCGATCCTCTCCATGGTCAGCACTAAGTGACATTTTCCCACCTCTTCACTGGGATATTTGAATGTCCCACATTGTGCAGACCCTGAGATTACCAATAATGTTCAAAGTTCAAAGTAAATTGATTTTCAAAGTACATATATGTCTCCATATACAACCCTGAGATTCATTTTCTTGTGGGCATACATAGTAAATCCAAGAAACACAATAGAATAAATGAAAACTGCCCCCAACAGGACAGATAACAAACACGCAGAAGATAACAAACTGCAAATATAAAAGAAAAAATAATGATAAATAAACAATCAATAAATATCGAGGAACATGAGATGGGGAGTGCTTGAAAGTGAATTCGTAAGTTGTGGGAACAGTTCAGTGATGGGATGAGTGAAGTTATCCCCTTTGGTTCAAGTGCCTGATGGTTGAGGGGTAATAACTGTTCCTGAACTTGGTGGTGTGAGTCCTGATGTTCTTATACCTTAATGATAGCAACAGCAAGAAGAGAGCATGGTCTAGATGGTGGGGGTCCTTGATAATGGATGCTGCTTTTTGCAGCAGCACTCCGTGTAGGTATGCTCAATGGTGGGGAGGGCTTTACCTGTGATGGACTGGGTCATATCCACTACTTTGTGTAGGATTTCGTGTAGATGTGCTCAGTGGTGGGGAGGGATTTACCCGTGATGGACTGGATCGTATCCACTACTTTGTGTAGGATTTTCTGTTCAAGGGCATTGGTGTTTGCATACCAGGCTGTGATGCAACAAATCAATATTCTCTCCACCACACATCTACAGAAGCCTATCAATGTTTTAGATGTCATGCCAAATCTTTGCAAGCTTCTAAGGAAGTAGAGGCACTGCCGTGCTCTCTTTGTAATTGTGATTCTGTGCTGGGCCTACAACAGATCCTCTGAAATGACAACACTGAGGAATTTAAAATTGCTAGCCCTCTCCATCTCTGAATCCCCAGTGAGGACTGGTTGATGAATCTTCAGTTTTCTTCTCCTGTAATCTATAATCAGCTGCTTGTTCTTGCTGACATTGAGTGAGAGGTTGTTGTTGTGGCACCACTCAGTCAGATTTTCAATTTCCCTCCTGTATGCTGACACATCACCACCTTTGATTTGGCCCACGACAGTGGTGTCGTCAGCAAACTTAAATATGGCATTGGAGCTGTGCTTAGCCTCACTGTCATAAGTATAAAGCAAGTAGTCAGAGGCTTTTCCCCAGGGCTGAGATGGCTAGCACGAGAGGGCACAGTTTTAAGGTGCTTGGAAGTAGTTACAGAGGAGCTGTCAGGAGTAAGTTTTTTATGCAGAGCGGTGAGTGCGCGGAATGGGCTGCTGGTGATAGTGGTGGAGGCGGATATGATAGGGTCTTTTAAGACACTCCTGGACAGGTACATGGAGCTCAGAAAAATAGAGGGATATGGGTAACCCTAGGTAATTTCTCAGGTAAGGGCAACCTTGCTCGGTACAGTTTTGTGGGCCGAAGGGCCTGTATTGTGCTGTAGGTTTTCCATGTTTCTAAGTAGAGCAGGGGACTAAACACACAACCTCGTGGTGCCCCTGTGCTGATCGAGATTGTGGAGGAGGTGTTGCTGCCAATCCGAACTGACTGGATCTGCAGGTGAGGAAATTGAGAATCTAATTGCACAAGGAGCATTAAGGCCAAGGTCTTGGAGCTTATAGATTATTTTAGAGGGGATGATGGTATTGAATGCAGAGCTGTAGTCGATAAAGAGCATTGTAATGTATGCATCTTTGCTGACCTGATCTTCCAGGGTTGAGTGAAGTGCCAATGAAATGGCACCTGCTGTTGACCGGTTGTTCCAGTTGGCAAACTGGAGCAGATCCAAGTCTCTTATCAGGCAGGAGTTGATAGGTTTCATCACCAACCTCTCAAAGAACTTTATCACAGTAGATGTAAGTGTTATTGGATAGTGGTCACTGAGACAGGTTACGACCTCTTTCATAATTGAAGCCTGCTTGAAGCAGGTGGGTACCCCAGACTGCTGAAATGAGAGGTTAAGGATCTCAGTGAACATTCAGCCAGTTGATCAGCACAAGCTTTTAGTACTTGGCCAGGTTCCCCATCTGGGCCAGAGGCTTTCCATGGTTCTCTGATAACCAGGTCCAGGTTCTGGCCTTCACACATGGTTTAGCTACTAAGTCCCACAGCACAATTTCTACTGACAGCAGAAGGGGGAAAAGCTGGTTACTGGTGCCTTTAAACCAGTAGCTTTGGGCAGATGGGGCTGAGAGCCATGTTGGCAGCTCATCTAGAAGTAAAACTCTGATCTCAAACCTCCTCCAAATTTCAGGCTATACCCACTCATGGGAAAGGCTTCGGGAGTAAACCCCAAGAAAAAATCCGGAGCTGTAGTCCCTCAGGCAGTCCCAAGTTGATTTCAACACTAACTGGCTAGCCCTGCAACATGGCTGGTGCCAAACTGTATAGGTCTCTGCCAATCCTTTGGATTCATCAGCTGCGTGGAGAGGGGGAGCCTGCTACATGGGCCAAAACTTGCTCTCCATATGGTACTGTCCTGGCTTGCAAATCACGTAGACAGCTGGGATGCAACATCCATGGTCGACCTCGACCAACGAAAAACCTCACAGGCCCTCCTGAAGGATGCTGTCACTTCGGCCTCGGAGACTAAAATCACAGGGTCATTGGCGGCTATGGGAGCTCGTGAATGTTCCTCCATTTTTTGACAGTCAAAGCGAGCACAGAAGGCACTGAGCTCATCTGGGAACGCAGCCTTGTTGTCACCTATGTCGCGTGGTTTCACGTTATAAGAGATTATGGCATTCAAGCCCTACCGTAGCTGTCTAGCAACCTTCAGTGACTCAAGTTTGGTCCAGAATTGCCACTTCGCACCTGAAATGGCTTTCCGCAGATTATACCTGGATCTTTTGTATTTTACTTGGTCGTCAGACTTGAATTCCACTGTCTGGGCCTCAGCAGATTGCGGATCTCATGGTTGATTCAGGACTGCTGACTGGGGAAGACTCTGAATGATTTTGTGGGGACACTCTTGTCTACGACTGTTTTTATAATGTCCGTGACAACCATGGCATATTCATTCAGATCCTCTGAAAGTCCTTGAGCATGGCCCATTCCACCCACTCAAACAATTCCGTAGCCGTTCCTCTGCCTCCAGCGACCACCTTTTTGTTATCTTGTGGTTCCCCGGCAGGAATGTGTTCTCAGTGAGGGAAATGAGAACAAATACATTTCCGTCAACGTTTCAAAATACAACAGTTACTTATTTTCTTAGGGGTGGGGAACTTTTTGCATCAGATTATTTGATCATGCTCGATTTCCAAAATCAGGGAGGAGGGCAAAAATTCAGCCCGTCCTCGTAAGAGTCATTTTTGCTCCAATTATCACAGGTATTAGATGATTTTTTTTAAAAACACCAGGCACAATCTGACCGGCCGCTAATTTCAGATTGGACAAAAGGTGGCGAACCAACACCGGCGTGTGAAGCCGGCGGGGAGAGGGAGCTCGGTGATACTGAGACTGATCTTCTTTGATAAACTCTCTGTCCCCTTACACCGCTTCCCATGAAGGTGGACAGGGGATCGGATTGTAAAGTGATCACTCCAATCTGCGCGCACTGATTTTATTGGAAATTTTGGAAATGTTGCGACAGCCTGTCAAACGATACTGGCAGAGTTTTGTTTATACTAATATCTAGCAGTATTCTTTTTGAAATGTTAACGTGATTTCTAAGTCGGACTAAAACCTAAGGAAAACCGTTTAACGATCTCGTCCCGCTGCAGCCCACCGCGAACATTATTATTATTATGCTTTGGGACACTTAAGAGTATTTGAAGGCAGATAATTCCATTCATTTTAATGTCAACTTGCAAATCGCTGAACTTGCACGTTTTATGTCTTTCCTGTCTTCAAGCAGACGAAAGTAGCTGGTGCTTTATCCACACATAGCTGTCACGTCTGTTTTACTGACTGATTCTTCCGAAGGAACAGAACCCCAGTGGATGCAGTGATTTTATTCAGAGGGGAGATCTGGGAAAGAGGCGTTCTTTGCAACACAACACGAGTTGGAAACGAGGAAGTCACACACGCCTGGGCTGAGGTGACGGATTATATCCGTTAATTTCACAGGAAGTAAATGAGAGCGGCTCGGCTGGCCGCACGCCTCTGGAGCGTTTAGATAGTTTCAGCACAGTTGTACCGGGCTCAGGGGCGCAGGGTCACCCGGGTCTCTGCAGCATGTGGCCGCGCTGACTCTGTGCTAACGATGCTTCTCTGATGATGGCGGATGTTCAGAGAGACGGTGCTGAAGTCGGGCTGCCGGATCACCGGGCTCCAAGCAACCCCATCCCGGACTCGTCTGGCTTCTTAGCAGAAACTCAACCTGTCTCGAACGGGAAATGCCCGGATCCGGGTGACCCGTCTGTCAGCAGTGAAAGTACCGCGAGTAAACCGTGCACGCCGCCTCTAAGCAGCATCATTAAGGTAAAGAGCACGCTGACACCCCAAAGCCAATTTGCATTGATTCAATCTGTTTAAGCGAGGCAAGGAAATAATTATATTTCTAAAAATAGTTTGCTTCTCAATTATTAATTTATTGCAATAAGGATATTATTGTTTTGTTGCATGTTTAACGCTGTCCGCGCAGCACTATCAGTCGGGTCTAGCTACCGGAGGGAACAGCTCCGCTGTTCCCAAGATAGAGAGAATTTTCTTCCATGTCCCAAAGATGTGAGGTGGGTGAGAACGGAGAGCACCCCGATCGGACTGCAGTCTTTGTAAGCGTATACTCAGTGAGAAGTGAGGAGAAAAACGAATACAACTCTGGGTGATTGGGGAGTAGGAGCAGGTTTCTTTATTGTTGCCATTTGCACGGAGCTTGGGGAGTGTCGTTCTGGTTTTTGGTAGGTTACCACAGCAGTTATTTTTCAGTGTCATAACACCCCATTCACCCTCGAGAATAGCTCTGCGATATTGTTTATTATTAATACTGTGAAGACAAATTGGTATTTGAATCGCATCTGGTATAGAAAATAGAAACCCACAATTAAATAGGAGCTCAAAGGGTTTTACTTAATAAAGAATTCACTCTCAGCCCTCTTGTTCTGGTTTGGGTAGAACAATATGCACTTTCAAATTCTTTTTCCACAAAGTATAACTACCTTTTCTTTAATACTGCCTGCGAACTGATCAAACTTGGATTTCAAACCGAGGTATATCCACGTGACCGTAAAAGCCCAATAGACAAAAAAAAAGGATTTCTGGCGCTTTGTTTGCCGTCGCTGTGGTATGGAGGTAGAGGTTACCGCACAGTGCATAAAGAAGCGCTTGATGTGCCTAACTGCACACTCTTCAGTTTCACTTACATTCATCTGATAAAGAAATCGCTGGAGTTTAGACTCGGGCAAGGGCTGACAAGCAACAAGTAACATCCACGTCAATCAAATGGCAATCTGAGATCATCTACAACAGAGTGCAGCTTTTTGACCTTCATATTCCGTTCTAAATACCACACCATCGACGATCTTGACTGGGGAGCAGCAGGAGGGTTGGGGTTGGATTGGTATGGTTGGTCACCATTGACAAGAACCTAAATAGATCGGGCACGTAAGTGGCTACCCGAGCAGGTCAGAGGCTGGGAATCCTGCCCCAAGTGACTAAATCTTCTGACACGAACACTTACTTCATCCATAAAGCACAAGTCAGGAGTGTGAGAGTTTGCTGTTCACTTGGCTGGATGAGAGAAGCTCCACCAAGAAGCTGGACACAATCTAGGAGAACATATACGCAAAATGCTAGAGGAACTCTGTAGATCAGGTCGCACCTAGAGAGGAAAATAAACAGTCAATATTTTGGGCCGAGACCTTTCATTACAACTGAAGGACTCAGCCTTAAATGTAAGCTGTTTATTCCCCTCCATAGATACTGCCTGACCTGCTGAGTTCTTCCAGCATTTTGTGTGTGTTGATTTCCGGCATCTGCCAAATCTCTTGTGGAAATCCAGGACAAAAGGGCTTGCTTAATTAGTACTCTACCCATCACCCTAAGCATTCACTACTTCTACCACTAGTGATCTGTGACCTCAGTGAGTACTTGCTACAAATGTGCTGTAGTTATTTACCAAGGCTTCTTTTAAGGTGTCTTCCAAACTCATCAGCTCTGCCGTCTCGAAGGGTAAGCAACAGGTATGCCATCTTCTGCCTGTAACTCTCCATGTCTTATACTGACTTGGAAATATATCACTGTTCCTTCAGCACCATTAGATCAAACTACTGAAACTTTATGCATATCCACCCTTTCAGCGGAAAGACTGAAGTAGTTCAAAAATTATCTTGCCATCATCTTCTCATTGCTACTATGAGAGAGGAGATACAGGAGCCTATGGACCCACACTCAACAATTCACAAGTAGCTTCTCCCCTTCTGCCATCTCATTTTGTATGGAAATTGAACCCATGAACGCTACCTCACTACTTTTTTCTTTTTTTCCTCTTTTTGCACTACATATTTAATTTAACTTTTAAAAATATATACTTCTTACTGTAATTTACAGTTTATTATTATGTATTGCATTGTACTATAACAGCAAATTTCACAACATATGCTGGTGATATTAAATCTGATTGTGATCCTGATCACCCATGTGAGGAATGTCCAAATCTATTCAGTGAATTAAAAAAAGATGCATCCTATTTATTCTCATCCACTGATATAGATATTCTGTAGCCCCTATAAGACGCTTACTTTAATTTAAACACTTAGTATATGCTAATACAATACAATGTGGTTATGGTAGTGGCACAGTAGACTAACGATTCAGAGTTCAAATACTATCAGGGAATTTAAATTCAATTAATAATCTAGAATATAGAAAAAACTGTTAGTCTTAGTAATGAAAAGTTGTAGAATTAGTCAGCTCCATCGAGGATACTAGCCTCCATAGTATCCAAGACATCTTCAAGGAGTGGTGCCTCAGAAAGGCAGTGTCCATTATTAAGGACCCCCACCACCCAGGACATGCCCTCTTCTCATTGTTACCATCACGAAGGAAGTACAGAAGCCTGAAGGCACACACTCAGTGATTCAGGAACAGCTTCTTCCTCTCTGCCATCTGGTTCCTAAACAGACATTGAACCCATGAACACTACCTCACTACTTTTTAAATGTATTCTGCTTTTCTTGAACTACTTATTTTAACTTAAGCATTTAATAGGCATATATATGCTTACTGTAATTCTTTTTTTTCTATATTTATCATGTATTGCATTGTACTGCTGCTGCAAAGTAAACAAATTTCAGGACATATGCTGGTCATATTAAACCTAATTTTGTTTCTGACTCTGATTCAGAAATATCAATTGGTTTGCTAATATTCTTCATGAGAGGAAATGTTCTATTGTTACTGGTTCTGGTCTGTAAGTTGTAGAGATAGACATTGTGGAAGCAGACCCCTTGCCCACCCCCCCCCCACCCCAGCTGTACTGACCATCAGACACCCAATTTAGTCTTCTCACAGCCCCTTCAACATCTCCAGATTCAACAATTCAGTTACTCAACAGAGACTGTAGCAGCAAATTAACCTACAAAGAAGCAAGTCTTTTTGGGATGTGGAGGAAACCGGAGTGCCCAGAGGCAACACAAGTGGTCACAGGAAGAGCTTCACAGGGACAGCACCAGAGGTCAGAGTTGAACCTGGTTTGCTGTTGCTCTACTGGTTTACTATGTGAATCCAGACCCACAGCAGAGGTGATTGACTTCTATTTGTCCTCTGAAATGGCCTGGCAATCCAGTCTGTTGAGTGGCATTCAGGAAGGGCAATAAGTGCTGTCTTTGCCAGGCATGCTCGTGTCCCAAACAATAAATAATAAGAAGAAAGTCAATGTCAGCTGTGTAACTTAAAGTTCAAAGTAAATTTATCATCAAAGTATGCATACGTCACCACATACATACAATCCTGAGATTAATTTTCTTGCAGGCATTCACAGTAGAAGAAATACAATGGAGTTAATGAAAAACTACACATGAAGACTGACAAGAAACCAATGTGCAAAAGAAGAAAACTGTGCAGATACATAAACAAATAAATAGACAAACAAAAAAATAATACTGAGAACATGAGTTGTAGAGTCCTTGAATGTGAGTCCATAGATTGAGTTCAGTGATCAGTTTAGTGTTGAGGTGAGTGAAGTTGTCCAAGCTGGTTCAGGAGCTTGATGTTATGGATATTTTGTAGTATACTCAGTTACCAATGTGCTTTGGTGACATGTAAGTTATGGGCTGAGGGTTCTCACAATGGAGTTATGTTAAGAAGATGCCAATTGATGGGTTTAAAGATGTTACTTACTCCAGGGATTTTTCCAAATCACAAGCCATTAGCTTTATAGTTATTACTTGTGCACATGAAGGGACATAAATAAATTAGTTTTTCATAAATACTGTGCAAAACCATAGTTTTTTCGAGTTTGTTTTCATGCCCTATGACTGTATAACAGCTATTATTGAAAAGCCGTATATCTTCCTTAAAAGACAGTGAAAATATTATTGTCTAACAATATGTTATTTTTTATGTCCTTGGGAAGTTCAGTGCAAATCACTTTTATCAGTAACTTGTTGGTACATCTAGTGTGCAGCAGCAAGTGATAAAAGACAAATCACAGGAAAACATTTGACTCATTATGATACACTCACTGGCCACTTTATTAGGTATAGGAGTCCACAGGAATGGAACTCATTGGGGTCTTCTGCTGCTGTAGCCTATCCACATGTTGACATGTTGTGTATTCAGAGATGCCCTTCTGCACACCACTGTTGTAAAGCGTGGTTATTTGAGTTACTGTCACCTTCCTGCCAGCTTGAGCCAGTGTAGTCGTTCTTCTCTGACCTCTCTCATTAACAAGGAGTTTTCACCCCACAGAACTGCCACTCTCTGGAATTTTTTGTTTGCTTTTCGCACCATTCACTGCAAACTTTAGAGACTGTTGTCATGAAAATCCCACGAATAAGTGGTTTCTGAGATACTCAAACCCCACCCCACCCCTTTATCTGGCACAACAATCATTTCACGGTCAAAGTCACTTAGATCACACTTCTTCCCTATTCTGATGATTGGTCTGAACAACAACTGAACCTCTTGACCATGTCTGCATGGTTTTATGCATTGGGTTGCTGCCACATGATTGGCTGATTAGATATTAGCATTAATGAGCAGGTGTATAGGTGTACCTAATAAAGTGGACAATGAGTGTATGTTACCGTATTACTCTTTATTTCTGAATGAGGGATGCATGGTTAAATCAGGGAATGGCAGAATTGTGCTTGAAGAGGCCATTTGGCATGTTGACTCTGTGTTGGCTTTTAATAGAGCAGTCTTATCAGACTCCTTCTCTTGCTCATGTTCTCCATTGAACCCAAGTTATTCTGTCTCAACTACCTATTCAATTTCCCTTTGGAAATTTGATAGTTTCTGCTTCCCCCCTCTTTCAAGGCACAAATTCCAGTTCATTTCCTGCTTTCTGAAAACTTCCTTACAAGTTTTTCTCCACATCTCCTTTCTACTTTTTGCCTCAAATTTTAAATGTGTTGTCAAGGAAGAATATCTGCTTAGTGGAGTTGGGTATGGATCCTTCTCTGGGGCTACAGAATAAATAGAAAAAAGCAATCAAAGTTAACATCTTTCCTCATGGTAAGGCTGCTTGAACAAGAGTGTTGGAGGTGCTCAGAGTCTGAAGTTGAATGTTGGGAAATTGAATGAGGCTGAAGCATTAACCACTCTTTTTCCACCTGTAGCTGATGAGCTCACTGTGCATCACCAGAAAGTCTCTTCTGAGACCTTCCTGTTACAAAACTACCAGAGCAAACCATGGAAGAAGGTTTAACAACGAAGTTTAAAAAATGCCTAGAGGGCTATGGCCAAACAAAGGCAAATGGTTCCAGCTCAGATTGACATCTTGGTCAGCATGGACAAGTTGGGCCAAAAGGCCTGTTTCCATGCTATATTGCTCTGTAACTATAAAAGTGACGGCATACATCTTAGCAGCTGACATATGATGTGAGCCCAAAGAAGAATGAATTTGAAGAGTATTTATTATAGCTGCTTTTGTAAAAATGGAAGGAGATGAGAATTCACTATTCATTGATAAAGGGACATCTTTGCTGATATAATTCTATTCCTATCTGTTCAATATGCTCATACTTGTATCTTGCCAGTCTCTTAACAGGCGTACACATCTGAAAATTCCAAGTTGCATGTGCTTTGGCAACATAACAGCAGCTTTTCCAAAGGTTAGGAGGTAGACGACAGTGAAGACAGTGGCTCTGTTTTGCACTATTCTTCAGTACCAGGCATTGTTAGAAGAAGTGCCCCCTCCCTTGCACTGCTAATCTGGTTGGAATCCATTCTTTATTAAAGGCCTATCCTGTTATATTTAAAGCCCATTAGTTTTTAATGAGCATTCCTCAAATGGGCTTGTACTTATAAAGAAAACATAATCTCCTGTAAAGAAACTTATTGCAGTCCTTCAGGAACTGGAAATTTCTTGGAAAACTGTTTTGTATTGCCAGCTGAGTAGTGCAAAGCGAGGTCCCATCAGCTTTGGGAAGGCAATGGGGATTTAACCCTCTTTTGGTGGTATTGCCTGAAGGAGCGATATAATTAAGAAGTAAGGGAGAACTCTCTTGAAAACAAGTAGAGCTAAAAGATTTTTGAAAATCTGTTTGAACTAATAAGGCAGATTTAACATTCATCTGAAGGACAGTATTTTAGAGAAATTCTCTACCAGTACTGTACCAGATTTCAGAATAGATTGTGAACTTGAAATTTAAAATGTGTCTTGAAACCACAAGCATCTGATTAGAAGATGCTGGCTATTTGCCCACCTATGGATCATGTGGTGTTATTTAATGTCTACTTCTCTGTCTTACGGATTGCACATAAAGATCCAGCTGAGAGGATATGTTAGAGCAGTCCTAATGCTGTAAGATTGCCAGCAAGCAGGCAAAATGACCTTCTGTCTGATGTTTTATCTCCCTGTCCTGCTTTAGATCTGTACTATATCTTCCTACAGCCACACAATTGCAATCAGAAAGACTGACAAAGACGGATTAACCCCATTAGTAGCTCCTCAAAGTTGTGCTGATGTATAACAGCTATTGGGTTTCTCTGCATCTTTCTCTGTATGAAAGAGCAAAATTTAAAAGGTACTTGGGCAGGTACATGGACAGGAAAGGTTTTAGAGGGATATGTGCAAAAAGGAATCTTTGATGGCAGGGACTATTTGACTTAAAAGGCCTGTTTCCATGCAGTATGACTCTAGAATTCAGTGACTCTATGAGAGAGATTGCTCAGACACCCTCACAAACTTCATGGAATTTCTTTCATCGCCTTTCGCGTGAGAAACTGTCACTACCTCAACCCACCATCATATCCTCCTTTCCTCTTTCCTCCACCAGGCTTCCCTTCAAAGTATTAATGCTCTCTGCCCCAGCTATGGTCTGTGGGAGAAGGCTCCACCTTCTCCTCATTATTTCTGGATAAAGTCATTTTGCATGAATTCCCTATTGAATTTATCCACCATCTGGAAGAGGAAACATCTTCTTCCTGAAGATGCCCTCTCACACCCCTTGTATAATCTTAAAGCCATCCTTCAGCTGTCACTTCTCTAGATAAAGCTGCTTAATTATGGATGAAAGTAAATTGGAAGGCTATGTGGGAGGGAACCATTAGAATGGTCTTGGAGTATGTTGAAAGGTTGGCACAATATTGTGGGCTGAAGGGCCTGTGCTGCACTCTACTGTTCTATGGTCTATGTTTAATTCTGTCAAAGTTGCAGTATGACAACGTACCTGTTGAGGGTGGGACCGGGAGACGAGGTGGGGGAAGCTCTTGCTTTGAGGCCCAATTTGCATTTTCAGGATTTTGACTGCCATTGTTGCTCTGTGTTCCACTAGCAAAGACACAATTGAAATTATTGTAAAGAGTCCAAAGGGTGGACATGGTTGCATGTGGAAAATCTCCAGTGTCTGATGATTAATGAATGCATTAATATTCCGATAGGATACCCTGCTGCACCAATGCCTTCTGAAGACTGCCACTTGCCATATCTGCAATTCAGCCTTGAATCCTATTTTTAAGCTGTCTCTGATTTAGCTGGCACAACAAAAAGAAAAATAGCCTAGAGCTCAGGTTAGGTTTCAACTTGCAGTCAAATGTGTCTCGGCTCTTGTTTGAATAACACGAGCGTTTTATTTATTCTGAGTGAATGAGGAGCACAGGAAAAAGCATGATTCAAGATTATCCCCAATTTCCTTCAAACCCAATAGTCAACCATTGCATCATGCAAGTAAGAGTAAACATTAAATCCAGATGGGGTAAAAGGATGAAATTTCCCCTCCTGAAATGACATTAGTGAAATAATCAGGTTTTTGCAATAATCCAATAGCATCATTGGTCACTATTGTTGTTGTTAGCTATTCAATTCCAGAATTCATTTAGTCAGCTGCCATGGTGGTATTTGAACTCATATCCACAGGTCATCAATGCTTGTCCAGTAATTTAACCACTACACCTGCTTCCAATAAGCTTCCCACAGGAATGGAGTGAATCTATGTGATAAATGCACAACTTTTCAAGCTATATCATCTGCACTAAAGAACCAAGTTCATACCAAACTCAATCACCAAGCTGTAGAATGAAGTCGTCACTTTGCATTTGCACATTCAGAGACCAGATTCCAAATCACTAGTGACTTGTTCACTGAAGTGTACAAGAGAATGGGGTTTCTATCTAACATCTACAATGTGAACATCTTTTACCAATCTATGTACACAAAAATGCTGGAGGAACTTACCAAGTCAGGCAGCATCTATGGAGGGAAATAAACAGTCGACATTTTGTCTCGGCCCTTAACATTGACTCCTTATTCTCCATAGATGCTGCCTGAGCTGCTGAGTTCCTCCAGCATGTTGTGTGTGTGGCTCAAGATTTCCAGCATCTGCAGAATCTCTTGTGTCCCTTTACCAACTTCTCCCTGCTACCCAACATTGTCCTCTTACAATAAAGTACCATGATAAGCTTCTAGGAAAGATGGATCTCTTCCATTACCCCGGGACCTCAGGGAGGGTAGACATCAGGGATAAATCTCACCATTACATTCGGTGCGCCAGCATAGATTTTAGGCATCAGAGGATAAAGCTCAAAGCCCCATGGTGTACTGGAAAGCAATGATCCTTGTCCTCCTGAGTACACCTGAAACTTAGCCTGCCCACACCAGAACAGGAACTGCCCATGTTTCTCATTAGGATAAGTGAGCAAACACTTGTATCCTCCCCCAGGATAACTTCGGCATTACTGAGGCTTTCGGTCCACTTGACTCTGAAGAGCAGGTCAAGCAGTTCACATGTCTATAACCCAACTCATGACACAGATACTTCATTAAAAACTCTATCACAGAATCATGTACAAGGAAATGATTCAAGGATTTGAGAAAGTCTGACACCTTCACTGATACCTGGGAATCACTTGCCTGTGGTATTTCAAAATGGGAAGAAGAATTCAGGATGGCACACAGGAACTTTAACAGGAGTAAGATGAAGTCCAGCTAAGAAATGCATTGCCTCCCAAAGTAGTCAGTTTCCTGCATTGTCAAGCCCCTACTCCCCACCTTTTGTAGGGTCTATGGTGATCAGCCACCTCAGGATATGCACAACTTGAGAGGAAGTAAGTCATCATGGACCTTCACAGAACCACTTAGGGAGATGAAGCCAACACCACAACCTTGAGCACAAGGCTCACTTTCCTACCGACATACTTCCTGAAGAATGCAGAACCAAACACTTTAGATTCAGAACACATTTCCTAAGAGGATGGATATTTTTTCGGTAAGCTTTTTGAATTTTAGATCCCTATCCAATCACCCTTGCCCCACTTACTGCCATTCCTCTTTCAGCTCTGTGAGTGGCGAGGTGTTCTGCTGTCACGTGGCGATCCTCCCAGTAGCCTGCCTAAGAAATGTATGTATTCTGTCTGCTGCAAACATATAGTTGATTTTCCCTCCAACGGATCCTAATGTTGGTGACAATTGACCTTTACATTTGCCCTAGGCTGGGCTTTGTCAGGGTATAACTGGCTTTATCACACAGACTGCATTTATTACTGTGGCTGTTATTTGTTATAATTTGGCCAATACACATACCACCCTGGATTCTCATTGCATTTACATTGCCATGGGTAACATTCAAAGGAGTGCTTTGTCTTATAAGTCAAGTGTATCTGCTGCTGATGCAATGAAAAGTAAAACCACTGAGGAAAATGATTGTTATACACTCAGTGACCTCTTAGGTACAGGAATGGAACCCGTGTGATCTTCTGCTGTTGTAGCCCATCCACTTCAAGGTTTGACACGTTGTGTGTTCAGAGATGCTCTTCTGCACACCAGTGTTGTAACATGTAGTTATTTGAGTTACTGTCACCTTCCTGTCAGCTTGAACCAGTCTGGCTATTCTCTTCTGACCTCTATCAATATCAAGGCATTTTCACCCACAGAACTGCTGCTCAAGACTGGATGTTTTCTTTTTGTTTTTTGCACCATTCTCTGTAAACTCTAGAGACTGTTATGCATGAAAATCCCAGGAGATCAGAAGTTTCTGAGATACTCAAACCACCCTGTCTGGGACCAGCAATCATTCCACAGTTAAAGTCACTTAGATCACATTTGTTCCCCTTTCTGATGTTTGGTCTGAACAACAACTGAAACCCTTGACCATGCCTGCATGCTTTTATGCATTGAGTTGCTGTCACATGATTGGATCATTAGATATTTGCATTAATGAGTAGGTATACAGGTGTATCCAATAAAGTGGCCACTGAGTTTGTGTTAGAGAGGTCTGTTTCAACAAACTATAGCTGGTGTTTGTAAATGATTTGCAACGAGACCATGTTAACTACCTCTTTACCTTACAATGTTCATATCTATTGAAAGAAAGTAAATAAACTTTACAGCTCTTAGTGCATTTTGCAAAGAAGGACTTCCTATTGTGTCAAGCTGGGTTCAGTTGAGCATCCACAGTGGATGTTTAGAGTGCATTTCCTTTTTTCCTTATTAACAGCAACTATTTTTGAGTTTGAAGTGCTTCTGAGAATCTGACAGAGATTTGCACACTCTTCACCAAGATACAACCACCTTTGCCTTGGTTCCCTTGGTTAGAAGACTGGAACTCCCCACTCACTGGCACGGTGGAAGCAGTTTCAATAGAAGGACCACAGCAGTTCAGGAAGGTGACTCGCCACCACTTCCTCAAGGATATTTAGTCGGTGGTAAATATATACTGGCTTTACCAGTGACGCTTGAATAGAAAGAAATCTTATATTTTGCACTCGTTCTGAGTGTTGTGCAGAGGAAGCTTTTATAAAATAATTTTATTGCCATAATATTGAAGAACACGATGAAAGATGTGAGTGGAGAGTTATTTCACCATTGTTTACCTCTCATAAAACGCTGTCAAACCTGTCCTTCTGAACTCTCTTGTTTTTTTTCTTGATGTTATTCTCTCTGAATGACTATAACTATTAATTTTCTACCAGATAAGTTACACCAATTCAACACATTAGATACAAAGTTAATCTGTGAACATATTGCCTACAAATGCAATAATATTTGTTGAGGAAGTGTATACAGTATATGCATCAGACACATTTGAAATCTGCTTGCTTACACCAAACTGGCAGAAGCTACCGCTAATCAGAACGGACAGTTGTGACATTTGTAAGAACTGGACAAAGAGATTTTAACATTTGATTACTTCATGGCACCATATAATAGTATTTTCAATGCTGTTTGTGTATGTTATATGCTTAATATATTATAATGTGTCAAAATCCTTGGTTAGTTATGTGCTTAAAAAGTCACGATCAGAATGGTAACGATCCTGAGTGCATCCACTGTATTTAATCTGCAAAGCATAATCTGTGTTTTTGAGATGCTTGAGGTCTTGAAATCGCCCTCATATGCTTGCTTTTGTACACACCTTATTTGATGCAATATTAAAATACAGTATTACTGCACAATGCTCATAAGTGCATAGGAGACGTGCATGAAACTATTTCACTCAAAGTGTTTCAGTGGACACAGAGTGACAACGCTCACAACCGGGTTTGACTTCTCATTCTCTGAGAATAGTCTCCGTTCCTCAGAAGCAATGTAGATTTATTGAACATGAGGTTTGAAGCATTTGAGCCATATCTGGGAAGAAAGATTCCCCTATTGTCACCTGTCAATTCTCCTGCAAGTAAAGAGTTTATGTAATAACCAATGGCCATAAAATGATAAGACATAGGAGCAGAATTAGGCCATTTGTCCTGTTGAGTTTGCTCCGCAATTTGAGCATGGCTGATTTATTATCCCTCTCAACCCTATTCTACTGCCTTCTCCCCATACCTTTGACACCCTTACTAATCAAGAACCTATCAACTATTGCTTTTTACTTTGGGAAAGATCAATCTTTGATCCTATCGTGCCTAGTGACTTGGCTTCTATAGCCATCTGTGACAATGAATTCCACAGATTCACTGACCTCTGGCTAAAGAGATTTCTCCTCATCTCTGTTCTAAAGGGATGTCCCTGTGACTTAGTGTTATATAGAAAACTAAGGCTATGTATAGTTTTGGATTAGGGATGAGACATAATTCCCCTAGCTATGATAGGCAAAGTGCATATTTTCAAGTCACAGGTTTTGTTCTTATTTTTTTTATTCCTTTTAAAAATTCCCAGGTGTCCACTTGTAATGGAGGTTGCCTATTGTCAAGTCACACCGTACATACATTCTTCCCTCAGTGTCTGAGTGCAGCAGTGCTTCCAGTAACGACAGAGCATGCCGAAGTTGTCAGTACAATTTTCATTACTAATGTGGGCAATGGGATCTCACATAAAGAAAGTCGACAGGAAATGTATGTGGTGATGATATTTTTAATACACAGGGAACCATAAAAAACTATTTCAGCATATTGTTATTAATTTATTTTCCCCCTGAAAGATGGTGAGGCACTATCAACCTGGCTCTGGGCAACAATTTCCAGACCTTGGGTGATAGAGTTGAGTATTTGGATCATTTCCAACCCATTTGAAGATTTCACATTGACAGTTAGATTTCCTTCCTTGCTCCTCTCCATGAAAACACTGTATTCTGTCTCAACTCTCCATCACCACTTTACAAGCTGGTAACAGGAGATTCCAGAGGTACACAGGATGAATTCAGGGGAAATTAACCAACTTCAAAACAACTTTAATTTCTTTGGTTTCATTTAAAAATTTTTTAGAATCATTTTAAAATCATGTGGTAGATTCTACAATGTGATTATCAGCATTTGAAATCAATGTGTTGTATAAATAAATGGCTTCCAGCTAATTGGATCACGTCAGGACCAGTATCTTTTGGCCCAATTAAGCAGCTGCCCCAATTCGCTGAAGTTTCATGAAAATAGTTAAAAAGGTATAAAAAGACAATCAACCATTTAACTGAGTAACAAATTATGTATTTAAATGAAATACAGAATAAATCAGAACACTACCAATAATACTACAGTACTATAAAACTGACTATTAGTTCCCAAGTTATCAATGGAGGATATTGTACACTGCTGTATTCTTTTGATTGACTATAAATGAACGAGATCAGCGCAAAAACCTACTGCAGATTGTGGACTACCTTCATATAATGCCTTTGCCGCTTGTATTCTCAAAATCTTCGTTTTCATTGTGACATTCAGAATGATTGTCGATACCTTCAAATTCTTTATAGTTCCTAACTTGTTGAAGTAGTGAAGTTGTTTCATTTTCACTCCAGGCTATTTCTGGCATCTCCAAGCATGAATGTATGAAACCACAGTGGGCAAAACGGTTTTGAATTGTCTTACTGCTTATTTCTTGCCAACGTACAGTAACAATAATCACTGCTTTTTGAACACAAGCACATGCAACTGACGCTAATTAAAAACTGTTCACTGTAAGCACTTTGTAGTGTTTAATGTCCACACAAGTGCACCCGTCTGACATTAGTTACAAAGTGTTCAGCAAGTCTCCCGCCCCAATTAAATGGCATAATGTCTCAAATAAATAATGGGAATCTAGGCTACTTTCTCAATTAGGTTTTGTTCTTTAAGGGTTATTCCAAATAAGCAGCTGCCCTGATGGCCCCTGATTAATCAGAATCCACTGTATTCTCAAAACTTGACAGTCACATAACAAGTTATTGGGGCAGATATTCAAAAGCTTGCTCAATGAGGTCATTTTTACAAGAAATGTCTTTAAAAAGTAGAGCTAAAGAAGTAATGAGGTGAAGAGGGGCAACTTAACAGATCAGTGTCTTGGCATGATGGCTTGTGGTGCAGTGATCAAGTCAGGGCCCTCAAGATCTAGAGGGATGCAGATACCATAGAGATTTGGGAGTTGGGGAACACAGCTATAGAAGGGGCAAGGCTGTGTGGGGAGGAATGTGGTGTACTTGTAAATCGAAGTGAGAAATTTCAATGATTATTTTGGGCAAAATGCATTTTTCCCTTAGTAACTAAACTTTACAAACTAAAATTGTACCTTGCATTATCCATTCACTCAATCTGTATTATTAGTATTTATATCTCTACTTGAAAGTGTACAAGACTGGGACCTAAGCACTGTTCCTTGCAGGCTGAGTAATTTGTTTGTCAAGCAAGGCAAGTCTGACTTACACTACGGACTTACTGCTGATTAACCAGCCAGATGGAAGGAGGGACTGCTTACCTACCTAATACCTTGCAGGCTATTGACCCAATGCTTATTCAAGTCTTTAGTGTAGAATCCAGACAAAGTTTGTATTTCAGATTGTCACCTGGCAACTTCTGTTGGGAAATGCCCTTTTGTGGAGGTTTGATGAGGCCAAAATGGTACTCTGCTACGATGCCCTTCGTTATCAGTAAACTAGCCAGGTGACTTGACAAAGACTAATGAAGGAATTATCTCACCAGTGAGTCAGTAATATCAGGGAATGAGCAAAGGAAGAAGGAAACTTACTGGAAAATAGTGCAAAAAGTATATTTTTGTATTGGCCCCATCAAGTGAGCTCCACAATCACTTGTGCACTCTTTGTTATAGTCTGCTATACATACCTGAAGAGATAAGAACCTAAAATGATTTTTAACTCATACTGGCTGCTGTTCGATAGCAGCATTATATCTTTAGGTTTGCTGCCCAACAATTATAATGTGGTCGATGTGTGAAGAGCAATGGAAAATTATAGTTAGAGTGAAATAAACTTAACTGTTTGAAATAAGATCCATGTTGTAAATCAGTATTTGTATTGTTAAAACTCCTTAAACTTGTTTCTTTCGGAGTTAGATCTAGAATTTTTTCACTAAATCTCTTCGCCTCTCTCCTTTAGACATACCTTTCCAGCCACTCTCTGGCCCTCTTAGTTTGAACCTCACCTTCGGGGTTTATCTCCAAGTTATGGAGGTGGAGAGAGTGTCTTGATGGTGGAAGGGGATCTCCTCTGGATCACAGATGTGGGTGAGAGGGTACTAGTGTGATGGCGGCTGGGTGAATCCAATTGCAGAAGGGGTTCCTGGTCCTAATTGCATTCAAACTGGATAGGGCGATGAGGATTTCACATGGGTGGTCTGTGTGGGGCACAATTGCAGAGGCGAATGGGTAGGTCCAGTGGTGATCAAGTGGGACGTGGTGGTGGGGGCAGAGGAGCAGGCAGATTGTGGGTGGGTTTGAGACATGTTTAGTTCACTTTTCATGTTTTCTCTTTGCAATTTAATCTTTGAAATTATCCAATATATCTGCTTTTGAGAGTTAAGATTCAGCCCATGCTGCTATATGAAGTCTTAATTTATTTCCTTCTAAGCTTATAAAATGGCTGAACCTGTAAATAAACATTGGCAGATTCGTAGAAATGTCACTTTAGAGACTGTGGACATTCTGACTCTGATATACTTGCAGTGTTCCTTTTTTAATTTCTTAATCTTTTATTTTTGGAATTGTGAATTAATTGTCCATTGCTTCCTGCTGATGATCAGTTGACTACAACCTGATGGAAGAGCCACAGATAAGACAAATATAGTAACCCTCAGTAGGGATGCTTTGTCAGTAAGTACATTGGCCAGTTGGTGCACAGGGTGATACTGAAGATGAGCACAGGATACAGATGCGCAAAATGGAATTGGGCAGCCCATGAAGGTTATATATGTATTTTTAGAAAATTACTGACAAATAGAGGCATCTTCAAGATGTGCAACTCTTGTCTTGGATTACGTAATAAATTATCAGATCTGTTTACAGATTAATATGGTATCTGGAATTTACTGTTAGGCAGTAATAGTTTACTCGCATTATTGTTTTGTTAATTGTCAGAAATCTACCCCGTTCTTCCACTCAGTTATCAGAGTTTAGTCTATCTCTGGCCCCATGGATGTGTATGTGCACGTGTTTTTTTTTACCTGTACAACTAAAATGTAGCTGCTCAGCTAAAAGTTCAAAGCCTCAAAAATTACAGTATCTAGTTACTTTGGGGATTTCCAGCAAAGAGTAGGGCATAAACAGCATATCATTTAATTAAAAACCCTAATCTGTTTATGATGTCTTTGATAGATGTCCAGCTAGAAAGAATGATGGATAGTAAGGAAGATTGTCTCAGTCTACAGCTGGATGTACACTCAGTGGCCATTTTATTAGCTACCTCCTGTACCTAAGTCGTCACTGAGTGTATGTTTGTGGTCTTCTGCTGCTGTAGCCCATTGACTTCAAGGCTGGACATGTGCATTCAGAGATGCTCTTCTGCACACCACTGTTGTAACATGTGTTTATCTGAGTTACTGTCACCTTGAACCAGCCTGGCTGTCCTCCTCTGATGTCTCTCATTAACAAGGCACTTTCACCCACAGAACTGTCATTCACTGGATTTTTTTTGTTGTTTTTGCAAACTCTAGAGGTTGTTGTGCACGAAAATCTCAGGAGATCAACAGTTTTTAAGATACTCAAACCGCCCCATCTGGCACCAACAATCATTCCACAGTAAAAGTCACTTAGGTCACCTTTCTTCTTCATTCTGATGCTTGGTATGAGTAACTGAACCTCTTGACCATGTCTACATGCTTTTATGCATTGAGTTCCTGCTGTATGATTGGCTGATTAGATATTTGCATGAATGACCTGGTGTACAGATGTACCTAATAAAGTGGCCACTGAGTGTAGATCAGATGGAGAGTTGGGTAGAGTGTTCGCAGAGGGAATTTAATCCTGACACAAGTACAGGGTGATGACATTGAGTTGTTAGATATGGGAAGGACATGTACAGCAAATGGTAGGGCACAAAGGAGTGTTGATGAACAAAGAGACCTAACGTCCAAGTTCATATTCCCTGAAGGTGGCAACACTGATTGATAGAATGGTGATGAAGATATATGGTATGATAGGTTGGGGCATAGACTGTAAGAGTTGGGATGTCATGATCCAGATTTACAGAACACTGTCTGGGCCAAACTTGGAGTATTCTGTACTCTTATAGTCTCCACCCTATTGGAAGAGTGTGAGGGATTGTGCAACAGAGATTCATCAGGATATTGCCTGGATTGTGGAACTTTAGTTATGGGGACAGATTGGGTAGGCTGGGCTTGTTTTCCCTGGAGCGAATAAGGCTGCCGGATTACCTGATAGAAATGTATAAGATTATTAGTGGCAAAGATAGGGCAGGATGGAACGACAACACAGTGGTTAGTGTAACACTATTACAACATCAGTGACCTAGGTTCAATTCTGTAAGGTGTTTGTTCAATCTCCCCGTGATTGCGTGGGTTTCCTCTGGTTTTCTTCCATATTCCAAAGGTGTACGGGTTAGAGGTTAATTTGTCACATCGATGTAATTGGGTGGCACAGGCTTACTGGGTCGGAAGGGCATTTTGCTGTGCTGTATCTTTAAATGAATAACCAGTCATGCTAGGGCATAGGTTTAACATGAGAAGAAGGAGTTTTAAAGAGGATCTGAGAGTAGGTATTTTATGCAGAGATGGCTGATATTCGGTACAGACTGCCAGATGAGGTGGTGGAATCAGACGCAATTACTGCATTGAAAAGACATTTAGGCAGACAGTTATCTAGGCAGGGCTTAGAAAGATATAACCATAAAGCAGTCAAATAGGAATAGGGCAGATGAGCAAAGAGGTCTGCATGAATGTGATGGGCTGAAGGGCCAATTTCTGTTCTGTACATCTCTGTGACTCTAATGATTTTTGTTGCTTATGCAACAAGACAAGTACTTTCACTTTCATAAGTTTGGAGAATAAGAGCAAATGCAAAAACAAAAGCACGTTGGATATCTGAAATGAAAACCAAGAATGCTGGGAATACGTGGATTCTTTACCCCGCCGATCCAGGCCCCTCTCTCTATTTCCAACTGCACTCTCGTCCCAATCATAGTCCCTAACCCTTCCCATGCTCACCCCACCAACAAACAGGTCAGTAGACAGATCCCTGAGCTTGTGTGCAGCCCAGGAGAATAAAGACCGATCATGCAGAGGCAATGATCCACCTCCTTTGGCTTTAGATATCTATGATCTCAAGCAACACACACAAAATGCTGGAGGAACTCAGCAGGGCACGTAACATCTATGGAGAAGAACAAATAGTCGATGCTTCCGGCCAAGACCCTGCATCAGGACTATAAAGGAAGGGGGAAGAAGCCAGAATCTCATGTGAACAAACCTGATAAGGGTTTATGAATAAAATGTTAGTGCTTAGCAAAGGTCCTTCCAATTATATTTAACTCTCCCTCAGCTGCTATACATTGATTTGCAGTGTATAAAACGTCACAAAACATTTAATTGATTGTTTGATTCACATGCCTGCTTGGAGAAATATTCCTCTCTGGACTGCCATTGCTTGATTCCCATTCCTCTGGAACTAGATTCAACAGACAATGTTGCTCCTGTGTCCCCAAGCCTCAGATCTAGTGAACGTCTATGTTAACCCAGCGCTGAAATGCAGTTCACTGGTAGGAGAAGGCAGTCGGTTGGTCAAGTAATACAAGGAGATACTGTAGGTATATGTAAGCAGATGGAATGGGAGTGGTGCTGCAGGTGTATGAGATGATAGGCGACAGTTCCAACTAGCCCCACTGGTTACTGGTGCATAAAATCTGTGACAATGTTGCAAACAATCTTATCAGTAAGACTGTACTGGTTGGTGCAGAGCTTTATGATAGTCACCCGCTAGGCAAGAGAACATAGGTCCTCGTGAAGGGTCACAGCCGGAAACATCGATGTTTATTTCCCTGCATCGCTGCTGCCTGACTGGTTGAGTTGCTCCAGGATTTTATGTGTGTATTGCTCAAGATTTCCAGCATCTGTAGAGTCTCTTGAATCTCAGCTGCTTTAATTGACTGACTTGGCTACCAGAAGCCCAACCTGTACAGTATCTTTGGAAGGATTCTGTTCAACTTGGCACAGTTTGAGCGATCTCAGGGTTAAATTGAATTTCAATGGTCCACAGCTGTACCAGTTCTTTATATCATGACCTCAGGCAAAGGAGGTTGAATTTCCGGACAAATATATTTTCGTTTGCCTTTCAATAATAATTTTCGAAAGGAATGAACACAGATTTTTTCCCCCTGTTTTCCACGGTACAAAGAATCGAATGTTTACATTGCTGCATACTGTTCTAATGGCATGTATCAGGTTTCCACTCCACTTATAAGACCATAAGACATAGGAGCAGGAATAGACCATTTGGCCTATCAAGTCTGCTCTGTCATTTACACATCAAAGTTGCTGGTGAACACAGCAGGCCAGGCAGCATCTCTAGGAAGAGGTACAGTCGACGTTTCGGGCTGAGACCCTTCGTTAGGACTAACTGAAAGAAGACATAGTAAGAGATTTGAAAGTGGGAGGGGGAGGGGGAGATCCAAAATGATAGGAGAAGACAGGAGGGAGAGGGATGGAGCCAAGAGCTGGACAGGTGATTGGCAAAAGGGATATGAGAGGATCATGGGACAGGAGGCCCAGGGAGAAAGAAAGGGGGGGGAAACCAGAGGATGGGCAAGGGGTATAGTGAGGGGGATAGAGGGAGAAAAAGGAGAGAGAGAAAAAGAATGTGTGTATATAAATAAATAACGGATGGGGTACGAGGGAGAGGTGGGGCATTAGCATTCCGCTTGAAATTCCAGCATCTACAAATTTCCCCGTGTTTGCTCTGTCATTTAATCATGGCTAATCCTTTCTCCACCTTTTCACCCCGCTCCCCAGCCTTCTCCCCGTAGCTTTTGAAGCCATGTCCAATCAAGAACCTGTCAAGTTCTGCCTTAAATACACCCAGTGGCCTGGCCTCCACAGCTGCCTGTAGTAACAAATTCCACAAATTTACCACCCTTTGACAAAAGAAATTTCTGTTTTAAGTGAAAGCCCCTCTATCCTGAAGCTGTGCCCTTTTGTCCTAGACTCCTCCATCATGGGAAACATCCTTTCCACATCTACTCTGTCTAGGCCTTTCAACATTTGAAATACCCCCTTGAGATACCCCCTTATCCTTCTAAATTCCAGCGAGTACAGACCCTGAGCTATCAACTGTTCCTCACATAATAACCCTTTTATTCCTAGAATTATCTTTGTGAACCTCCTCTGAACCCTCTCCAATACCAGCACATCTTTTCTTAGATGAAGAGCCCAAAACTGTTCACAATACTCAAGCTGAGGCCTCAGCATCGCTTCCCTGCTCTTATATTCTAGAACCCTTGAAATGAATGCGAACATTGCATTTGCTTTCTTCACCACCGACTCTACCTGCAAGTTAACCTTTAGGGTGTTCTGCACAAGGACTCTCAAGTCCCTTTACATCTGACTTTTGGATTTTCTCCCTGATTAGAAAATAGTCCGCACATTTATTTCTACTACCAACGTGCATGACCATACATTTTCCAACATTGTATTCCATTTGACACTTTCTTGCCCATTCTCCTAGTCTGTCTAAGTCTTTCTGCAGCCTACCTGTTTCCCCAACACTACCTTCCCCTCCACCAATCTTCGTATCATCTGCAAACTTTTCAACAAAGCCATCTATTCCATCATCTAAATCATTGATATACAGCATTAAAAGAAGCGGTCCCAACACTGACCCCTGCGGAACACTATGAGTCACTGGCAAACAGCCAGACAAGGATCCTTTTATTCCCACTCACTGCTTCCTACCAATCAGCCAACGCTCTAGCCATGCCAGTAACTTTCCTGTAACACCATGGGCTCTTAATTTGGTAAGCAGCCTCATGGCTGGCACCTTGTCAAAGGCTTACTGGAAGTCCAAATATACCACATTCACTGCATCCCCTTTATCTATCCCACGTGTAATCTCTTCAAAGAATTCCAACAGGTTCGTCAGGTAGAATTTTCCCTTAAGGAAACCATGCTGACTTTGTCCTATTTTGTCCTGTGTCACCAAGTACTCCATAATCTCATCCTTAACAGTTGACTCCAGCATCTTCCCAATCACTGAGGTCAGGCTAACTGGGCTATAATTTCCTTTCTACTGCCTTCCTCCTTTCTTAAAGAGTGGAATGGAGTGACATTTGCAATTTGCCAGTCCTATGGCACCATGATTTTTGAAAGATCATTACCAATGCCTTCACAATCTCTACCGCTACCTCTATCAGAACCCTAGGGTGCAGTTCATCTGGTCTGTGTGACTTATGTACCCTTAGGTCTTTCAGCTTTTTGAGCACCTTCTCCCTTGTAATAACTGTGAAGTGGTTCATTTTAGTAGGTTCAATTTGAAGAAAGAATATAATAATATAAAATATTATATATGTTTTGGTATATTTTCTTTTCTTGCTGGCGGTTTGATGTTTATTTTTAGAAGCTTTTTGTATGACGCATGGCTCCGGGGTTGTACACCTAATGGTTTTTTTTCTCACTTTTTCTGCTTAGTAGGTTTTTTTTGTTATCACAAATTTTTTTTCAGTCTTTAAGATAATGTGTTTTTTGAGACATTGTAAGTGTTGTTACTTCAATGTACTCGTGTTATTTCTTTTGTATAATATAACAATAAAAAGATTTGAAAAGAAAGAAAGAATAATTGGTAAGACTTGGCAGTGTGGAGGATCTGAGAGATCTTGGGGTCCATGTCGATAGGACACTCAAAGCTGCTGTGCAGGTTGACAGTGTTGTTAAGAAGGTGTATGGTGCGTTGGCCTTCATCAACCATGGGATTGAGTTCAAGAGTCGTGAGGTAATGTTACAGCTATATAAGATCTCGGTCAGACCCCACTTGGAGTACTGTGTTCAGTTCTGGTCACCTCACTACAGGAAGAATATGTATACTATAGAAAGAGTACAGAGGAAATTTACAAGGATGTTGCCTGAATTGGAGACCCTTATGAGAATAGGTTGAGTGAACTTGGCCTTTTCTCCTTGGAGCAACGGAGGATAAGAGGTGACCTGATAGAGATGTATAAGATGATGAGAGGCATTGATCGTGTGGATAGCCAGGCGTTTTTTCGCAAGGCTGAATGGCTAATATGAGGCATAGTTTTAAGCTGCTTGGAAGTAGGTACAGAGGGGATGTCAGGGGTAAGTTTTTCACACAGAGAGTGGTGGTGCCGGCGATGTTGGTAGAGGCAAATACAATAGGGTCTTTTAAGAGACTTTTAGGTAGGTACATGGAGCTTAGAAAAATAAAGAGCTGCGCAGTAGGGTAATTCTAAGCAGTTTCTAGAGTAGGTTACATGGTCGGCACAACGTTGTGGGCCCAAGGGCCTGTAATGTGCTGTAGATTTGATGGTTCTATGTTCTATGACTATCATAACACTGCCCTTTTGACATGCCATTTCTATTTCTTGTTGTAATCTGTGGTCCACATTCCAGCTACTGTTGGGAGGCCTGTATATAACTGCCATCAGGGTCCTTTTACCCTTGCCGTCCTCTTAACTTGACCCACAAGGATTCAACATGCTCAGATCCTGTGTTACATCTTTCTATTGATTTGATGCCATTCTTTACCAGCAGAGCCATGCCATCCCCTCTGCCTACCTTCCTATCCCTCCAATACAATGTGTAACCTTGGACATTCAGCTCCCAACTACAACCATCCTTCAGCCACGATTCACTGATGGTCATAACATCATACCTGACAATCTGTAAAAGTGCAACAAGATCATCCACCTTATTCTTTATACTCGGTGCACTGAGATATAGTACTTTGAGTACTGTATTTGCTATCCTTTTTGATTCTGCATCCAAAATGCACTGATACTCACCCTGCTGGCTGCAATTATGTGCTATCATCTGCCTGCCCTTCTTGATGGTCTGACTGCACGCTATCTTTGCTTTTTAACCATCCATCCTATCCTGAGTTCCCACCCCCGCCAAATTAGTTTAAACCCACTGCAAAAGCTCTAATAAACCTGCCCGCAAGAATATTGGTTCCCCTTGGATTCAGGTGCCAGCCATCACTTTTGTACAGGTCATACCTCCCCTAAATGAGATCCCAATGATCCAAGAACCTGAAGCCCTGCCCCCTGAACCAGTTTCTCAGCCATACATTTATCTGCCAAATCATCCTGTTTCTACCCTCACGGGCATGTGGCACCGTCAGCAATGTAGAAAGGAATTATCTAGAAGCATGGTGCCAGTTTTTGCAACAATTTTCCTCCTGTCCAACTTTACTTCCCAAATCTCTAGAATCAGCTGTAGGTCAGTGGGTACCACTCTCATCAGAAGGTTATGGAATCAAACACTCGTCCAGGATTTGAAGGTTGCCCTTCCAATGAAATTTAAATTCACCTGCTGGTGGATAGGAATTTTTGGCAGACTGCTTCAACTTCCTGGTGTCTTGTGCCCGTTCTGTGGGAAGCAGCTGATTACTGCGAAGTTATGATGGGAAATCTTATCTCATAGGGTAGACTGTCAGCAAGGCTCAACTGAAGAAAAAAAATAACATTGTTCCATTTATGCCTCCAGAACATCTCACAATGCTCTACTGTCAGTCAATTCCAGGAACTCGTTTAGAGCAGATGCTGGAGCTAATGACGTTCCCTACCAACTAATTGGGAACAAAAAGGTTGCTCGTGAGGTGAAACTTGACCTAGACATTCAATCTTTTTGAATATTGTTATGGATTCTTTTATCATCCAGATAAAGGAAAGAATTGTAATTTAATATCTTGTCTGATTGTGTGCTAAAGTTTTGTAATGAGATTTGAACCCATGTTAATCAGACTGCAAAGCAAGAATGCTATCGTCAATAAAATACTGGTACAATCTCACACATAGACAACTTCTCCAGCCATACCTACCCACCCCAGACATTCTCTCTTCTCCTTCCTCCGTCTGGTAGAAGATACAAAAGCCTGAAAGTACCTACCACCAGGCTCCAGTGCAGATGCTTTCCACTCTTATATATTCAATTGAATGATGTCCCAGTACAATAAGATGGATTTTTGACCTCACAGTCTGCCTCATTGTGGCCTTGCACGTTGTTGTCTGCCTGCACTGCGCTTCATCCATAACTGTAACACGATATTTTGCATTCTGTTATTGCTTTTCCCTTGTGCTGCCTCAGCGTACAGATGTGATGAAATGATCTATACGGTTGGTATGTAAAACATTTTTTTCACTGAACCTCGATATACACGACAATAATAAACTAATTTACCAATTTAAATGCAGCCTTATTTCCTCCAACCAAGAATTGTTATTTGATTCTCACAAATGTATGCCCTACCTTTTCAAGACTAGATTTGAATCCCTCCCGACTTTCACTTAATTGAGGCACTAACTCAACAAACATGAAGTGCTTCGAGCGGCTGGTAATGGATCATATAAAATCTTACCTTCCAGCTACACTGGACCCTTTTCAGTTCACCGACTGCTCAAACCAGTCCACTGATGATGTCATAGCCTCAGCCTTCCACTCTGTCCTGTCCTACCTAGAAAACAATGCCTCATATGCCAGGATGTTGTTCTTTGACTTCAGATCAGTGTTTAACACAATCATCCCTCAAAGGCTGGTGGGTAAACTGTCCTCGTTGGGACTCAACACCCCTCTCTGTAACTGGATCTTGGACTTCTTGATGGAAAGACCCCAGTCAGTCCAAGTTGACAGCAACATCTCAAACTCCATCATGTTACTCACGCAACACACACAAAAAATGCTGGTGAACGCAGCAGGCCAGGCAGCATTTATAGGAAGAGGTACAGTCGACGTTTCAGGCCAGGACCCTTTGTCAGGACTAACTGAAAGAAGACATAGTAAGAGATTTGAAAGTGGGAGGGGGAGGGGGAGATCCGAAATGATAGGAGAAGACAGGAGGGGGAGGGATAGAGCTAAGAGCTGGAAAGTTGATTGGCAAAAGGGATATGAGGCTGGAGAAGGGAGAGGATCATGGGACGGGAGGCCGAGGTGGTGGGGCGGGGGGGAAGCCCAGGGAATGGGCAAGGAGTTATAGTGAGAGGGACAGAGGGATGTCCATGGATGTCCAGTCCCTATATATCTCCATCCCCCACCAGGAAGGTCTCAATGCTCTCCGCTTCTTTTAGGATTCCAGACCTAATCAGTTCCCCTCTACCACCACTCTCCTCCGTCTAGCGGAATTAGTCCTTACTCTTAATAATTTCTGCTTTGGCTCTTTCCACTTCCTCCAAACTAAAGGTGTAGCCATGGGCACCCGTATGGGTCCCAGCTATGCCTGCCTGTTCTTTGGATTTGTGGAACAATCCATGTTCCAAGCCTATACTGGTATCTGTCCCCCTCTATTCCTTTGCTACATCAACGACTGCATTGGCGCTGCTTCCTGCACGCATGCTGAGCTCGTTGACTTCATTAACTTTGCCTCCAACTTTCACCCTGCCCTCAAGATGCAGCACAGAGCATCATAGGAAGTCATTCCTGCCTGTGGCCATCAAACTTTACAACTCCTCCCTTGGAGGTTCAGACACCCTGAGCTGATAGGCTGGTCCTGGACTTATTTCATAATTTACTGGCATAACTTATATATTACTATTTAACTATTTATGGTTCTATTACTATTTATTATTTATGGTGCAACTGTAATGAAAACCAATTTCCCCCGGGATCAATAAAGTATGGCTATGACTATGACTAAGTTTACCTGGTCCATTTCCGACACCACCCTCCCCTTTCTTGATCTTTCTGTCTCTATCTCTGGAGACAGCTTATCTACTGATGTCTACTATAAGCCTACGGACCCTCACAGCTACCTGGACTATTCCTCTTCCCACACTGTCTCTTGCAAAAACGCCATCCCCTTCTCACAATTCCTCCGTCTCCGCCGCATCTGCTCTCAGGATGAGGCTTTTCATTCCAGGACGAAGGAGATGTCTTCCTTTTTTCAAGAAAGAGGCTTCCCTTCCTCCACCATCAACTCTGCTCTCAAACGCATCTCTCCCATTTCACGCACATCTGCTCTCACCCATCCTCCCGCCACCCCACTAGGAATAGGGTTCCCCTGGTCCTCACCTACCACCCCACCAGCCTCCAGGTCCAATATGTTAATCTCCGTAACTTCCACCACCGAGCACATCTTTCCCTCCCCACCTTCTCTCTGCTTTCCGCAGGGATCGCTCCCTACGCGACTCCCTTGTCCATTCATCCCCCCCATCCCTCCCCACTGATCTCCCTCCTGGCACTTATCCTTGTAAGCGGAACAAGTGCTACACATGCCCTTACACTTCCTCCCTTACCACCATTCAGGGCCCCAGACAGTCCTTCCAGGTAAGGCGACACTTCACCTGTGAGTCGGCTGGGGTGGTATACTGCGTCTGGTGCTCCCGGTGCGGCCTTCTATATATTGGCAAGACCCGACGCAGACTGGGAGACCGCTTTGCTGAACATCTACGCTCTGTCCGCCAGAGAAAGCAGGATCTCCCAGTGGCCACACATTTTAATTCCATGTCCCATTCCCATTCTGATATGTCTATCCACGGCCTCCTCTACTGTCAAGATGAAGCCACACTCAGGTTGGAGGAACAACACCTTATATTCCATCTGGGTAGCCTCCAACCTGATGGCATGAATATTGACTTCTCTAACTTCCATTAATGCCCCTCCTCCCCTTCACACCCCATCCCTTATTTATTTACTTAATATATTTTTTATTTTTCCCCCCCTTTTTTCTCTCTCTCTTTTTTCTCCCTCTGTCCCTCTCACTATAACTCCTTGCCTGCTCTCCACCCTCTGGGCTCCCCCCAACCCTTGTGTAATGAACCAAATTTGATTATGGAGCTTAAGGTAGAGCAACCTTTAGGAAGCAGTGATTATAATATGTTAGAATTCACCCTACAGTTTGAGACGGAGAAGATAAAGTCAGATATACCAGTATTACACTGGAGTGAAGGGAATTAACAGAGGCATGAGAGATGAGCTGGGCAAAATTGATTGGAAGAGGACACTCGCAGGGATTATGGCAGAACAGCAATGGCTGGAGTTTATGAGGGTGGTTTTGAAGGCACAGGATAGATACATCCCAAAGATGAATAAGTATTATAAAGAGAGAATGAGGAAACCATGGCTGACAAGAGGAGTGAAAGACAACATAAAAGCAAAAGAGAGGGCATATAATATAACAAAAAATAGAGGGAAGTTAGAGGATTGGGAAGCTTTAAAAAGAAACCAATAGAACGCAACCAAAAAAACCATAAGGAGAGAAGAGATGAAATATGAAGGCAAGTTAGCCAATAATATAAATGAGGATACCAAAAGTTTCTTCCAAAAAATAAAGGGTAAATGAGAGGCGAGACTGGATATTGGACCACTGGAAAATGGTGCTGAAGAGGTAGTAAAGGAGGACAAAGGAATGGTGAAAGAATTTAACAAGTATTTTGTGTCAGTCTTCACTGTGAAAACACTAGCAATATGCCAGAAATGCGAGAATGTCAGGGAGCAGAGGTGAGTGTAGTTGCTATTACTAAAGAGAAGGTGCTTGGGAAGCTGAAAGGTCTGAAGGTAGATAAGTCACCTGGACTAGATAGACTACATCCCAGGGTTCTGAAAGAGGTAGCTGAAGAGATTGTGAAGGCATTAATAACGATCTTTCAAGAATCACTAGATTCTGGAGTGGTTCTGGAGGACAGAAATATTGCAAATGTCACCCCACTCGTTTAGAAGGGAGGGAGGCAGAAGAAAGGAAATTGTAGGCCAGTTAGCCTGATATCAACGGTTGGGAAGATGTTGGAGTCTATTATTAAGGGTGAGGTTTCAGGGTAGTTGGAGGCACATGATAAAATAGGCCAAAGTCAGCATCGTTTCCTTAAGGGAAAATCCTGCCTGACAAATCTGTTGGAATTCTTTGGGAAATAACAGGCAGGATAGGCAAAGGAGAGTCAGTGGCTGTTGTTTACTTGGATATTCAGAAGGCCTTTGACAAGGTGTCACATATGAAGCTGCTTAACTACATCAGGAAAGATACTAGCATGGATTGGCTGACTGGCAGGAGGCAAAAAGTTGGTATAAAGGGGGCCTTTTCTGGTTGGCTAAGCCAGGTGGAGGGGCAAGTAGTGGTGAGGAAGCAGGGAGTCTGCAGAAGGGTTTAGATACATTGAGGGAATGGACAAAGAAGTGGCAGATGGAATATGGTGTCGGGAAGTGTATGGTCATGCACTTTGGTAGAAGGAAAAAAAGTGTAGACTATTTTCTAAACAGGGAGAAAATCACAAAAATCAGAGGTGCAAAGGGACTTGGGAGTCCTTGTGCAGGATTTCCTAAAGGTGAACTTGAAGGTTGTGTCAGTGGTGAGGAAGGCAAATGCAATGTTAGCACTCATTTTGAGAGGACTAGAATATAAGAGCAATGCTGAGGCTTTAGAAAGCATTGGTCAGACTGCAGTTAGGGTACTGTGAGCAGTTTTGGGGCCCGCCCTTATCTAAGAAAAGGTGTGCTGGCATTGGAGAAGGTCCAGAGGAGGTTCATGAGAATGATTTCAGGAAAGAATGGGTAAATGTACATGGAACATTTGATGGCTCTGGGCCTGTATTCACTGGAGTTTAGAAGAGTAAGGGGGGAACCTCATTGAAACCTATCCAATATCATAAGGAACAGGAATTCTGCAGATGCCGGAAATGCAAACAACACACATCAACGTTGCTGGTGAACGCAGCAGGCCAGGCAGCATCTCTAGGAAGAGGTACAGACGACGTTTCAGGCCAAGACCCTTTGTCAGGACTAGTCTCGGCCTGAAACGTCGACTGTACCTCTTCCTAGAGATGCTGTCTGGCCTGCTGCATTCACCAGCAACCTTGATGTGTGTTGCTCCAATATCATAAGGTCTGCATAGAGTAGATGTAGGAAGGATGTTTCCTATAGTCAGAGGGCACAGCCTTAGACTGGAGCAATAGAACAGAGATGAGGAGGAATTTCTGTAGCCAGAGTATAGTAAATCTGTGGAATTCATTGCCACAGATGACTGTGGAGGCCGAGTTATTGGGCATATTTAAAGCAGAGGTTGGACTAGATAAGGTGTCAAATGTTACAGGGAAAGGCAGATGAATGGCTTTGAGATGGATAATAAATCAGCCATGATGGAATGGTGCAGCAGACTCAAAGGGCCGAATAGCCTCATTCTGCTCCTACAGTATGTCTTCTGGTCTTATGGTCTGTACTGCTCAAAATTTTGTATAACTCTATCAAATCTCCCTTCATTCTCCTATGCTCTAGGGAATAAAGTCCGAACCTCTTCAACCTTTCCCTATAACTCAGGACCTCAAGTCCAGCAACATCCTCGTAATTTTTCTCAGTACTCTTTCAATCTTACTGATATATTTCCTGTAGATAGGTGATCAAAATTGCACACTATACTCCAAATTAGGCCTCACTAATGTCTCACACAACTTCAACTTAACATCCCAACTTCTGTGCTCAATACTTTGATTTATGAAGGTCAATGTGAAGGCCAAATTAACTTCTTTTAAACTGCGGATGCTATAAATATGAAGTAAAGATAACATTTAATGGAACCCACAATACATCAGTTGGAATTCATGAAGATAGAGGTTAAGTTGACATTTAATGTAGGTGACAGGATATGGGAATAGACTGGTTACCTGAAATATAAATTACATTTAAAACAGAATCTACAAATTCCTGAGATCTGAAATAAAACCAAAATTGATGGAAACAATCAGCAGGTCCGGCAGTATCTAAGAACAAAGAAACACAGTTAAAATGTCAGGCCAAAGACTTGATGAAGGGTCTTCAACCTAATATATTGACCCTGTTTCTCTTTCCACAGGGCAATCTGAAAAAAAAATTCTGCTTGCCTCTCCACAGATGCTGTCTGTTTGACTGAATGTTTTTAGTGTTTTCTATTTTCATTTATTGCATATCTTTTCTTCTTGGTTCATAATGAGAAGTTTTGTTTTAACAAGATTCATTTGATTTCCATATTTAACAGCTAATTTGTTTCTGTACTCAGTCGGTTCCCCTCAATATTAAGCTTAGTAGAAACATTATGCAATGTAAGATAAAGTGAAGAACTATTACTCTATGAGTTCTGTTTGAGTTCATTGTCCCACTAAGATCACATTTAAAGGAAACAAATGGGCTAAAGCTGATTTTTTTTAACTTGGAGACAAAATTATAAAAATGTGCATATTTTCTACATCGAGGTAAATACACTTGTGTGATAAGTCTTAAGTGAGTAATAGATATTACTATAAGTGATTGATCTCCATCTTTTTGAGAGATTTTCTGATATTAATGATGTAATGTTAAATATTTCTTTCCACAAATTCTCCCAATTCAATTTTCTTTTGCTGGATGTTGTGTTGCTCAGCAAGGGTAAGAAGACACCTTGGGGAAGAGGTTGGTCACTAACTCTAAACATGTGCCAGATGACCATCTGTTCATGGTGTTAAGCATTCAGCACACTCAGCTCCTTTGATGGCCAGGTGAGTGCCGAGGGAATGAGTGTGCTACAAATAGTCTCAGTCATGAGTGAGGCTGCAGTGTTCCAGAGGTTGTTAACGTTCCCTTCCTAAATATTGTGCCCTGTTCTTTACGAAGATATTCGGAGCGTGAGAGCAAGTAAACTATCAGTTCACTTTACTGAGAAGTATGTGCAGGGGTAAAAATATATTTGGAGTTACATTCTGTGACCTACATTTTTGATTCCTTTATCCTTGATATGATCTGAGGCTGTCCTACTTCAGCTGTGCTTTCAAGATACAGTCATGATTCTTTCCAAGGTCTTTATTTGACTTGTACATTGAACTCCTTCCTTCTCTGCCTCTCTTCCCCCATACAGCTGCATTCTTTTTGTCTGATGCTAAGTCATAATAAAAGTTGAAATGCATTACTTGAGTGTGTGTGGTCAGGTAATTTCCCACTAACAAGTAAAAGTTAATGGAAAATGGACTGAATCCAGTGAAAAATCGTATATAGTGATATGTAGGCACGAAAGATCTCATCTTCACAGTTCATGTTCTAGCCACTATATAACATGTTCTGACCAATGAAGTATTGTACTACTGAGATATCTAAATCACAAATTCAAAAATGCTTCCTGCTCATTCCTTAGTGAGGAAAAAGACAATACAGTTGCAAAGATTTTAAAACACAAGTTTGACAACTCAGTGACTTATTTGGGGTATATTGAGTTAATGGATGTGATTAGAAGAAATTAATCTTGAAGAGTGGATCAAATGTAATTTCAGACCTTGCAATATTGCCAAAACCCCATGCTGGCTTTAGTTTAGCTTGTGTAGTATTCTGTATATGATCATTTTCTCTCTATGTCACTTTATGGTAGTAGCTTTCATGTCAATATGGAGATACGGTGGGTAACTCAAGTGTGATGTCACAGAATCATATGGTACGGAAGGAGGACATTCAACCCATCATGTCCAAGGGTGTCCAGCCTTGCATATATATGTGCTGAAGGTTACTACCTATTATCAGTCTTTCAGCCCATGGGTCACAGAACCCACCAATCCTTGGAGGAAAATATTTTTTTTCAACTTCTCTAATTCCTATCAATGCTTTAAATATATGCCTCCCAATTTTCACCTCACTGCAAAGTGAAGCTGAGCCTTCATATTCATCCTGTCTAGGACTCACATTGTTTTATTCATCTGAATTAATTCTAACCTCAACCATTTATGTTCCAAAGAACAATTCCATTCTAGCCAACCGCTACTCGTAATCAAACTGCTCCAGCCCTGGTAACACCCTTAAATCTACTTGGCACCCTTGCTTAGTTGTCACATAATTTATTAAGCAGTCATCACATACAGGGGACAAGAAAGTAGGAGAAGGAGTAGGCCATCAGGCCCCTCGAGCGTGCCCTTCCATTCAATATGATCATAGCTTTTCTATGCCATCCTCAATTCCTCTTTGGTGCCAGGTACCTTCTCAATTCCTTGATCTTTCAAATATTTATCTATCTCCATCTGAAGTATATTTAATAATCTGGCGGCCACCAGCCTCTGGGCAGAAGTCTAGAGATGTGATACACTTTGAAAGAAGAAACTCCTCAGCACCTTGGTTTTGAATGAAAGTACTTATATTTTGTAACTACGTCTGCTTGTTCAAACCTCTCACAAGTGAAAACATCTAACTTGCCAAGCCCCCTTGGCATATAATATGTTTGAATAAGACCATTCCTCATTCTTTGAAATTCCAGGTAATACAGACCCAAACAATCGCGCCTTTTTTGGCAGGACAGCCCTGTCACCCCAGGAATTAGCCTGTTCATCTCCTTTAGACTGCTTCTAATGCTGCTAAATCCTTTTCTAGGTAGAAGGACCAAAACAGTGCACAGTATTCCAGGTGTGATCTGAATATGCCCTGTATAACTGAAGCAAAACCACCCTCTTCTTAAATTCCAAACCCTCTGCGACAAAGGCCAAAAAGCCTTTGCCTTCTAAGCTACTTCCATGGACAGCACGGTAGCATGGCAGTTAGCGCAATGCTTTACAGTGCCAGCAACACTGATCAGGGTTCAACTCCCGCCACTGTCTGTAAGGAGTTTGTACTTTCTTCCTGTGCCCATGCGGGTTTCCTCCAAGTGCTTCTGTTTCCTCCCATATTCCAAAGACATACAGTAAGGGTTAGAATTAATGAGTTGTGGGCAAGCTGTGTTGGCACTTGCGGGCTGCCCAGCATAATCCTCACTGATTTGATTTGATTTGATGTAAGTGATGCATTGTACTGTATGTTTCAATGTACATGTGACAAATAAAGTTAATCTTTAAAATCTTTACATCTTTAAATCTTTAAACTACTTTAAACCTTCCTGCTAACCTTTTGTGATTCTTGCACTAGAGCACCTAGTTTCCTCTGAATATCACTTATTTGTAGTCTTTCAGAATCAGGATCCGAATCAGGTTTATTATCACTGTCCTATATGACATGAAATTTGCTGTTTCGTGGCAGTGGTACAGTGCAAAAACCATCGTTTACAAAAGAAATAAATAGTGTAAAAAAAAGAGTAATGAGGTCGGGCTCATGGGTTCATGGACTGTTCAGAAATCTGATGATGGAGAGAAGAAGCTGTGAGGAGATCTGGTATATCACCAAAAATTCTTGCAAACTTCTAAAGACGTATGATGGAGAGCATTCTGGCTGGTTCCAGTGCACAGGATCGCACAAGCCTGCAGAGGGTTGTAGACTTATTCAGATCCATCAAGGTCTTAACTCTCCTGACCATAAGAGGTGGAACCTCAAGAAGGTGGCAACCATCACTGAGCACCCTTGCCATTCAAACACCTTTTTGTTCTTCCTACTGAAGTTCATGACCTCACACTGCCTCAAGTTATACTGCATTTGCCAAGTTTTCACCCAGACACTTAGTCTATATATATGTACCTCTTTGCAGAATATCAGTGTCTTCATTGTACTTTCCACCTGTTTTCATATCATCGGTAAACTTAGAAACCAAATGTTATGTTTATTTTTCCAGGTTATGAATGTAAATAGCAAACAAATGAGGGCCTAGATCAGATCCCTGGGGCTTTCCACTAGTTACATCCTTACGGCCTGAAAAGAGCCCATTTATTCCAACCCTTTGTTTTCTACTTGACAACTATTTTTCAAGCCGTGCTAACCTACTTCATCCAATATCTTAGGCTTTTAATTTATGCAAATACCTCTTATGTTAAATCCATTTTGGGATAAATACACTAACCACAGCTATAGGTTTCCCTCTTTCAAAACCTGCATGTCACATCCTGAAATAATCAGAGCAGATTTTGCAAACATGATATACCTTTCAGAAAACCCCATTGACTAGGTTTGATTATATTCATCTTTCCTAAATGACTAGTTATTTCTTCTTGATCATTGACTCTAGTATGTTGTCAGCAATAGATGTTAGACTAACTGGCCTATAGTACGCCATGTTCTGTTTTCCCTTTTTGAACAAGGTTGTCATATTGGCTGTTTTCCAATCTTCTGGTACCCTCCTATAATTTAGCAAGTTTTAAAAATGTTTTAACGAGTGGATCCACTATCTCTGCAAAACAGTACATATTCCTCCAGCTGTGACCTAATTTATTTGAAATTAAGTAATAATTAATCTAATTTAATCAAGCAATGTGAGGTCCTCCTTCAGATGATAATTTCATACCCACGTTCGTTTCAGCAGTGGCGAACCACAACCTTAAATGTTAAAAAGGGAGGGTGCATAATTTCCAAGTTAGTCCCACACTTAGTCAAATTTAAAACCTTATCCTTTTTGTAAACGTAACAGTGACATTTGGTCATTACGTGAAGCTATTTGAAAATCACTAATTACAAAGAAAGAAACTGGGAGGAGATGTAAATGAATTAAATTAGGTGATAGACAACAGGGAAATAATAAAAATTAAATTTGCATTTCATTTGGTCTCTGTATACCCAATATTACTACTTTCATTGCATATGTGAATATTACATAGGGAATGAAAAAGAAGTTATGCATATTGTTTAGTGACGAGCAGTAAACATAGCCCTATCATGACACACCTCCACTGATCAAAAAGATTAAAAGGTTGTTGACAGCAGAGAGAGGATGTGTCCAATAGTGGGAGTGTCTAGGACTAGAGGGCACAGCCTCAAAATGCCAGGATGCCCATTGAGTACAGAGACGAGGGAGAATTTCTTCATCCAGGGGGTATTAAATCTGTGAAATTCATTGCCACAGATGCCCGTAGAGGCTAAGTCATTGGATATATTTGACGTGGAGGTTGATAGGTTCTTGATTAGTACAGGCATCAAAGGTTACAGGGAGAAGGCAGGAGAATGGCGTGGAGACCAAACTAAATCAGCCATGATCAAATAATGAAACAGATTCGATGGGCCAAATGGCCTAATTCTGTTTCTATTATCAACAATCAACAGCAGTTCTCAAATTTAGGCTAGACCTGACCATGTTATTCAGGCCCCCTGAAGTTTTCAAACTCCTTCATTGTTTCTCTTCAAATTAAGATGAGGGGCGGAGGCTGATTAATTCTTGGAAAATCTTGAAATTTTGCAGACTAAGCTGGAAATGTTGTGGTTTGTAATTGAAAAACTCCTGCGCTGCAAAGTAAATTGATTGGAACTTTTCTTTAAAATTTCTCACATTGTTTACAAAGATTTGAAACATTGATTTCAGTCTTTGTTGAAAGAATGTGTTTTAAAAGCATTAGTGGTTATTTGCTGTATCCTCGCAGTTAAGATGTTTATAGTAGGCAAGTGAATCCAGTTACGTGTGGTATTAGCTGGCAGAGCCTAAGCTCTGGAATTCCTTCCCTAAACTTCTCCACAGCAACCCAACATTCCTTCTTTAAGAAAGTCTCTAAATCTCATTTCTTTGACCATGCTAACGGTTATTGTGGCATGGCAGTGTAGTGGTTAGCATAACGCTTTCACAGTGGCAGCGACCTGGGTTCATTTCCCGCCACTGTCTGTAAGGCGTTCGCACTGTAACCATGCGGGTTTCCTCCGGGTGCTCCGGTTTCCTCCCACATTCCAAAGACATACAGGTTAGTAGGTTAATTGGTCACATGGGTGTAACTGGGCAGCAAGGTTTCTATGAGCTGGAAGAGCCTGCTACCCTGTTGTATCCCTAAAGGAAAAAAAATCTGCCCGAGCAAGGACAAGCATAGTGATGCAGCCCATAGAGCTGCTGCCTCACGGATCTAATGCTTCAGGTTCAGTCTTGAGCTCAGGTGTAGTCTGTATGGAATTTACACCTTCTCCCTGTGACCACGTGGGTTTTACTTAGTTGCTCTGGTTTCCTCCCACATCCCAAAGATGTGCTGTTAGTTTGGTTAATAGGCCACGGTCAATTGTTCCTTGTGTGTTGGTGAGTGGTAGAATCTTGGACGAATGAAGGGAGTGTGGAGAAACAGATTACCAATAGGTGAACAATAAGATTACTCTGTGAGCTGGAACTGACTCAGTGGTTGAGATACTCCTGATAATACCCCTCTTTGTGATATGTATTTATTTATTAAATGCAGCACGGAATAGGCCCTTCCAGCTCTTTGAGCCACGCCGCCCAACAATCCCCTGATTTAATCTGAGCCTAATCACGGGACAATTTACAATGACCAATTAACCTACCAACTGGTACGTCTTTGGACTGTGGGAGGAAACTGGAGCACCCGGAGGAAACCCACACAGTAAACAAGGAGAAAGTACAAACTCCTTACAGGCAGCGGCGAGAATTGAACCTGGGTCGGCAGTACTGTAAAGTGTTGTGCTAACCACTGTGCTACCGTGCTGCCCAATAACTCGTTCAATAACACTCTAATGAAGAGCTCTGGAATATCCTCTATATAAAGGAATGTTCATTTCTAAAAGCAAAGCATGCCATTAACACAAGTATTATGGAATTTGGAATATTTTGCCTCAGATTAAGCTAATGACATTTTCCTACATTAAGAGCAACTTCTATGAATGCTAAAGGTACGTACATTTCATTAACAGGTGTTATTAAGCTATTGAACTCAATCCATTTCACTAACTTGTAAACATCATAAAAATTAGAATACAAATTGTTCAACACTTGTGTATTCCCGTATATTGCCTTTGTCATTATTTACGAGTGTCTCTGCTGCATTCAATGGGAACATTTTTATTCTCAGTGGCCACTTTATCAGGTACTTCCTGTACCTAATGAAGTGGCCAGTGGGTGTATGTTCATGGTCTTCTGCTCTAGCTTCAAGGTTTGACAATGTTGTGCATTCAGAGATGCTCTTCTGCACACCACTGTCACCTTCCTGTCAGCTTGAAACTGTCTGGCCATTCTCCTCTGACCTCTCTCATTCGCCCACAGTACTGCTGCTCACTGGATTTTTTTTTGTTTTTCACACATTCTCTGTAAACTCCAGAGACTGTCGTGCGTGAAAAATCCACATTAAACTCCATTCCATGGGCTGTACCTCTGTGGTTTTATAGCATTGAAGCTGGAGCCCACTGCAGGAACTGAATCCTCCTCAAAGTTGCCTTTTTTTTTTACACAGGATGTGAACAAGACTAGAACCATCAGCGTTTATTATTTGTCTCAATGACCATAGAACTGAGGAGGTAATTTGTAGGTAACCACTTTGCTGGGTCAGCTATTACTCAAAGACCTTAGAGAGTGGCAGATTCCCTTCACTGGAGGATATTAATAATCCAGTAGTTTCATAATCATCATTGTTAACACCAGATTTTTATTCCAGATTTATTTATTTGAACTTTTTCCCAGTTGCCACGGTTGAAGTTGAAGTCATGTCCACACATCAACAGGTCAGGCCGCAGGTTACTTGTAACTAGTGATCGAACATAACCACAATACTACTGACCCAAAGGCAAACTCTGGGGTATTGTCCTAATTATTAGAGGCAAAGATGATATTATGGCATATAATTTTGACCCTCTTCATGGTAGACACCATTGCCACTCTGTCTAATCAATTATCAATGTGGGTATTGTTATTAATACCAAAATGTTATTGTGTAAGGGTTTCCAGGATTTAGACCTAGTGATGATGAAGGAATGGAGAAATGTTTCCAAATCAGGGTGGCATGTTACTTGTGAAACCCCGCTGATATCCTTGGCTGCGTAAGTCTAGGGAAGACACACCCTGGTTCTGCCAAACCCGTGAGATTGAGACGGCTCTCCCATCCTAAAGTCTGGTTTGCATAGATGCTGTCTAATTTGCAACCGTTACAACTCAGTGCCAAGAAATAACAGACAGCACACTGCATATGATCAAGGGAATTATATTTATGGATCTTAACTGAAGGGTTAGTAAAGAAAAGAAAGAAAAAAGAAAAAGGGCCCATTATAATTAAACAGTCAGATATGCACCAGTTGGAGCTTAATGCACCGATCCTCAGTCAAACTTGCCGCCTGGCTCCATTGAATCATGATCTCCCCACTGGGTCATATCCTATGACCGGTTCTCTCCACTGTCTTCTCTCTTAATTTCCCGCCAAACAAAGGACTCGGGTCACATTCCAAAGCGCCCATTATTTCTAACCATAACCCAAACATTGTTTCTACAGAAAGACCATTACGTTAGCAGTGAAACCTTTTCCAGGGTGTTACACTTGGAAGGAAATCTGCACATTATGTTCCTACTTGCTGACTCTACCCTTGTTTTTCTTGGTGATAGCGATCATGCGTTTGGGAGGTGCTATCTGAGTGGTGTAGGGAGATAGCAGCACTGATTAGTTGTAGATGATACTCCCTGCGGCCATGATGAGAAACACACAGAGAGCAATCAGTGATGTACTCCCACCAATGTTTCTCATGAACTGGCTGTAACGATCAGCATTAGTGGCCTACAGGTGACTGATCCTCGGCGGTTGGTGAAGAATCTGAACACGAGTCATTGTGTGGTGCAACAGAAAGGGTGTTTTGAGTCAGTGATGTGCTTCAAATTGTAATGTTCAGTTTAAGTTCTTTATGACTTAAGACCAGTTTATATGCACAGCTTTCTATCTCACCAGTCTTGTCAATGCTGCTAATTGCTTTGTTGTGGGTTTAAATGGCATCGGCACGTTTCTGAATAATAAAGCCCAATGCTGATAAAATCTTATTGGAAGTAAAGCATGCAACGTGGCTGCAAAATTGGTAGCATCCTTAGTGTGTGGAGAAATATAATGTACCTACTGTGTAATCCATTTCGCTCAAGAACAGTTAAAGGACAAAGAACCAAATCTGATGTTGAAACAAGACATTCTGGCAGCAAGTAAGTCAACAGTCCAAGTAAGGGGCGCTACCATTTTGGATGTGTGGATTGTTACTAAGTAGGAGCTGATCATTTAAAACTGTGGTGCAAATGAATTTCTTACTTTCTTTTCTGTTTCAATCTTTTTATTAGTTTCAACAATAAACACATTACAAAAAGTACATAATAATTGGGATTATGTTAATTGATAATAATTATTAAAGTTTACAGTCAGGTAGCACATAGTTAGAAACATCCCAAAATCACACAGATTAACAACAAAATATAAAAAGAGTATACATAAAATATAAAGTATTGTTAAAAAAAAGAAAAAGAAAAAAAAATCCCCTAAAAAAAATCTACCCAAACTAAAGAAAACTATGGGAAAAAAGAAACGAAAGGGCTATTATGATATCTCAGATAGAACCAATAGTGTCGCCACTTCCGCTCCTCTCCCCATATATTGGAATCACAAAATAGATTGGCAAGGGACAAATTACATCATGTGGAAATATTGAATAAATGGTCTCCAAGTCCCGTCAAATTTAATAGATGGGTCAAAAATAACACTTCTAATTTTTTTCTAGGTTTAAACAAGATATAGTTTGAGAAAACCAATGAAATGTTGTAGGAGGATTAATCACTTTCCAATTCAATAGTATAGATCTTCTAGCCATTAAAGTAACAAAAGCGATCATCCGACAAACTGAAGGGGTCAAATGATGTTTTTCAATGAATTTCTTCAATGGTTGGAGATGAATCTCTGGAATTTGTTAACCCAGAGGGTTGAGGAGGCAATATCATTGGACATATTTAATAAGCAAGTAGATAATTTTTTGAAAGATCATGGAATTCAGGGCACAGAAGAGACGAAGCCTGGAGGCAAATCGGCCACAAACATATTGAATGATGGGTCAGGCTTGAAGGGCCAAGTGGCCTACTCTTGCTCCAACCTTTAAGATCCTAGGTAGTGTTTAATAGGATCTTAGACAGGCCCATGAATATGTGGAGTATTGTGGGATATGACCTATGTACCGGCCAAAGGAATTAATTTATTTAGGCATCATTAGCTTAATTAGTTCAGCACACCATTGTGGATTAAAGTGGTATTATTCTGTGTTCTCTTTTCTATTTTCTTGTATTCTTATGTTTATGCTCTCTGGAGAAATGGCAAAAACTCCACATTTGGACATTAACTTAAATGCACAAGAAATTCTGCAGATGCTGGAAATTCAAAGCAACAATACAGACAAAATGCTGGAGGGACTCAGCAGGTCAGGCAGCATCTATGGAAATGAATAAACAGTTGACTTTTCAGGCAGAAACCTTTCTTCAGGACTGGGAAGGAAGGGGGACGATGCCAGAACAAAAAGGTGGGGGAGAGGGGAAGAGGATAGCTAGAGGTGATAGGTGAAGCCAGGTGTATAAGAAAGGTCAAGGGCTGGAGAAGAAGGAATTTGATAGGAAAAGAGAGTGGACCATAGGAGAAAGGGAAGGGGAAGGGAACCCAGGAGGTAGTGATAGGCAGGTGAGAATGGGTAAGAGGCCAGAGTGGGGAGCAGAAGAGGAGGAGAGGGGGAGGGAATTTTTTTTAACTGGAAGGAGAAATCAATATTCATGCTATCAGGTTGGAAGCTATCCAGATGGAATATAAGGTGTTGCTCCTCCACCCTGAAGGTGGCCTCATCTTGGTACAAGAGGAGGCCATGGACTGATATGCAGAAATGGGAATTAAAATATTTGGACACCGGGAAGTTCCACTTCTGGCAGATGAAGCAGTCCCCCAATTTATGTTGCGTTTCACCAATGTAGAGGAGGCAGTATCGGAAACGATAGACGACCCCAGCAGATTCGCAGGTGAAGTTTTGCCTCACATGGAAGGACTGTTTGTGGCCCTGAATGGTCATGAGGGAGCACGTGAATGGGCAGGCGTAGCACTTTGGTCGTTTGCAGGGATAAGTGCCGGGAGGAAGATTAGTGGGGAGGGATGAATGAATAAGGGAATCACCGAGGGAACTCACCTTGTTTTCGCATTGTTCATGAAGGACTTGATGGTTTGGTGTTCTGAATTTTGAATTCTGGTGTCCCAGTTCAACAAATTGGGGCAAGTTTTATGCTTGGTGAAAATCTGGTGCTTGAGCATTTTGATTGGATCCATCCCTTCCCCTTTGTACAATAGGAATGAACCAGGCAAGATTTCACTATCAACTTGCTTCTGGTATTCTGAAATCCATCAGATGACAATAGAAGCCATTTGTAAAGCACTTTCAGTGTTCGTTAAGAGCCTGACAGCAATTACTAATATATGCAGCACTACAGAGAATCAGAGAATAAATGGTGAACTGGAAGTGAGAGAATTATTCTATGATAGGAATCGGAATCAGGTTTATTATCACTGACATAGTTCAAAAAGGGAGCAAGATATTGAGGTAGTGTTTATAGGTTCATGGACCATTCGGAAATCCGATGGTGAAGGGAAGGCACTCATTTAGTGGGTCAAATGTCCTTTCCCTGTGCTATAATGATTCCATTATTCTACATTGTAATGTTTTATACCACTTCTACAAAAGTCAGGCTTTATGTTGTGTTTGGGTAATGAAAGCAAGCAGTCATGTGTCTTGAGGTCTCCCTGTAAGATAACAGAACAGATTTGCCCCTGAGAGGAAGTAACAATGCTTTGCTTTGGCTGAGAGATAAAAATAACATAAACGATATTTTAGTTGTATGTGCCTCTTCAATACCCACCGAACACATCCTGTATATGCCTTCATGGGTAAAAAAAACAGGTTAAGTATCTCACTTTAGTTGTTATTTTAAACTTGGTAATATTGAGATTGTCGTTTTAAACAGTGTGAGGTTATTCATAGCATCATAAATGATTTGCCACACCCTAGTATAACCGACTGGTTCGGAGGTTTGTTTAACACATTTGGCATATTATCAACTAATAATTTATAAAACGTAATTAGACTTGTTATAGTTTAAAGGAGATCTAAATATAGTTTGAAAGGATTTGCATATCATGTCAGATGGTGGTTGGGAAGTGTATAGAATCGGTATTCTCAGCAATCTTAAGTAAAACAGAAGAATCCTTTATATTCTTAGCTATCATGCTAATTCGGTAGACTTGGGTCATCCACCTGATACAGCATTTTGACCTGGAGTTCCTGTTGCTCCAAATTCCAGCATCAGCAGCCTCTGTGATTCTCCTCTGCATCTCTCCAGTGCCATCACATTGTCCCTAAGTGTGCTGACCAGAAATGGATGCTGTCTGACCATGTTTTATAAAATTAGAACATAACCTCCCTGCTCTTGTTCCAGTGCTGCAACGAATGAAGGTCAATATCTCATAGGGCTTCTTAACAATGTCATCTACCTGCACTGCCAGCTTCAAGATTTTTGTACTTGTGCGCTGAGCTCTTTTTGTTCCTCATTACCCTACCGTTCTTCATGTATACTTAGATCCATTGCCATATCTCCAGGGCTTGACAATACAAAGAGCAAGGACCTAGTGCAAGCTTATGACAGTCACACTGTAGAATTGCCTCTTTGAAGTTTTTAACGAAAGCTGTAAGGAAGGAGGGACTTAGGCAGGAACTTTAGTGTGATGACAGGCCCATAGGGATAAAAGGATTTGGTAAACTGACTGTTATTGGGATCAGTATTTCTCTCTGAGAACCAACTAAGCCTCAAAGGCTTAGTAAATATTGAAATCTAGAGTTACATAGGCTCACATAATATAAAAATGTGAACGCTGTGTGGTTTATTTTCTCGTCAGACATCACAGTTGCTTATCTTTCGGTTTCTAAAAGGTTTCTTTGTAATGTACAAAACATATTTTCCACTTCATATTTATGCTGCTTGATGCAGAGTCAGTTAAAGATGTAGATTAACATTGCATTCTGCAGAGTTGCACTGACCACAGGCTTTATTTCTGTAACGTGGAGTGATGTTTTAGAGAGATGGAATGAGAGCCAGAGAAGCTGACCTTCAGCAGCATGAGCATAAACTGTTGTTGAAGAGAAAAGTGCGCTGTAATGATCCCTCCGCATCAAGACTGGTAGCAGCACAGAATGAGCTGAGATGTGAAAAATAGACAGCAGTCCATTAGGTGAAGTCACTGACCTCGTTCATTAGTTAGCCGAGGAACCTTATATTGGCTCACTGAAAATTAATCCTGTAAATAAATGATGAATAGAGAACAAGCCATCTGTTCTCCGAGAACAAATCTGGCCAATTAGATCCCCATCAGCCAAGGCTCAATCATCAGCAAAGCTGTTGTCAACACTGCTACTCAGTTTGGGTTCCACCGGGACTCCTCAGCTCCAGATCTCATTGCAGAGCTGTTGCAAACATGAAATGAAAAGCTGAATTATAGGATGAGGCGAGTGACTACCCTTAATTTCAAAGTGGCCTTTGCCTGAGCATGGCATCACGTTGCATCACAGTAAGACTAGAGCTGATGAAAACAAAGCTGAAGAATCTCTGGCTGATTGTTGAAGATTAATCATCTCAGCTCCAGAACTCCCAAAGTCCATGTCCAACCCCAACCCTAACCCTAACCCTAACCCTAGTTCTGATCCTCATCCATTATTTGCTTACAAACAGAGTTTTCTGATTTCAAGTATGCTTTCTGAGATAATGAAAATGTCCTTGCTTGGATGCATTAGGCCCTGGCTAGTAGTCAGACTCGTGTTGTTAAGAAACGAGTGAAGTTTCTGTGCTAGGCAACAACCATTGGCATAGACTGACGGGACAACATTTCTCTTTGGCATTCAAGAACATTTCCATCATCCTATTCTACAGCAATCCAACTTCTTCAGGTAACTTAACTTCCTGGTCTGCATCAGTCATCCATTTGATCTGGGAGTGGAGGATGTGTTATCCATGACCTGCTGGGAATATCTTCCTGCTCAGCATTTGTCAACTCCACCTTCTTGTCTGCTGTGTTCCCACTCTCTGACGGTTCTTCATTGACCAAAAACCCTATTTACAGCTTCTTCCCATGGTCGCCCCAGTTTCACCCAATCAGAGACATTCTTCTCCCCCACCCTCCCTGTAGCTTAATATCAAAGTCAAAGTAAACTTATTTTCAAAGTACATATATGTTACCATGTATTACTTCGAAATTCATTTTCTTGCAGGCATCTACAGGAAAATAAAGAAAAACAATAGAATTTATGAAAAACTATACATAAACAAAGACTGACAAACAACCAATGTGCAAAGAAAAAAATGTACCAAGAACACTGAAAACGTGAGTTGTAGAGTCCTTGAAAGTGAATCTGTAGGTTGTGGAATCAGTTCAGAGTTGTAGTGAGTGAAGTTCAAAGAATTTCAAAGTACATTTATTATCATAGTATGTGTGCTGTATACAACCGTGAGATCCGTCTTCTTGCAGGCAGCCAGAAAACAAAGAAATGCAATAGAACCCCTTAAAAACCCTCACGTGACAAAGAGCATCAAACACCCAACGTGCGAAATAAAGAACAAACCAAAAGTTCATGGTCTGCGTGTTATTTGTTTACTTTTTTATTGGTTGTATAGTTTGTTCTTTTTAAAGTGAGTCTACAGCCACAGAGCCAGTTTGGCGCTGAGGTGAGTGCCAATGGCTGCAAGCCACAGTCACAGAGACAGTTCAGTGCTGAAGTGAGTAAACCTTGCAGAGCAATGAGCTGAACACCGGTTCATCCTTTGCCCTTGGTTTTGACACCGTGATCAAAACTCACAAATAGTAAAAAAGAAGTCAACAAAAACGCATGGACATGAAGTGCAGAGTCCACACTTGCAGAGCTAAAGTCCAGGAGCCCGATGGCTACAGGGCAACAACAGTTATTTGTCAACTTTAGTTCAATTACTTCTTCTGTCTTTTTTCCCAGCTCTGAAAAAGGGTCTTTGACCTGAAATATTAACTCTGATTCTCTTCCCACAGATGCAGCCTGACCAGCTGAGTATTTCCAACATTTTCTGGGTTTTTTTAGATTTCCAGAAATCTGCAGTATTTAGTTAACTGCGGTATTTAAAAAAAAAATTTCAATCACCCTATTCCCCACTATCAACATCCTGGAGTTCAATATTGATGGAAACTTAATTAGGCCTGATACCTGAATGCTGTAGATACAAGAGAAGGCCAGAAAGTGGATATTCTGCAGCAAGTGCATATCTCTGGTGCCTCGCCATCTTATGAAAGGCCCATGTGCAAAATGTATTGGCACATTTTCCATTTCCCTGAATGATCGCAGTATCAGCAAATTCAAGGTACATCACATCCAAGGTAGTACTGCGTCCATCAGATTAAATATTGACTCCTGGTACCTTTGGTCTGTGGCTGTTGCATGGACCAGCTAGAAGATACTCTGTAGCAATTCAACAGGGTTTCAACAACACATGTCAACCTTACAACTTCTAAACTACTATCCTGACATAGAACTAAATTCCGTTTCTTCAGTACTACTGGATTACAGTCATTGAATTCTCTACCAAACTAAACTGTGGTAGTAATGACTATGGTGTTTTATAGCGGTGGTTTATCACTACTAAAGTGGAATACCTCAGTCCATAATTGAAGAAACTTCTAAGCATTTATCCATAAGGACTTGGCAGGAAGCACTCAGTATTGAGATGTCTTTTAGTAAACCATATTGGACTTCTGAGCACTAAAGTCAACTTTAATTAAACAGATACCTCAAATGTCAATTGGAAACAGAAAGCTTTGTCAATACTGTCTGTTATCAGAAATGTAGCAAAATGCAGGTTGAATCTGATTCTAACTCTGTTCACCGTCCCTGAACTTTCTCAGTCTTTTCCAGTGAAAGGATATGGTTTCCAGGATTTAGCTGCCCTTCAGTTCATTTCCATGAACTCACATATGTGTCCTTATAAGTGTATACCGTATCAGCAGGGTATGTTACTGCACTGTGGCTGAAGGTGATAAAGAAAGGAATCATCATTGAGCCTATTTCGGAGGGTGACTCTGTTTGCGATTACACCTTAGGAGTACTTTATTAGCTGTGAGGTGATTTAGGGTGTCTATAGTTTCTCAACGGGTCACCTAACATTCCTTCCTGTTTGTTCCCTCTGTCCATTATAGGTAGAAGAGCCTACAGCCACCTTTAAAAAAACTTCTGAAAGCACATTCTTTCTTAATCCAGATTTTGGGATGTTATCAGCTAATTTCTTCATTTCTCATCTGACACCCATTTCCTTAATCCTGCACATTTCTAAAATACACAACATAAATAAGAGACATTTTGTTTCCTTCTTAATCTACAGTATACAGCATCCTTGTTTGGCATCTTTCAGATACTCTTGAGTTTAATATTTGGGATGCTTATGTGCCTTTTGGTTTTGACCAGAGGTGCACTGTAAATGTTAATCATTCACTTCACAAGAGATTCTGCAGATGCTGGAAATCCAGAATAACAGAGTAACAGAGTCCTGATAAAGAGTCTCAGCCTGAAACGCCGACTCCTTATTCTTCTCCATAGATGCTGCCTGGTCTGCTGAGTTTCTGCAGCATTTTGTGTGTGTTACTCTAATCATTCATTTCATTATTTTTCTGCAGGATGCTTGAAAGAGCTGCCGAATTCTTATGATCCTACAGTTCTTTTGTACTCTTTTACGAATTTATCCGGTTCTTAAATCCGCCTCCAACAATCTTTCATGTGCTGCAATCCACTTCACAACAACTTCACTTCCTATTTCACCTTTGATTGTTATTGCTAATCACTCTTAAAAAAAAGCAGAGAGCTGTAGCTAGTTGATTTGGTTCGTTGCCACAGCATTCAGTGGTTAAGGGTTATTGTGGGAGTGTCTTTACCGGGATTGTGGCAGTTCAACTAGATGGCTCACCCTGTCTTCTGAAGAGCAATTACACACTGGCCTTGCTCAGACCCTGAAAATGAATGAGTATAAAATGGAGATTAAATCTTAATGTGGAAATATTCAGCTCATGAGCTGTCTTTTGTATTCAGTAAGCTGAAATACAAAGAGGTTGTGAATTAGGTAATGGCAGGTACTCATCACCGACAATGAAGTATTCTTGAAGTATTCTCAAGGATAACTGTTATCCAGCTCTTGAAAGGATCTCTCATGGGCTAAAAATGGACTCTTGATCTCCCATTCTACCTCGTAGAGGCCCATGCACTTTATTTGTTTACCTGCACCCTATTTTCTCTGTAGCCACAACACTGTACCTGCATTCTGTTTTTCATTTTACTGGGTGGCACCCAAGCAATGGCTTTTCACTGTATCTCTGTATGTAGTATGTGAAAACAACAAACCAATCAAATCCAGCCCAGTCTCTGCGTTAAATGTGCACCTCATGGCACTTTGTTTCTCAAAGCTGATTCCATTGAAGTCAATAGATCAAAAGTAGTATACGACTTTCATTTGTAAGTCTGTTGCACGATTAGTGCATGAGCTGAAAAGCTGCCACAACCTAATGCATAGGTGCATGGTTTACCACTAGGGACTATTTCCTTATGTTAGGTCACCTTGTTGTTCAAAACACTGTAAATTATATAGCGCAACACACAAAATGCTGGAGCAACTCAGCATTGATGGAGGGAAATGGATAGTTGATGCTTTGGGTCAAGACCCTTCATCGGGATCCTTAATCCACTGAAGTCTATAGAGTTTTACTTTTTTAGAACAATGTTTCTAAGTCACATGTTTAAGATTTTCTTTGCCTTTAGCAATTATAGGGTAGCATTATAACTTAGCAGGTCCAGGGACCTTTGTGGGGCTTGTATGTTCTCCTTGTGACTGTGTGGGTCTTGACTGGTGCTCTGCTTTCCTTCAGTATCCAACGATGTGCTGTTAGGTTAATCAGCACAAGTTAGCCCAAGTTTAAGTCAGTAGTAGAGGAATCAAAAAGGGCAGGTTAGACAGAATAATTTCTTGGTCTCTGTGGAAGTACTGGACAGGACCAGCAGGAATACTCTCAACACCCCACCCCCTCTCAGGCCCCCCGTTACCCAGCTTCTTTACTCTTTTCACCTGCCTATCACACTTAACCCAATGGGCCCCCTATTCGCTTCCACACTGCTTCCAACCTCCTTTATCGGGTTCCACATCACCAATTCCAGAATCTGCAGCCCTCTGTTATCTCCACTTAATCACCTTCCAGCCTCTGTCTCCACCTCCACCCTCCTCTCCCCACCTGGTTCCACCTATTGCCTGCCTGCTTCTGCCTCCCCACCCCCCCTCACCTCCTTAAACTGGCTGTCTCCCCTCTCCACCCTCTCAGACCTGATGCAATGCCTTGACCTGAAACGTAATCCATCCCTCTGCATTCACAGACGCTGCCTGACCTGCTGAGTTCCTCCAACAGTTTGTTTGCTTTTCACTGTAGATACCAGCAGCTTGTGTCTTGGGACACTGGGTGAGAGATTTGTACATGTCAGTTTCTCAGCATTAAAATGATGATGCAATTACTCCTTTAGCAGTTTCAAGTAGCTCTAAAAAGATTACAATCTTGCTCAGCATGGTTTAGAAGAACCAGGTGGCTGGGCTGTTTTGTGCAGCACTACACTGTTTCAGAAGGAGTGTGTGTTACTGAAGAGATCAATCAGTTCCTTGAAGCTGCCAGACCTGCATATGCAGAGATGTCACTCAGGACTTAAAGACACAAATCCATAATGCCACCAGCACTCTCCTAGAAAGTGATATTTACTTCTTCATGGCTGCAAGCTTTCAGGTTTAATGAAAGGACCCTGCAGGAGCCTGTGGATCACATCTTGTGTCCAGGAATGGTTTTGTGTGAGGGATCCATGGAGATCTTCCAGGGATATCTGCGTGTGATACAGGCAGGTGTTTTTTGTCTAAGCACACTGATGCTTGAAAGTGCAACACAGGGATAGAAGGAGAGATTAGTGTAGGTAGGGGCAACAGAGAGAGTGAGATCCTGGTATCAAATTAAACACAATGCCTAAAGCAACCAAAGGTTCATCAGATGAGGGTGTCCGGTTGGAGAAGGGGGCAGAAGCAGTCAGATTGAGAACATAGAACATTACAGCACAGTACAGGCCCTTTGGCCCACGATATTGTGCCAACCTCTTAACCTACTCTAAGAGCAATCTAACCTTTCCCTCCATCATAACCCTTCGCTTTTCTGTCATCCATGTGCCTATCTAAGCGTTTCTTAAATGCTCCTAATGTATCTGCCTCTACCACCATCCCTAGTAGGGCGTCCCACATACCCACCATTCTCCAGGTAAAGAAGTTGCTTCTCACAGCCCCCTATACTTTCCTCCAATCACCTTAAAATTATGCCTTCTCGTATTAGCTATTTCCACCATGTGAAAAGGTCTCTGGCTAGCCACTCCATCTATCACCTTGTACACTTCAATCAAGTACCGACTCATCCTCCTTTGCTCCAACGAGAAACGCCCAAACTCGCTTAACCTATCCTCATAAGACACTCTCTCTAATCCAGGCAGCATCTTGATAAATCTCCTCTGCACACTCTTTGAAGCTTCCACATCCTTCCTATAACGAAGCGATTCTTCCTATAATGATTAATGATAATTTTTATAATCAGGCAGCTCCAGTTTGAGCTGCGTTTGAACAAATTCACCTTATGAGATGCTAGTATCAGTGAAGCGATCATGAAACTAGTGGATGGATGTAAAAACTCATCCGGTTAAATAATGTCCTTTGTGAAAGGTGATCTGCTCTCTTTAACCATTTTGGCTTATATGCGACTGCAGCAAGACCCACAATAGCACAGATGACTGAGCTGCCCTCTTGAAATGGATGAGCAAAACCCTTGACCCAAGGGTAATTTCAAATGGGCCCCACTCCAGTATTAAGCAGAAGATCTGGACTGTCACAGTCTTGCACGTGCTGAATTTCAATGAATACATAAGCCGAGACTGCACCTGCACGTAAAAATGCAGCTCATTTCTGTAGAGACAGGAATTGTGATATATCCTGCTAGCCATAGTAAAATTCGCATAGAACAGGACCATGGCCCAGCAAGTCTGCTCTGATTGTCATTGAACATGTTATTATTCCAATGCAAGCTTAACCCAATTCCATCCCAGAATCGACACACTAGGGACAACTTATAGTGGCCAAAGAACCTCTGAACCCCTCCGTATTTGATCTGTGGGAGGAAAGTGGAGCACCTCCACAAAGCCCATGTGGTCACAGGGAGAATGTCCAGCAGTCCGCACCAGAGGTCAGGACTGAATGTGTGCAAAGTGCTGGAGGAGCTCAGCTGGTCAAGCAGCATCTATGGAGGGGAATAAGCAGCCGACATTTCAGACCGAGGTCCTACATCAAGACTAGAAAGGAAGGGGAGCTGAGTTGGAGGTGGTTGGCTGTGGGGGCTATCCTTTCCAATTAGATTCTTTCTTCTTCAGCCCTTTACCTCTTCCACCTATACCCTTCTAGCTTCTTACTTCATCACCCACCCAGCATCCCCCTCATCTGGTCTCACCTATCACCTGCCAGCTTATACTTCTTCCCCTCCCCCCACCTTTTTATTCTGGCTTCTTCCCCCTTTCTTTCTAGTCCTGATGAAGGGTCTCAGCCCGAAACATTCACTGTTTGTTCCCCTCCACGGATGCTGCATGGCCTGCTGAGTTCCTCCAGCATTTTGTGTACGCTGCTCAGGGTTTCCAGCAAATGCAGAATCTCTTGTGTTGAGGATTGAAGCCACGTTGCTGAATTGTTCCCTCTTGCTCGCACCAGTCAAATGCATTACTAGTGATGCTGTAACCCACAAACTCACAAAAAAGGTAGAAATTGAAAGTTTATTCTGCATTTACTTAGGTTCAGTGTTAGATGATCTATTCCCTGACAACACCACCTGCAGAAATCTGTGAATCTTCTTGTTATAGAAGAGCTGTTAGAGGGGAATTGATATGTCAGAGGTTAGGATGTCCTTCCAGAATTAGGGCAAAGCATCCTAACTTACACTTTATCAGGCTTTGCTCTGGCTGATTGATGTTATTTCAAGGGATCGCATCGCTTCTAATCAGGTTTCAGAAGAAAACATTTGAACTGCTGCTGGTGCCAAGGTTTAGAGCTGCCAGCTTCCTCCAGCTCTGGCCCTGCTTTATTTAATCATTAATTATAGCTGCAGCTCCCTGACATGAACCAGAAAGAGCACCACGGCTGAGGATCTTGAACAGAATCAAGAGATGGCGAGGCACATGTCACAAAATACATGGAAGAGTACATTTTGGGCCGACATAAACAGTAATCGCACAGCATCCTTCATGACGCTGTGAACAAGTGCCCATGTCTGATGAGGGAGTAAAGTTTTACCTTTCAGCGCATTTATCAACCTGCTGTGTTGTTGAACCCAGGGCCAAGTGCTGGTTACAGCTCATGGTTTTAATGTGGTTGACACATTAAAGACTTGGTCGAGCATTGGTTAGCTTTATGGTGCTGAAGACCCAGTTCAGTAAAACGTGTGTGATAAGGGGAATATTTTATTCTCATTTTAGCAATGGACTCAGTGGAATTGAGTTGAATTTTGTTTTGTTCATTGCCCTACGGGATGTGGGCAAGGACTTATTGTTTGCCCATCCCTAACTACTCCTTGGGAAGTGTTAGTGAGCTATGTTAATGAGCTGATCCATTCTGTGTGGTGTCACGGTACTGCTGTTAGGTAGTGAATTCCAGCATTTTGACACCTAGCAGAAATGGCCACATTGTGAATGGGGTTCATCTCCTCATTGAGAGCTAAGTCATTGCCCTGAAACTTCAACTCTGTTTTACTCACCACTGATGCTGCCTGACCTGCTGAGTATTTCCATTTTTGTCAGTTCTATCTCAGATTTCCAGCAGCTGCAAATTTTTGTCTTTTATGAGGTAAATGGTGTTGAATCCTGTTCATCTATCACAGCCTCCCTGCAATGTTGAGTACCCCCCCCCCCCATGGTGAGGCACATTGATAAAGGTGTTTGGAGGCATAGACTTGGACAAGGAGACACCCAATAAAATGGAAGTGAAACAATCTGGAGGGCGAGAGAATAAACTGAACCCAGCAGGTTTGAACTAAGTAGTGGAAACCTAGTATTCGCTTCTATCCTTTAGAACAGGTAGTCGGGGCTGTATGAACCCACTTACCCTGTCAAACAACGGCCAAGCCTTTAAACAGCAAGTTGAAGTGTTCAGTGTCTATCATTTCAGCAGACAGTAAACTATGCTATTTTTTCACTGGTTCAGTTGTCTTTAAAAGGTTATGATGCAATTTCTGTACTTTTGCCTATAAAAATAACACTGAATTATTGATCCACCATGATGTATTATCGATTTCTGTCTGGGAAAACAGTGTTAGCAGTTTAATTTTGTGCTAAGGCTTATTCTCTTTAATTTCTGACTCAAAAAGTGTCTTGTTTATCCCTGAAGTCTATTGTTACTGATAAAACCTCTTTCCTCTTAATACGTATTTTGTAGCTACGAACTCCATGCCTGCTTCTCGCTTAATAAAAGAGCTAGAGTAAACAAATTGTTCGTCACTTACAGGCTTCCTATCATTCTACCTTGACCACCAACCTAACCCCTAGGCAAAAGTTTGTGCCAGTGTCTTTCTGCCAGATATCCGTCAATGCTAAACTCTAATCTCACTTATAAACACAAGAGATTCTGCAGATGCTGGATATCCAGAGTAACTCACACAAAATGCTGGAGGAACGCAGTAGGCCAGGCAGCATCTATGGAGAGACCCGTCATCAGGACTGGAAAGGAAGAGGGAAGAAGCCAAAACAAGAAAGTGAGGGGAGGGGAAAGAATAAGCTTGAAGGTGATAGGTGAAACCAGATGGGGGAAAGTGGGTGGGTAACTTTAACCCCGCTTGCCTGAGGTAACGCTGTGGTATCCAGCTGAGGCCTTAGCTTTGCATTCTGCAATATTGGCTTAGGATCAGGGTTAATGCTAGGGGTCCATGGCATAAAAATGGTTGGGAGCCACTGGCTTAGATGAATTTAAAAAAGGCCAATTTGTGGATGACTCAGAGACAGGTAAGTAAGTAGGTTGTGAGGAGAATTGAAAAATCTGCAAAGGGTCAAAGCTGTGTAAAGGTTGACAGATGGAGTTAAATGTGGGGAAATGTAAGGTTATCTACTGTGAGTGGAAGAATAGAAAAGCTTAGTATTGGAGAGAGACTAAAGAATGAGGGAACATAGAGAGATCTGGGTTCCCTCCTACATGGAACACTGAAAGTCAGTATATAGGTATAGCAAGTACAGTAATTAGGAAAACAAATAGCCTTTATTGCAAAGGGAATGGAATATAAAAGTGAGGAAGATCACTAGTTCATCTCTTCTCACCCACCCAGCTACCTACCCTCACCTGATCTCACTTATCACCTAGGAAGAGGTGCAGTCGACGTTTCAGGCCGAGACCCTTCGTCAGGACTAACTGAAAGAAGAGTGAGTAAGGGATTTGAAAGTTGGAGGGGGAGGGGGAGGGGGAGATCCAAAATGATAGGAGAAGACAGGAGGGGGAGGGATGGAGCCAAGAGCTGGACAGGTGATTGGCAAAAGGGATACGAGAGGATCATGGGACAGGAGGTCCGGGAAGAAAGACAAGGAGGTGGGGGGGGGGACCCAGAGGATGGGCAAGGGGTATACCACAAACCTGCCTGTCCTGGCCGACCTATTGTCTCAGCTTGCTCCTGCCCCACCGAACTCGTTTCTGCATACCTCAACACAGTTTTATCCCCCCTTGTTCAATCCCTTCCGACCTAAGTTCGTGACACTTCTCACGCTCTTAAACTTTTCGATGATTTTAAGTTCCCTGGCCCCCACCGCTTTATTTTCACCATGGATGTCCAGTCCCTATATACTTCCATCCCCCATCAGGAAGGCCTCAAAGCTCTACGCTTCTTTTTGGATTCCAGACCTAATCAGTTCCCCTCTACCACCACTCTGCTCCGTCTAGCGGAATTAGTCCTTACTCTTAATAATTTCTCCTTTGGCTCCTCCCACTTCCTCCAAACTAAAGGTGTAGCTATGGGCACCCGTATGGGTCCTAGCTATGCCTGCCTTTTTGTTGGCTTTGTGGAACAATCTATGTTCCGTGCCTATTCTGGTATCTGTCCCCCACTTTTCCTTTGCTACATCGACGACTGCATTGGCGCTGCTTCCTGCACGCATGCAGAACTCGTTGACTTTATTAACTTTGCCTTCAACTTTCACCCTGCCCTCAAGTTTACCTGGTCCATTTCCGACACCTCCCTCCCCTTTCTAGATCTTTCTGTCTCTGTCTCTGGAGACAGCTTATCCACTGATGTCTACTATAAGCCTACTGACTCTCACAGCTATCTGAACTATTCCTCTTCTCACCCTGTCTCTTGCAAAAACGCCATCCCCTTCTCGCAATTCCTCCGTCTCCGCCGCATCTGCTCTCAGGATGAGGCTTTTCATTCTAGGACGAGGGAGATGTTTTCCTTTTTTAAAGAAAGGGGCTTCCCTTCCTCCACTATCAACTCTGCTCTTAAACGCATCTCCCCCATTTCACGTACATCTGCTCTCACTCCATCCTCCCACCACCCCACTTGGAATAGGGTTCCCCTGGTCCTCACCTACCACCCCACCGGCCTCCGGGTCCAACATATTATTCTCCGTAACTTCCGCCACCTCCAACGGGATCCCACCACTAAGCACATCTTTCCCTCCCCCCCCTTGCATTCCGCAGGGATCGCTCCCTACGCAACTCCCTTGTCCATTCGTCCCCCCCATCCCTCCCCACTGATCTCCCTCCTGGCACTTATCCGTGTAAGCGGAACAAGTGCTACACATGCCCTTACACTTCCTCCCTTACCACCATTCAGGGCCCCAAACAGTCCTTCCAGGTGAGGCAACACTTCACCTGTGAGTCGGCTGGGGTGATATACTGCGTCTGGTGCTCCCGATGTGGCCTTTTATATATTGGCGAAACCCGACGCAGACTGGGAGACCGCTTTGCTGAACATCTACGCTCTGTCCGCCAGAGGAAGCAGGATCTCCCAGTGGCCACACATTTTAATTCCACATCCCATTCCCATTCTGACATGTCTATCCACGGCCTCCTCTACTGTAAAGATGAAGCCACACTCAGGTTGGAGGAACAACACCTTATATTCCGTCTGGGTAGCCTCCAACCTGATGGCATGAACATCGACTTCTCTAACTTCCGCTAATGCCCCACCTCCCCCTTGTACCCCATCTGTTACTTATTTTTATACACACATTCTTTCTCTCTCTCTCCTTTTTCTCCCTCTGTCCCTCTGAATATACCCCTTGCCCATCCTCTGGGTCCCCCCCCACCTCCTTGTCTTTCTTCCCGGACCTCCTGTCCCATGATCCTCTCGTATCCCTTTTGCCTATCACCTGTCCAGCTCTTGGCTCCATCCCTCCCCCTCCTGTCTTCTCCTATCATTTTGGATCTCCCCCTCCCCCTCCAACTTTCAAATCCCTTACTCACTCTTCCTTCAGTTATTCCTGACGAAGGGTCTCGGCCTGAAACGTCGACTGCATCTCTTCCTAGAGATGCTGCCTGCTGCGTTCACCAGCAACTTTTATGTATGTTGCTTGAATTTCCAGCATCTGCAGAATTCCTGTTGTTTTCACTTATCACCTGCCAGCTTGTACTCCTTACCTCTCCCCATCTTCTTATTCTTGCTTCTGCCCCCTTCCATTCCAGTTCACATAGAGTCATAGGACACTACATCACAGAAACAGGCCCTTTGGCTCATCTAGTCTATGCCAAACTATTAGTCTGCCTGGACTCACCGACCTGCACCTGGATCACAGCCCACCATACCCCTCCTATTCATGTACCTATCCAAATTTCTCTTAACTGTTGAGATCAAACCTACATTCACCACTTTCACTGGCAGCTCATTCCACACTCTCACCACTCTCTCAGTGAAGAAGTTCCCCCCTCATGTTCCCCTAAAATATTTCACCTTTCGTCCTTAACCCATGACATCTATCTATACCCTCATAATTTTGTATAACTCTATCAAATCTCCCCTCATTTTTCTATGTTCTAGGGAATAAATTCATAACCTATTCAACCTTTCCTTATAACTCAATCCTCAAGTCGTGGCAAAATCCTCATAAATCCTTGCAATATTTTTGCACTCTTTCTATCTTATTGACATCTTTCCTGTCTGTACTGGAGGTGATCAAAACTGCACACAATACTCCGAATTATATCTCACCAAAGTCTTATAAAACTTCATCATAACATCCCAACTCCTGTACTCAATAATTTGATTTATGAAAGCCAATGTTCAGAAAGCTTTCTTTACAATCCTATCTACCTGTGACACCACTTTCAAGGAATTATGGATCTGTATTCCCAGATTCCTCTGTTCTACTACACTTCTCAGTGCCCTACCTCTCACTGTGTAACTCCTACCCTGGTTGGTTTTTGCAAAGTGCAACACCTCACACTTGTCTGCATTAAATTTCATCTGCCATTTTTCAGGTGGAGAGGGTCAGTAACTTCTTTAAATTCCTGGGTGTCACTATCTCAGAAGACCTATCCTGGACCCATCATATAAATATAATTGCAAAGGAAGCACAACAGTGCATCTACTTCCTCAGGAGTCTGCGGAGATTTGGCGTGTCATCGAAAACCTAGACAAACTTGTATAGATGTGTGGTGGGAAGTGTTGCCAACTGGCTGCATTACAGCCGGGTATGGGAACACCAATGCCTTTGAGCGGAAAATCCTACACAAGGTAGTGGATTTGGCCCAGTTCATCACGGATAAAGCCCTCCCAACCATTGAGCACATCTACATGTAATGTTGCTGTAGAAAAGCAGCATCTATCATCAAAGATCCTCACCACCCAGGCCATGCTCTTTTCTCACTGTTGCCATCAGGTAGAAGGTACAGGTGCCTCAGGACTCACACCACCAGGTTCAAGAACAGTTACTATCCTTCAACCATCAGGCTCTTGAACAAAAGGGGACAACTGCACTCACTCTATTTCTGGTGTTCCCACTATCAATGATCTCACTTTCAGGACTCTTTATCTTGTTATTTCGTGCTTGTTATTTATTGTTATTTATTTATATCTGCATTTGCACAGTTGTTCATTGATCCTGTTTACAGTTACTGTTCTGTAGATTTGCTAAGTATGCCTGCAGAAAAAGAATCTCAGGGTTGTAATGGTGACATGTATGTACTCTGATAATAAATTTTACTTTGAACTTTGAACTTCCACCCACTTTTCGAGCTGATCCAGATCCCACTGCGAGCTTTGATAGTCTTCCTCACTGTCCATACACCCCCAATCTTGATGAAGAGCCTTGGCCCAAAACTGTTTACAGTATTCCCCTCCACAGATGCTGCTTGGCGTGCTGAGTTCCTCCAGCATTTTGTGTGTGATTCTCAAGATTTCCAGCAATCTCTCCTGCCAATCACAGATCATTCTGTTTTGCCCTTTCCTGCCTGCCCTCTTTCTCCAGCACCTGGTCAAGGCATGGTCAATGACAGATTTTCCCTAGCTCTGAAAAAGGTTATTGTCCTGGCTCTTTCTCTCTCCCCAGATGCTTCATGAGCTGTTGAGTGTTTTCAGTTTATACTTATAGTGCATCAACTCTTTCTGCTCCAGCAGTTAATATACTCAGTATATGTTTGCAAGAAGTTAAAAAAAAAGCACTTGCCCGTGCAGTGTAACTGCCTGTGATATTGATGTTGGCATTATCACTGCAATAAAGCAAAATATTGAGTGCATATCAAAGTATGTGCACTTGAATATTGGCAAAATGCCAGCATTTCAAAGTTGGATTGTGCTCTTTGAACAGTATAACACTCTGGTTGGTATATTTGTAGTTGTAAGTCTGTTGATAATAAGCAATTTGAGGCAATGAACGAAAAGTGTTTGTGTTGGTATGTTAACAGTACAATAAGTCAGCTTCTGATGCGATTTTATTTGATAAACTAAATGAGTCAATGCAAGAGATTGCATTTATACAGAAATATAAATAAATGCTTTATATTTAACCTTTCTAATGAAGTGTCTAATAATCAGACATTGATTATTCTGCCTAATAAAATTATCTCAGATTTGCAGTTTATTTTTATCTGATGGAAAATATTTATTACATTTACAGTATATGATTTTCTGGATTGCTAAGATTCTCTATAATGCCACCTCAGTCTTTACTACTTGTTCAATAAAAGCACATTAAATCTCAATCAATTCCTGACAGGCACTCAAGTAATTCTGTTAAGCGCTTATAGTTGTTGGTTAACTTTAGAGTGATTGGAAAATTTGGTCATCTGCCTTAATTTTGGCCATTTGGCACAGAATGGTGAGGGGGAAACTGACAGTCATAGTGTGATACGACAGGGCAAAAAATATTAAGGGAAATATGCAGAAAAGAACAAACCTAGAGTTGCAAATAACTGCAAAAAAGTAAAGCTTAGCATTCTTTATTTGAATGCATGTGGCATTTGTAATGAGATGGATGAGTTAATAGCACAGCATGCATAATGTAATAAATATTAAAGAAAAACAGTTACAGAGTGACCAGGACTGGCTGCTCAATATTTCTGGTTATACATTGCACCAAAGAGCAGGCCAAAGGGGAAAGGAGGGGCTCTTGTTAATGGAAGAAGTTACTGGGGAGCAGTGATGAGTCTTGATATAAAGGAATGTGTGTTGTGGATTCTGTTTGGGATGAAATTATAACCACATATAACAATTACAGCACGGAAACAGGCCATCTCGGCCCTTCTAGTCCATGCGGAACTCTTACTCTCACCTAGTCCCACCCACCTGCACTCAGCCCATAACCCTCCATTCCTTTCCTGTCCATATAGCTGTCCAATTTAACTTTAAATGACAACATCGAACCTGCCTCAACCACTTCTGCTGGAAGCTCGTTCCACACAGCTACCATCTCTGAGTAAAGAAGTTCCCCCTCATGTTACCCCTAAACTTTTGCCCTTTAACTCTCAACTCATGTCCTCTTATTTGAAACTCCCCTGCTCTCAATGGAAAAAGCCTATCCACGTCAACTCTATCTATCCCTTCATAATTTTAAATACCTCTATCAAGCCCCTACGTTCCAAGGAATAAAGACCCAACTTGTTCAACCTTTCTCTGTAACTTAGGTGATGAAACCCAGGTAACATTCTAGTAAACCTCCTCTGTACTCTTTCTATTTTGTTGACATCTTTCCTATAATTCGGTGACCAGAACTGTACACAATACTCCAAATTTGGCCTCACGAATGCCTTGTACAATTTCAACATTACATCCCAACTCCGATACTTAATGCTCTGATTTATAAAGGCCAGCATACCAAAAGCTTTCTTCACCACACCATCCACATGAGATTCCACCTTCAGGGAACTATGCACCATTATTCCTACAACACACATCAAAGTTGCTGGTGAATGCAGCAGGCCAGGCATCATCTCTAGCAAGAAGTACAGACGACATTTCGGGCCGAGACCCTTCGTCAGGACCAACTGAAGGAAGAGCTAGTAAGAGATTTAAAAGTGGGAGGGGGAGGGGGAGATCCAAAATGGGGGAAATCCACCATTATTCCTAGATCCCTCTGTTCTACTGCATTCTTCAATGCCCTACCATTTACCACATATGTCCTATTTTGATTAGTCCTACCAAAATGTAGCACCTCACATTTATCAGCATTAAACTCCATCTGCCATCTTTCAGCCTACTCTTCTAACTGGCCTAAATCTTTCTGCAAGCTTTGAAAACCTACTTCATTATCCACAACTCCACCTATCTTAGTATCATCTGCATACTTACTCATCCAATTTACCACCCCTTCATCCAGATCATTAATGTATATGACAAATAACATTTGACCCAGTACAGATCCCTGAGGCACACCACCAGTCACCAGCCTCCAATCTGACAAACAGTTATCCACCACCATTCTCTGGCGTCTCCCATCCAGCCACTGCTGAATCCATTTTACTACTTCAATAGTAATACCTAACGATTGAACCTTCCTAACTAACCTTCCATGTGGGACCTTGTCAAAGGCCTTACTGAAGTCCATATAGACAACATCCACTGCTTTACCCTCGTCAACTTTCCTAGTAACCTCTTCAAAAAATTCAATAAGATTTGTCAAACATGACCGTCCACGCACAAATCCATGTTAACTGTTCCTAATCAGACCCCGTCTATCCAGATAATTATATATACCATCTCTAAGAATACTTGCCAACTTTTTATCCACCGCTGACGTCAAACTCACAGGCCGATAATTACTAGGTTTACTCTTAGAACCCTTTCTAAACAATGGAACAACATGAGTAATACACCAATCTTCCGGCACCATCCCCGTTTCTAATGACATTTGAAATTTTTCTGTCAGAGCCCCTGCTATTTCCACACTAACTTTCCTCAAGGTCCTAGGGAATATCCTGTCAGGACCTGGAGACTTATCCACTTTTATATTCCTTAAAAGCTCCAGTACTTCCTCTTCTTTAATCATCATAGTTTCCATAACTTCCCTACCTGTTTCCCTTATCTTACACAATTCAATATCCTTCTCCTTAGTGAATACCGAAGAAAATAAATTGTTCAGAATCTCCCCCATCTCTTTTGGCTCCACACATAGCTGTTCCCTCTGATTCTCTAAGGGACCAATTTTATCCCTCACTGTCCTTTTGCTATTAATATAACGGTAGAAACCCTTGGGATTTATTTTCACCTTACTTGCCAAAGCAACTTCATATCTCCTTTTAGCTTTTCTAATTTCTTTCTTAAGATTCTTTTTACATTCTTCAAGCACCTTATTTACTCCATGCTGCCTTTATTTGTTGTAGATATCTCTCTTTTTCTGAACCAAGTTTCCAATATCCCTTGAAAACCATGGCTCTCTCAAACTTTTAACCTTTCCTTTCAGGGAAGGAGGACATGGGTGGGAGTCTATAGATTCCCAAAATGTGACTTATCATTACGTCAGAGCATAAATGGGGAAGTACCCAGGGTGTTTTTGAAGGGAACTGCAATTATTTTAATCTACATCTGGATTGGACAAATCAAACTGACCAGGTTATTTGAAGAAGCATTTGTGGATTGCTTTTTAGAGCATTACATTGTAGAGTCTACCCAAGAATGAGTGATTTTGGATTTGGCCTAATGTAAACACAGAAATATAGAAAACCTACAGCACAATACAGGCCCTTCGGCCCACAAAGTTGTGCCGAACTTAGAAATTACTAGGCTTACCCATAGTCCTCTATTTTCCTAAGCTCCATGTATCTATCCAAAAGTCTCTTAAAAGAACCTATTGTATCTGCCTCCACCACCATTGCTGACAGCCCATTCCACGCACTCACCACTCACTGAGTGAAAAACTTACCCCTACATCTTCTCTGCACCTACTCCCCAGCACCTTAAACCTGTGTCCTCTTTTGGCAACCATTTCAGCCCTGGGAAAAAGTCTCTGCCTCTCATCATCTTATACACCTCTATCAGGTCACCTCTCATCCTTCGTTGCTCCAAGGAGAAAAGGCCGAGTTCACTCAACCTGTTTTCATAAGGCATGCTCCCCAATCCAGGCAACATCCTTGTAAATCTCCTCTGCACCCTTTCTATGGTTTCCACATCCTTCCTGTAGTGAGGCGACCAGAACTGAGCACAGTACTCCACGTGGGGTCTGACCAGGGTCCTATATAGCTGCAACATTATCTCTCGGTTCTTAAGTTCAATTCCATGATTAATGAAGGCCAATACACCGTATGCCTTCTTAACCACAGAGTCAACCTACACAGCTACTTTGCACATCCTATGGACTCGGACCCCAAGATCCTTCTGATCCTCCACACTGCCAAGAGCCTTACCATTAATACTATATTCTGCCATCATATTTGACCTACCAAAATGAACCACTTCATACTTATCAGGGTTGAACTCCATCTGCCACTTCTCGGCCCAGTTTTGCATCCTATTAATGTCCCTCTGTAACCTCTGACAGCCTTCCACACTATCCACAACACCCCCAACTTCTGTGTCATCAGCAAACTTACTAACACATCCCTCCACTTCCTCATCCAGGTCATTTATAAAAATCACGAAGAGTAAGGGTCCCAGAACAGATCCCTGAGGCACACCACTGGTCACCGACCTCCATGCAGAATATGACCTGTTTACAACCACTCTTTGCCTTTTGTGGGAAAGCCAGCTCTGGATCCACAAAGCAACGTCCCCTTGGATCCCATGCCTCCTTGGAAAGGAAAGGTACGTCGCATCCGGAGTTTCTCTGGTTAGCGGATGATTTCCCTCCACGCCTCTCTGACGTAGTGGGGAACCGCGTACGAGACAAGTTACTGCGGTGGTTTACCATTGCCTTCTGCTGGGTGAGTTTCCAAAGAGATCACCAGCTTGTAACCCAGCGCGGATGGAAAGCGTGCAGGGGAGCCGGCTGGATTCGAACTCAGAACCTTCCGTCCCGAAGTTCAGCGCTGATGCCATTATGCCACCAGACGGGTCTCACTTTCTCAATAAGCCTTGCATGGGGTACCGTATCAAATGCCTTGCTGAAATTCATATACACTACATCTACTGCTCTTCCTTCACAAATGTGTTATCTACTGCTGTTCCTTCATCAATGTGTAATGAGGAAGAATTAATAAGGGAGCTTGTGGTCCCCAAGATGACTTACACAAAACATTTGTTGGTATCCAGCATGCAGTCTCTCTCAGCATACATTAACCCACCCCACCAATCGTGCCACCACATCACCTAGTATCACTATGTACATTCAATCAGTCTATGTGTATAACAGTTACTTGTATGTTGTGCTTCTATATTTATATTGTTTTTTTTATTTTTTATTATACTTATTGTATTTTTTATGCTGCATCAGACCCAGAGAGATATTTTGTTTTGTTCTCCTTTACTCGTGTGTACTGAAGAATAACAATAAACTATCTTGAATCTTGAGAGACTGAGTGAGTGAGGTATAGAGGGATCTAGGTGTTCAGTGCATGAACCACCAAAGGTAACAGACATATCCTTCAAATAGTTGAGAAGGAAAATCGCATTTTGCCCTTCATTGTAAAAGGGGTTGCAGTTAAACTGTATAGCGTGATGGTGAGCACTCACCTGGAATACCACATATAGTTTTGGTCTCCTTACCTGAAAGAATATATAATAACATTAGATGTGGTACTAAGGAGCAATGCCAGGTTAATTCCCAGGATGAGGGAATTGTCCTACCATGAGAGATTAAACAGTTTGGGTTTATATTCCTTTAAGTGTAGAAGAATGAGGGGTGACATTTCAAATATAACAGATCTTAATGGGATAACTGCTATCCGGTTAACAGATCTTAATTGACAGGATTAATTTTGGATGTTTTTGCACACAATGATAAGGGGCCAGTGATTTAAAATGAGGGACATAGTAATTTCTTCTCTCAGAGGTGGTGACGCTTGGGAATTCTCAGCTGTAGTGGTGGTGGAAACTGGATCATTAGATGAATTTAACGCAGCGATAGATAAACTATCTGTTGGATTGAAAACCAGACTGGGTTAGAGAACTATCATAGAAGTAGAGTTGAGACCAGCATTGATAAGCAGTGATGATATTAAATGGTGGAGCAAGATGAAGGGCCTGATGGCTTATTCCTGCTCCTATTTTCATGTGTTTCTTGTGTTTAATATCTACTTGCGTCTATTCTGACATTTTCTTTGATAATATCACTATGCAATGCATGTCTTGTGATATCAAAGGTGTAATATAGATGTTGTTCATTCTGAGATTTTATAGGCAATATATTTTCCTGAAGATTATTTTCTTAGAAGCAGACTTATTTATTGGTCCCTGCAGGAACTCTCTTTCTTCGGAAGATGTTGTGCTGAGAGCAGTAATTATTTTTATAGTAGTGCAGTTTTAACATAGATTATCAATTATCAGCCATTTTCAGCACATCACTTTCCAAAAGAAAATCAATGTGAATAGAAAATTGTAAAAATCTCACCAATATACAAGGATAATTCAGCATGCACTGGGAAAACTAAGATCGTAGAGATAATGGGGATGAGAGAAAGAAAGCTACTTTTGCACAGGGGAAGGCTGAAAAAATGTGCACCACTGCATTCATTTGAGGCAGTGAAAAAAACACCTTAGAGAATCTTTCTATCCTAGGAAAGCAACTAATAAAAGTCTACTAGGAATCACAAATCTTTGCTGTCTAAAATGCCAGTGGGAGTTACCATAACGAGGTTCACATACTGTATCTCAGCCCTGTACATCAGGCTGATTTCCTTCTTTAACCAAATGTCTGGTGTGGTCATCCTTTGTTAGTGTGTTTGGTTACTTATAATCTGATATAAACATACATTCAGTGGGTATAATATTTGGTGCTTTCTGTACCTAATAAAGTGGCCACTGAGTGTATGTTTGTGGTCTTCTGCTGCTGTAGCCCATCCACTTCGAGATTGGATGTGTTGTGTGTTCAGCAATGAGCGGCTGTTCTGTGCACCACTGTCACAATGTGAGGTTACTTGAGTTACTGTTGCCTTCCTGTCAGCTTAAACCAGTCTGGCCATTCTCCTCTGACCTTTCTCATTAACAAGACAATTTTGCCCACAGAACAGCTGCTCACTGAATGTTTTTTGTTTTTCGCACCATTCTATATAAGTTCCAGTGATTGTTGTGCGTGAAAATCCCAGGAGATCAGCAGTTGCGGAGATACTCAAACCACCCCTTCTGGCACCAACAATCATTCAACATCAACGTCAAAGGCACTTAGGTCACATTTCTCCTCCATTCTAATGTTTGGTCTGAACAACAACTGAACCTCTTGACCATATCTGTATGCTTTTATGCATTGAGTTGCTGCCACATGATTGGCTGATTAGATATTTGCATTAATGAGCAGGTGTACCTAATAAAGTGGCCACTAAGGCTACGCTGGATAATTTTGAAAACGCCGGTTTCGAGTAAAAATGACAGGTGTCCACACTAAGCGTTTTTCAAAATATCTCTGTCCACATTAGACATTTGTCCACAGATATTTGGGCGAATCTCCTCCTACTGGGCATGCGCAGGACACACAGAAAACAAGCGAGGAGGAAACGGTAGACTTGGTGCGCGTTTGTCCAGTTACAGAGTAGAAAAACTTTAAAGGAATTGCTCTTGGCTCTCGCGCAGGAGGACTTAAAACTAAAAAAAACAAATACTGGAGCATATGGAGGCAACCAACAGGGAGTTCACGGACAGTATGACCCGGCTGACGACGAACATTGAAAAACTGACTAACTCTGTTGTATTAATAAAGCACCTTGTTAAATGTATAAAACATGTCTGCATCAGTGTTATCTTGTATTTCCATACAATGTTACATTAGGTGTTACACATCTATTGTCAGAGAAGTACTTGCATAAATAGGTAAACCACCTTGGTTCTTGGTTCTCGATCCTCCAAAATATTCTGCATGGAATTTAAACTGGAGGTGGTGGAGGGTGTTTTCTGACCTTACCTTCATACAAGCAAGCAAAACAGGGCAAAGTGAGCATACTTATTTATTCAGTAAGCTATGGGTCAAAGTATTTGGTGAGTAAATGTCAGGTTCAAATTTGTGCCACATTTACTGGTAATCAAGCAATGAAACTTTGCGACTGCAAAACTTGAAAGCCATGACGATAGCCTTTAACAAACTCATTCAACTTAATTGACCACTGTGTGAACTTGTTCAGTCTTCTCATTACCACAATTAAACCTTGTAGCTGCTAAAGGATATGGATTTTAGCAAAAGGTACATGGATTGCATTTTGTAAGCTAAAATATGATCTATCGAAGCTGAGCATTCTCTGACTTATCTTACTGTGATTACTTTTGCAGAAAATGTGTTAATAAAAGAAGAAATTATTTTGTCTTGCACACTTTCCTGTTACATTTAATTATAAATGCATCCAAGGCATCTTTCTTATGCACAAGTGGCTCAAACGCAATTTCTTTATTGCTTTTTTAAAAAGGCATGCTACTTATGATTTATTAATGCAATAATTTCATTGTGAAATTTGTTCAAAGAAATCCAAAGCATCATTCTGCTTTTAAGAATTTGTTTAACCTGGAACAGATCAATTTTCCTCACATTTCCTGGGTCGTTAGCATACGGGGCATTTTTTTCTTCAGGATTTTCACTTACTCCTTTCTCCCACATAAATCTTCCCCTCTGTCAACAGCGACACAATGTATAAAATTCAGCTTAGTGATTTTAAAGCTTAACGGCTGAGATGAAAAATTGGACCCATTTGCACCTCTTTTTACGCACTTTAGCTGATTTTATAGTGTCAACATCAAGTACATTTGCCTGGCAGTGTATAGCAATAATAGTTTACAGCTGTATCGTTCAGGAAACGTTTAAGTAAGTGTACATCACAAGATATCTCACTCCAGCATGTTCTGGCCTATTTATTTTACACAGAGTGGTGGGTGGCTGGAATGTGCTGCCAGGTGTGGGAGTAGAGGCTCTTAGATAGGCACATGAATGTGCCGAGAATGGAGGAAATGTGCATTGTGTGGGCAGAAGGAATTTGTTCGTTTTTTAATTACTTGTTTAATTAGTTCAGCACAACATTGTGGGTTGAAAGGCCTGTTATTGTCCTGTTTGTTCTATGTTCCAAGTAGATATTAGGCAGGCTTCAGCAAGACTGCATTTGGAGGACTGAATGCAATTTTGGTCCATGCTCTCCAGGAAGGATGTTATGAGGCAGAGTATGTTTACAAGATTGTCTTCTGGGATGAGTCGCTCTATTAAGTGTCTTAGATGAAACTCGGTCTTGGAATTAGAAGCATTAGAGGACAGAAAATGTTTAAACTGGATTGACAGACTGGCTCCAGTGAGAATGAGGATGTAAAGAAAATAAGAATTGTTTTAAAAAAACTGGAGAAGTTACTGAGACTAAAAACTGATAACTCAGATGGTCTATAGTTCATGCCAGAGTCTTGAAAAACCTGAGTACAAAGATTGTGAACGTGCCGTAAATCAACTTCTAAATTTCTACAGATTCTGGAATTGTTCCTATGGATGGGGAGAAAGAAATGTGATCCCACTGTTTTAGAAAGAGAAAACATGGAAATGCTGGCGTATTACCCTGACTTCAGTTGTGGGGAAAGTGTTGGAAATTGTAATGAAGGATGTAATAAAAACATTGAGTAGAGTCAGCATGGATTTACAGAAATAAAAAATTTTGACGAATCTACTGAGGATGTTACCAATTAGAATGGCAAAAAGTTGTTTACAAGAGGAGTAAAGATACGTTACTGCAATCACATAGTCCCTAGATGAGAGCACACACCTGGAGTACTGCGTACAGCTTCGTCTCCTTACCTTCCAAAGAATGTACTTGCCATGGAAAGAGTGCAGCAGAGATTTGTTCCACTGGTCCCGGGAGAGATTAAGCAGAATAGAAGAATGGAAGGAGGTCACATTGAAGAAACAAAATTCTTTAAACCTGGATGCAGGAATGATGGTTCCCTTGGCTGAAAATTCTAGAACCAGTGAGCAGCATTTGAAATTAAGGGAAAAGCCATTTAGAACGGAGATGAGAAGTTTCACCTTGCAGGGGGCTGTATGTCTCTGAATGTTTCTACCTCAGTGAGCTGTGGATGCCCTTATTAAGTATATTTGACACTGCCATCAGTAGACATTTGGACTAAGAGGGGCTCAGGGAGTATGATGAAAAGTCAGAAGAATGAACTAGAGGCACAGGATGATATTGAATCATGGAGAGACTCGCAGGGCTGTGCAGGTTACTGATGTTTCTTATGTTACGATATGTGAAATAAAAGCTCTCAGTATAAAGAGGGTATAATCATCTGATCTGGCTGCAAGACTCTACAAAGGATTGTGAGGACCGCTGGGAGGATCATTGGGGTCTCTCTTCTATCCGTCCAAGATATTTATCAGGAGCGCTTCATATGCAGGGCCCTCAGCATTGTCAATGATTCCTCCCCACCCCCGCCATCCATTCTACAATCTCTTTACACCCTACCCCCTACCATCAGGCAGGAGGTACCTTAGCATTTGGACAAGGACTGTTAGGATGGGAAACAGCTTCTTCCCCCAGGCTGTGAGACTACTGAACTCCCTGCCACCACCCAGGTCTCATCATGTATGAAGCACCTGTTTACTTTTTAACTTGCGTCATAAATGCACTTTATTTTTTGTGGTAACACTACTTTATATATTGTGTATGAACTACATGTACTGTGTTATGCATCTTGCTCTAGAGGAACATTGTTTTGTTTGACGGTATAATGAGTATGTGGTTACAATGACAGTAGGCTTGAACTTGAACTTGAGCTGTGAACCAAGGAGGTCCATGTATAAGAATATCTGTTCGAGGAAAATACAGAAATCTAATTAAAGTTATAATTTCCTTTCACTGGTAAGAGGAACTGTGAATGATAGAATGGGTTTGTAAGGATAAAGGCCCATATAAAGAATATTAATTCACTCAGGCATTTCCAGAAAGTACGTTTCTTGATCAAGGAATTTGCCTTCCTTGATCCAGTTGTCCGGCAAGTGAATAAAGACTGTTCATGGTCCCACCTCAGACAGCATAACTGAGGATGACTGTTGACTGAACAATACTTGATTTGGGGAATTAACTTATTTTTTTATTTTTTATTCTTCCTACTTCTCTTCTAATATTTATATCTGTACACTTTGTAATGCTACTGCAGACATCCCACCGTGCAAAAACTCATTTCAGGGAGGTAGCACCATCAATTTGTGGGAGACTCCTGGAACTTCTGGGAGAGGTGGGATGTCTGCTATAGAGTAGCTCCTTAGCGGCTAGCCAGCTAGTTTAAATAACGTCACCTCAACATGTCTTTTACGGTCTTAACCCACCATGGGCAATAGAAAAGTCACTGTTGCAAACAGCACAGTGAGCAACACTGTCATTCTTTTTGACCCCTGTTAGGCAGGGGTACACTTTAGGGTAGTCTGGGGAGACGTACGTTTTATATTTTCTTTTTTTTTTGGAACACTCTGCCATGGCACTTTCTCTCTCTCGTCGCTCTCGCGCTCTCTTGCGCGCTCTCTCTCATGGTCGCTCTTGCGCGCGCTCTCTCTCTCTCGTGGTCGCTCTCATTCGCGCGCTCCCTCTCTCGTGGTCGGTCTCGTGCACTCTCTGTCTCTTGTTGTCGCTCTCGCTCGCGCACTCTCTCTCTCTCTCTCTCGCTCGCTCTCGCTTGCTTTCTCTCACTCGCTCTCAAAAAATCGATTTCCGTGATATTGTATATAATTTGCGGGCATCAGGGAGCCACTATTAATATGCGGGAGACTCCCGGAACTTCCGGGAGAGGTGGGATGTCTGCTACTGTGATACAGCAATTTCCTGTGGGATCAATAAAGTATCTATCTACCTATCTATCTAATAATCTATTGTCATTTTCATGTATTAACAAACTGTGGAACTTACTGACTATCTACCTACTTCAGTAAACTTGGAGTAATTTCAATAAAAATATGGTTTCCAGGTAAGTGAGTTGCGTCTCGGCAGTCCATTTATTTCCTGTTCACATTCCTCTGAGGAGAGCAATAGGAGAAAAAAGAAGAATCCTACTTCACTTTTTATCTTTATGTGCACTGGTGAATTAATGACATAAGCAGAACAATAATAACGTTCTCCTTCCTGTTCTAGCTGGTACATTGCTCCCTGTAGGCAAAGAGCCAGGTCTCAGCAATTGCTTAATTTCCCACTAGTGTATTCATGGGTATTGCAGGTGATACTTGACCTACTGCAGAAAGTTGATAGGTATTTTCTCAAATCAAACTTTGAATCATGGTTATTTTTAATCCCCAATTTCCCCTATGTTTTACGAAGGAATTGTATTGCACAAACTATCACTCAGCCCAACCGGTCTACATTGGTATTGCTATAATTATTAATCGATGAAAGAAAAAGGTTGATTAATTCACAACAATAATCAGGATATTTATTCACAGTTGTGGTACCTAAGGAAAGGATATCATATTGTATCTAATTGCACTTGAAGTCAAGAGCTGAGAACTTTATATATCAGTACGGATTATAATTTTGTTCTTGATTATTTATGCATATCCTATTGCATTAAGTGGTTGCAGGATTTCTCAACAAGGAAGTTTGCAAGAGATTAAAGTTTAGACAGTAATCCTATAATCAGAGCATTGCACTCTGGCACCAAAATTGATTCTTTTGATGTCTGTGGACTAAATTACATAGAGCAATATTCCACTTATCCACACATTCAACCTGATGGAAAGATCAGTACAGCATCTTTCAGTGAGCTCTGAGCCATCCACACTCACTGCTCCTCTATGTATGCATCTGCCAGTCAGCAAGGCCTGTGGACAGTCCTTTCATCAAAAGCCAGAGCAGAAAATTCAAAGTGGCACTGCATTTAAAATCATCCCTGAGCAAATAGGGCAGCTGTACTTTAGTTTAAAAGGAACTGTGGAGTTCATGTGCAATGGGGTGCAGTTTCTGAATATATGGACACTAAAGAAAGTTTATGGTACCTCAATGTCTATGCAGTTTGTCAATAAGTTAGAAATGTTAAACAAAAATTGTTATCACGCATACTTCCTTGACATAGAGCCATAGAGCACTGCAGAACAGAAACAGGCCATTCGGCCCATCTAATCTGGTCCATGCCAAACTATTATTCTGCTAGTCCCATCGACCTGCACCCCTCCCATCCATGTACTTATCCAAACTTCTCTTAAGCATTGAAATTGAACCGGCATCCACCACATCTGCTGGCAGCTACAAATCTAAAACTTAGAATATACAATATCTTAAAATAATAATTAAAACACTTAATCAAGCTTGACACATTTAAAAAGCAGTAATTAATTAACATTTACCAATCTCTCTCCAACAAAATAAATGCTGCCATTGAACTTTAATCTTAAACTTGTTTTATCTTAAAATTTTCCCAGTTTTGGCGAAAGATTATTTCTGCTTCTCTCTGCATAGATGACACCTGATGATCATTTCTGGCATTCTCTGTTTTTATATTAGATTTGTAGCGTTTGCTTACTTTTTCTTTTGCATTAAATACACTCTACCTAGACTTGTTTGATTGTCAAACATAAAATGAAAAACAGTACACACCAGAAGGCCACTCAACCAGCTAGCCTGGTCTGAGATTAACTTGGGTGACGTGTACATCCGCCAATTCTGCCTCTTCACTTCATCGATTTTAATATAATTGTTCAACAATATTATTTTCTTCTGTCTTTAAATTTTCACTCAACCCAGTCTCTGCACTGAGATGCAAAGCTTTCCATTCTGCTTTGCAGGGAAAAAGTACTTCTGTCATGGTCCGGATCGGGGTCCCTTTAAATTTACCTTGTTTATGTTAGAATCCGGACCGTTGATTCCCTGTTTTCCCGTGTCCCTCGACTTTGGTGATTAGAGGCAACTAACACTTGACTGAACCGGTAGTTTATAGTCTCCGGCTTTCAGCCATTCGGCGCGGGAGCGTCTGCAAAGTCATCTAAGGTACGGTGTGTCGATGTCATCTGGCCGGATCAAGCCTAGTCTCTGCTGAAGCGAGTGCCGGTAATTCACCTTTTCCTCACCGGAGCAACCCTGTCCAGTTACCTCGCTAAAGCGAGCCTGCAAAGTTTCCTCACCGAGGTGGGTCTGTCAGTTAACCCGCCGGAGGGAATCAAGAATCGCTGTCTACTGTTCCTGGGCCGAGTCCAGAGCTCGCCACTACCCGGAGGCTCCAAGTCAAGTCCTGGCTCCGGTGGCATTCAAGCACCAAGTCAAGTCCTGGTCCTGGCGGCATTCAAGCTCCAAGTCAAGTCCTGGCCCTGGCGGCTTCCCAGTTCTGAGTCAAGTCCCAGCCCTGGTGGTCTGTGATTCCTGTCCTACCCCCTTGTCTGTATCCCTTCTCTGCCCCTCTCACCTCTAGCCCTCGTCTGCAGCCCCTGCCTGCACTTCTGTCTAGTTCCACCACCGGAGCTAGATAGGTACTGTCTGGTGTTCATTCGTGTTGGTCTTGTCTTGTCTTGTCCTCGTCTCCGTGGGGTAAGTCAGGCCGTCTTGCCGTTGCTCTGCAGGGTCATGTCTTGTCTTATCTGGTCCTCGCCTCCGTGGGGGTAAGTCTGGCTGTCTTGCCGTTGCCCCGCGGGGAGTCATGTCTTGTCTTGTCTTGTCCTCGCCTCCGTGGGGTAAGTCAGGCCATCTTGCCGTTGCCCCGCGGGGGGTCATGTCTTGTCGTGTCTTGTCCTCGCCTCTGTGGGGTAGGTCAGGCCGTCTTGCCGTTGCCCCGTGGAGGGTCATGAGTTTCGGCCCTATGTCCTGTACCCAAGGAGGGGTCCCGGCTCTCTGTTTTGTGTGCGAGTCCTGGCCCTATGTCCTGTACCCAAGGAGGGGTCCCGACTCTGTGTTCTGTGTATGTGTCCATGGTTCCATGTACCTGCTCGCCTGAGACCGAGACTCATTGTTCCCATGTTCCTCCTCTCCCTAGCCCATGTCATGTCCTTGCCTGGTTCTGGGGTCCGAGCCTGAGGCAAGACCCAGGTACTGGGTCCTTGCCCAGTCTCTGGCTCGGAGTCCATACCCTAGCCTCTTCATGTCTCCTCTAGTTCTGGGAGCCGATTCCGAGTCCAAGCCCAGACCCTTGGTCCCAGCCTAGTCGTAGTCCTGAGTCCTTCTCCAGTTCGCTATTTCCTGCTCCTGCCTTGCTCTCCTGGTATCGAACAATAAACTAAATTTAAGTAACCTCACAAGATGTGTCTTGCATTTAGGTCCACCCTTGCTCCCAATGCCCCGCCATTGTGACAACTTCCTTCAAGTTGCAACTTAATTTGAAGAAAATCATCTCTTTTCTGGTTTCTTTTTATTCTCAGCCTCAGAATAGAGGAGCGACCTTTTAGAATAAAGATGAGGAGGAATTTCTTGAGCCAGAGAGTGGTGAATCTAAGGAAGTCATTGCCACAGACGACTGTGGAGGCCAAGTTATTGGCTATACTGTATTTAGACCATAAGACCATAAGATATAGGAGCGGAATTAGGCCATTTGGCCCATCGTGTCTGCTCTGCCATTTCATCATGGCTGATCCAATTTTCTTCTCAGCCCCATATCCCTTCATTCCCTGACCGATTTAAGAACCTATCAGCCTCTACCTTAAATATGCATAAAGACTTGGCCTCCACAGCTGCCTGTGGCAAAGAATTCCACAGATACACCACTCTCAGGCTAAAGAAATTCCTCATCAGCTCCGTTCTAAAAAGACATCCCTCTATTCTGAGGCTGTGTCCTCTGGTCTTAGGCCCGCCCACCATGGAAAAAACATCCTCTCCACATCCACTCTATCAAGGCCTTTCCCCATTCGATAGGTTTCAATGAGGTCATCCCTTATTCTTCTGAATTCTAGTGAATACAGGCCCTGCCCCATCAAACGCTCTTTGTATGCTAAGCTATTCAATCCTGGAATCATGTTTGTGAACTTCCTTTGAATCCTCTCCAGTTTCAGCACATCTTTTCTAAGATAGGGGGCCCAAAACTGCTCACAATACTCTAAGTGAAGCCTCACCAGTGCTTTATAAGGTTTCAGCATTACATCCTTGCTTTTATATTCTAGTCCTCTTGCAATGAATGCTAACATTGCATTTGCCTTCCTGGCCACAGACTCAACCTGCAGATCAACCTTTCGGGAATCCTCCACAAGGATTCCCAAGTCCCTTTGTGTCTCAGTTTTTTGTATTTTCTCTCCATTTAGAAAATAGTCAACCCTTTCATTTCTTCTACTAAAGCACATGACCATACAATTCCCGACACTGTATTCTACCTTCCATTTATTTGCCCATTCTCCTGATCTGTTTAAGTCCTTCCGTAGCCTCAAAACTACCTGCCCCTCCACCTATCTTCATATCATCTGCAAACTTTGCAACAAAGTCATCAATTCCATCAACGTAAAACATTAAAAAAATTGGTCCCAACATAAACCCTTGTGGAACACCACTAGTCACCGGCAGCCAGTCAGAAAAGGCTCCCTTTATCACCACTCTTAGCCTCCTGCCAATCAGCCACTGCTTTACCTATTGCTAGAATCTTTCCCGTAATATCATTGGCTCATGGCTTGTCAAGCAGCCTTGTGTGTGACACCTTATCAAAGACCTTCTGAAAATCCAAGCACACAACATCAACAGATTCTCCTTTGTCTACCCTGCTTGTTACTTCAAAGAATTCCAACAGCTCTGTCAGGCAAGATTTTCCCTGGAGGAGACCATGCTGACTACAGCCTATTTTATCATATGTCTCCAAGTACCCTGAGACCTCATCCTTAATAATCGACTCCAACATTTCTCAACCACTGGGGTCAGACTAACTGGCCTATAGCTTCCCTTCTTCTGCCTCTCTCCCTTCTTGAAGAGTGGAGTGACATTTGCAATTTTCTTGTCTTCTGGAACCATTCCAGAATCTAGTGATTCTTGAAAGATCATTACTAATGCCGCCACAATCTCTTCAGCCACCTCTTTCAGAACTCTGGGGTGTATACCATCTGGCCCAGGTGACTTATCTACCTTCAGTCCTTTCAGTTTCCCAAGAACCTTCTATCTGGTTATGATAACTTCACACACTTTATGCCTTCTGACACCTGGAACTTCCACCACACTTCTGGTGTCTTCCACAGTGAAGCCTGATGCAAAATACTTACTCAGTTCATCTGCTATTTTGTTGTCCCTCATTACTACCTCTCCAGCATTGTTTTCTGGTGGTTCAATATCCATTCTCACCTCTCTTTTACACTTTATATATCGACAAAACTTTTGGAATCCTCTTTATTATTATTGGCTAGCTTACTTTCATATTATTGCCAGCTTATCTAAGAGAAGGAAAACTCTGATCTCAAACTTCCGCTGCCTTGCAGCTATAGCCACTGATGGGAAAGGCTTTGGGAGTAAACCCTGAGGGAAAACTCTGGAGCTGGAGTCCCTAAGGCAGTCCTACATTGAGTCAATGCCGACTGGAAACTCCTGCGACACCGCTGGTACCAAAATGTATTGGGCTCTGCCCTTCCTTTGAGTTCATCAGATGCGTGAAGAGGGGGAGCTTGTTAAATGGGCAACAGCTTGCTCTCCATATCGTACTGCCCAGGCTTGCATATCTAGACAGCTAGGATGAAATATCCATGGTCGACTCTGACCAACGGTGGCCCTCACCTCACCTTATCTTTGTTTTCCATCTTTACCTTCTTAACAACTTTTTTAGTTTCCTTCTGTTGGTTTTTAAAAGCTTCTCAATCCTCTAACTTTCCACTAATCTTTGCTCTATTATATGCTCTGTCTTTGGCTTTTATGTTGCCTTTGATTTTGTCGCACCATGCTCAACCTTTTGATCCCTAACTTTGTCTGAGGTCTTTCCAACATCTGCCTTGATGACCTCTCCACTAACTGTTCTGGCATTCTGCTTCCCATCTCCCTGCAACTCTAGTTTAAACCCCACCATGCAGCATTAGCAAACCTTCCCACTAGGATTTTAGTCCCTTTCCAGTTCAGGTGCAAACTATCTCTTTTGTACAGGTCCTACCTTCCCTGGAAGAGAGCCAATGATCCAAAAATCTTATGCCTGCTTCCTACACCAACTCTTTAGCTATGTATTAAACTGTATAATCTTCCTAGTTCTGGCCTCACTCGCACATGGCACGGGTAGCAATCCTGAGATTACAACCCTGGAGGTTCTGCCCTTTAATTTAGCACCAAGCTCTCTGAATTCCCTCTGCAGAACCTCATCACTCGTCCTACCCATGTCATTGGTACCTACATAGACCACAATTTGTGGCTGTTCCCCCTCCTACTTAAGAACACTGAGGACTCTAACCGAGGTATCCCGAACCCTGGCACCCAGGAAGCAACACACCATCCAGTAATCTTGTTCTTGCCCACACAACCTCCTGTCCATTCCCCTAACTAATGAATCCCCTATTGCCACAGCGTACCTCTTCTTCCTCCTTCCCTTCTGAGTCACAGAGGCAGACTCAGTGCCAGAGACCCAACCACTGTGACTTTCCTCTGTTAGATCATCCCCCTCCCCAACAGTATCCGAAGTAACATACCTGTTGTTGAGGGGGATGGCCTCAGGGTTACTCTGTACTGGCTGTTTAACCCCTTTCCCCTTCCTGACTGTCACCCAGTTTCCTGTGTCCTGCACCTTGGGTGTAACTACCTCTCTATATGTCCTGTCCATCAACCCTTCAGCCTCTGGCTTTGGCTTTAGCTTTGACTTTTCTTGTTAGCCACGGCTGTGACATCTTGCCTTTAGAGTACTTCTTCATCTTTATATCCTGTGCCTGCTAAATTGCTTCCAGAAATTCCAGCCATTGCTGCTCTGCCGTCAAACTGCCAGTGTTCTTTTCCTATCAATTCTGGCCAACTTCTCTCTCATGGCTCTGTAATTCCCTTTACTCCACTGTAATACTGATACACCTGACTTTACCTTCTCCTTCTCAGATTTCAGGGTGAATTAGATCATATTATGATCATTTTGCCCTAAGGGTTCTTTTACCTTAAACACAAAATAATCTCTCTAATCAATTTTGGTTCATTGCACAACACCCAATCCAGAATATCTGATCCCCTGGTGGGCTCAACAACAAGCTGCTCTAAAAAGCCATCTCATAGGCATTCTATATAGCCCTCTTGGAATCCAGAACCAACCTGATTTCCCCAATCTACCTGCATATTGAAATCCCCCATGACTATTGTTACATTGCCTTTTTGGCATTCACTTTCAATCCCCTGTTGTAATTTGTAGGGCGCATCCTTACTACTGTTTGAGGGTCTGTATACAACTCCAGTCGGGGTCTTTTTACCCTTGCAGTTCCTTAGCTCTCTCTATAATGATTCAACACCTTCCGACCCTATGCCACCTCTTTCTAATGAACTTTTAAACTTTCTTTTAAACTGAAGTTTGATACATTCTTGATTGGAAAGCATGTCAAAGGTTACAAGGAGAAGGCAGGAGAATGGGGTTGAGAGGTGTAATAAATGGATGGAAGGGCAGTACAGACCGGATAGACTGAATGGCCTAACTCTGCTTCTATGTGTCTTACGTTCTTATGATTTTATTCCGCACCTCCCCCAACTCCTTTTCCAAGCCCCTCACTCAAAGATAAAGAAGCCTTTGCATATCTCTTTTGAATTCAATTTTAAACCTCATTAGAACTTTCCTCAACCTTCAGAGCACAAGGGAGTGCAATTGGTCCTCATATGTTTGTTTATCTTTTGAGATCTCTCTCTGTGATTTGCAACTTTCACATATCAAAATTAATTATAGAACAATCTGTCCCACTGAGTTACTGCCGGCTGTGAGAGAGCCACTGCTAGTTGTGATGACAGAGGCAGAAATTATATTTTCACACTGTTTTGTATGTTTAATCTGTTTTTCTCTGAATTTAAATTTTATCTTTAATAGAGCTGGCAGAGTATTTCTGAATCTGAACCCATGCCTTGTGTTAATATGTGTTTGAGAAGATATAAATCCATTTGCTATTTATTAATTCTGTGCACTGTTCTTGTTGACACTTGGTATTATTTTACAGAAAATGAATCCAAACCTTGGATAGATCATTGTCTGTTCATTAATTTAGACTTTAAACAGCCAAACCACAGCTTATAGAAGTTATTTATTTATTTATTTAGGGATACAGCACAGAACAGGCCCTTCCAGCCCAACGAGCTGTGATGCCCAGAATCCCGCCTTCTTAACACTAGCCTAATCACAGGACAATTTACAACGGCCAATTAACCTACAAAATAGTTCGCCTTTGGACTGTGGGAGGTAACTGGAGCACCTTGAGGAGACTCACACAGTTCACAGGGACTGTTTATGAATGATGCCAGAATTGAACTCCCAACTCCCTGCGCTGTAATAGCATCTCACTAACCGCTACACTACCGTGGCAGGTTCTTAAGCAAATAGTCATCAAATCAAGCAACAATTGCACTGGGTTGGATCTGTACATATCATTTCGAGGAATATTTTTTGGACGTTGAATGTTTATTCAATTGCCACTTGAATTTAAGTGGAGCCATTCTCTTGTTTGTGTCAATCCTCTCTTTATTCAGCATTTTCTAAGCTATAATTTTGGTGGTTAGATGTAGCCAAGGCATATGCATTTTGCAAGGATCCATTTCTCCAGGGACTTCCACCAGTAGAAGTAATTGCACATAAGTGCATGTTAATCCATCAAACAGCATCAACTTGTTATCAAGGGAGTCAGTTAAAATCAGCGACCTGGAGCAGCCTCACAGCAAGCATTTTATAAAACATAGTACACAGGAGTAAAGAACGACTGACTGGCGGGAATTCATCTACTCATAGCAGGATTGCATAGTGATTTAGATGACAGCAGGTCACTATTCTGAGAGAGGAAAGCAATGCTATGTTAATGGATGTCCGGTTAATTGTGTTTAACCATCATTGTCTCCTTTCTGTCTGGATCTCTTTCAACCCAGTCTATCCTAGTTGCATTTGGCCACTTGCAGACAAAGAACAATTGAATAATTGAGCATCTTCCCATGGTTGTGCCAAGAGGAAGCCAGCCAAAAGAGAACAAAAACTTAAACAGGGAAATTATTAAGCTCCCAATTTTTTTTCCAGAATATAAGTTCCTTTACTTATTTATTTTGATTGACAAAATAATATTTTTTTAATTGTAGCTTGGCTAACATTGCAGGTTGCAAATTTTAAATCCTTTCTGTTCAGCTCATCGATGTCAATTTTAATCTAATCAATTTGATGAAATAACACATGTTCCAGTTGGACACCTCTTTCACTGCACACCTGGTTTTACGCAGTAATGGCATTAGCTGTAAAATTCATGTCAGCCTATGGAATTAAGGATTGACTTGTAGATTTTGACATTCAAATGGTTAAATGTTGCTCATTTTGGGATTCAGTATTCCAATTATGTCAATGTCTTCCACAGCTGCAATTGAGTTAATGTCAGCAAATGGAAGAAGGTAGAGATAAGCCATGCAACATGAAGTTAACTGTTTTCGGTATAAACCATTATAAATATAGCAACTCTAGAGAAAACAAATTAATATTATTGTTGTTGGTTGCTTATTTCAAATGTAATATTGTTACTGGATTAAACACGATAGCTTTGCATACATAAGAACAGCTGCCAAATTTTCATTCAGCTGCTGTTACTCCTAGAACGTACTGAAATCTTTGTAAAGTTTTCTTCTGGTGGTTTTTCACTTGTTCTTTTCTGCCATTGACATATTTCTTTGAAAGAATATTGGTACAGTTAATGAACTCTGTTCTTCAAAAATTTACAGCAAACCCTAATCTCTCCCACCACCTTCTTATTCTGGCTTCTTTCCCCTTCCTTTCCAGTCTTGATGAAGGGTCTCAGCTTAAAATATCGATGGTTTATTCATCTCCATCGATGCTTCCTGACCTATTGCGCTCCTCTAGCATTTTGTGTGTGTTGTTTAAATATTTCATGCATGGATTACATAACTCATAGATGTTATATAACTGACATTGGGTGGTACAACATATGGGAAATCTTCATTCCTTTGGTATAATCCATAAATTATTCATCCTATCTTTGTCCTTCATAATTTTATAAACCTAAATAAGATCACCACACAGATTCTTACGTTCTGTTGGGAACGAATTCAGTTTATTCAATCTCTCATGATAACCACAGACCTCTGTTCCTGATAACTGGTGAATCCCTTCTTTGCCTTCTTTCTATTGCTGCTATATCCTTCCTGTAGTGTGGCTGCCCACAATTTTCCAGGTGCGGTCAAACCAATGTTTTGTATACAGTAGTTGCAACATGATGTCTTATACTCAGTGTCTCAGCCTATGAAGGCAAGCATACCAAACGCCTTCTTCACCACCACCCTGTCCACATTTGTCACCACTTTCAAGGAGTTATGGATATGCAGTCCATTGTCTCTCTGTACATCACACTCCTTCTGTCCCTGTCATTTAATCTCTGTGTCCGACCAACATTTGACTTCCCAAAGTGCATTACTCACACTCACCAGATTACATTCTATCTGCCAAAGCTCTGACCAACTTTCCAGCTAACCTATGTCCTACAACACAGTACAGCTCAAAAATAGACTCGTCAGCCCACAATGTCCACGTGGACCATGATGCCACTATAAACTAATTCCATCTGCTTGCATATGGTCTGCATCCCACCATGGCCTGTCTGTTCATGTGCTTTTAAATCATTGTTATCATATCTGCTTCCATTATTCCCCTTGGTAGCAGGCTCCAGGAACCAACCACTCTCTGTGTAACAAAAAACCTCACTCATTAATCTCCTTTAACCTTTCTCCTTTTGCCTTGAAGCTATGCCCTTAGTATTTGAGATTTCCATCCTGGGGGAAAAAAGAGTCTAACTATTTACAATATCTAGCCTCTCATAATTATTTTACTTCTTTCATGTCATCCCTCATTCTCTGACCCTCAGAGAAAACAATCGAAGTTCGTCCAGTTAATATATTCCAATCCAAGCAACTTCCTGCTGAATCTCTTTTGTATCCTCTCCAAAAGCTCCCTATCTTTCCTCTGATGGATGACCAGAGTTGCACACAATACTCCAAATGTGTTCTACCCAAAGTTTTATACAGCTGAAATCTGATTTCTATATTCAACATCCTGCCCGACACATGAAAACAGGAATGTCTCTTTTGCCACCGTATCTACTTGCGTTGCCACTTTTAGGGAGCAATAGACTTGCTGCGTTCTGAGACAGCCTTCTTTGTTATCTACGGTACCACTAATTTTCATGTTTGCCTGCAAACTTACTAATGAGACATACACATTCTCATTCAAGTCATTTAGATATTAAAGGTAGCAAAGATCTCAACACCGATCTCTGTGGTACCCCATTTGTTTTAGACTTCCAGTGAGATGTACACGCACATTTTCTTAGTGCCTCCTATCACCAAGAAAATTTGGAGCCAGTTTGCCAATATGCCCAGGATTTCTTATGCCTTAAACTTCTGGACCAATCTACTTTGCACGACCTTGTCAAAAAACTTAATGTAGTTCACATAAACCCATCTACCAGTCTGATAACAGATTCCAAGCAGTCGTGTTTCACTGAGCTATCTTTGTGACCAGGAGAATAATGGGATTGAAATATTGCGTTTTAAGAGTATATAATTTTAATTGCAGCACTGCTTGGAGTGTATTTCCTGATATCATTTCCACTTTATCCACTAAGTAATCAAATATCATAATAGGAACTTCAGAGTTCATCTGAGTGAATTCTCTGCTAATGATGAACTGCCGCCACTGAGGTCTCGTTGCTAGGACAGTCCTGTTTACTGCACTGATAATTGTTTACTGTTTACCTGTGCTGCTCACTACATGCATTTTGAATTCTATTTTATTAACTTATTTGTGGTAATATTTATTTTATGTGCTGTGTGTGTGATATGTGTATTGTGGGTGCCCCACGGTCAGGAGGACTGGTGTTTCGCTTGGTATATACTGTGTGTGCAGTCAGATGAAACTTGAACTTTCTGAGGGAGGTTACAAAATCTTCCATCTCAAAGGGCGAGCACGTGAAGGGCTGACAGATTGGAAGTGGAAGCTACCCCCTGCAACTCACCCTTGAAGATTCAAGATACAAGTTTACTTATCATATGTGCATCAAAACATACAGTGAAATGCATCATTTATGTCAACAACCAACATACCGAAGGGTGTGCTGGGGGCAGCCCACAAATGCCACCACACATTCTGGTGCCCACATAGAATACCCATGATGCTCAGCAGAACAACACAGAACACAACAAGCAACAAAGCAACAACAGCAAAACAAGTCCCAATCCTTCCTCCCACCCACACACATGCATAGTCCTTTAACCCCAAGACAAGCCATCTTCTTTGGCCTCCAGCTTCCAGCGGGCTCATACTCAGGCTTGGGCCTGCAGACATTGGGCTTCGACATCCCCAGTGGACTCGCAGAGATTTGCAGACTCAGCTCCGGCTAACGGGCCTCATCTTCTGGATTTCTGATTTGACCCTCAGTATCAATCCCAGGGCACACCGATCACTGAACACCAGGTCTCAAATTCCAGACTTGCCCATGAAGCCTATATATATAGGGTGTGAGTGTGTGTATATATATATATATATATATATCTACACAACTGAAATATATTACAGCCCGATCCAGAGGTTGACTTGAACCCTTGCTCAGTCAGCTATTGGCTTCTTCTGAAAGTGCATCTGCTGTTGAACTGGAACCAGTAGCCAGTGACATCACTGGGCAACAGTTATAGTTTCCCACCCCTGTATGTTTGTGGACCTACCAGTCCTGAACACTGAACAACATTGAAACTACAATACTTGCATCATAAGCAGTGAACAGTTTTCATCTTTCTAGAGTGTTCATTTCAGGCAAAATATACAGCAATACATGGGGCTGTGATCTGGAATTAAAGGTGATGAGAACAGAGCCAGGGCTTTCACAGGGGAATGGGACAGGCACTTGAGGGGAAATAATTTGGAAGGCTGCGGGAATGTGGAGAGGAAAGGGACAGGCCAGGTTGCTGTTCAAGGATACAGAATGGACTTGATGGGCAGAGTGGCCTATAAACCATAATGATTATATAACTCATGCAGTTTTAGATTATAAATTTAAGTTTTGATTTTGTCTTCTATGGGCCTTAGAATTACATATTTCTAATTTTCCAGGCTTCAACCTGTTGGTTTGAAGGTGAATTAGTCCATCTTAATGTCGAATTTACATATTGGGTTTGGCTGAGTTTTATCTAAAGATGCAGGTGAGAGCTGTGGAGAAAATGTACCCGTCTCTTCTCTTCCACCAATTGAATTTTGAACGCTTTGAAGGAAGGCTCTTGGACAGCAAACCAATTAGCTGCTCTGAAGCTTGTTCTAGTGAAAGCCTTTTGTCTGGTAAAGAAGCCTTGAGCAAATTATCCAGTATGAGGATTGCATAATGCTTCTGGACTTTAATTTAATGCACATTGATTACAGATTGTTACAGTCTCAGTGGGTGACCAAAAGCAGCATCTTCTGCTTGAAAATTGTCCGTGGTGGCTGAGAGATATTCTGTATGGAGGTATATATTAACTTGGGCTGATTCACTATCAGTGAAACAGGGGTATTGAGCTCGGAACTTCCCCAGTCTCCACAAGTTTTTTATCTCAATGCTTAATATTTTGAGTGAAGTTGTGTTGTTTTTTTCCCGAATGCAGCATTGAGTCAGATTTGGGAAGTACCTGGTAACTGAGGTCATAAGCACAGTGAACGCAAGTTAGAGTATTACAATGGATTGTGGGGATCATGAAAGGAAGATCCCGAAACAATTTATAAATCTGTCATGAGGAGGATATCTAGTGACAGAAGCACTGGCCTGTGAACTAATATGGGTTATTTAATAGACAGTAGCTGGTATGGAGAATAGATGGTACAGTAGATGGTACGGAAAAATTAGATATTGCAAATGCAAAGTTTCCCTTCATTCAAATTTTGAAGTAGCATCTTTAAGTGCTATTTCATAATGATAGTCAGGTGTGGTTATTGTGGGGTGGGGGTAGTGGTAGGCAGGACGATGAAGAATTTTGTTTTCGGGGTATTTTATGTCAGGTATATTTCTTCATATAGTTAAGTGTAGGAACCAGACGTGTTTTACAGCATAATCCCAAGTGTGTATGCGTGCTGTAACTCTGGCTAAAGTTGATGTATTCCTGGTTCTGAAGTGAAAGCAACTAAGGTTCAGTAATTTTCCACTTGTATTGTTGATAAGCTGTATTCCAGCAGGGAACTTGTAAGTGAATTAAAATATTGCTGCAAGAAAGATTTGAATAGAGGATTTGCATGGCAATGTAGCTTGACTCCAGTGTGCAACAGAGTTAGGTGTATATTGGTTTGGCCTGGGAGGACCATGCACGTCAAAGTCAAAGTAAATTTACAATCACAGTAACTATATGTCACCATGAGATAATTTATCACAGGCATTTACAAGGAAATATAAAATACAATAGAATTTATGAAGACTGACAATGTGCAAAAGAAGACAAATTGTGCAAATATAGCAAAATAAATCAGTACTACTGAGAGCATGAGTTGTAGAGTCCTTGAAAGTGGGTCCATAGGTTCTGCAATCAGTTCATCGTTGGGGCGAGTGAAGTTATCCACACTGGTTCAGGAGCCTGATGGTTGAAGAGTAATAACTGTTCCTGAACTTGGTGGTGTGGGACCTAGGCTTCTGCACCTCTTTCCCAGCGGCAGCAGGGAGAAGGGAGCACGGCCTGGATGGTGGGGGTCTTTGATAACGGATGCTGCTTTCCTGTGGCAGCGCTCCTCGTAGATGTGCTCAATTGTGGGCAGCGCTTTGTCTATGCCAGACAGTGCTGTCAAGTGTGTTTGAAGCTATTGTATTTAATGGGTCATCGATATGGAACAGACGCTGTTTCTCTTTCCCCACTAACCACTCCCTCTCTGAATTAGAATTAGAATTAGAAATAGAATTTTATTTCTTACATCCATCTCACAACATGAGGGAATCAAAATCTTTATGTTGTGTCTCTGTCGCTACGTACATGCAATAAAGAGGGAAATGTGGGAGGATATTGCCCAAACGCTAAAATTGTGTACATAATTGTTTTGTGTACATGTATGTACAGTAAGACACAATGTACAGTCAAATATGCAATCAGATCAATGCGTACTGACAAATCTGATGACCTGGTGAAAGAAGCTGTCCTGGAGGAGCCTGTTGGCCCTGGCTTTAATGCTGTGGTACCGTTTGTCAGATAGAAGCAGCTGAAACAGTTCGTGATTGGGGTGGGTGGAGTCCCTGATGATCCTCCGGGCCCTTTTTACACACCTGCTGCTGCCCGTGTATTTGCAGTGTTTTCTATTTTTAAAGATTAGCTTTATTTATCACATGTGCATCGAAAAATCAAAACATAAATAAATGCATCTTTTGTGTCAGCGAGCAGCACAGTCTGAGGATGTGCTGTTGCTGTCTCCAAGGGCCGCTATGCTTCCAGCGCCAACATACTTACTAACCTTAACCCATACTCCTTTGGTATGCGGGAGGAAACCCACATGGTGATGGGGAGAACATGCAAACTCCTTACAGGTATCAGCAGGAATTGAACCGTGATATTCTAATCACTGGCACCGTGAAGCGTTGCGCCAACTTCTGTGCTATCATGCCACTCTTGCGCTGTCACTTGCATGAGAGATTCATGCTGATGCATGCACAGAGCAAAACACAGGCAGGAGGAGAAAGAAGCAAAAATAAAGGGCCAAGAAATCTTGCGGTGGCCATGCGTCCCTTCACAGGTACGCCTTACAGTAGGCTGCTTGTGGACTGTACTGAGGCTGCTTTAATGAGAATGGCCAGGAGATTCACAGGCACTAATTATTCCTAAATACATGGCAGTCTGGGACTAAAGAATCTTGACACCTCCAAAAGGTGAAGCAGCTCCACAGGCATCTAAGCAGATTTTAATTCAAATTTACTTACTTATCACATGTACATTGAAACATACGGGGAAAAGCTTCACAATAATCTAGCATATGAGTGAAGGTAATAAACTGAATTAGTTTTCATAAGAGTGGAGGAGGCTGAGAGGTGGCTTGGCAGTGGTGCTTAAAACCATGAAGGTGTTAGTGCAAAACTTCTCCACAATGACCAGAAGGCAAGGAGAAGCTTTAGGCAGGATCTGGGGAAGACATTTTTCATAAGAACATCCGAAATAGGAGCAGGAGCAGGCCATCTGGCCCACTGAGCCTGCCCTGCCATTCAATAAGATCATGGCTGATCTGTCCGTAAACTCAGCTCCATCTACCTGCCTTTTCCCCATAACCCTTAATTCCCCTACTATGTAAAAACCTATCTAACTGTTTCTTAAATATATCTAATCAGGAAGCCTCAACTGCTTCCCTGGGCAGAGAATTCCACAGATTCACCACTCTCTGGGAAAAACAGTTTCTCCTCATCTCCATCCTAAATCTTCTCCCCTGAATCTTGAGGCAATGTCCCCTAGTTCTAGTCTCACCTACCAATGGAAACAACTTTCCTACTTCTATCTTACCTATCCCTTTCAAAATTTTGTATGTTTCTATAAGATCCCCTCTCATTCTTCTGAACTCCAGAGAGTATAGTCCCAGGCGACTCAATCTTTCCTCATAGGTTAACCTCTTCATCCCTGGAATCAGCCTGGTGAACCTACTCTGCACTGCCTCCAAAGCCAGTATATCCTTCCTCAAATATGGAGACCAGAACTGCACACAGTACTCCAGGAGTAGCCTCACCAGTACTCTGTATAGTTGCAGCATGACCTCTCTGCTCTTGAATTCAATCCCTCAAGCAATGAAGGCCAACATTCCATTTGCCTTCTTAATAACCTGTTGTACATGCAAGCCAACTTTTTGCAATTCATGAACAAGCACTCCCAAGTCCCTCTGCACAACAGCATGCTGCAATCTTTCACCATTTAAATAATAATCTGCTCTTCTATTATTCCTTCCAAAGTGGATGATCTCGCATTTACCAACATTGTATTCCATCTGCCAGACCTTGGCCCACTCACTTAACCTATCTATATCCTCTGCAGACTCTCCACATCCTCTGCACAATTTGCTTTTCCTCTCAGTTTAGTGTCAACAGCAAATTTTGCTACTCTACACTCAGTCCCCACTTCCAAATCATTAATGTAAATGATAAACAGCTGCGGGCCCAGCACCGACCCCTGCGACACCCCACTCACCACTGACTGCCGACCAGAGAAACACCCATTTATGCCAACTCTCTGCCTTCTATCGGTTAAGCAATCCACTATCCATTCCAATACACTTCCTCCGACTCCATGCATCCGTATCCTATTTATAAATCTCTTGTGTGGCTCCTTATCGAATGCCTTCTGGAAATCCAAGTATATGACATCCACCTGTTCCCCTCTATCCACTGCACTCATTATGTCCTCAAAGAACTCCAGTAAGTTTGTCATATAGAACCTGCCCTTTCTGAATCCATGCTGCGTCTGTCTAATGGAACCACTCCTTTCTAAATGTTTTGCTATTTCTTCCTTAGTGACAACTTCAAGCATTTTACCGACTACAGACGTTAAGCTAACTGGCCTATAGTTGCCTGTCTTTGGCCTACATCCTTTTTTAAAAAGTGGCGTGACATTTGCTGTCTTCCAATCCACCGGGACCTGCCCAGAGTCTAGAGAGTTTTGATAAGTGATTACCAACGTGTCTACTATAACCTCCGCCAATTGCTTCAGCACCCTGGGATGCATCCCATCAGGTCCAGGGGACTTATCTACCTTCAGGCCCTCTAGTTTGCTCATCACTATCTCTTTAGCAATGGTGATTTTATCAAGGTCCTCACCTCCTATTTCGCCCATAACATTATTCTTTCGCATATTAGACGTGACCTCCACCTTGAAGACCAACACAAAATAGTTGTTCAATGCCTCAGCCATTTCCTTATCACCCAATATCAATTTCCCCTTCATTGATTCCATGGGAAATTCTATCGTTACAGCAGCAACATTTAAAAACACGCTTAGCAGTGTGCAGACTTAACTGATAATAAAGTACAGAATAATAATATACACAATAATAATTTATCAATGTGCAATAATAATTTACAAAATAATAAAACAGAGACTATTGTACGATGATGTGTGTTCTCCTGTCACACGGAGAGGAACTGTTGTATATGTTTATTGCATTTGGTAGGGAAGATTTTCTGGAACAATCCTTGTGACAGCAGAGCTGAATGAGTCTGTTTGAAAGGGTGCTCCACTGCTTATTCAGTAGGTCATGGAGAGGATGTGTCTGATTGTCCATGGTGGACAGATATCAGAGAGAGATACTTGATAGCCAGCACAGATATGGTAGGCCACAGGGCCTTCTGTGTTGTGTGACGCTATGATGTAAAAAGATCTGTAGCACCGCAGGGAGATGAAACCTGGTAACAAGAATAGCTACAGAAAACTTTGGTTAGGCCTCATTTGGGTCACTGTGTAGCAATCTGATTACCACACTGCCGGAAGGATGTGGAAGCTGTGGAGAGGCTACAGAAGAGATTGACCAGGATATTATCTGTATTGGAGAGTATTACCTATAAAAAGAGGTTGGACAAAATTGGATTGTTTTCTTCAGAGTGTTGGATGTTGAGGGGTGACCTGATAGAAGAATACAAGGTTATGAGACATAGAAAGGGTAAAGAGATAAAGGGAGTTAAGAGATAAGCTTTATTTGTCACATGCACATCAAAATGTTGAAACATACAGTTAAATGTGTCGTTTGTGTTATTGTTTGCGATGTGCTGGGGCAGCCCACATGTGATGCTGTGCTTCCAGTGCTAACAGAGTATGCCCACAGCTTACCAACTAACCCTAACTCTAACCCCTACATCTTTGGAATGTGGGGGGGGGGGCTGTGAAGAACCAGAGCATCTGGAGAAACCCCACAGTGTCAGGCGGAGAACGCACAAACTCCTGATGGATAGTTGTGGGAATCAGACCCTGATCGGTGGTCGCTGGCACAATAAAGTGATAGTGCTAACCCCTACGCTACGGTGCTCCCCATAGACAGTCGGTCTCTTTGCAGGGTGGAAATATGAAATACGAGAGGGCATTGGTTTAGGAGGAGAGGGGGGGAAAGTTTAAAGGAAATGTGTGAGGCAATTATTTTACACAAAGTGTGGTAGATACCTGGAACTTGCTGCCAGGGGAGGAGGTAGAAGCAGGTACAATAGTAATGTTTAAGATGCATTTAGACTTCAACAAAGACGGATGGAGAATCATGGTCAGCACAGACATGGTGGACTGAATAACCTTTTCCTATGCTGTACTGTTCTACTGTATACTTTAAGAGAGATGTTGTGAGCATTCAGCAGGCCGGGTATCTTCAACAGAGAGAGCAACCATGTCAATGACTTTTTAAAGGTTACTCACTCGAATCACTAACACTGTCTCTGTCTCCGAAGATGCTGCCTGACTTGTGGAACATTTCCACTTCTTGTGCTGTTAGTTCAAGTTTCCATCATCTGTAACGTTTTGTTCAGGATGAGTCAGTCGATGTGGTAATCTGGGTCAACCATCAGCAGGAAGGGATGGTTGGCATCGATTTAGCAGATTAATGGTGACAGATATAGAGCTGGTTCTGTGCATTTGTTTGGACTTGTGTCATATGATTGAGCTGCTTGCATTCTTTTGCACAGGGTAATTGTGAAACGGGTTCATATTCTGTCTGTGCAAACATTAGTTATACATTGTGAGAGCAGTTTTATAATATCACTGTCATTAACATGTCACAGTCTAACATTTGACAGACACAGGAGGAATCTAATCATGTAGTACTGATCATTTCAGTGTGAGTCCATTGTGGATGTATTTTTCTGGAAGTGAAACATGGCAATAAACCTTCCCATCTCTCCAATTCCCCAGTGACCCCCCAACCGACTGAATTTCCTCTTCCTACCCCAGAAACTGAGCCAACTGCCTCTCTCCCAAGCCAATATCTTCAATGGTCAATTCTCCAATCAAGATACCATTTAGGTCTCCAAGCACAGGGCCTATCTCTTCTCCCTCACCTCTCTGTCCACGAGGTACAGTTTACCTTTGTGCTCTCCACAGCATTTGAGGTGAAACGTGGAGCCTGGAAATCAATGGTACCCAAGGCCTCAAAGAATTTGTACCAATTACAATCATCTGAAATTTTGCATTTATTTGGCCCTTGAACTGACATGTGTGAAAGTGCCGCATAATTAAAATAATTATAAAACTAATTATTTCTGTAACTTTAGTAATTACCTCATCCTCCCTCCTCTCTTTTTCCATCCCCCATTCAGGTTACCCTCTCACTCCTTTTCTTCTCTTCACCTGTCCATCACCTCCCTCTGGTTGCTCTCCTCCTTCCTTTTATTCCATGGCCCACTGTCCTCTCCTATCAGATTCCTCCTTCTTCAGCCCTTTACCTCCTCTACCTATCACCCTCCAGCTTCTTACTTCATCCCCCCCTTCCAGCTTGCCCTTCACCTAATTTCATCTATCACATACCAGCTTGTTCAAATACAAAGTTCAAAGTAAAATTATTAACAAAGTACATATATGTCACCATAGAATTCATTTTCTTGTGGGCATTCACAGTAAGTACAAAGAAACACAATAGAATCATTGAAAAATTGCACACAGCAAAGACGGACAAACAACATTTGTGCAAAAGACAACAAACTGCAAATACAAAAAAGAGAAAAAAATAATAAATAAGTAATGAATATTGAAAATGCAAGTTGTAGTGTCCTTGAAAGTGAGTTTGTAGGTTATGGAATCAGTTTAGTGTTGGGGTTGAGTGAAGTTATCCACTCTGATTCAAGAACCTGATGGTTGAGGGTAATAACTGTTCCTGAACCTGGCAGTGTGGGACTCAAGCCTCTTGTACCTCCTTCCTGATGGCAGTAGCGTGAAGAGAACGTGGCCTAGATGGTGGGTTCCTTGATGATAAATGATGCTTTCCTGTGAGAGCGCCGTTGCAGATGTGGTCAATGGTGGGCAGGGCTTTACCTATGATGGACTGGGCCATATCCACTACTTTTTGTAGGATTTTCTGTTCAAGGGCATTGGTGTTTCCATACCAGGCTGTGATGTAACCAGTGCAACCTGTACTCTCCACTGCACATCTATAGGAGATTGTCAAAGTTTTAGATGTCATGCTGAATCTTTGCAAATTTTTAAGAAAGTAGAGGCTCTGCTGTGCCTACTTTGTAATGGCACTATTGTGCTGGGCCCAGGACAGATCCTCTGAAATGATAATGCCGAGGAATTTAATGTTGCTGACCTTCTCCACCTCTGATCCCCTGATGAGGACTGGCTTATGGACCTCTGGTTTCCTCCTCCTGAAGTCAATAATCAGCTGCTTGATCTTATTAACATTGAGTAAGAGGTTGTTGTTGTGGCACCACTCAACCAGATTTTCAATCTCCCCTCCTGCATGCTGACTTGATACGGCCAAAACAGTGGTGTCGTCAGCAAACTTAAATAAGGCTTTGGAACTGTACTTCGCCTCACAGTCATGAGTGTAAAGCTAGTAGAGCAGGGGGCTAAGCACACAGCCTTGTGGTGCACTTGTGCTGATCGAGATTGTGGAGGAGGTGTTGTTGCCAATCCGAACTGACTGGGGTCTGCAAGTGAGGAAATCGAGGATCCAGATGCAGAGGGAGGTGTTGAGGCTAAGGTCTTGAAGCTTATTTATTAGTTTTGAGGGTAAGATGGTGTAAAATGTGGAGCTGAAGTCAATGAACAATATCCTATTGTATGCATCTTCATTGCCTAGATATTCCAGGGCTGAGTGAAGAGCCAATGAAATGGCATCTGTTGTTGACCTGTTGTGACAGTAGGCAAATTGAAGCAGATATGTATCGCTCCTCCTTGTACTCTTTCCCCTCCCTGCCTTCTTATTCTTGCTTCTTCCTGCTTCCTTTCCAGTCTTGGTGAAGGGTTTTAGCCTGAAACATCATTTGTTTATTCTCCTCCACAGATGCTGCCTGACCTGCTGAGTTCCTCCAGAATGTTGTGAGTGCTGCTCCAGATTTCCAGCATCTGCAAAATCTGATGTCTATACCACTACACTGAACGACTTAAGGATTTTTTATAAGATTGGCTAAACAGATAAAAAAACAAGTAACAAGCGGGTTTAAATAGTCATCAAACTCAGCAGAAGGCATCAGCTCATTTTTTGATTAACATGGCTACTTGATGACCTTTCAATAAAGGTTTTGGTAGTTCTGATGAAGGGCCACTGGGCTGAAATACTAACTCTTGATTCCTTCTCCTGCTTTGCTGAGTATTGCACATTTTGTTTTTCAAAATACTAGCATCAGCACTTCTCTGTACTTGTGTTCTCGAGGCTTTGGTTTGTTTGTAGTTGACAGATCAACAGCCGCAGCAGTGATTAGAAGTGTGCTCCTGACACTGTCACCAAGATTTACTGTTGCTGTGGTTGCTTTCTGTGGCTGCAGCTCTGCTAACTGCACCTCTGTTTGGCTCACTTCCTTTCTCCTAGTTTGAGTTTAAACCTGAGAACGAAAGGAGAATCAAACAAGAAGTCATTGAGTTAATTTTGTTCTTCCAAAACGTATAAGTTCTCTTATGATTTTTTTTGCCCGTTATTGTATTTTTATTAGGTGCATTGCATGTCTCTTGCAGTTCTGTTGGTAAACCCTCACTTCTGTGTCGGAAAGCTGTGGTTTCAAGACTCATGCCTGCCTGGGTATTTCTGTATTGATTAACCAGCCTGTTGACGCAGTGCAGTATTAAGGGAGTAGTACACTGTCAGAGCTGTTCTGTTTTAGAATGAGACATTTCAGTTCAGGGTGCCAACTACCTTCTTTGGTTAATGTAAAATCATCCCATGTCATTGCTTTGAAAAACAAAATGAAGTGAACTTCACTGGTGTCCTGACAAATACTGAGAAGTCTCTGTTTTTATCGATAAAAATCCATGTTGATTTTGTCCTGATGTCGGAAAATACACAATAATCACTCAATGTGGTACTCACACCTCCATTGCTGGTGACCATTGAATGGTATAAGAACTTATTCTTCAGTTTACCTCAAATGACAGCTTGCCCATCTCTGTACTGGCTGCTTCCAGTGTTCCCTCTCTGGCAATTGTACCAAAACCGAAGAGGGAGTGGAAACAAGTCCTGCCATTTGTGGAATGAACGTGTGTATGTGTGTTGGGCTTTTGAATTTAATAATATTGTGAGAGCTTGTTTATATGTAGGGGTTATCCATAAATCAGACATCCTGAACTTGGGTACTTATTCTTCAATTGCCCAGTAATGACAGCTTGCCCATCTCCAAAGTGTTTGTTTCCAATGTTCCAATACACAAAATATATTTAATTGGCTGTTAAAGTTCTCTACAATGACCCAAGCACTTCTGAAAGTGCTGAAGAACTGTAACTCTGTTATTATGATTATTAATAACTGTCTTATTAATTAATTAATATCTTGCAGATATGTTTGACAGTGTTGCTTTCACTAAGTGCTCTGAAATGAGGAGGCACTGTGAGTCTGCAGACCATATCATTATAGCTATATTAGGGGCAAGGATTTTCTTCCTTGAAATGTAAGGAACCAGAAGGAATTTTACAACAATCCAGTAGTTTCATGGTTACTATTATTGAGACTGACTTTTCTCAAAATATAAACACAGACTTACTCAAATTTCCCAGCTGCCATGGTGGGATTTGAACCCATGTTTCTGGTTCAAATCGCTAACAAGAATTTCATCATCTTAACCGCTCCTCTACCACACTGCAGTGATTGGGAGTAGTGGAGGGGTGCAGTGTTCTCCTGCAACATCAAGGAACTGCTGCATCATTGGAGACACCATTGACGTGCCATTTAACTTGCAAAGTGAGGAGACACTTCATTGAATCTAGTGGCACAGAAGAAGGCTACTTATCCATTGTGTTGATGTTAGCTCTTTGACCTATGCAAATTAGCATCTCTTTTTCCATGGCTCCATATATGTTTCCTCTCACCATCTAAAGTGGAGCTAATTTTATTATTAACAAGCCTAGGACCAAGATGTTTTCCCTCCGACTTCTCTGCCCAATCCCCACTGGCTCTATTTTCTCCCATGTGATGCTGATGAATTAGCCGAGCGTAACAATCTCTTTTTAGCATCAGTGGCAGATCTGCTTACAAACCTTTTGCTTGTTTCCAGACATTGATTATTCTTCTCTTGGCTTGTGTTGCAATAAATCATGGTGATTACTTAAGATCTTAGTGCACCCTGATGGATAATCAGTATTTGCACCACCCCATATTATTGCATTTTCCATACAATTCATTGGTACTGGCACTTCCAAAGCACTTAGCCATTGTTGGCTTTAATTTCAGGGAGGAGCAGCATGAATTGGTGTGGAGTTTATTTTATATAAAAATACATATTTTTAAGGATTGCTTTTTTAAAATATCTAGTTGATTGAATCTGTGGGTGATTGTGGTGGGCTTTCTAAGTATTTTATCTTCTGGTTTAGAAATCTGAGATATCATCAAATACATTTGTCCCCAAGTATTACTCATTTGAAGTTCCCCACAGCTGACTGAATAAAATTCATCACGTTATTAGAAAATAGGGACAAACCACAATTGTACACTCTGTCAGATTGTCTTAATTCAGTTTTCTCCTTTTTGTAAAGAATTATAGTTCTTTTCTTGCAGATTTCACCTGTGGTGTTTTTTTTTCCTAGGACTGCTGAATCCTGGCCAACCGTGTGCATCACACTCCAGCCTGCCACCCCATCAGCTCCACATTTTGCCCTATATCTACAGAAAAGTAGATGAGATGGTCAAGGCTGCTCTGTCCCATCTTGATCAAGACCCACTAGCAGTCACCAAATTGACGTGCGTCAGCAACATTTAGAAAAGCATACACGCTGTTGGTATATAACAGCGCAAACATGTTCACTCCTCCCCTACTGCCAGCTCCTTCAGCCGTCCACCCAACAGATAAGTTCAATACCATGCATAGCCAAACTTAAATGATCCAGCACCTTCAGGGCTTTGATGATGTTGCATCAGCTGATTTTATGGGATATGGATGTTATTCCTATTAGTACCCAAACCGACATTTATTTTTCTCTTTCTTAAATGCAGTATAAGACATCTTCCAGTGATTCCAGTGAGTTTGTGGAGTGGAAAATGTACAAGAGACTGGACCCTGGTTCCAGCTGCAAACCTACCCACATTCCCAACCCCTAGCACTCCAAATCCCAATCTACCTTCTGGCTGTAGACCCATTGCAGGCCTACTTACTCCTTGCACTCTCGGCTCACACTCTAGATTTTAAAACAATCAATTACTGTACTGGATTATCGAAGTTTTACTTCACCTTCTTCTTATTTTGTATCCCTTGAATTGCTCACCAAATGAGAAAACTATCTTCTTCTCGTTTCTAGTTACTTGAGCAGCAGGTTACGTGATTCCTTGAGCTTGTGGTCACAAGTCGATAGGGTGGCAAAGAAGGCGAATGGCATACTAACTTTATTAGTTGAGGCACTGAGTTCAAGAGTCAGTAAGTAATGATGCAAATTTATAAAACTCTGGTTTAACCATCTGGAGTATTGCATTCAGTTCTGTTTCCCCTATTATTGGAAAGATCTGGAGGCTTTGGAGAGGTTGACCAAGACGTTGCTTGCATTAGAAGATGCACTATAAGGAGAGGCTGGACAAGCCACAGTTGTTTTTCTGCAATGGCAATGGCTGAGGGTTACCTAATAGTAGTTTATGAAATTATTATGGGCATAGGTAGACAGCTGGTATCTTTTTCCCAAGGTTGAAATGTCTCATACCAGATGGCCATGTGTTTAAAGTGAGGGGGGAGAAATTCAAAGGAGATGTTCAGGGCATTTTTTTTAACATAACAAGTGATGGGCGTTGGGAATGCGTTACAAGGGGTGGTGGTGGAGGCAGATGTGATCATAAGCGGTTAATGCAATTGCTTTACAGTGCCAACGATTACCAATTGGGGTTCGATTCCCACCGCTGTCTGTAAGACATTAATACGTTCTCCCTGTGATTGTATGGGTTTTCTCTGGGTGCTCCAGTTTACTCCCACATTCCAACAATGTATGGGTTAGGGTAAGTGAGTTGTGGGCATTGTGAGCTGTGATTTGATTTGACACAAAACAATTCACTGTATGTTTCAATGTACTGTACATCTGACAAATAAAACTGATCCTTATCTTTTTTAAACAGCTCTTTGATAGGTACATGAATATGCAGAAAATGGAAGGCAATGGACAATGAGCAGACAGAAGGGATTAGGTGTCCTTGGCCTAATTAGTTTGGCACAAACATTGTGGGCTGAAGGACTAAAAGATAATTTATCTGTTCTTGAAAGCTCCAGTCATTCCAATCTGCACTGTTCTTCTGGTGAAATAAGGTTTGCAATGTTTAAGAGAAATCCTTGCCATTATTACTGTTTCACTATAATTCAAATGATGGACCTTGGTCATATCCTTGTTTACATTTGTGCTGCCTGTACAGGATGGTGAAGTGGGACCGGTAACCAATAAGCATCTTTGAGTTGTAACATTAACTCTGTTTCTCTTTCCATTGGTGCCCAGCTTGCTGAGTGTGCCGAGCAGGTTGTTTTTTTTCCGGTTCAGTAGCTGAGTGGATTTTGTTTTTTGTACAGCTGGTCCATATGAATTCTTCATGAAATCTGTTGAGCCATCTGCCATCAGGCAATCGGGCCAAGCCAGAATTGTGGACTACAGAAAGTTGCTTTACCACTTTGAAACTATGGCTGGTTTCCTTACACTCTTTAGTTGTCAAAGCCACTTCCTTAAGTAAATTCAGCACAAAGTGCCAGAGTGATTTGGGTGTTACAATTTTCAGGGCACATCAATGACTGTTGCTCCTAATGCGTGGCAAGTTACTCAGTGCAAGAATCACGTGCAAATTGGACATTATGTCATACCTCCAGGTACTGAAACTGAAAGCAGCAATAATAGGTCAGGAGAAAGTTTGATAAATTCAGGAAGGGGGTAGAAATGCAGAAATATCAAAAAGACATTAGGGCAGTGCATTAAGGTTTAGAGAGTTAGTTTGTAGGCCTAGTAATTTGTCAGGTTTTGGCTGGCCTTTGTGAAGCTGTGCTTTGTGGTGCTGCAGGTACAACTATGCACCTGTGGGGAAATCTTCCAACCTTTTGCTGGAAATTTGGATGTTAGACCTCGTTTCCAGTGAGCCAGCAAGATGCAGAGAGCAGTGGGTAACTTGGCAACAAAAGGCAATAGGAGACTGAAATCCTCTTCAGAGAAAACCAGTTGTTCCCATAGGTCTTCAAGCATGCAGTAGGATTTTATTTGCAAAAGGGCTAGCAATGGTTACAGACTAGAATACTGTGTATTTAGCCAGTATGATTCCAACTTTAATTTTAATTGGCGTTCCTTCCAGTTCATAAAAAGCGATTTTTTAAACAGGCTGGAACAAAACAGAACCTCTGTAATTTTAGTTTTTGGTGGTTGTTTGAGCTTAAGTATTATGTGGGGCACCTCTTTGACAAAGATTCTTCAGATCCACGGGAGAAGGAGAACAATCTCTGGGTTTAATTTCTCCCTAAATAACAGCATCTTCCCCAATTCTGTGCTGATGTGTCAGAGAAGTGTTGGAGTTTGCTGGCGAGGGATCTATTTGTTTTCTATTACCATTTAATATTATTAATATGGATAAATATAATCCTGATGCTCTCTGCATTTTGCCTTTGTCCAATTTTCTGTTCCCAATAATTGTTTCAAACTTATTTTTGGATGACAAAAGGGAGAACCTATGAACAATCCCTTCATATTCAGGAGAGGCATGGTAGTAATGTAGTGTTTAGCGCAATCGCTTTACAGCGCAAGCTGCAAGTTCGAGATTCAATTCCCGCCACAGTCTGTAAGGAGTCCGTACACGCTCCTGGTGACCACATGGATTTCCTCTGGGTGCTCTGGTTTCCTCCCACATCCCGAAGATGTATGGCTGGGATTAGTGATTTGTCAGCATGCTATGTTAGCACCGGAAGTGTGGCCACCCTTGTGGGCTGCCCAGCACAATCCTCGATGTTTTGATTTGATGGAAACTTTGCATTTCGCTATATGCTTCGACGTGCATGTGACAAATAAAGATAATCTTAAAATCAATGATCCCTTTTAATGATCCTTTGGAACGAGCTCATACCAATTTTCATGAGTAGGGAATAGTTCAAAGTTGAAAGAAAATTTATTATTTACCATACACTACCTTGAGATTCATTTTCTTGCGGGCATTAACAGGGGAAAGAATGAAGTACAAGTAGAATGTTACGAAAATCTATACATAGACAAAGACTAACAAACAATCAATGTGCAAAAGACAAACCGTGCAAATAAAAATAATACTGAGAACATGAGTTGTAAAGAGTCCTTCAAGTTGAGTCGGTAGATTGTAGAATTAAGAACAAAATAGATACGGCAAAGTGAATGGCACTTCCATGGCACCGCGCCATGCCGTGCTTGAGGAAAACTAAGCATGTCATTATCCTTAAAAGCTCAGTTGTGTGTATGCGCATTGGCCAGCTGGTAGCGTAGTGGCATCCGCACCAGTCTTTCGGTGAGGGTGGTCCAGGGTTCGAATACAGCCAGCTCCTTGCACGCTTTCCATCCATGCTGGGTTGAGTATTGAGCTAGCAATTCAGCCTCGTAAAAACAGACAAAGTGCGAAAGAAATAGCAAGGCTACTGCCCAATACACCAATGAGACATGGGAGGATATTATTATTATTATGTATGCCTGAAACGGCTTAGTACCAGTCTTGCCTCTGACAGAGAAGCTTCAAGTTCAGTTCAAACACTTGCGTATAATTTGCTGACACTCCATTACAGTACAGTAAACCACCGATAATCCGCTTTCCGATTAGTTGGTAATCCTGATGGCTCACCAGATGATATTTTCAGAGCTCCCTTTTAATGGTGTGGGTCCACAGGAGGTTCACGAGAATGCTCTTGGGCATGAAAGGGTTAATAAGTGAGTAGCATTTGATGGCCCTGGGCCTACACTTGCTGGAGTTTAGAAGAATGGGGGAGGGTGGGGGAATCTCATTGAAACCTATTGAGCATTGAAAGGCCCTGATAGAGTGGACAAAGAGATGATGTTTCTAGTAGTGGGAGAGTCTAGAACCAGAAGGCAGGGCCTCAGAATACAAGGATGTTCCTTTAGAACATAGATGAAGAGGAATTCCTTTAGCCAGAGGGTGGTGAATTTGTAGAATCCGTGCCACAGATGGCTCTGGAGGCCAAGTCATTGGGTATATTTAAAGTGGGCGTTGATAGGTTCCTGATTACTAAAGGTGTCAAAGCTTATAGGGAGAGAGCAGGAAAATGGGGTTGAGAGGGATAAGAAATCGGCCAAGTTGGAATGGTGGAGCAGACTTGATGGGCCAAATGGTCTAATTCTGTTCTATGTCAATTCACCTGCTTCTGTTCACTAGAAAACTTATTATGCTTCTGTTCAACATGTTAAAAATATGTGAATTAAAAGTGTGTTAGGGTATTAATAGGAATAATATTCAATACTCCTTAAAATCTGCCTGTGGGGCACCAGGAAAGTTTCAAGCGTAATGGATTATTGTTGTTTTCCAATACTGAAGGATCACAGTGTTGTTGACAAACTGTTACTTCAGTTCGGATCCAATCAGATTAGTTTATTGTCATATACACCAAGGTGCAATGAAATTCCTTGATCACGTGAAGCTCACAGTGTAAATCTTACACACAGTAATAATAAACATAATAATGAGTACAGTGACAAGTGCAAAACAGCACAATGGTGCAAATTGAAGGAGTGCAAAAGGAAATGGCTGAGGTGACAAAAGTGGAAGAGGTAGAGTTAAATGTTCAGGAACGTGGCGGCACCATCATGAAGGGGTTGTGAAAGAAGTGGTTGGTTCATGAATCTAATAGGAGTGGGTGAAGAAGCTGTTCTGGAGTGGTTGTCTGGCTTTTCAGTCTTCTCCTTCAAGGTAGAAGAGAGAAAAGCAAACGGTCAGGGTGGCAGGCATCCTTGATGATGCTGTTAGCCTTCCTGATGCAAGAGAGTGAAGATGGACTGGATGGAAGGAAGAGATGACCTTCTGTTGGACACTGTAAATGTGGAATGCTGAATGACCGATTTATTGATTTATTGGCGGGCTGCGGGGTAGCTGCATGGCCTCGGTTTTAGCGAGACTAGGCCTCAAGCCACGGTGTCACCTGTTTACAGCCGCCCAGGAGAGAGTCAGTACACTCCCCCAGAGATGGCGTGACACTGCAAGCATGCTGGAGTCAGTGCAGCCCTCCCAGTGTTCGCCCGGCAGAAGGCAAGCTGTATTGTGTTCAGCTACAGACTGCTGCAACATTCATGGACTCAGGGTGTTTGACGATAATTTCTTGTGTGACTGTATTTTACTGAAATTTATATGTTTTATATGTACCTTGTGCTGTGTATGACTGTTGGTTTTGCTCTTTGGTGCTGGAATTTCATTTGGCTGTATTCATGGGGATTCATATATAGTTGAATGTTAATTAAACTTGAACTTGCAAAACCTGACCACTCCCTGCAGATTCTCTCTTAATAAGGCGTTAAGCCAAGACCTTGTCTACTTTCCCATAGCACAATTTTAAATATAGTAAGCGAGTTATTCATAATGTTCTGTCAATATTCAGCCCTCTGTCAACATTACCACTTGTGTAGAAGCTTCCACAAGGTAATTTAATGGCTGTGTTCACCACAACAATGAAAACAGTTCAAAAGTACTTAATTTGGCTAAATCTTCAGCACATCCTGAAAGAGAGCATAATTAAGCCAATAGGCCCATCGATTCTGCCTTGCCATTTGATCACGGCTGATTTATTTTCCCTCTCAACCCCTTTCTCCTGCAATAATTGAAATAATGGTATCATGAGATTGTGGTGTAGTAGGTAGGAATTATAAAATCAGAGTCTGAGTACAATGTTGGGGTATTGGGGAATCATCTAGAGGTGAGGAGTGGCAAGTTCTTTGGTTAGTGAAGGTTGTCACAGTGTGGTGGAGGGGAGGGGAAGGAAACAGTGTGGAGGGAGGAATGTGTAAATGAGAATAAGCTAAAGGGGACTTACCTGAGCAGGTACCAAATTATGGGCTTGGGCCTGGTCCAGGATTTTGCACTCCTGAGGGTTGTGTTGGCTAAATGAAGGTAACATCTGTTTAAAAGATCAGGGGATTGAGAGCTGTGAGGGTCTGGCACAGTAGAAGTGCTGAGGTCAGCATAGGTCACATTGAGTGGTGGGGCAGGCCTGAGAAGCCAGCTGGCCTATCCATGCTCCCGTTTTCTGTGTTCCAGTGTGCTGAACAATAGGTACTCCCTGGAACAAGGGACCTACACTTGCAGGCAACTTCTAGACAGATAGCAGTGAAAACAAAATGCAGTGCAACTGAGCTTCTGGGCCAGTTGTCCTGAAGGGAGTGGGCTGGGCTGCTTTGATAATAAATTCACTCAGGTGTGTTTTTAAGAGCATCCCTCTGAGTATGTACCCTTGTTATGAAATTGAAAAGGAACAAGGCATTGCATGTTGGGATGAAGATAGGGAATGGGAACAGTACCACATCACAGAGTACTGGTGTAGTGGCTTCCTCCGATGTCAGTAGGAAGTAGCAAGTGGGAACAAGTAGTTGCCCTGGAAGGAACAAAAGGAAATTGTGGAGGGAATTGACCTGAGTTTATTTTCCTTGCACGGCACCTATGGAAGGAAATGGACGGTTGATGCTTTGGATCTGAAAAGGTGCTTGCCTGTTTCGGCTTCGGCTTTCTGTGTTGTTCCAGATTCCAGTATCTGCAGTCTCTTCGATCTGCTTGTCTCCCTTGTGACCTTTTGAAGTTCTGCAGAGGAAAAATTGTCTTGGGTGGCAGGTTCACTGCCTGTTCATTTTTCTAAAGGAGAAGTAATGTATTGAAGTGAATAGCTTGCTAAAAGGAATATATCCCCTTTGGGGACAAAAGAACATAAGAAGTAGGAGCTGGGATTGGCCATCTGGCCCATTGAGCCTGCTCCAACATTCAAAAAGCTTGTGGCTGATTTATTTTCCCTCTCAACCCCTTTCTTCTGTAATAATTGAAATAATAGTATCAGGAGATTGTGGTGTTCAGAGATTAGGGTAGTATGTAGGAATTACAAAATCAGAGTCTGAGTAGAATATTGGGATATAGGGGAATCACCTCGAGGTTAGGAGTAGGTAGCGGACTCAGCTCCACCTCTCTGCCTTTTCCCCATAACCCGTAGTTCCACAGCCATGCAAAAATCTGTAGCAGGAGAATGAAGGGTTACTAAGGGGACACAGAAAATGGATGGAGAAGGAGAGTGGAAGAGGAGCCTATAGCTACTATTGCGACACTTCTCTCAATTGCAGTGTCACTGTATTGAGACTTTGAATGAGGACCCCTCAGAAGATCCTCTTTAGAATCAAAGTAAATGAAATTTTTATACTCTTATGAACAAAGCCAACAGCAGGTGATTGAATACAATTTGAGCAGTTACAATTGCACGGCTTACTTCAATAGGTTCAATGCAGACAAATGGTTCCATTGAATAATATATTTACATAATCAGCCACGTCTTAACTGACTACTTGTTAAAACAAAGTAGTTTGCATTAATCCTTTAAAAGTTTCTCAGGACAGAAATCCCAGGCTCGAGTGTTGTGAGGGCCGACTTTCTGGCTACACAATACTTCAATGGAGACAAAAGGAGTGCGGATAATGGAACTTGGAGTGACACACAAGATGCTGAAGGAACTTAGCGGGTCAGCAGCATCTATGAATGGAAATAGACAGTCGTCACTTCGGGTCAAGATGCTTCATCTGGACTCAATTCCCTCCACTTGGTCCAGATGAATGGTCTTGACCCTGAACGTTGACTGTGTTCCTCCAGCACGTTGTGTGTTGCTGCACCATACCTCACCCATTGATTGACAGAACAACTCCGCCTGCTGCCATGTTTGATGTGTTAAGTGGCAAAATATTCCGGTCTAGAAGCTCCCTTGATTTCTATCACAGTGGTGCAAAACAACTTAGTTGAAGGTGTCTTATGTTTGGTTTGATATAGGCAAGTTAACATAGGTCCCTTGTTTTATATGTAGCCAATGAGTAAGAATATCTTGCAGTCATGTCACTTCACAAATCGTACCTCTTAAGCAGCCTCCTCTGTGCCAGGTGACAGTATTCTTTGCTTACCACGTTGTCCTAATAATTTTGGCTTTGAAACCATCCATGAAGACTGTTTATCATTTGTATTAATGCTGCTACCTCCATAGCTCCTGAAGAGTGTCCCACACCTAACAATCCCTAATAACCTCTATATATGGAACAAAAACTAGGAAGCAGAAGCTATGCTAAGGATTTCCTGTAAACATCAGTATAATTAGAATAGTTCCAATTCCTGCTGTGATTGTGAGATTCATTATGAATTGTACTGGGTGACTTGATAGTCTGTTCCTTCTTTTTTAAATGTTTATTAAGCTGATGTAAGTGTTACTAAGGATTTAACCTTCTGGGAATTTAATACACCCCGTCAGAGCAACTTTCCAGCTATAAAGTTGAACAAAAGAAGATGAAAATGTATGCAATAAAAAAGAGTTGGAAGTAGAGAGAGACGGGGGGAGGGGGGAGGGAAGAGAGAGAGAGAGAGAGGGCAGAGAACCTGAGATTTGCTATTCGCAAGAGGTTTAAGATGGAGATGTATGAAGTGATTATAATGAGTTATAATTTCATAAATCTTGCTGAGAATTGTTAAAGCCGTTGAATTGATCATGGATTTAATTCAATTCCCGCCACTGTCTGTAAGGAGTTTGTACGCTGTCTTTGTGACCACGTAGGTTTCCACCAGGTGCTCCGGTTTCCTCTCACATCCCAACACGTACGGGTTACCAGGTTAATTCGTCACATGAGTGTAATTGGGCGTTGCGGGCTTGTTGGGCTGGAAGGGCCTGTTACCGTGCTGAATCTCTAAATTAAAAAAAACAAAGGTGCCATATTGCACACTGAGTTTCTTTCATTCACGTTCTTCTCTCTGTCTTTCACCCTTCAATCCACCTCTCCAAAGCTGTACAACTGTGTACACATGTACAGCTCCATCTCCAGCAGGCAACCTCAATTAGGGCCACACACGTGTGCACTTTGTGTGACTGAGCCTAGGTGGAAATTGTCCTTTGACAATGAGCTACTTATCCCTTCGAACTGTTCTACTGTCGAATCTCACATTGAGCCAAAGAATCGTACAGCACAATACACACAGTACTCGCAGTCAAACTCAAAGTCAATCTTGGATTGATATCAACTGTGTTCTCCAGATTAAGAGCACAAACCTCAACATTGTTCCCCTCTCCAGACCAAACTCAAAGGCTGTCTTCCAGCTGTTATAGATCATCCTTAGGGCACAGCTGCAAGGGGGAGGGGGAGGTGGGAGTAATAATGAAGTTAAAATAAACCATGCACTTTTTTTTTCAATTGCCATGAATATACTTGTTCTAAAATCATGCAAGTATTGATAATAGGGGACAGTTAAGACCTTTTCTAATTAAACAAGAAAGGTTGATCATTTTCATTCATAATAGTAAGGCGGTGTATCGTGTGGATGGATAAATCCAATGACCAGTGGCAGGCTGGTGGAGGGGGGGGGGGGGAAGGAAGTGTTGGGGGTAGTTTTCTAATCAATTGTAGGCAATATGTAATGAAACTCACTGCAAATGGAGCAGGCAACTCTATCAGGGCACTCCTGTTCAATATAACTGCCCCAAACATCACTTTGAGTGAGATCAGGTTAGTTAATACAGTTGATCAATCAAAATAATCTCAGTGGCTCAGTTCATCACTAGTATTGCTAGCTCCTGATTTTTCTTTTATTATTAAAACACAAAATAATCTTACCCTGGCACTAACATCAAGATAGATATTTTATGTGATTGCTATAATGATTGCTTTAATGCAGACAAGCATGAGGTGTTGCACTTTGGAAGGACAAACCAGGGTAGGACTTACACTGTGAATGGTAGGGCACTAAGAAGTGCAATGTGCCAGCCGGTGGCGTAGTGGCATCAGCACTGGACTTCGAGGTGAATGGTCCCGAGTTCGAATCTGGCCGGCTCCTTGCGCGCTTTTCATACCTACTGGGTTGAAACTTGGCCTCCTAAAAACAGTCAAATGCTACGGAAGTGGCAAAAATGCCGCCTGATATGCCATACGGCGCGAAGAAACTTGGTTGTAAAAACAGCCAAATGCTACGGAAATGGCAAAAATGCGGCCTGATGTACCATGCGGCGCGAAAAGCAACAACAACAACAAGTGCAATAGAACAAAGAGATCTGGGGATACAGATCCATAATTCTGTGAAAGTGGCATCACAGGTAGAGAACTCTTGGCATATTGACTTTCATAAATCAGAGTATTGAGTACAGGAGCTGAGATGTTATGTTGAAGTTGTGTAACAGGTTTGTGAGGCCTGATTTTGAGTATTCTGTGCAGTTCTGATCACCAACCTATAGGAAAGATACCAATAAGATTGAAAGAGTACAGAAAAATTCAGAAGTGTGTTGCCAGGATTGGAGGCCTGAGTTACAGGAAAATGTTGAATAGTTTAGGACTTTTTCCCTCAAGTGTAGGAGGATAAGGGGAGATTTGTTAGCAGTATACAAAATTATGAGCCGTATAGATAGGCTAAATGCAAGCAGGTTTTTTCCACTGAGATTAGGTGGAACTGGAACTAAATGTCATAAGTTAAGGGTGAAAAGTGAAATATTTAAGGGGAACATGTGGAGGAACAACTTCTCTCAGAGGGTGGTACGAGTGTGTAACAAGCTGCTGGTGGAAGTGATGGATGGGGTTTGATTTTAACACTTAAGAGAAGTTTGGATAATTACATGGATGGAAGACATATGGAGGTCTCTACTCCTGGTGTGGGTCGATGAGACCAGGCAGAACAACAGTTCGACACAGACTAAATGGGCTGAGGGCTTTGTTTCTGTGCTGTAGTGCTCTATGACTTTATACTCTGTAAATGCAACTGCAGGGGAAAAAATACTCAGCCGCATTCCTCTTCACACCTTCTCCTCACTTCTGTGTTTCCTGTGAATATTCAGAAGACTGGAGAATTGTAAACAATAATGAACGTCCACTGATCAACAGGGTACAATATTTCACTGTTCCCTGATGTACTTAGTCCAATTCTATTTCACACTGGGACGTTCATATAACAGAACACAGGAATAACATAGTTGTGGCATTAAAAAGAATGAAAAAAACTTGCTTGAATATTCCATGGAAAATAATACAATTTATGAGAAGTAAGTTTGAATAAAATCAATGTGACATAGCCTGGGAGAAAACAGATCACAGATTTGAAGGGGATTTTTCTGTTTAATATGCCAGCTCAGAGACACACTAAACACCCCAAAATTTATCCAGACTTTCCAAAACATATTTTACCAAGTTTTGCATGCATCACTAAAATAGAAATATAGAAGGATTCAGCACTGAATGAACAAATTTCTTTCATCATGCTTGCATTGGATATTTGAAGATATTCAGTGGTCTAGAATTTCAATCTTAGAAACATTTCCTTTTCCCTTAGTTTTCCTCGATTCAAACTGGGTTTCATGCAATAATGACTGTATCCACACAGAGCATGTGAGGAACTTCCACAGCGCACTGGGGGAGCTCAGCAGGTTGGGCAGCATCAGTGGAAATGATGAGTTGACGTTTCGGGCCGGAACCCTTCGTCAGGACTGAACAAAGAAGGAAGGGGAAGGATTTGAAGAATGCTTGTATGTTCAGTTGAAAAACCAGTAATTTGAAAGACAAAGGGGTGGGGGAGGGGAAGCAGGGACGTCATAGGCAGGAAAACAATGGGCAGTAGAAGAAGGAGGTGGAACCATGAGGGAGGTGATAGGCCACTGGGGGAGGGGGCAGAGTGAAATAGGGATAGAGGAAGGGAGGGGAAGGGAATTACCAGAAGTTGGAGGATTCTATGTTCATACCAAGGGGCTGGAAACTACCTAGACGGTATATGAGGTTTTGCTCCTCCAACCTGAGTTTAGCCTCATCATGGCAGTACAGGAGGCCATGTATGGACATATCTGAATGGGAATGGGAAGCAGAGTTGAAGTGGGTGGCCACCGGGAGATCCTGCCTTTTGTGGCGGACGGAGTGGAAATGCTCGACGAAGCAGTCCCCCAATCTGCGTCGGGTTTCACCGATGTAGAGGAGGCCGCACCGGGAGCACCGGATGCAATAGATGACCGCAACAGACTCACAAGTGAAGTGTTGCCTCACCTGGAAGGACTGTTTGGGGCCCTGAATGGTGGCAAGAGAGGAGGTGTAGGGACAGGTGTAGCACTTACGCTTAGAGGGATAAGTGCCGGGTGGGAGATCCGTGGGGATGGACGTGCGGATAAGGGAGTCGCGGAGAGACCGATCCCTGTGGAAAGCGGAGAGAGGTGGAGAGGGAAAGACGTGCTTAGTGGTGGGGTCCTGTTGAAGGTGGCGGAAGTTGCGGAGGATAATGCGCTGGATCCGGAGGCTGGTGGGGTGGTAGGTAAGGACAAGGGGAACTCTGTCTCTGTTGTGCTTGCGGGAGGATGGGGTGAGGGCCGAAGTGCGGGAAATGGAGGAAATGAGGGTGAGGGCATCATTGATGACGGAAGAAGGGAAACCACGATCCTTAAAGAAAGAGGACATTTGAGATGTCCTGGAACGGAAAGCCTCATCCTCGGAGCAGATGCGGCGGAGACGGAGGAACTGGGAATAGGGAATGGCATTTTTGCATGTGGCGGGGTGGGAACAGGTATAGTTATGAGAGTCAGTGGGCTTGTAGAAGATGTCAGTGGACAGTCTGTCTCCAGAGATGGAGACCGAGAAATGGAGAAAGGGGAGAGAGGTGTCCGAGATAGACCAAGTGAATTTGAGGGCTGGGTGGAAGTTTGAAGTAAAGTCGATGAAATTGATGAGCTCAGCATGGGTGCAGGAAGCAGCACCAATGTAGTCGTCAATGTACTGAAGGAAAAGTTGGGGAGCAGTACCAGAATAGGTTTGGAGCACAAACTGTTCCACATAACCAATGAAGAGGTAGGCATAGCTGGGTCCCATGCGAGTTCCCATAGCTACACCCTTAGTCTGAAGAAAGTGGGAAGAGTCAAAAGAGAAGTTATTAAGTGTGAGAACCAGTTTCGCCAACTGGAGGAGGGTAGTGGTGGAGGGGAACTGGTGAGGTCTATTATCCAGGAAGTAGCGGAGGGCTTTAAGGCCTTCTTGATGGGGAATAGAGGTGTATAAGGATTGGACATCCATAGTAAAAATGAAGTGGTTGGGACCGGGGAACTGGAAGTTATTGAAGAGGTGGAGGGCGTGGGATGTATCCCGGATGTAGGTGGGGAGGGACTGAACTATGCGTGACAAAATGGAGTCCAGGTAGGCAGATACAAGTTCGGTGGGACAGGAGCAGGCAGAAACTATGGGTCTACCAGGACAGTCAGGCTTGTGTATCATGGGGAGGAGGTAAAACCGAGCGGTGCGGGGTGTGGGAATAATGAGTTTAGTGGCTGAGGATGGAAGGTCTCCGGAGTTGACCTTTTGTGTTTATGTGAGGAACTTAGTGGCTCTGGCAACATATATGGAAAGGAATGGACAGTTGACGTTTTGGGTTGAGATCCTTCACTTGGACTTCTCCAGATTCTAGCATCTGCAGTCTCTTACATCTCCAGTCATACAACCATAAGGCAGGAGCAGAATTAGGCTATTCTGCCCACTGAGTCTGCTTTGCCATTCAATCGTGGCAGATTTATTTTCCCACTCAACCCCATTCCCCTGCCTTCAACCCATAACATCTGACACCCTTATTAATCAAAAACCTATCAACCTCCACTTTAAATACTACATACCAATTACACGGCCTCTAAAGCCATCTGTGGCGATGAATTCTACAGATTCACCACCCTCTAGCTGAAGAAATTCCTCCTCATTTCTGTTCTAAAAGGCCGTCCTTCTATTCTGAGGCTGTGCCCTCAGGTATTGCACTATCTCACTAATAGCAATGACTATCCAGTCTGATTTAAGTCACAGCAGAATTTCAAATTTCAGAACGAAACCTTTCACGCTAACAGTTGCAGTACTGAGGGGGATCTACTGTCACTGGGCACCCAATAACTACTAGATTTTAATATGCAGTAGAGGATTGGGATGTTCCTAATGTACATCCCATTCCCAGCTTTCATCCTTTGAGTCCCACTTCCCAACCTGCCCCACCCACAACCTTCATCCCCACACACCTGATTCTGACCACCAGCTCACAGAATTCCCACCACCTTAGCTTCCAGGCCTCCAACTATATAATCCCCCATGCATCAGTCTGTTCATTGACCACCATCCCTCCTGTTCTCAACCCTAGTCTTTCACATATACACCTCCTGATCTCCACTTTCATCTCGAAGGCCCTCCCATCTTGGGTCATTCACAGAACCTCTTCTCAACCCTGGTCTGCCAGTTAGACTTAAAGTTTCAAAGATTCAAATTACATTTATGATCAAAGTACATATGCAGTATATGCAGGATTTGTCTTCCCACAGACAGGCATGAAACAAAGGAAAGCATGGAACCAGTTCAAAGAAAAATATCAACCCCTCCCCCACCAACACATTAAAAAAATCACGCAAATGGCATAAAATACACAAGTAAAAAACACAGAACAAAAAACACCAACCCACAAAAGTCATCGAAAGAGTCCAGACATATTCAGTACAGCTCAGTTCAGATCACGCTAGTGTTGTGTCATTCGTTATCCGCAGACCGCCCGATCAAAAATCGCACAAAATAGCAACAAAAAAGGGAGCAACCAGAAGCCAGAAACACATCATAATGTGAACGACAGCGTTCAATCCACAAAACATGTTGATTAAACCTTGCCCAAGATCCAGGACTCTGGCACCATCCTCCGACAGTATCCAGAGACCATTTGAACTCAAGGACCTTCCTCTGGGAGCAGTGAGCAAGAGGGAGAGAGGGAGGGAGAGAGGGGGAGGGAGAGAGAGGGGGGGGGAGAGGGAGGGAGGGGAAGGGGGGAGAGAGAGAGACTGGCTGACTGACTCTGACTGTCACATGTAGGCATCTTCCTCCATCAGAGGCTGGTAGACAGTTCTGATCACTCGCTCGCCTTCTGCACCCGCCTCGATGAGTTCAATTTTTCTCAACACTTTAATTGGCAAGATCAGCAAGAAATGGAGTCAATCAGGAGGCTCGTGCCCCGTCTCCAGGTTTCTTGGCTTTCAGGCAGCCTGCTTCGCTCGAAATGTCTCCGACCACCTTCAGAGACAGTGAAGTGCCAGATCACTCAATTGGTCCAAAAACACACCAGCAAAATGTAGATCACTGGCTCCAACAGTAGCAGAACCACATTTGAAAGAAAAAGAAAGAGAAAGAAGTAGTTTTGTAAACTGTCTGAAGGACGTCACCGTTGCTCATGTTGTTACGCTGGCGCCATCTTCATCTGGAAATGCCCCCTACTCCCTCCAAGCCCCTACTTTGTCCAAGCTACTCAGCTTGCTTGTCCAACCTTTCCCAATTGCGGGGCTAAGGCTACCAGCCCTCAGGAATGTTCAATGCCTTTACAGCAGTAACCCACATCTAAAGTGGTCATTAATGCATTATGGCAATAACCATTCGTTGCGGCACTCAAATTTCTAGAGCAACTGATTCCAGCTTTTCATTTCCTTCAAAACGCTGCACGTATCTTCTCTTCAAGTATTTAATGCATCTATTTCCAGCTTTTAAGTTACATGTTACAATTCAATTTGCTTCCACCACTCTTTCAGGAAGTGCACTGCAGACCACTGAAGGAGCAGCTAACAGTGGTCAATTAGCAGTAATATCCAGAGGTAAAGAAAACACAGTTTCCAAATTGTTTAGCTGGAAGAGACATGGACATGCAGGGAAAGGAGAGGTGTGTATCACATGCAGGAAGATAGTTTTGGTTTAAGGTTTAATTTGGCATCATAGTTGACACAGACATGGTGGACTAAAAGGCCTGTTTCCAGACATCCCACCCTGCAAAAACTCATTTCAGGCAGGTAGCATCATCAATTTGCGGGAGACTTCCGGGAGAGGTGGGATGTCTGCAATAGAATAGCTCCTTAGTAGCCAGCCAGCTAGTTTAAATAACGTTAGCTATGCCAGTGAACGAATGACACCTGTTAAACTCACCTCAACATGTCTTTTACATTTTAACCCACCATGGGCAATAGAAACGTCACTGTTGCAAACAGTGCAGCGAGCAACACTGTCATTATTTTTGACCCCTATTAGGCAGGGGTGCACTTTAGTGTAGTCTGGGGTGACGTACGTTTTATATTTTTTTTGGAACCCTCTGCCACTCTGACTTTTTTTTGGAACTCTTTCGCTCTTGCTGTTGCTCTCGTTCTCTCTCTATCGCGCACGCTGTCGCTCGTGGTGGCTCTCACTCGCGCTCGCTTTCTCGCTCTTGTGCTTGCTCTCAAAAAAAATCAATTTCCGGGACATTGTATATAATTTCCGGGCAACAGGGAGCCACTATTAATTTGCGGGAGACTCCCGGACCCTCTGGGAAAGGTGGGATGTCTGTGTTTCTGTGCTGTGCCTTTCTAGATTCTAGAAACAGTGCAACTCGGTCAAATTTGCTAATTTATGGGGGTACTGGATTCAGAGGTTCACAGAAATAGGACTGGATTCTAATCAGAACAGCTGCCAGTGAAACTTAACCACTGCAAAGCAAAGAAGATAAACAATACAACTATGGGGAAGGGAGAGGCCTTGTTGACCTAACAGTGACTTCTTGTATATAAAGCCAATAGTATGTTCAGACATATGGACATAATTCTAACTAAATTGTCTAGAGCTCCGGTGAGAATCGTCCCAGGGGTTGTACCATTCACAAACATTCTGAGAACCACAGCTGGGTTACGTTACAGAATTTCAGACAAAAATTTATATACACTTGGGTATTTCTGCAAGTTTTTTTCTGTATGCAAGACATAGGCTTGATAATTCTCTGTCTGCTAAAAAAAAAGTTGTTGAAATCCTCTGTAACTACCTCTGTGGACCTAATATTCACAGTAATAGAGTGTAGATAATGAAAATTTTCCAAAAATGGCAAAGGACTGTTGTTATGTGATAGTCCTATGAAATCCAACCGGGAATTCAGAAAAGTACATCCTTACCCAAGGAGCAGTGAGAATATGGGATTTCCTCCTACAGGGAATAGTATAGATGCAATTAAGGTGTACAGATATAGGACAGAGAAGAGAATAGAGGGCTATTTGATAGATTTATATGAGGAAGGTTTGAGGGGAGCATAGATGCCTGCATGAACTATTTCAACCAAACACCCTCATTCTGTGCTGCATTTCATATCTCCTTATGATATAAATGGAATTTGTTCAGCCTATGTGGTTCACAGAGCAGTTTATTTATTTATTAGAGAGATAGCACAGTAACAGGCCCTTTTGGCTTAGGAACTGTTCTACTACTGATTCTCACAATGAGCCAAAGAATTGAACAGTGCAGAAAATGGCTTCAGCACAGCGTGATGTGATGAGCTCTCTACTGGTCAATACTAATCCCATCTGCCTGCCTTTGGTAAATATTTTCCTATGCATTCATGCAGGATGCTGGAGGAATTCAAAGGGTCAGGCAGCATGTATGGAGGGAAGTGGACAGTCGGCGTTTTGGTTACCCTCCACATCAAGCAGAGGAAAGTTCAGAGGCAGGAAATGAAGTGTTTGTCTGATTGTTTACTTTTCCTCACTGCCGCAGTTCAGTTGCTAGGGCCCCTGTCTGTGAGGCAGACAGATTTTTGGCTTCAGATTATCCCCAGGAATTGGAGCACAAACACCTGAACTGGCGCTCCGGTGCAGTACGAAGAGATGGTCACAGCGTTCCAGGTGAGGTGTTGAACAAACGAGGCAACTACTGTCTGGGACAAATGTAAAGTCCCATGAAACTATGTCACAGAAGATTAGGGGACTGTAGCCAAAGTTTATCCATCTGATTAAACTTGAATTTTCTGAAACCATATCGTTATCTATGGGAGCCTATTGTGTGCAATTGGCTCACACATTTCGGAATGGACTGCAGTGACTACACTTCAGAAATATTTAATGGCTTGTAAAGTGCCTTAGAGTGCCATGGAAGTCATTATATAAATGTGTTTCTATTTAGTATATTTATAATTACTTTAAACTTATTCCTTTATTACAACTGCCAAATAATGAAAACAATATCAGTGTTTAGTTTATCATTACCCATTAAAAATTTGGAAAACTCTCCTCAGTCATTCTTTGCACCTTTGTTTTTCCTGTTAAAAGAGCTGCAGCTGTTCAAATCACTTGACACACTGTAGTCCTGCACCCCAGACAACATCTGCATGCTGTTGGTCATAAATACCTCCACCCTTCCATTCCTGCTGGGACAATTGCGTTACTGATTTCCAAAATGTTCACACATTGCTCGACTAACAGTACAAGTGCAATTTCTCCTCTTTAGTTTCGTAATCTGCGCTTCAAGATAAAAAGAAATTAAATATTTACCATGTTTACTACCTTATTTAATCAAATAACTTATTTAATCAGAATTCTTTGTACCTGCTCTTTGCTGTTTTTAAAAGATATCATCCCTGTTATACTTCTATTGACTAATCTTTATTTTAAATTCGAAAAGGAACTATTTCTTGTTACTATTTACTTGACATTCGTTCACTATTGTTAGAAGGTGGATTCATGTGTTTAAAACATGTTGGACATGTGTTTAAAACATGTGTTTAAAACATGTTGGACTGAGTTTTGTGCAGCACCTTTCATGACCAAAATGAAGCACAACAAACGAAGCACCAAGATCGCTGTAAGAAGACAGCCATTTTGCATACAGTGAACTCCCATAGATGGCAACGTGAGTGCGGGAAAATACATTGTATAGTTGTCACTGTGAGGATAAATATTAGAAATAACCGTACCACTCACAACCCTGCTCTTTAAAATGTGACATGGGTTCTGAGTAATCTCAGTTTAAGGTCTCATCAGAACAAAAGCATAACTTATAATTTCCCCTGAATGATTTTTAGTCTTTCAAAAATCAGTATAGGCCTAATCCTCTCCTTGTGCACTGACATTATTGCCGCGTGTTTCCCACAAAAGAAAAATTACCTCATTGGTTGTTTAGCATCAGAAGGGAGTAGGAGGAAAGGTGAAGGCGGAGCTGGAAGGATGCAGGATTGAGGAAGATGTATTGTATAGTGTTGGTGGTGGGGTTCAATTATTTACATTATTGGTTTTATGTCTCAATCTTGCCTGCATTCGGGGTGTGGTCCTTAGCTCTTAGTGTCCAAATCACGTTGCTGGCCTAAATGGGAAATCTGCGAAAAAACAGCAAAGTGATGACATTCAGTTACCTTAGGAAGCAGCATCCAAATCTTCTCACCGGAACCATGTCTGCTTGCTTTCTTTTTCATTCTGGCCTAAGCCAGTGCTGCTTTCAAAGATTGTACTCAAGTCTGTCGTCCATTTCATTGAATCTCACATTACAAGTTGTGTCAAGTTGCCTTTTGTTTTCATCTTGTAGTTGAGATCATTGTTGCATTCAATTCTGATAAATTTCCCATTTGTCACTGAGAAACACTTGGTAATGCTCTTCGATCTGTTTCACAAATGTGATCTTTTGAAGTCAATGGGATTGCACATGCAGAGGTGAGTGCAATCAACAGCAGACACACTCATGACCAGCAATGGTGACCCAAAATAATCTTTGCCCGCAAAACAATTCAATTGCATCATGAGGATAGTTACGCTGGTTGAGTAATGGTGACTTTTACTTGTAGATCATGGCTCTTCAAGTACACATCTAAGCCCTTTCTAAGTGTAAAGATTTTGGCTTCCTATTATCCTTATAGGGAGCAAGGACCAGATCTGTACCATTTTCTCAGAGAAATGTATTTTCCTCGTCTTCTTTTTAATCCTCCTATTAACTATTTTAAAACTGTGTCTATGGTATGGCAGCAAGAATCCATGGTCTGATCCACTGATCAGCGTGTTGGTTGCAAACAAGCACAGGGTTTTAGTCCAGTAAACAACTATTGGCTATTTATTCTACTGGATAGTTGCTTCCTGGGTCATGGGGCCTCTTCTTTGTTGCCAAGCTCAGCTTTCTAAACGCAGTAGCTTACACCTCTAGAGATCAAAGGGTTATTTTTGAAGAAGATAAACTTCCAACTAATATGCCTTGTTTAGTTGCTGGTTGTAAATGGGAGCCAATCTTTAGTTTTTAATGGAAATAGAAAGCAATAATCAGCTTGAAGTTAAAAGGACAGCTTTGCAAACAAATGCACTGTCTATAGAGCGCGGGATGTTGGGTCACAGCACCTGGACAGATTTCTCAAGATGTGCTGTGTACGACAATGGGTTATTTAATTGGCCATGTTTCAAAGCAGACAATGCAAGCTAAGTTATTTAGTTCAAGGAAGCTAACAGACCAGATGGATAACATCACTTATCACTTAACATATCAAATGACTGATGTATTAATAAGTTGGAAGTTTTGTGGACTCATGGAGTCAGCTTCACAGCATTAGCTGTGGGTGCTGGGAACTGTGTCTACAAGAAGTCTTTAGACCATTTGAGGAAATATCATATGCATGTGAAGTCACCCAAGTGGCAGAAAAATGTATATTTGTAGGAACAGTTCAAGCTTTTTAGGAATGGTTAAAGAACATCAAGAAAAATGACAGAAACGCAGGGCGAAAAAGAATCCATTGTTCTGGCTTCGATTTCTGTGACGGACGAGTCGTTCATCTGCATCCTTAGTATGTCTTTTTAGCTTATAGGAGTTGCATCTGTATTTTGGAAATCCTTTGTGTTTTAGAAATGTTTTGTAATTTTGAAGCATTTCATAAGATAGATATCCTCTGTGAGTTTTAAATGTGCTTTTAAGGATGTTGTTTGGATTTAAACGTGTATTACTGAAAATAAATACACTGTGTTTAAGATACTTTGTTAGCTGGAAGTATCTTCTCCTTGGTAGGAAGGAGGAACCCTCCCTAAATAGTGGGTATTGGCAGCTAAACTCACCATGGAGGATAAACAGAGAAGTGAACTAGGTTTTGAAGATTAGGGGGTTAGAGTGTCTGTAGCTACAGTGCTGTGTAAAAGTCTAAGGCAGCCTAGTTTTGTTTATACGGTTTCAGATGGTATGGCCTCCACAGAGCCCTGATCTCAACGTCATTGAAGCTGTCTGGGATTACCTGGAGAGACAGAAACAAGCAAGATAGCCAAAGTCTGCAGAAGAACTGTGGCAAATTTTCCAAGATTCTTGGAACAACCAACCAACCAATTTTCTTATGAAACTGCACAAGTGTTTGTCCGTTATGTGCCATGTTGTATGACGTGGGCAATCATGGTCTTTCCATGACCATGATTGTTCTTGGCAGATTTTTCTTCAAAAGTGATTTGCCATTGTCTTCTACTGGGCAGTGTCTTTACAAGATGGGTGATCCCAGCCTTTATCAATACTCTTCAGAGATTGACTGCCTGGTGTCAGTGGCTGCAGAACCAGGACTTGTGATATGCACCCGCTGCTCATACGGCCATCCACTGCCTCTTCCCATGGCTTCACGCGACCCTGATCGGGGGCTAAGCAGGTGTTACACCTTGCCCCAGGATGACCTGCAACCTAGCAGAGGGAAGAGTGCTTTACTCCTCCTTTGGTAGAGACATATCTCCACCCTGCCACCCACACGACAATGTACCTAAGAGAATTGATGCAGTTGGTTCCTCTAAATATTGATTTGATTTAGTTTTTTACTGTTCTTTATAGCAATTTTTTTGTTATTTAGAAGCTTTTCAATTCATTATTTTTGAAAGCATCTTCACTATATAGAATTTTTTACACATGCTTAAGACTTTTGCACAGTACTGCATCAATAACGGATAGGGCTTAAAGGTCTTCATTTGAGTTTAGAACTTAGCGGTCAGCAAACTCAATACCATCACACTATTAAGAAAACTATTTCAACTAACAAGTTGGTTAATAACTACAAAAGGCTGTTTCCTTAAGTAATGAGAGATTAAAAGGTGTTAATGTTCAGAGAGACCTGTCTGAACTTGTACACCAATCATTGAAAGTTAAAATAGAATGTTAACAAAGTTAACAAGCACTTAGGAAGTATGCTGATGTTTATGGAAAAAGCATTACAGTACAAGAATAGAGATGCTTTAGTACAATTTAAAAGCCTTGGTGAAATGGTGTCTGGAATATTATGCACAGTTCTGGCTTCCTTTCATAAGAAAGGATATGCTCACAATGGATAGAGTTCAATGAAGGTTCACCAGATTAATTCTTTGATGGTGGTATGCCATATGAGGAGAGATTAAAGAGACATGGATGATTTTCTCCAGAGTCTTGAGGACTGAGACATGACCTGATTAAAATATACAAAAAATTTAAGTGGCTTGACAGGTTAAATATGGAGATGATATATTCCTGTCTAGGGATTTAGAAACAGGGAGTACTGTCTCAAAATAAATTCACAACTGGATTGAAAATAAGTTCACCCAAAGGCAGCGGATCTTTGGAATTCTCTACCTAAGAGGCTGTAAGGGTTCAGTCTGATTATTTTTAAGACAGTTATTGGTTTTTAGGTATTGAGGAAATGAAAAGATATGGCGTTAGTACAAGAAGTGGCTCTGAGATAAAAGATCAGCCTGATTTTATTGAATGGTGTAGCAGGTGCATGGAATGGCAGGCAAATAGCCTACTCTGCCTTCTATTTGTTGTGCTCTTATGGGAATAGAACTCGAACAAACAGTTTTTGTAAAGCAGTCAATTTACTTAGAAGTTTACTTAAAGAGCAGCGGATCGAACTTCAGCAATTTCACCCTAGAGAAGCAGGTTAATTTCTCCAAGAAATGAGACAGCACACTGACTCAACTGGTGGAGCTGCTGCATCTCAGCTCAAACAACCTGGGTTCAATTTTAACCTCCAATGCCAATTGTACAGAGTGTACGTGTACCCCCTGTCACTGCATGGTCACCTTGTGACCATGGACATTTCTTCTGGATGCTCCGGTTTCCTCCAAAATCCCAAAGACAGGCTGGCTGGTGGGTTAGTTGGCTATTGTAAGTTGCTCTTTGTGTGCAGATGAGTGGTAGAATCTGGGAGGAGTTGATGGGATAAGTGTAGGATTGGTGGCAATGCTTGCCTGTGTACTCAGTGGCTGAAATGACTGTTCTTGTTCTCACTCTCTCTATGAACATAAATGCTTTGTGTGGTGTATAGTTGCATATAGGCTGCTTGAATGCAATCAACTTCAGTCACTCATGGTCAACAAACTTGATTGGTAGAAGGAATAGGGCACCACAGTAGCATAATGGTTATTGTATTGCCGTACAGAGCCAGCGATCACTGATCGAGGTTCAATTCTTAACACTTTCTGTGCACTTTCCTCATGACCGCGTGGGTTTCCTCCAATTTCCTTCCACATTCCAAAGACATATGGGTTAGGGTTAGTAAATTGTGGGCGTCCTGTGTTGGTACCGGAAACGTAGTGACACTTGTGGGCTGTCCCCCCCCAACACATCCTCAGACTGGGTTAGTCGTTGACACAAATGGCACATTTCACTGTAGGCTTTGATGTACGTGTGACAAATAAAGACACTCTTCAAAAAAAAAATCCCTTACAATGCATAGACTAGCCCAAGAGGACTTGATTAGCAAAAGAGGCTAAAAGATTGGTAAAGGGTTAAGACAAGTTTTTCTTTCTTGGCAGAATGTTAGAATAGTGGTAGAACACAAATCACAAAAAATGTCATGGAGTATGAGAAGATTAATGGGACCATGAAGGTTGTTTTGCAGAGAGATTGTAGAGTCACAATTGCTGGAAGATGTCTACCTAGTCCACACAACAGCACAATAACCTACATTAATATTGCACATGTCAATACAGTCAATCTCCCAGGCCATATCACATGAGTGATATCAGTCAAAGCTTAACACTGGGCCACACATTAGGAGCGAAAGGTTGGTTAAAGAGGAGATGGTAATGTGCATTTTAGAGGAGGTAGATTATTACAGAGAAGGAGTTGTGGAGTTTAGAGCCAGCTGTATGAAGGAGAGATATTTAGAGAAATATATTCATCACCAGCTATTTTCCTTGGGAAACAATATTCGATTTGAAACTGAGAACCATGTTTAGAAGCTACAGAAAAAGTTCACTGATAAGCATTGAACTGTGTCAGACCTTAAGAAAACCATTGTTATTGTGGATGGTGGATTCACAGTGTGGATGCCCAATGAATTAATAAAATGGGGGAATATCAAAGAAACCTAAACTTCTGGAAAATATTGTAACAAAGAAGACAACAACTCTTTTAGTCATGCACGAGCTATTGAGATTTTAAACAGAAAAAATACTTGATTACCACTGAAAGAAGTGGGATTTCATTGTCTGTGATGACGCATGTAGGAGGTTGTCTGGAGTTGCTGTGATTTTGGGTTAACAACTACATTGAAGTGCAGTTTCCTAATGCCCAATTTATTTATGATCATGAAGGGATCATATTGTGCCTTATTATTTTACTCCCCACACACTTCAGGATGAATACAGAGAGGGCAATGGTACTTGCTATTGCAGTGTACTCAAAAGAAACTCAAGAGGTAAAATCATCAAGCAGAAACTATTGGAGCTGGAAAGTTTTGGACAACATACAACAGGGATGAACAGAAATCCATGTCAATTGTTTCTGTGTTTGGTTGATTGACCAATTTTTCCAGTGACATGTTCAATTAATCAATAGAATGATTTCTGACCATCTAAGGAAGGATCCCAGTGGCACATAACGCTCTTTTGCTTTACTTCTCCCCGTATCTTGGTTTGACTGCTTTACTGTAGGTTGACTTCACATCTTAAAACAAGATTTTTCCTCTTCTGTGTTTTTGTTTGGCCTCTTCATGGTGCTTGGTATTGGCTGCGATTGTGGTCCACGGGCTTACGGGAAAGGAGCACTCTCTGAGCCATACAGAATTTGCTGGCAGCAAACTGTAGAATTGGACAGCGCGATCTGGGCCCTGTGCCTGTGGGTGAGTCCTGGCAACTTCCTTGACTGTTAGAGCTTTAAGCCTGCCGACTCAGCTGTGCATATGAGTCAGCACGCTACCAGGTTCCATCTGTGAGCCTGCCTTTGAGCAAGGCAATGCCACTCTCTGTGGAATGCAGCATTGCCAGCATTGTTCAGCCCACCACTAGGAGGTACACAAAACCTGCCTGGACTCACTCCCTGTAGTGACTCTGCAGTCTTAAAATTACTCCAAAGCCGTTTCTATCCTACGATGTAAACTGTAAGCTTCCTGTAAATTAGTTCGGGCTGAGAGCCTTTTTATTTTGGCAATAATCAGAGCTGTTGAAGTGACTATGCTCTCAAAGAAGGACTGCACAGTTGTGAAGTACAAAGGGAAGCTGATAATCAACAAACTCATGCTCACTGCCTTAGCTTGTTGTTAGACTGTAGAACAACATGCACGCCTGTACTGAAGCTCCTAGCATGCCCTAAGCATTATTATGGATTTTGCTTCACATCAATAAAAGATTACTCAAAATATCAATTTTATTTTATTTACTTAGTGACATAGCACAGAGTAGCTTCTTCTGTCCTTTCAAGTCACCCCTTGACAAACCCAATTAACCCTAACCAAATCACAGGACAATTTATAATGACCAATTAGCCTACTCACTGGTACGTCTTTGGACTGTGGGAGGAAACCGGAGCCCACCTTTTCTATCACTTTACAGCAATTTACTTCTGTTGGCTGTAAGCTCTTTACCGTCCATCCAGCAAGGATTCTGGTATTGACCGTATTTACAGAATGGAAATCCATCTGCTTACAGCTATCTCTCAGCTTTATGCACAGTAGGAAAATACTGCAGGATTTCTTCACCACATCAGGATGTCCCACCAAAGTGTACTTTGGATCCAGTCACTGCAGAAAGCAAGAAGACTAGGTCACCTGTTTTGAGATGTTTTTTATGGGACAAGATTGACCAAGATGCCTGTGTTTATCTGAAACCTGAGGAGGCTGTTCCTTTAAGAAGAGTGGTGATAATGGGATGATCAATGATTTCAATAGAAAATTGAGGGAAATAATCTTGAAACACTATGGGCATAGAGCTGATTGGATTGCTTTGCAGACCATCAACATGGACTTGATGGGCTATATGGCTTCCCTTGATGTAATCACTCTGACTCCTCATCTGAAAGATGGGACCTTCGATAAATCTCCAACCCACCTCTCTCCCACCTCCCCATGCATAGTACTTCACAGGAACTTCATGTTGGATTTGCTAGAGTGGCACTATGAGCCATATCTCTCTGAGCTCGTGTATCACCACTGGGCCACATTTATTGCCTATAAAAATAGATGTCCATTTTGAAGTGTGTTTGGAAGTGTTCTGTGAGATAGTTTATTTATTTTTATTTTATTTTATTGAAATACATCATGGAAAAGGCCCTTCTGGCCCTTTGAGTTGCACCACCCAGCAATCCCCTGATTTAATCCCAGCCTAATCACAGGACAATTTACAATGACCAATTAACCTACCAACCAGTACATCTTTGGACTGTGAGAGGAAACTGGAGTATCTGGAAGAAGCCCACAAGGACCCAGAGGAAACCCATGCAGTCACAGGGAGAATGTAGAAACTCCTTACGGGCAGCAGTGGGGATTGAACCCGGGTTGCCTGTACTGTAAAGTGCTGTGCTAACCACTATGCTACCATGCTGCCCACAATAGTGTTATTGTTAGTGATCCCAGGAGAGCTCAGGAACTTTGGTACAAAAGTGCATACATTATTTTAGACTAAAATTCAAAGATGCAGGGAACTACGTAACAGGCCATTTATTGAACAATATATACGGCCTTACTTAGAAGACAGAGCTTTTATATATAGAAACTCATTGTACACCAGTATGAAAGTACAGTACCTTTGAATGTAAGAGGGACCCAACCCAACCCTGAGCAAATATAATTCTGGAAATTTCACCTAATCTCCAACTTCTTAATTAATCACTCAGCTCCTCCTTCCTTCTGGTGCACATTCTCCACAGACAATTGGATGATGATTGACAAGCTTTCAAACCTCAGAAAACAAGTGCAAGTTGACAGCATGTCTAAGAAGGCGAATGGTGTGTTGGCCTTCATTAATTGGGAGATTGAGTTCAAGAAACGTGAGGTAATGTTGCAGCTCTATAATAACCCTGGTTAGACCATATGTGAAATACTGCATTCAGCTCTGGTTTCTTCATTATAGGAAGGATGTGGAAGCCTTAGGGAGAATGCAGAGGAGATTTACCGGGATGCTTCTGGATTAGAGAGCAGGGCTTATGAGGATAGGTTGAGTGAGCTTGGTCTTTTCTTGTTGGAGGTGACTTGATAAAGGTGTACACGATGATAAGAGGTGTAAATCGAGTGGACAGCCAGAGACTTTTTCTCAGGGTGGAAATGGCTAATACAAGGGGGCGTAATTTTAATGTGATTGGAGGAAAGTATAGGGGGGGACATCAGAGGCAAGTTTTTTTTTAAACAGAGAGTGAGGGTGCGTGGAAAGCCTCACCAGAGTTGGTGGTAGAGGAAGATACATTAGGGACATTTAAAAGACTCTTAGATAGGGGCATGGATGATAGATAAATGGAGGGCTATGTAGGAGGGAACAGTAAGTTATAATGTCAGCACAACATCAAGGGCCAAAGGATTGCACCACCCTTTGTGATGTAATATTCTAAGTTCTATAACATTTATCACAGAACCAGCCTGGAGATTAGTTCATTTCTGAAGATTGTAATACAGTTCAGAAAGATAGCTACCATACGTCCTCCCAAAATGGCCAAATATATTTGGCTCAGCGAATTGGCAAGGAAGCCCAGGAAAATATAAATAGTACAAACTGAATGTAATCTTTCTGAGGTTGACTGCATCAAACAGGAAATTAGAGTGAATAGTGTATGCATATTGGATGGGAAAATTATTATGTAAACTGTGGTAGAGTTACAGAAATGAAATGTGCACTGGAGTCAATTATTTCAGCATTTTAGTACTTGTTCATAGGGTTTAATTGTTTGATATCATTAAGGCATGTTGCAGTTGTAAAAGATTCTCTTCCATCTTGTCCAAGGCCTTGTTTAAGTTTTTAGTTGCTGATTTTCACATAAGTTATGTTCCATTATCTAATCTATTAGGCTGACCAGCTGCCACATATCAGTGTAGTATTTGGGAGGACATGCAATCTCAATGTGTGTTTAAACAGTGCAAGTGATTTTATGCTTGTGCGATTTTTCTTAGTTTACTGATTAAATATCAACAGAGGTCCACAAATAAATCTTTGCTATTAATATCTCCAGTTATGGCCTATCCTACACCTCTCTTGAACTGAGCATTTCAGAGGGCAATTCGAGTCACTTAGATCACAGTTCAAATATAGGCCCAGAATGGCTAAATGAAGTGCATGAGTTTTTTTAAGCAATCCGACAGTTTTCTGATAATCCTTGTAGAGTTTACTTTTTATAATTCCAGCATTGTTCTTTAATTAACCAGCCATGATGAGATTTGATTTATTGTATATCCCTGGATTATTCACCTTGCAATAACTAGTACAATAATTTAATCACCATACTCCTACTTTCTCAACCTTGATACTGATGTACTTGTTCATTGACTCTGCTTGAATAAGATGCTAACCACATCTCCATTTCCTTACCAGTGTGGAGTCTTGCTGTTTTCAAAAATGCACATATGATTCTGAATCAGGTTTATTATCACTGACACGAGATCCTGCAGGAACCGTAAATCCAGAGTAACACGTAAAAAATGCTGGAGGAACTCAGCAGGTCAGGCAACATCTATGGAACATTTTGGGCCAAGTCTCTTCATTGGGGTTGGGAAGGAAAGGGGAAGAAACCAGAATAAGAAGGTGGGGGGAGGGGAAGGGGTACAAGCTAGGAGGTGATTGGTGGAGGGAGTAAAGGGCTGAAGAAGAAGGAATCTGATAGGAGAGGAGAGTGGACCATGGGAGAAAAGGAAGGAGGAGGGGCACCAGTAGGAGGTGATAGGCAGGTGACGAGAAGAGAAAAGGTAAGAGGGAGGCCAGAGTGTGGAATGGAAGAAGAGGGAAGAGGCAGGGAAACATTACAAGAAGTTAAAATTGATATTAACATGGACATATGTTTTGACATTTGTTGTTTTGCAGTAGCAGTACAGTGCAATACATAAAATGTACTATAAGCTACAATAAAAATATAAAAATAAGTAGTGCAAAAAGAACAAAACTAGTGAGGTAGTGTTTATGGATTCATGGACCATTGAGACATTTGTCGGCAGAGGGGCAGAAGCTATTTCTAAAACACTAAGTGTCTTCAGGCTTCTGCACCTTCTCCCTGATGGTAGTAATGAGGGGTAGGGCATGTCCTGAGGGGTGTGGTTCTTCATGATAGATACCGCCTTTTTGAGGAATTGAAGGTATTCTTGATGCTGAGGAAGCTTACATCTCTCAAAGTGCTTTGAGAGATGTTTCTGGAAGTCTTGATAAAGTATTATTTCAATACAAAACTTTTCATTTGTGGTGCTATCAACATATCACAGACCTTCAAGAAGTTGTATCTGGTTAACTCTTTGTGTAACACAGCTTTTAAATTGCAATAGGTGCATGATTAAGCTGGGGTGTGTTTGCCCACCATCACCTAGAAAGCCCAGTCTGCTTTGATGCCACATTGACTTTGTATTGACTCTGAAGTTACACTGATAGAAGTGCATAACAATTTGCCTCAGAGTAGACTTCTTGACACCTCTAAACAATAATTTCTTGATTGGCCATCAGTAAACATGCCTCATGGTTCAGTTTTGAACCATGAGACAGGTTTACACGATCTTTTTGACAGAGGTAGTAATAGCTCTTGTTTAAATGATACTCTGGATGGTGATTGTAATTCTCATATTCAAAATAACCCACAGCCACCACACTGCATACAACTGTCTTATGTACTTTGAAACACCACTAATAATTTTCCTCCTTCCATCCATATGATTCATGTTAAATGTTAGTCATTTACTGAGGGATATGGGCTGGTGGGATTCAAAGAGGTGACTACACAGTAGGAAAATTCCTCCTGTTAGACGTTACCCAATGGCAATTTAAAGTTTAGCACTGAACTACTTTCAATCAGCCGGCCTAACACTATGAACCCTCGTTAGGCAAGTTAAGTGAATGGCTGCATTCAAATTTGTAAATGAAATATTGGGTGTGAGTTAGTGCTGGGAGCTCAACAGTTTCAAAGAGGGTGAGCTCCAGCAGATCGATCATTTTTCATGTATAGTGCTTCCTAATTAGTTTTGGTGAAGGTTTCTGTGTTGCTGTTTGGTCGCAGGCTAGAGAGCATGTTGTTATGTGCATTCACACTGCACAGGTAGTCTCAGCTGATTTTTTACATCCGAAGTTGGTGTTCACGGTTGGCATCAAAATGGACTCTTTCAGAAACAGTGGTCATATCTTATCAGTAGTTATGTGAGGGAAGTGCTTCCAAGTATTTAATGTGCTCATGCCACTCAGCTGAAAAACTTAAGCTTCTCCATTATTGATGAATGAAGGAGCAATGAAACAATATTTACTGTAATTTCAATGGCAAAGAAAAACATTAAGGAGAGGGAACAATGTAAGGATAGCAATGAAAATCAGGTAAGCTGAAGGTGCCTGAAATCTAAAATAAGAGTAGGGAGCACATTAGTGTAGCAGTTAGCATAATGCTATCACAGCACCAGCCAATGCCGTCTGTAAGGAGTTTGTATGTTTTCCTTGTGACTGTGTGGCTTTCCTCTGAGTGCTCTGGTTTCCTCCCACATTCCAAGGATGTACAGTTAGTCAGTTAATTGGTCACATGGGTGTCGTTTGGAGGCACGGGCTTGTTGGGCCAAAAGAGTGCCAAGGTTTCTGTGCAGTAACTCCTAAAAAAAAATGCTCCAGAAAAATTCAGAAGGTCAAACATCCGTCCAAAGAAAAAGATGGAGGAGTCTTTGGCCAAAGAGCTATTCTCTTTCTCTTTCCACTGCATGCAGACTGTTCCAAGAAGGGGATACTTGTTATCTTGATGCACAGGGGCTCATTCTGCACAAAAGCCTGTTCAACTCATTTGGAAGAACAGATCAGTTATTTCTACACCCATGTTTTTCACTCAGAGCCTTGCAATGTATCCTTTACAAATAGATTTCCAATTCCATTTTGGAAGTTATTATTAAATCTTTAATTATGTTCAAGGACTTATAACATGCAATAACTCTATTGTTATTTTTTACTTAAAAATCTAGAAATGTCTCCACTTTCAACCCTGTAAAGGAAGTTAACAACAGCCCTTTTAACAATGTTTATCTATTTTCTGTATTTTTCCATTGCCAGTTGGCAGATCATAGGAAACTAGCAAAGTCAGTTTACTCTTGCTTCAGCTCTGCTCTGCTGTTTTACTTCATGCTCAGTCTATACTTCCTGTCATCTATTCCCACATACTGTAAATAAAACTTTGGTTAGGCTGCACTTGGATTATTGCATGCAGTTCTGTTTGTCATATCAGAGGAAGGATGTGGACGTTTGTAAAGGGTTCAACAGAGGTTTACCGGGATACTGCTTGAATCAGCGTGTATTAGCTACAATGGGAGCTTGGATAAACTTGGACTGTTTTCTTTGGAGAGTCGGAGACTGAGGGGGAACCTGACAGAAGTCTATAAAATTACGAGAGGCATAGATAGGGTAGACAGTCGGAATCTCTTTCCCAAAGCAGATGTACTAGAAGGTGTAGTTTTAAGGCGAAAGGGACTAAGTTTAAAGGGGATGTTCAGAGCAGAATTTTTATTAGCACATACAGTTGTAGGTGCCTGGCACACACTGCCTGAGGTAATAGTGGAAACAGATCTGATAGTAACATTCAAAAGTCTTTTAGGTGGGCACATAAATATTCAGGGAATGGAGGGATAGGGATCATATGCAGGCAGAAGTGATTAATTTAATTTGGCAACACACACAAAATGCTGGTGGAATGCAGCAGGCCAGACAGCATCCATAGGAAGAAGCACAGCCGATGTTTCGGGCCAAGACACTTCGTCAGCACTAACTGAAGGAAGAGCTAGTAAGAGATTTGAAAATGGGAGGGGGAGGGGGAGATCCGAAATGATAGGAGAAAACAGGAGGGGGAGGGATGGAGCCAAGAGCTGGACAGGTGATTGGCAAAAGGGACACAAGGCTGGAGAAAGGAGAGGATCATGGGACGGGAGGCCTAGGGAGAAAGAAAGATGGAGAGCAGACAAGGAGTTATTGTGAGAGGGACAGAAAGAGAAGAGAGAGAGGGGGGGATAATAAATAAATAAGGGATGGGGTAAGAAGGGGAGGAGGGGCATTAACAGAAATTAGAGAAGTCAATGTTCATGCCATCAGGTTGGAGGCTACCCAGACAGAATATAAGGGATTGTTCCTCCAACCTGTGTGTGGCTTCATCTTGACAGTAGAGGAGGCCATGGATAGACGTATCAGAATGGGAATTGGACGTGGAATTTCCAGCACCTGCAGATTTCCTCGTGTTTGTGAATTTAATTTGGCATCATGCTCAGCACACGACATCGCGGGCTACGAGGCCTGTTTCTGTGTTGTACTGTTGTATGTTCTATGAATGCTCTGCAATTCAGGCCTTGGCCCAGGAAGCAGTATCCTGAGAGATCACTATATCTGATAGTCACCGAATATTCACCTTGTTGTCTTTGCTGGAGATCTGATAACCAGAGTACTTAACTAGACACGTTCAGAAGGAGCTGACAAATGGAAGTCGAGATAACAGGTCATCTGATAGAATGACAGGCCGGGACTGAAAATTCCCTGGCAGGAGCACTGTTTCCAGCAATATTATCACTAAAGCAGTGTAACTGAAAGAGCTTAATTTGAGCATACTCAGAAAAAGAATTTATTGCTGCTATTTGTTCCACTTGATTTTTATTTGTTTGAAACTAATACTAACTAGTCAAAAATATTAGAGCCCGAATAGTTTTGAGCTTTTAAAAGAAAAATGGTTTACTTAAAAGAAATGAGCCAAAAAGTTGGTGCTCAGACATATACGTAATTAATTCAAATTTACATTTCATTTTTAAGTGTTTCACTTCCATCATAAACACACCAAACTAGAGCAGACTTAACAGCTCATTGGGTATGCTGGAAAAAAGTGATAACTCACTTTACTGAGTTATCACTGGGTACCATTCTAGAACAAGAAGCATGCTAGGCACTAGCAAGTCTGCCAGCTTGCAGCCTGAAAGCAGGTGACCTGGGAGGTACAGTCACGGCACGATCACAGTGAACATTACAACACAGGCCGAGCATTAAGAATGCAACTGATCTCCTGAAACTGGTACCAAAAGTGGTTGATTTTCATAATTTGTTATTGTGGTGTCTTTGATGGTGGATTGAAAACCTTCAATTTGCTGATTGAAGGGACAAATCTCAAGGTTGCCTAATGTATACCTACTTTGATAATAAATTAAATTTCAACTTCGACTACCTTTCTATAGTTTAGCAGGCGGAAAGAGTAATAGTCATGTTCAAGTGAGCCCATTCCCTCTTTCAAGTTTGGTTGAATTGGAACAGCATAAAATTATTAACTTTCCAGGAATATTATGGGTAACATGGAGCAGAGGTGATTATATTCACTCAAAGTAGTGTTTAATTTTTCCACTTCTGTAAGCAGAGTTATTTGTTGTGAGCGTGTTGCACTAATTCTGAATTTGTTTCATCTTATTGACAGCATTGAATTGCCTGCTCACATGATCAGCTTTGGTATCGTGTTAGGCCATATTCTGGAATTAGGGTGTATAGCAAACATTAACTTCAGCAACCAATCTTTAGACCTGAACGTGGACTGTAGATTAAATTTTAAATGCAGCTTTGGACAATAGTTTCCTGGAGCTGGGGCCAACAGTTAATTGAAAAACTAGACAATGCTGATTAACATTCATTTTGGGTGTCTGGAGTGTGGATGTGAAGAAGGAGGTGTGAAAATTATATGCAATTAAAATGAAGTATTGTTGATACATTGTAACTATAGGATTGTCCTTTGATCTTTAGCATATAAAATGTCATGTAATATTGGGTCAAACAGGTCTCTTCCACCAGAGTGTCTCATTTTGTTGAATAAACCACTTCTGTATCCACTAGCTTCAGTCTCTCCCCGGTGACTTTGTTCACATCACAACATACAACACTATCCTTACCGCAGAACCTAGGCAGGGTGACACACCGCCTCTGTAAGAATATTGTTTGCTGTTGTATTTCCAGATGACTGTTTTAGACAAATGTTCTCTTTGTCTTGAAAGTTTTACCCCAGCTATCTTTATAGAAATACTTTGAGACTTTATATCACAATAGAGGTCACACTGTGTGCACACCATTAAATGATAACTGCATAGCATTGAGAAAACTAACAAGAAACATAGTTTCATACCATCATCTGAACTAACAAGAAACATAGTTTTGTACCATCATCTTAAGCCTAGTATTACCTAGGAGGGAAATGAGAGACATTAATTTAACCTATTATTGATCTCCAGACTAATTGGGATCACTTATCAATGCAGAGAATCTGAACAGTGGCTAACATGTGACAGACCTAATTCACAGCTAAATCTCACAATTGTGGTTGAAACCTTGAATGTATTTGTTAGTGATTTCAGTTTAGTTAGTATGAACATTTCCTAGTACCAATATGTTTATTCTAAGAAAATCAGAAAACTTTCATTGAGATCAGTGGTGCTCCATTCTAGCATACTGCCTCTACTCAAATCCAGACTGGTAAACAAAAACACATATGTTCATAATTTTTAATTCTCTGAACATGAGCTCTATTAGGAAATGCACATTACTTGCTCTTTGCAATAACACATTGAAGATGCATTGAGTCGTCCTCTAGAAACATTGCAATCCTTAACAGTGCCAAGAAGGGAATTTGGGATTTTGAGCCAGCTATATCAGAGATGGCATGTGACTTCGGGAGGAAATTGGAATTAATGGTGTTTTCATGATGTTATGGCCCTTATGTGCTCATAATGACACTTCTTTCCAGTGTTCCAAGGCAAGATGTTTCCAATTTATTCTTTTATCTTGATGTTCCCTGGCGACAGATTTAGCTTTTATCTGAACTGACTCCATGCCTCATACTTTCCTTCAGTTTTAGTGACAAGATTTTGACACTGGCCTTCAGATGTGATGATGAACTCCAATGAAAACATTTAAATAAATGTTTCCTTCTGGTTAAGATGGCGCTACCAAACGTATGCGACCACTCTCTGGTAGTCAAAAAGCTAAGAAATCTGACTAAAAACATCACTAAAAATACCTTTTCTGAAGTAAATTGTGTTAAATTATTGCCACAAACAATAAAGGGACTGTGGTAAACCATGTATATATGTTGTAACCAGTAAGCAGACACTCACTGTGGCGGTTGTATTGTACAGCGAATAAAAGCCTTTCAGTATTTTACCAAACCTCAGTCTTTTGGAGTAATTGAAGGTGCTTCAGGGACAAGTGATGGCAAGGCAAGTTCAGGGGATAAACCGAGATGGTGTGTTGCAGAAGGAGCTCTGATGCCCAGGGAGCAAGGTTGGATCGCTCTGGGTGCTGAAAGGAGGAGTCGGGGCCTGGGTCGATGCTCGTTCTAAAGCTCGTTCAACTGGCTTGGATTGCTCTGGGTGCTGAGCTGATTTGAAGAGCTTGAGAGTGGTTTCAGGCTGGGCAATGAAATCTGGGCCCAGAGCAAGTTGCTGGGTATTGTGGTCTAGGCCCAGGGCCTTTCACAGTAGCGTGCCTGGGTCCTTGTGTGAGGTATGATATGCTGTTTAGACAATGTTAACACCGGCCCAGATTGGAGGCAAGAGCTGATTTTGCTCGCTCTCCACCATGGTCATCTCTATGTTGCTGAGGCTATGAAGACTGCCCTGGCTGCTGTGCTCCATGCCCACTAATATGATGAACTGATAAGCGAAGCTTTGGGCCTAGTCTGGGGTTCGATCTGAGGGCTCATTTTTGTTTCAGAATGCTGTTGTTTACTTCAATTATTTGCATGATTTTTTTTCTCTTTCTCTTGCTTGGTCTTTTCTTTTTATTTGTATTCTTTTTTTTAAATTGGGTTCTTTCAGGTTTCTTGCTTTGTGCCTACCTGTGAGCTAGCAAATCTCAGGGTTGTTAATTTATACTTTATTTGATAATAATAAATCTTGAATCTTGAAATATTTTCAGACGTGGGACAGCACAAGTAGTCTGAAACATTAACTTTGTTTCTCCCTCCATAGATGCTGCTTGGCCTACTGAGTATTTTATTTATATTGGATTTCCAACTTGCGCAGTATTTTGTTCTTCTTGTCTTTCAGAAACCTTCTATAAGATTTTCAACATACATCTTGAGAATAAAACAAACAACTTGCACAAATATGTTAAGGGTCGTTGTGCTGGCTGATATCAGCATTGTGCAGTTGACGTACTGGTCCATTACCTGACTTTTCAGTGGAGTGGTATCTATAAAGCTGCAAAGGGTTTTGTGGGCTCCTATTACAACTTATAAATATTTCCACGAGCTGTCATTAACAATTCACCTGAATGAATGTAACACTAACTTAAGAGCTGGAAAGGGAGCCACTTGCTTTGCCCTTAAGCTAATGCTTATCATTCTGTTTGGTTGAAGTACAACAAATCCTTCTATTTGAAGGTGCGGTCTGAATATGTTGCCATAAAATCTTCCCAACTTCTCTTGTGTTATATAACCTGACTGTCAAGAATACAATGAGAGCATGGGTTACCCGGATAAACTTTGCAATCAATACAGAGTACTTTTTTATTCTTTATCATTTCATTCTTGCAATATTTATCGGTATGGAGCTACAAAGGATATGTTTTTGTATGTTCCCCTTGTTAAGATCTCCAAGTGCTTCCCAATTCAAAAGTTTCAAAGGTACATTTAATGTCAGGGAAATGTATACAATATACATCCTGAAATGCTTTTTCTTCGCAACCATCCACAAAAACAGAGGAGTGCCCCAAAGAATGAATGACAGTTAAATATTGGAACCTCAAAGTCCCCCCAACACCCTTCCTTATCTCCCACACGTAAGCAGCAGCAAGCAATGATCCCCCCCACCGGCAAAAGAAAAGCATCAGCACCCACCACCGAGCACTCAAGCGTGCAGCAAAGCAACAGCAAAAACACAGACTTGCAGTACCCCAAAGCCTACTTGTTCACCCGGTATTCAACATACCACAGGCTCTCACACTTTCTCTCCCTAATAAGGGAGAAAGAGATGTCTCCGTTTCACAGCGAGAGGAGAGACATAACAGACAACTCACTGGTTTATGATGTGAAAAGTCCGTTGTGTCACTTTTTCTGAGTTCCGTCTCCAGAGATCTCGAGTCTCTAGGCACACAGCCTTAGATCTTCCATCTCCCACGACACACCAATCTCCTGCCCAGACACCGACCTTCGATCCACCCATCTCCAGAGCCATGAGATCTCGGCCCTCCAAAGGCGAGCTGAGCTCTTAGGTCGCGCCCTTGGCGTGCCAAATAACGACCAGTCGTGAAACCCCGAGAGCGGGTCCCATGCCCGCAAAGAACCATTGTCAGCGTGCAACTCCAGGTCAGGGTATTCGAAAGAACCCTGAAAGGGTAAAATAGAGATATTAAAGATGGAAATAGAGCTTGTGGGTCGGGAAACTCCTTCCAGGTGGAATAACTCCATTATGTCTGGCCAGTTTCTCCATCTTAGAGAACAAGCAACATTTGACATTGTGTGAGTGCTTTCACAGTGGAGATGAAATTCCATAAAATTAGTGATCAATTACAGTTACTGTAAACTCGAGCTGAGAGTTTTCACCATTAAGACGGTATAATATATTCTAAAAAGGACTCTGGGGAGCAGTGGAAATTGGTAACATTTTGAAATAAATAATATAGGCATATGATGATTTCATCATAACTTGTAAATCTGTTGTAGGTTTTAAATAACGTGATAAAACTGCTTATGAAGTGAAGGTTTATATTCCATAATCCAGCAATGGGTCATAAAAAATAAGGAACAGTATGGATAGTAGGTTAATGTACAACTAGCCTTTTATTATCTTTTGACATGTTTACAATTGTTAGGAGACATGAGAACAATTAAAGGGAATGTGTGTTTCAATGTGCTAAGCTTCTAAAAAAGGTTCTGCAGATCCCTACGTTCTGATCATTGTCACTCTGACTTCATTAGGATGTCACACATCACAAGGCTGTGACAATAAGTCCATTGGTGAGTTTGAAGGTTTAAGCAAATTAGATAGGAATAGCTCTCTGATTCTGTGGTTACAATTTTCTCCTGAGTATTCAGCAAATCTTTTTAATGAGGAGCCAAGCTCAGTGGTAGAGTCGTGCCTCAAAATAAATGACTCACATTCCCCCCCCATTTAATTATTGTGATCTTTGCTCAGCTGTCATTTATCTGTCTCTTTCACACTCCCTGTGCTGATCATTAATGTCATAAAAATAAACAGACTTCATCAGGCAGGGAGTGATTGTGTTGTAAGTCATCATAACTGTCACATTGGAGCTTTGCTGAAGTTAGATTTGGGCAGAGTATTCCTATAAATTTATTAAACTAATTTGGCAAAAAGAGCATTCTTTTGGAGTGCATTTGGGGATTGGGAGAGTTACTGTTTATTTTTGCAAGGCTTTTTAACAGAATTGCAGATTATGGAGCCCACCAGCACTATCTGCCTTCACACATAACATTTACGGTTGCTTGGATGTGCAGGTCACTTACGATCTACAATCTGTAGAATACTGTTAATCCATTTACATATTTGTGCCAGTCAAACACCAGGAGTGTTATGTGGGCACTTTGTTTTACACCACTTAGATTATGTCATCGTTTTAGGATTAGGATGGTTGAGGTCCCAGATTATAACCCCATCCAGTGAATGACAACCATAAACCACACACCACAGAAAATGAGCCCATTTTATCTGAAGCAGCTCTGCCAAAAGGTTTTCCAACTAGCCCCACACTCTTGCTGTCTCCCTATAGTCCTACAAATATCCAGTCTATTCTCATTGTCCTTTCCTGTGCTATCCAAAGCATAACGAGTAATAAAAATAATAAATCCTCACTAGTAACCTCCTGCTTATTTTTTTTCTCTCTGTCGCCTTGGGTCTTCAGGGAAGTAATGAGAGATGTATTAGAACTGACAATGTAAAGCACTGAGTGAGTCATTGTACCCAAGCTGCAATCTGCTGCTGTTACACAAGCCTTTTAGTGGCAGTTCCAAGCAGCTCTTGACCATTCTTGGCCAGATTGTCTCTGGAGTGGATGGGGTGCGGCATTGGGGATGGCCAGGGTGTGCTTCAGAAGACAGGGAGCTCAAGAGTTTCAATCCAGTAATAAAAACCGGTTGGCATGGTAGTTTTACAGTGCCAGCAACGTGATCAACAACCAAGGTTCAATTCCTGCCACCGTTGGTAAAGGAGCTTGTGTGTTCTGCCCGTGACTGTATGTGTTTCCTCAGCATGTTCTGGTTTTCTCCCACATTCTAAAGGTATGTGAGTTGAGGTTAGTAAGTTGTCGCCACGCTATGTTGACGCCAGAAGCTTGGCGACACTTGCGGGCTACCTCAGCACTCATCCTCAGATTGTGTTGGTCAGTGACATAGATGGCATATTTCTCTGCATGCTTTGACGTTTCAATGTATATACAGGTTTCCCCTGCCATCCGAAGGTAGAGCGTTGCTATGAAACGGTTCGTAAGCCGAAATGTCGTAAAGCGAAGAAGCAAATACCATTTATTCATATGGGAAAATTTTGTGAGCGTTCGCAGACCCAAAAATAACCTACCAAATCATGCCAAATAACACATAAAACCTAAAATAACAGTAACACATAGTAAAAGCAGGAATGATATGATAAATACACAGCCTATATAAAGTAGAAATACTTTTCCACAATCATTATTGCACTGTTCTCCGTAGCGAAAATCGCACGCAAGCGCCGTCGGCAGAAAATCTCACGCAAGCCTTCTCCAGTAACCTTTAAGCTATGAAGCTGCCAAATCATACCAAATAACACGTAAAAATACACAGCCTATGTAAAGTAGAAATAATGTATGTACAGTGAATCGGGAATCGGGAAGACAGCGCCGAGCACACTGATGATGGTGTGTTAGACTTGTCGGAGTTTGGGTGGTGCAGTGGCCCCCACCCTCCGGGCCGCTGAGCGATACACTGCTGTGAAGAACGCAGGGGTCCAGCGGTAGCCAGGAGGTACACAGCACATCTTTAAGAAAAAAGCCGAAACAAACATGCTAATTAATTAGGTGCCGCCTGTAATTGTCAGCCCAGATCAGTGCCGGTTTCCAATTGCATCGTCTGATCTGGGCCGACAATTACGTGTTGGCGGCACCTAATTAATTAGCATGTTTATTTCGGCTTTTTTCTTAAAGGTGTGCTGTGTGCCTCCCGGCTACCTTTGCATTCTCCGTGAATCGGTATCTGTCCGCGGCCTGGGTGTTGGGGTGGTGGGACACTGGGGTGTCACCTCGTCGCCTGTTTCCACTAGAGCAGGCAGCTCATCTCCTCCTATCTCTGCCCGCCTCGATGTCGAAGGTCGAGGTTCGTCGTCTGCTGTGGCTGATGTGGAAGGCTTGCTTGACTGCTGAGCCTCGCGCATTTTTCTATCACACAGTTCTTTAATAAGGACTCAAACCATCCTGCAAATATCCCCTAAACCAACGTACCCTTTCAAAATTAAAGTCGTACCTTATCGTTACTCATTCGGTTTCCATTGTTATCCTTTTTTCTTCCAATTGCATCAGCTCTTCATTTGTCAGTTCTTGGTGATGGGATGCCAAAACCTCTTCAACATCATGTTCGTCAGCTTCCACAAGCCAAACTCACGTTGTCCTTACTTCGTTCACCACGATCAAAACGCTTAATTATGTCCAGTTTTACTGTAAGTGTAACACCCTTACGAGCTCTTTCAGACTTTTCCGATACCATAGAACTCATCTTGCAAACGGCTGCTCACAGGCACATGTTAAAGCAAAGCAGTTCCGAATCCGGGGGAGAGCGGCTGCTCGGGGCGCGCTGCCTTTTATCGCGCGCTGAATTTTTTTTTCGTAACAGTGAAAACACCTCCTGAAAGCAAAAGCAGGGTACTAATGTAGGTCTTTCGTAACAGTGAGGTTTCGTAAAGTGAACGTTCGAAAAGCGGGGGACACCTGTATGACAAATAAAGCTAATCTTCATCTTAAAAAAGGAATAAAAATTAAAAAGAAACTACAAATGCTGGAAATTACAGAAAATGACAGAAACACCTATCAGGTCAGGCAGTATTTGTGTTAACATTTCAGGATCTGGTAGAGAGACAACAATTTAGAGAATGTAGCGGGGGGGGGGGGGACAGGTAGAACAAAGGGAATATATCTGATAGGCTGAGTCAAATGAGTTCATGTGCAGGTAAGTATTATTTAGAAGCACTTTATGCTTCTTTGTCAATGTAAAATGTTACAAAAAATAAACTGTAGGACGTGGCCAGCAAGCAAGGCTATACAAGTGGAAAAAGAAAAAAAATGAGCCAAAATGATGATAGGCAGCAATGGCTGATACAGACAGAAAGTTAAAGAATTCAGTGTTGCGTCTGGAAGGTCTCAATGCGCCCCGATGAAAGATGAGGTGTTGTTCTCAAAGTTTGCTTTGGGTCTGATTATAACAAAGGAGGAGACCACAGGCAGAAATATGTGAATGTGAATTCAAGTGCCAGGCATCTGTGGGCTGAGTACAGATGCTCCGCAAAGCATCCACCTCAGTCTATGCTTGATTTCTCCATTGTCATGGAGCCCATATTGTGAACACTGAAATCAGGATACTAGATTGATAGAACTGCAGGCGAATCACTGCTTTGTTAGGAATGATCTTTTAGATCACTGGATGGTGAGAAGTGAAAAAATGAAACGATAGAATTTGCACCTCCTTTGGTGGCTGTGAGGAGATGCCATAAGATAGGGAGTGGTCAGTGGGAACAGAAAGGTATACCAGGGAATTGTGAAGAAAATGATCTCTTCAAAAAGCTGAAAGGGAGAGGAGGGGAAAATGTGTCTGGAAGTGGAATCTTGTCATATGCTTTATATGTCACATGTACTTCAAATCATACATTAAATGTGCCTTTTGCGTTTACAACCATCTCAGTCCGAGGCTATGCTGGGGGGCTGCGGGGGGAGCCGACAAGTGTCACCATGCTTCCAGCGTGAACATAGAATGCCTACAACTGGTGGAAATCGTGAAGGCTGGTCCACTGAAAGCAGAAACTAGTGGGACAAAATGCAAGGACCAAGAGAACTGTCCAGGAGGAAGGAGGATAAGAGAGAGATGAAGCCGTAGATGAAAGACCGAGAGTAATGTACAGATATGTTCAAAGATTCAAAGTGACATCAGGGGACATAAATCACAAAGGCATATTAAGTGGAATACCAAGTCAAACTATTGCAGACCCAGACTGCATGTGTTCAACTCAAGTAGAGGAAAATTTGGGCAGCATGATATGTTGGTCAAAACTTCAGAGAGAGATTGGGAGATACCAGCTCCTGTTGTGGCCCAGAAGATATCTTCAATCAAGCCTTGGACGATGAACAATGCCATTTGCCCACATTACAGACTCTGTATGCTGAAATGGCAAAGGTCATGGTCTTTAGTTGTATGTCAACCAACCATATCTGTAATTAAATAGGGTAAAGAACACCCGTACCAGCAGCAGAAACAATCGGCACCCAGACAGAGCTTTATTCACAAGCCAGTTTGCCTTCCGGCATGAAGTTGTCACCCAAAACATTTCAGACCATCACAGCCAAGATGTCAAATGTCAATGGAGTGAATTTTGGAAGCAGAGTTATATGTGCTGAGCCTAGTATAAAGCCTGTTTTGTGCTACTGATGTGTGTGAACTTATCAAAGCAAATACTCTATTAAAACTGATCTTTCACAGGTGCAATAGGAACTCTCCTGTTACCTGTATATATTGACATTCTAGACGCTAAGTTAAGTGACTTCCCCTGTGAAAACTGCAATAAGATAGATATTAAAGCTTCTTACAAATGTTTCTGGTAATGGTATTCTTATCTGTATTCAATGTTGCTCTTCAGTATGGGATAGCACCCAAGATTTAATCTTTCTACATTCTTGTTCCCACTATAATTATTTTATCTTCCTGCTGAAGCTACAGAAACCAAGATTTAACAGCTTTGCCAAATCTGGTATCTCATGTTGGTGTCCTTCTAGTACCTGCAAAGCTTAAGTGTGAATGTTGGTGGGTTGTTTGACTGTGCAAAACATCACAAGCATGCCCTTTCCCAAGAGTGTGCACACAATCACTTTCCTTATGGTGAATGAACCTTTTGCTAAAACTGACAATAAAAACATCACATTGGATATAAAATTAATGCTTAGTATTTCACTGTTAGAAATAAGTATAATGAAACAAGTAGTGACTGTTATTTAAGTTTAGCACAGAATAATTAGGGCAGAGTTACAACCTTCAGCCAGTTATAGTTCAGAATAAAGGAATGATTATATTTACAGTGATTTGTTCTGACAGCAGCTCCGTGGGAACAAAATTCACTTCCTGAATTTTAAGTTTAAGCTTGCTCATGCAGCTACATGAGAGTGGGGAGCTCATCCAGCCACCTGGGTGAGATGAGAGATGTCAACTCAGACTGCGTGATGTTTACCGTGTATACGTAATTGTGGGTTAATTCTACTTGGTGAAAGCAATGCAGATAAGATCTAGACATGCTTTCCTGGAGTTGTTCTCAAATTAGCATTAATAAAATCACAGCTTGGTTATTAGAGCTCCAGTTTTATTTTTGTTTGCAAATATTAATAAATTTCAGTCAGTGGCTGAGATTATGAGTGTGTCAGTACTGGGAAGGAATAGAGGGGAGGTTTGTTCACTAAAGCATGAGGCACATAGGGAGAACAATTGGATCCAAAGCCACAACCAAAGCATTTGTTACACTATCATAATATATTACCTGTAGTTTGTGTATATGTGTGTTGCTGAAAGCATAGACATTTAGACAGAGGTAGTATTATAATTAGAACCTCCTCGAGTGATGGCAGTAACTCTCAGCTAAGCAGTGGTGTTTGGTACAACAATATATCAAGAATTATACCATATGATACACTCCTTCCTTGAAGGCATCTTAAACTTATGAAACCTGCGCTGAGAATATTTTTTATTATTTATTTAGAGATACAGTATGGTAACGGACCCTTTCAGCTCAACAAGCCCACGCCAGCCAATTACACCCATGTGACCAATTAACCTACTGACCCACACGTCTGTGGAATGTGGGAGGAAACTGGAGCCCCTGGATGAAATCCATACAGTCATGAGGAGAACGTACAAACCAATTATGGATTCTGTTGGAATTGAACATGGATTGCTGGTGTGGTAATAGTGTTATGCTAACTGCTACACTACCATGCTGCCCTCTTTAAAAAAAAGCTATTCTCCTTTACAAGGAAGAACTGCGTTAATTAGCTTTCTTTTATTTAGGCAAATGATCATTTTGCTACAATTGCCAGTAAAAATATTGCATTGCACATAAACTGGGACCCTTGGTGTTCGTGTATTAACCACTTACAGGATGACAGGAGTCCCCAAGTGGAATGCCGAACATATGGTGCACATCATTGGCCATCACCATGTATGTCTTGGCTCATCCATCAGTATATCACACGCACAAAGGATCCAAGAGTAAAATCCTAAGCTTTGTGCAACTCATGCAATAAGTCTCTGAGTTTCTAGTACATCTTATTTTCCTGAGTTTGAATTTTCATTTTGTGCACAAAAATGCAGTAATACCCAATCGTGCTGCTGAGCAAAGTTACACAATGGAGTGGGGGGGGGGCTTACAGATTTTCATATGCATACACAGTATAGTTCTCAAAAATCTTTTGATTCCTTCAAGAGTTTCAGATGTTCCTACATGAAGTCTTGTCTTTAGCCTTTCCTATTGAATTCCAGACATTCTCTCTTCTCACCTCTTCTATTGGACAGAAGATACAAAAGCCTGAAAGCACATACCACCAGGCTCGAGGACAGCTTCTATCCCACAGGTATCAGACTCTTGAAGGGACCTCTTGTATGATAAGATGGTCTGTTGGACACACAACCTACCTTGCTACGATCTTGCACATTATTGTTTACCTGCACTGTGCTCTTTTGGTAGATTTTACACTTTATTCTGCATTATTACTGTTTTACCTTGTTCTAGCTCAATGCACTGGGTAATGAGTTGATCTGTATGAACAGTATGATAAACCTTTCACTGTATCTTGGTACATATGACAATAATAAACTAATATTTGAGGTATTACACTGTGATTTTCTCCATCAAGTTTTACATCCTGTCTAATAATAACCTTGAGTGGTTCTTAGGCAGATAGGGTGAATGCCGATAGTCTTTTTACTATGTTTTGTTGAGTTATCGAGAATTAGAGGGTGTAAGTTTAAGGTGAGGAGGCAGAGATTTAGTAGGAACCTAAGGGGCAATTATTTCATGAGTGGGAATTTTTACACTCAGAAGGAGGTGAGAACGTGGATCGAGCTGCCAGAGGAAGTGGTAGAGGCAGGTACATTAACACCATTTCGAATCACAGAATAGTGGAACACTACAGTACAGAAACAGGCCTTTCAGTCCATCTTGTCCATGCAAGACTATTAATCTGCCTAATCCTATTACCAGCACCCAGACTCTGTATGCTGAAATGGCAAAAGTCATGATCTTTAGTTGTGTGTCAACCAACCATATCTGTAATTAAATAAAGAACACCCGTACCAGCAGCAGAAACAATCAGCACGCAGACAGAGGTTTATTCACTGCCAATTTGCCTTCCGGCATGAAGTTGTCACCCAAGACATTTCAGATCATCACAGCCAAGATGTCAAATGTCAATGGGGTGAATTTTGGAAGCAGAGTTATATGTGCTGAGCCTAGTATAAAGCCTGTTTCGTGCTACTGATGTGGCATGCCCCTCCCATTCATATACTTATCCAAATTTCTCTTAACTGCTGAAATTGAAGCCACATCCACCACTTCCACTGGCAGCTCATTCTACACTCTCACTGCCCTCTGAGTGAAGAAATTCCCCTCAGGTTCCCCTTAAACATTTCAGCTTCACTCTTAACCAATGACCTCTAGCTCTAGTCTCACCCAACCCAGATATCCCACCTCTCTTGGAAATTCCAGGAGTCTCTCGCATATTGATAGCAGCTCCCTGACGCCCGGAAATTATACAATATCCCAGAAAGCGATTTTTTTGAGCGGGAGAGGGAGAGTGAGAAGGACAGTGAGAGCGAGCATCCTGATTGATCTCTAAGTAGACCTATCAGTTTTCTCTCTGGGCGGGCTTTACAGTCGACCTCAAAAATAATGACAGTGTTGCTCGCTGCACTGTTTGCAACAGTGACTCTTCTATTGCCCATGGTGAGTTAAAATGTAAAAGACATGTTGAGGTGAGTTTAACAGGTGTCATTCGTTCATTAGCATAGCTAACATTATTTAAACTAGCTGGCTAGCTGCTAAGGAGCTACTCTATTGATGTCCTATGTGATGAGGCCAAACTTTCTGTAGACTTGCTTAAAGTTGTAATAGAATAAACATGATAACTTAAGTACATATTTTAATGTCACATTTTCCGCATATACCCAACTTGGTTTACAGATTAGACAAAAATCACTAAACAGAGTATTACATACACCCTTGGAGGTTGACCGGCAGTGGGGGGGGGGTGATATGGGGTTGTGGGGGGTTGGGGTGCTACCTCCCTGACATGGTGGTGCTACCTCCCTGAAATGAGTTTTTGCAGGGTGGGATGTCTGCCAACCTCAGTGGAAAAAGCCTGCTTGCACTGACCCTATTTATACCCCTCATAATTTTGTATACTTCTAACAAATCTCCCCTCAATCTTCTATGCTCCAGGGAATAAAGTCCGAGCCTATTCAGCCTTTCCCTATAACTCAGGTCCTCCAGTCCCGGGAACATGCTTGTAAATTTTCTCTCTACTCTTTCAATCTTATTTACATCTTTCCTGTAGGCAGGTGACCAAAACTGCACACAATACTCCAAATTAGGCCTCACCAATGTCTTATAAAACTTCAATATAACATCCCATCTCCTGTACTCAATACTTTGATTTATGAAGGCCAATGTGCCAAAAGCTTTCTTAACAACCCTATCTACCTGTGATGCCATTTTCAAGGAGTTATGGACCCGTATTCCTAGATTCCTCTGTTGTACCATACACCTCAATGCCCCACCACTCACTGTGTGTATCCTACCCTGGTTTGTCCTCTCAAAATACAACACCTCACACTTGGCTGCATTAAATTCTATCTGGCCTTTTTCGAGCTGGTCCAGATTCCACTGCAAGCTTTGATAGTTTTCCTCGCTGTCCACTATACCACCCCACCTCCCACCTGTCCACATTTTGGTGTCATCCACAAATCTGCTGATCCAGTTTACTATATTATCATCCAGATTGTTGATATAGATGACAACCAACAACGGACCCAGAACCAATCCCTGCAGCACTCCACGAGTCACAAGCCTCCAGTCAGAGAGGCAACCATCCACTACCACTCTCTGGCTTCTACCACGGAGCCAACGTAGAGAGATACAATTTGGGTAACTAGAGAAATTGGGTGTTTCTGACTTACAGAGAAATCAGCTGAGCCCTTCTCAAGAACAGAGCCCTTGCTTTTCACAGGGACTGCCTGTAGGTTACTCTGTGGTCTGATGTAAAGGTTTCCAGAGGCTGATGGTGCAAAAATTGCCACAAAGATCTTAAGAAATACATGTAATTCCCAGTATTCTAATCAGTAGTTATTTCTCAGTTAACTTTTCTAGAAACAGTCTATCCAGTGATTTTCACATTTCTTTCTGTGCATAACTGTGACTACAGTTTAAGGACACCTCATTGGATATGAATTGCCTTGGGACATTTTGAAATGGATGTGATCTAAACTATAGAAGCTCAAATTTTAATTTCTTGTCTCAGCATAAACATCCATCCATCGGCCAGCAAAACTGTTTTCACTGAAATATTGGCATTTTCTATCAGATAGCAGCACTTCCGCATCATTTATTAAAATACAGAACTGGTGCAGTGTGATGACAACCAGACATCCTGCTAAGGACTATTGTAATGAGCACTTGAAATGGAAGGCTACAAAATGAGTGTTGGGAAATGGGATTAATACAGATGGATACTTGAGGGCTGGCATAGACAGGGACCAAAGAATCTGTTTACATTCTAAGATCAGCACCAACTGGAAGGACTGAATAGCCAAATACACAGTATGTTGTGATATTTTGTGCTTTCACACTCACCTTATTAGGTCACTTTTATCATGGTTCATTCTTTGCTACGCAGGTATGATGCACAAAAAAAAAACGAAAGCATAAAAATGTCAATAATGCTTTCACTTGTTAGGAAAGTTTCCAACAGCAACAGTTCAAAGAGCTTATTAAAAGTGCTCATCAAGATATTCCTTAAATATTGCGAGAAAACTTACAGTCATCACCCCTGAAAGTACATTCCAGATTTCAACCATTCTCTGGGTGAAAAGGCAATTTATCAAATTGTTTCTAAATCTCTCATCTCAGCTCTTCTGATCATAGAGAAAGTTCTGCTCTCGGGAAAGTTTTTCATTACCTATCCTATAATTAAACATTATAATTTTGCGTACCTTAATCAGGTTACCTGTCAGCCTTGTCCACTCCAAGTCAGATATCCTGTATGCCTTCCTAACTACAAACATACCTGAACTACTGCCTTCAGAATTCCTGGACACCTACACTAAGGTATTCTGTTTCTTTTTTATGGTCCATACAAGCCTCTTCCAGCCCTACTCCACAGACTGCAGATGTTGGAATTCTGACCTGTTTATCACTCTACATGTGCAGCCTGATCTTCTGTTTCCACATTTTCCTTTTATGATTCCTGCTTCATCTCATGTAGTGAGCATATCAAGATTTTTATTTAGGTGAAACCCATTTTTTGTTCATAATTGTTGCTGCCTTTCCTAACGAATTTAAAGTATGAATTGAATTTATGAAAAGGAGCACTTGCCCATGTGATATCATTTACCTGATGTGGAACCAGAACAACAATACATCAAGTTGCTAAAGCCATAATCAAAAGCTCAACTAGTTTCCAAGGTTAATTTCTCTGAAAGCCGTATCAATAAATGAAAAACAATCTACGTTCTAAACCTATTCTGGTATCTGTCCCCCACTTTTCCTTCACTACATCGACGACTGCATTGGCGCTGCTTCCTGCACGCATGCAGAACTCGTTGACTTCATTAACTTTGCCTCCAACTTTCACTCTGCCCTCAAGTTTACCTGGTCCATTTCCAACACCTCCCTCCCCTTTCTAGATCCTCTGTCTCTATCTCTGGAGGCAGCTTATCCACTGATGTCTACTATAAGCCTACTGACTCTCACAGCTATCTGGACTATTCCTCTTCTCACCCTGTCTCTTGCAAAAATGCCATCCCCTTCTCGTAATTCCTCCGTCTCCACTGCATCTGCTCTCAGGATGAGGCTTTTCATTCCAGGATGAGGAAGATGTCCTCCTTTTTTAAAGAAAGGGGCTTCCCTTCTTCCACCATCAACTCTGTCAAACGCATCTCCCCCATTTCACGCTCATCTGCTCTCACTCCATCCTCCTGCCACCCCACTAGGAATAGGGTTCCCCCGGTCCTCACCTACCACCCCACCAGCCTCCGGGTCCAACATATTATTCTCCGTAACTTCCGCCACCTCCAACGGGATCCCACCACTAAGCACATATTTCCCTCCGCCCCTCTCTCTGCTTTCCGCAGGGATCGCTCCCTACGCGACTCCCTTGTCCATTCGTCCCCCCCATCCCTCCCCACCGATCTCCCTCCTGGCACTTATCCTTGTAAGCGGAACAAGTGCTACACATGCCCTTACACTTCCTCCCTCACTACCATTCAGGGCCCCAGACAGTCCTTCCAGGTGAGGCGACACTTCACCTGTGAGTCGGCTGGGGTGATATACTGTGTCCGGTGCTCCCGATGTGGCCTTCTATATATTGGTGAGACCTGACGCAGACTGGGAGATCGTTTCGCTGAACACCTACGCTCTGTCCGCCAGAGAAAGTAGGATCTCCCAGTGGCCACACATTTTAATTCCACGTCCCATTCCCATTCTGATATGGCTATCCACGGCCTCCTCTACTATAAAGATGAAGCCACATTCAGGTTGGAGGAACGACACCTTATATTCCGTCTGGGTAGCCTCCAACCTGATGGCATGAACATTGACTTCTCTAACTTCTTAGTTAATGCCCCACCTCCCCCTCATACCCCATGTGTTATTTATTTATTTATATACACACATTATTTTTTTCTCTCTCCTTTTTCTCCCTCTGTCCTTCTCACTATACCCCTTGCCCATCCTCTGGGCTTCTCCCCTCCCCCTTGTCTTTCTCCCTAGGCCTCCTGTCCCATGATCCTCTCATATTCCTTTTGCCAATCACCTGTCCAGCTCTTGGCTCCATCCCTCCCCCTCCTGTCTTCTCCTATCATTTTGGATCTGCATCTCCCACTTTCAAATCTCTTACTAGCTCTTCTTTCAGTTAGTCCTGACGAAGGGTCTTGGCCCGAAACGTCGACTGTACCTCTTCCTAGAAATGCTGCCTGGCCTGCTGCGTTCACCAGCAACTTTTATGTGTGTTGCTTGAAATTCCAGCGTCTGCAGATTTCCTCGTGTTTGTGAGTGAAAAACCACAATCAGTTCTCTGTTTTGGAGTGTGTACCTACACTGGTGTTCTATGTAAGGCATCTTGCTTTGATAAGCAGAAAGACAGATAAACATGAAATTATGTGAGGAACAATTCATTTTATTGGAATCATTTATATAATTAAAATGGATGTTGGCTTATAGATAACTTTTCATATCCTATATTGTTATCAGTAAAGATAATGCTATTAATTGTAGAAGAAGTGGATAAGTTAAATCTCCCAGCATCTACCGCATGTGGTTTTAATTTGTTTAATGTTAATTAATGATAGGGTTAATCTGTGATTTCAGTTCAGCTGGTTGCAGGGGTGTTTGCCATTATGTGGATGAGCTTTGTCACTCACAAGTGGGAAAGCCCACGTCATTTCCATTCACTGCTTGTGGATATACTGCTTTAGCTATTTGAATGGCCGTAATCGCACATGAGGGTGAGCAAGTAGCCAGCCCTACCCTACCAAGTGTACCTTTCTTGTGCTTGAGTGCTTGAGGCAGCTCTTGTGACCTCTCTGCTGGGCTTGTACTTTGACTGTGATTTAATGTTCTTCTGAAGTTTCCTTACTGCTAGGACAGCACAGCAGCCAGAAACACGCAGAAACCACTTTGACATTCCTCAGCATGCCATGTAATAACTCTTACTTTCTCTTGAGTCTCTTGTCATTATTTTTGGCCCAGACCTTATCCATTTCCTTTCTCCTACTATATTACATCATTGCTCTATATTTTTTTCTTTCATAATGAATTGAAAAAGCAGGACAGAACTGTTTTAACATGTCTGTAGCATTGAAGCCAGAAAAGACTCTGTATCTGGGAACTATCCTGAAACAACACTTCTCAGAGCACTTGCTGTGTTCTAGCAAATCTATTCCACTCCCTTATGAATATAATATTATTAGTTCCCAGTGTGTCCTGGGCAGACTGCATTCTCAGCCTCTATAGAGTCTTTATACGCCATCATTCTGAATTTGACACTTTGTAGCAAGATTTGGTGATTGTGTTCAACATCTGGCCCACTGCTTTTAGTTCCTGCCTCCACTAACGTGGTCTGGATACAGAAGGCTGATTGAACTGACCCTCCACATCCAGTGAGGCGTAGTTAGGCCTCAGGGGCAAGTAGCCTCGAGCAATTACTGTGAGGACCCGCTCTTTAACTCTGTCATGACCTTTGACAAAGGGATGGAGGGTGGCACTTCTCCTTCAAAGACAGTGAATTATTTCAAACAATTTTTGTGATGTTCAGAAATGTTTAAAATTTTAAATTGTTGTAAATAATTAAAGTAAATCAATTATATTGAAATAAACCAAAATATATAAAATAGTTAAAGCTCACAGAACACCAAACAGTAAATGGTACAATGGTGCGCTGAACCAATTAACCATGAAACAATTATAAATATTAAAATAACACAGCTGAAAGATAACAGTTGACCTTCTAATCTCTGGAAAGGGATGCTCCAGTCTGGTTAATAGGGATTCTGATCCTATGCCTGGTCGGACTGCTATAGGATAAGGGAGACAGGTTGCCCATTGTAATACTGGGAGTCCTGATGTGATGAAGCTCCATTGCTGGATATCACATGGACTCTAGCAATGGTGTGGTGTCACTGTATCTTGTGGACTGCAGGAAAACAAAAAGGTGGTCTACCACCATCTTATCATGTGTATTAAGGGATGGGCCTTAAATGCAGCACTCATCCTTGTGTGTGTTGTTAATACAAACACTGCATTTCTCTGTATGTTTTGATGTACATGTGATACATAAATCTGAATATAAATATGAGTCTGTGTATGCATACTTGGATACTTTTTTCAGACTTGCATCATCTACTGTATTTTACTATTGTGCTTAATACATTTGATATTAATCGCTCATCTTTGATTGACTCTGTTTCAGCTAGAATTTTGGGTAGGGAGCTCCAGGTTGTTGACTCTACAACCATAAGATCTTAAGCCCATAAGATATAGGAGCAGAATTCGGCCATTTGGCCCATTGAGTCTGCTCCACCATTCAATCATGGCTAATTTATTATCCCTCTCAACCCCATTCTACTGCTTTCTCCCTGTAATGTTTGACACCCTTACTAATCACGAACCTATGAACCTCTGTTTAAATATACCCAATGACTTGGCCTTCACAGTCTTCTGTGGCAATGAATTCCACAGATTCACCACTCTCAGGCTAAAGAAATTCCTCCTCATCTCTGTTCTAAATGGACGTCCTTGTATTCTGAAGTTGTGTCCTCTAGTCCTAGACCCTCCCACTATTGGAAACATCCTCTCCACATCCACTCTATCTAAGCCTTTCAATATTCAATATGCTTCAATAAGATTTCCTCCTCATTCTTTAATGACAATGGAGGAGAGAAAATAAACAAGAGAACTTAAAGTTAATTTTGTAGCCTCCTAATGTTGTAATCTTCTACCCTTGCTCTTCTCTGTGATAAATGCTGCAGATTTGAGAGATGCTTTTAAAGAAGCCTTGGTGGGTCAACACAGTGCATTTTGTAGATGGTGGGCTTCTGCTTTAGGGTGCATGGATGATACATATTAGGTTGCTTTGCCTGGTGTCAAAGATGAACTTCATTACACTGAAGCCCATGAAAATCAAGATATTGCAGATATTGGAAAACTGAAAGAAGTATAACCTGCTGAGTGTTTCTGGCTTTTGAGGTACAAAGTCTACATTGTACTAGTATTAGGACTGCCCAAAGTCCTACAGACGAATATAGAGTTACAAAATGGATTCATGTATCTCTCTCTGAGCATGAGTGCCATACAGCAGCAATACTGAGTTGACTGACCGACAAAACAAAATCAGAAACTCTTGGAATCGGTCTTCAGGAAGGACAGCACAGAAAATGCTGGAGGAACTCAGCAGGTCAGGCAGCTCTATTGAAGGAAATAGAAAGTCAGGTTGAAACATTTTAAAGATAGAGGGGAGGTAGCCAATATAAGGAGGTGGAAGGGAGAGGTGAAACCCTGTTCCACCCTTTCCTTCCACCATTTTATCCTGTCTGCCTTCCCTCTGTCCGGATAGAAAGTCTCAACCTGAAACAATGACTCTCCATTGCCCTTCGTAGATTCTGCCTGACTCACCTAGTTCCTCCACTGTTTTGTGTGCTCACTTCCTGCATCTGCAGTTGCTTGTGTCTTCAGGACAGATAAACCTGCTTGAGAAAGAGAGAGAAAAAAATAATCCTGTGGGTTGATTGCCTCTCATCAAGGCTCATCCTCGTATTCAGAGTGTTACTTGAAGTTCAGATCTACAGCATCTGAATCAGTTTTCTTTTGCCTGCCCAGTGAGTTATTGGAAATACTAATCTTTGTTTCCAAATAGATGAAAAAGGGGGGAATTAGATGGCACAAATAAATGGATAATGTGTAGGATGGCCAGTGGAAAGACCGTATTTAGTTGATATGTGAGAGGTGATGTGATAACAGAATTGAAAGATGTTTTTCTTCCCCCCCAAGTGGCTTGATAATAACCAGTCGTGGTTTCCAGCCTTATCTCATCGCTCTTGTCATGGTCTCACAAGGACTAAAATCCCTGTGAATTGCTCACAGTAATTCAATTGTTCTGCGCAGAATAATTTAATCAATTACAAAGAGGGAATTCTTACTTGAGAAATGAGCTCCAAGGCATAAATTAGAGAAGCATGAATTCAGCATTTATTCAGCACAGAGGGGGAGGGAAGGACTTCCTTTCCCGTCTGCCAGGATCTCACAGATTGCCCATAGAACAGTTCTTTTTGCCCATTTTATACTTGCATTGTGCTGTTGCATTGCTGGCAAATCTGCAGCCGACTCATAGCAACGTGCCCAGTGTAAACCAGGCTTGCTGGGGGTGGGGGGCAGTGGTGGCTAGTGACTCATTTACAGTACTGTGCAGAAAACAGTCTTAGGCACATAAATATAGCTCGGGTGCTCAAGATGCTTGCACTGTACTGTATTTGTCAACATGGAGCGGAGAGCGAGCTTATAAATCTTGCGGGAGCAAAGGATGTTGGGAGTGGTGGGGGTGGAGCGTTGCGTGAAGGGTGTGGGACAGGTGGCAGAGAAGTGCTAGGGAGGGTGCAGATTCACCCAGCCTTGAGACACCAGGCAAGGTCATTTGATTCCAAACAATTGGTTTATTGATCAATACAGAATGTCCCTCTGGTGCTTCCCACTCCCTTCCCTCTCCCTGCCCCCTTCCCACTCTCAGTCCACAATAGAGTCCCATATCAGAATCAGGTTTATCATCACTCACATATGTCATGATTTTTTTTTGGTAGCAGTACAGTGCAATACATAAAATTACTACAATACTGTGCAAAAATCTTAGGGACTCTAGCTATACATATGTGCCTAAAACTTTTGCACAGTACTGTACTTCAAATGGTTTTCAGAATAACCATTTCTAGTACTTGACCTTGGCTGTCTCTAATTTTGAACCTTCAGGTCAACATAAGCAGACCTGCCATCATGCATTCTGCTCTTCTATTCCTCACTCTGGCCTCTTACCTCTTCTCACCTGCCCCTCCTCCTTCCCTTTCTCCTGTGGTGCACTCTCCTCTCCTATCAGATCCTGATATCACCTGCCACCACTCCCCCACCACCTTTTATTCTGATGTCTTTCCCCCTTCCTTTCCAGTCCTGAGGAAGAGTCTCGGCTTGAAATGTCGACTGTTTATTCACTTTCAAAGAGCTGCCTGACTTGCTGAGTTCCTCCAGCATTTTGTGTGTCATGCATTCTCATCAGGTGATACTGTGATTTTAGAAACGTGGCTTTCACTGGTGCTATTTTATAATTGTAATCTGCTCTTTTAAAAGTCAATCCTGCTCCTCCACCACTACACCTACAGTACATCAGCCATTCCTCTCCAAAGCCCCTCAGCACCTATAACTCCACACGTACTGCCACTTTACACTTACACTCCACAACTCATACCTACACTGACACAGTCACTGTCCTACTGTGTTTTCATCTGCTCTGCTGCTAGCTAGAAGAGTTTCTCTCGCTGCAAGTCACTTTATCACTTCATCATTTCCTGTCAGAATTACCTTATGTACAGATACTCCCGCACCTAGCATCACTTTATCTGCATACAATCAGTCTAAGCTAGACTTATCTATATACGTCTGCACTCAGCAGTTAAACATAGTGTTTTATGGGATTGCTTTTGTATTTACGAGGGGTGATTGATAAGTTCGTGGCCTAAGGTAGAAGGAGATGAGTTATACAGCTCTCATTACATGCACGTGCAGTTCAACTCTGAGTGATTATGCAGAAAGTTGAAGTTAATAACTCATCTTCTTCTACCTTAGGCCATGAACTTATCAATCACCCTTGCTGTGGACCACTTTCTGGAGGTCCAAAACGTCGACTTCTACAAAGAAGGGATCCATATGCTCCATGACCGTTGGACTAAGTGTGTAAATGTAGGAAAAATAAATGTGCTAGGTTTTCTAAAATTGACTCCTTCTACCTTAGGCCATGAACTTATCAATCACTCCTCATATATTTATTGTGTATTTATGCTTATTTATACTGCATCAGATCTGGAGTAACAATCATTTCATTCCTGACACTTGTATGCTGAAGAATGACAATAAACACTCTTGAATCTTGAATCAACTTCATATTTTTCTGCTGAACCTCTCCTATGAGATTCATACATTTTATCACAAACATTTATTTGTAAGTGTGCCTTAGTATAGTGTTGATTTTAACACAGACAGGTTTTTAGCAGGGGAGATGCCAATGTTAACAAGCCAGCCATACCAGGTGACATCAGTGTTGGTGTGATTTTAGTCCAATGCCTTAGCAACAGTGATGTAACTAGACTTCTTATTTAATAGGATCCTGTCAAATTTACAAGTCTGTGTTAACTGTCTGTTCAAAAGGTTGTGTAACAATCACAGTAGTGCTATCATATTGTAGTGTAGCGGTTAATGCAATTGCTTTGCAGCGTAAGTGATCTCTGATAGGGGTTCGGTTCCCACTGCTGTCTCTAAGGATTTTGTATATTCTCCTCTTGACCGTGTGGGTTTCTCTTGTGTGCTCAGACTTCCTCCGACATTCCAAAGGCGTACAGGCTAGGGTTAGTAAGTTGTGGGCACCGGAAGCGTGGCGACACTTGTGGGCTGGCCACAGCACTATCCTAGGACTATGTTGGTCATTTATGCAAAATTATTCATTTCACTGTATGTTTCAATGTTTTGATGCACATATGACAAATAAAGCTTACCTAGAGCCAAATGACCTAAACCTGCCCCCACTTCACGTCTCTGTGTCTCATGAGGTGAGTAACTAACGTGGTTATTCTTATCTGCGCTCTGTCACAATGACATATGTCAATGCAAGCTGTGCTGAAGCAACTGACCAAGATTAATTTGAAGGCATTTCCTTTCTGTGATTCCTGTCACCAAAAGTAACAGGAGTGGCAACGTTCATATATGGCTCAAATACTCTTTGCCAGCTTTAGCTGATGGTGAAATGTACTAGTTAAATAAACTCCCTAATCCATAACCCAAGTTTTGGTGAATGATTTCTCCTTTAGCTTCTTAATATTTTTTTTGGAATTATAACATCTAATAGAAATGGACAGACTCTTTAGTTATGGCATAAGGCAAATTATTTCCTTAAGATGTCATTATTTAACTTAAACACATTCCAACTTTCAGCCTTTTGTAAACTAAATGGTTTCTGAAAAAGATCTTTAGAATGAGCTATGGCATACATAGAAGTTCTAAACAGCAGAGACACACTATTAGGTTGGAGGGACCATTTTACAGAGATCTGTTTTTAGTTTATAATCAGTTTTGTTTTGAGTGAATCAACATAGATTGTTGTATTATATGAACCACTTGTGAGTGTATAGGCGATCATATACAATTATACAGGACAATTAACATTGTAAAATGCTTTACATTGGGCATATGACATGCATTGCAGTTTGGAATTCTATGCTAGGAAAGTTGTGGGGGCTCATTTGTGGAGTAAATTCAAAATTGGTGGATTTTCGGATATTCGAAATGATTACCTTGGAGAAGTCATTTTTGGAAGACAAATGAGAGCAGGACTTTCAGAGTGAACAGTAGGACCCTGACAAGTGTTGTAGAACAGAACAACCTAGAAGTACAAGTACAGGGTTTCCTGAAAGGGACATCAGAAGTAGACAGGTTGACAAAGAAGGCTTTTGGCATGCTGGCCTTCACCAGTCAGAGCATTTAGTATAGAAATTGAGATGATATGTTGCAATTGTACAAGATATTGATGAGGCCACATTTAGAATATTGTGCAACACACACAAAATGCTTGAGGAACTCAGCAGGTATGGAAAGGAGTAAACAGTTGATGTTTCAGGCCGAGAACCAGGCCTAATGAAGCATTTTGTGTGTGTTGCTTGGATTTCCAGCATCTGCAGATTTTCTCATGTTTAGAATATTATGTTCTGTATTGGTCACCCTGCTATAGGAAAGCTGGAAAGAGTGCAGAGGAGATTACTAGGATTCAAGGGTCTGAGTTATGGAGGGAGGTTGAGAAAATCGAGACTTATTGGAGCATATGAGAATGATGTCTGATCTTATAGAGGTGTCTAGAATCATGAGAGGCATAGACAGAGTGAATGTGCACGAACTATTTCCCAGGGTTGAGTAATCAACAACTAAAGGACATAGGTTTAAGGTGAGGGGGAGAGATTTAATAGGGAATGGGACATGTATGGTGACCAGAAATGGATTTCAAATGTAGCAGCTCTGAGAGCTGAAATGTAGAGGCTGACAGTATCCGACAAGGTTTTTAGTAATGGTTTTGGTATTGAATTATTATTGGACCATGTACCAAGATACAGTGAAAAGTTTGTCTTACATACTGTTTATACAGATCAAATCATTGCATGGTGCATTGATCTAGAATGAGGTAAAACAATAACAATGCAGAATAAAGTGTAAAATCTACCAAAAGAGTGCAGTGCAGGTAAACGATAAAATGCAAGACCATAAGAGGTAGATTGTGAGGTCAAGAGTCCATCTTCTTGTACAAAAGATCCATTCAAGAGCCTGCTAACAGTGGGATAGAAGCTGCCCTTGAACCTGGTGGTATGTACTTCCAGGCTTTTGTACCTTCTGTCTAGTAGGGGAGGTGGGAAGAGAGAATGTCTGGGTTGGGTGTGGTCTTTGTTTATCTGGCTGTTTTACTGAGGCAGCAAGAAATGAGAGGTTAATGTGATAGGTAGGAATTTAGCAGCACTGGTTTTGCAAGGTGTTTCCTCTTGCTTTGTAGCCTCCAGCTTTTTGATGACATCTAGCCAATTAAGTTGGGACAATGTTGGCTATTGATATCCCTACCAGTGTGGCTTCTGGCATGTCACACACCTGCAAGAGGCAGGCATATTAATTTGTCCTGAAGTAGGTCTCAGTGTGATTTCAAATGTCTACAGCAACTATTTTGGATTTGCTTAAATGGCAAATCTGTTGTTAGAATTTCCAAAAGATGTCTGTAAATTCCTTGCAGCAATGATTGTCCCAGTCCTACTCCTCCCTTCTTCTTTTTGTTGAGACAAGCACCACAGCATAAGGAAGCGCTGCAGGAAATGGGCAATGGGTTTGATCATGATTCTAAGGATCAGAACAGAGTCAGGGACACACAGTGGACATCCTAAAACAGGCGGAGAGTCTGCTAAATTCCACAGAAACCTTCGGTCCAATTTTGTGCATGCTAAGCTTCAAAAAATGTGACTTGAGTTACTTGTGAATTGAATTGTTTTTGGAATGCGTGGTTTTTAAGTGCCAAGAATGATTCTTCTGAGCTTTTTCCTTGACAATCTAAGGCATGTAGGGATCCTCCCTTACAGATACTGAGCTTTGTTTACTGACACTGTCTGATGACAGGCTAGTTTAATGTGAGAACAAGGCTGAATCTTGATATTCCCTGTATAGTCATAGTCATACTTAATTGATCCCAGGGGAAATTGGTTTTTGTTACAGTGGCACCATAAATAATAAATAGTAATAGAACCATAAATAGTTAAATAGTAATATGTAAATTATGCCAGAAAATAAGTCCAGGACCTGCCTATTGGCTCAGGGTGTCTGACCAAGCTTTATGGTACCTGCATTAGCATTAACTATTTCAGCAGGAGATTAGAAGAGTTCTGCAGTAATCTAGAATGTGTGCCTAGCAGGAAGCATGTTTCCTTATACAGTACTAATACAGTAGGGCAATCTTATATGTTCTGTGTTTTCTCTACTCTTCTGGGTCTTCACTGGTCTATAGAAAAAAGAAGGATTTCTTATCAATACCTCTGTTGAGTTGGCTGCCTGGAAATTATACAATAAGTTCTTCCAGCAGTCAATATGAATAAGTTGCAGGGAATAGAAAGGAAGAGGAAAAGGCAACTTGCAGTTACATAGCACTATTTTCACTGTACATCTAACAATGTCTAATAGGACAATGAGGAACTCTGTAAGTGCATGGAGTGATTGATCAGAATTAGCCACTGTTTTTGGGAGAGTCTCCTGGTATTTTTTAATACTGTAATTAGATCTTCTACTCAAACTGGGAGGGCCAATGTGCCTTGAGTATAATATCTTACCTGAAACAGCAGCCCCAACAATGCTCACGTTCAAGGCCAAGCCAAGTGTTGATCACTCTGCGCAGTGAAGCCTCCTTCCATCTTAAATGTTTGAACCCACATCCCCTGTTCCACTTTGATAGTTCATTTTGAAGTAATCTTCTGAATCCACCTTTTCCTTTTTATTTTCTACTTTGAATAGCTTGATCATATCACTGTCTAGCTCCTTCCTTTCAGAGCACAGACAGACTAAGCCAGTTTATGAAATGACTCAGTGCCTCTGTCACTTAGGGCTGTCCTCTGAATTGTCACCAGTGCCTAATTTCTTACTTCGTGCCTGGAACTGGACACAATGCTCAAGATGGGAACTTTTTAGTATGATCATATCTTCCTGTAGTTTGTACTCCATTGTTCTAAATATGGCTGACCATTACACTTCTTTTGCTGACTGTTATTCCCCATTTACTGAATATACTGATCATAGAGGGAAACGTCTAAGCAATTGTAGGATGTGTACTTATCAATAATATTTCTATATCGTGCCAGTGAAGCAGAATTCCTTGGCCACTGAAGCACGTGGTAAATAAGGAATTGTTTTGTGAAATAACTCTGAGAGTAAGAAAATTAATTATTTTTAAGTTTAGGAATAAATCAGATGTCTTTTTAATACCGTGCAATGATTTAGATTATGTGAGCATTTTTCTCAATTCTAAAGAACCCTAATTAAACCATATTTGAAGCTACAGAAGGGACCAGAAATATCTATTGGGTTGGCAACTACAAAAAGGGGTTTGCTAATCCTGTGATGTTCTAACAATTCACTTCATGAATAATATTATGATTTGGTTCAGATAGGCAGAGTGTTAGTTAAAAGGCCGAACAATAGAATTCCATCTCAGAGCCAAAAGGGACTGATGATCAGAAACATGTTTAGTTAATGAATTCCCACTGGTTGTGGTGAATGACTAGTTTAACATGTCAATGGATGAAATTCCTGATATCTGAACAATGTTACAGTTGGTAAGTTGCTTCATAGCTTCATACTAGCCTCTTCTATTAAATAAAGTGGACACTTACAGTGAGCATGGTCATTTGGTTTTCTTCAGTAAATCACAATTTATTGGAACTGAACATACTTCAACCTGCAGGTCTATTTTGCAACTCAAACCTAGCTGTCACTTTACCAACTGCTTTTATCTGAAGTGTGATGAACATGATTGGTTTAAAATAGAGCCATGAAATGGTTGAGGGAAAAAATAAAATGCAATCTTGTCATCTTTTAAGTGCTATTGAGTTGCTAGCCTCACATTTCACCTCAAGCTGTTAAACAAAGGTTATCGTTGGCAGCATCTGGATACAAATAGCTCTATGGGGAGGAACAGCTTTGGTGCTTTGAAATACCTGCACGTCACAAGCTTGAAACCAGGAAGCCATTGCAAGTTGATCAGTGATCTGTTGCTGAAGATAGCAGACCTAGGAGGATCACAGGAAGACATCTGGTAACATTATAGTTTGTTCACAATAGAAGACAAAAATAGGCACATACATGGAGACAACACAGTTGTGCTATTCAAGAGATATTCAATTGAATTTTTACACTCAATAGTTTCATATTTATGCAACTAAAGTAACACATTTTCTATTATTTACCACAATGCTGTTGTGAGTTCCTATTTCTGTTCCATGGCCTACCCAACTCCATTTCTGTGCACCATGACAGCACAATAATTGGCAATACAAGACCATGGCTGTAAACCCTCAGAAAATCCCAATGTCATGACTCGTCTCTGTTTAGTTCCTTTGAACAGCAGGAATCCCTTTTAGTTGTACTACCAGGCTAAACTTTCCTATTGCTTTCAGTTAGATTGAGGTTTTTTTTTTGTATGTAACAATGTTAATTTTATTTAACAATTGAAAATCCTGTGTTGCCTTCATCAGTTATATATCTTTTATTTCATTTTATTTGGAGGTACAGCACAGTAACAGGCCCTTCCGGCCTAATGAGTCCGCACCGCCCAATTACACCCATGTGACCAATTAACCTGTATGTCTCCGAAATGTGGAGAAACCGGACAACCCGGAGGAAAACCATGTGCAGTCATGAGGAGAACGTACAAACTGCTTACAGACAGCAGCGGGAAATGTACCCGTATTGCTGCCGCCGTACAGCGTTACACTAACCGCTATACTACCGTGCCGTCTATATTGAGATAGCTACACAACATACTTTGACTAACAGTCTAAAATAACCCAGGGCCCGATGGACTGGAGTAGAAATACTTTAAGGCTAAATACATGGTACTGATTGAATGTTATACTCCACCTGCCAGTTTGCCTCATTTGAAGTGAACATGCAGTCACAGAAACAGTTCCAATGACTCTGACAGCTTTGGCTATAAAGCTATGACCACTTCCACCAGAAAGGACAAGGAGAGCAGGTGGATTGAAGGCCTGAAGACTTCTCAGTAAATCACACTATCCTGGCACCATTCCTTCATCATTGTGAGTTTTAAGTCCTGGAATAACCCTCCCCCAATATCACCTTAGAGGACTGCAGAAGTTCATGAAGGTGGCTCACCACCACCTTCTGAGTGACTGTGACTTCTGGCCTTTTCATCAATGTCCACAATATCAATATTCATCAATAACTGAAATAAAAACACTCCTGACTGAGGACAAGTTCCTCTTTGTGTGGCTCTGTTTTCTGCTATTAGATTGTCACTTCCGCCCCCCACCACCCACTCTTCTCATTACTACCATCGGAGAGGAGGTACAGGAGCCTGAAAACATACACTCAACCTTTTAGGAACAGCTTCTTCCCTTCCAACATCAGATTTCTGAATGGACAATGAACTGATGAACACTACCTCACTATATTTGCTCACTTTTTGCACTACGTTTAATTTTTATATATATTTCGTATTGTAATTTCTGGTATATTTTATGTATTACACTGTATTGCTGCTGCAAAACAAAAAATTTCATGACACAACAAATTTCAGTGATAATAAACCCAATTCTGATTGTCATTCACTTTTTCTTACATTACAATACGGATTTTATTCCCAAAGTAACTACAATGACCATGAAGTATCTTAGGATGTTCTGACACTGTAAAGAAAGGCAATAAAAGATGCAAATTGTTCTTCTTTAGAAATACAATAAAAAAATAAATTGTTCAATTGCCTGCTTTTAAGAGATAAGTTATAACATTAAAGCTAACATCGGGTTATCATTATTGCAGCAAGCTCCATTTTCAGTTGTAAGTATTAAGAGTTTATTACAGAGTTAGTGTAGGTGTCTTAGTAGTCTGTTTGTTGCCTCCCAGAGATTGCTCTCTGCTTTTCATTCAAACCAGATCAAAAGATATTGATAATTTACAAGAATTTATCTTTTTACCATCTGTTCTTCAGCAGGCTTCTCAGAGATCATAGGCTTACAGAAATAGTTGGAGACCTGCAGAAGGGTAAATTTGACTGAAAATGGGCTTGGGATGGGATGCTGAATGAATTTCTCCTAATCTTCTTATCTAAGTGACATTTTGAGAGTGTTTTTTCCTCATTTTCTGCTGAAAGCAATTTAAAGCCCACACAGTTGATGTATGTTTTGCAACTGCAGAAGATATTTCAGGTCATTGAAAAACTCACATTTGTTTCTTTGGCTGACCGGCACACATGCAATTTTGCAGATGTAGTTTGAGTGAGTAATGGATTGGGACATACCACACTGGGCTTCACTGACACCTATTAGAACCTATTTTCTGTAAAATAATTATTATAAATGGCTTTCAGTTTTCTGTGGGAAATCTGCTTTGGGTTAGATATGTAAGTCATGAGGATGACAAATGGCACTTGAGAAAGTGTAGCTAGAAAGCCATTACATTTCAAAATGAGCCAAACATATATTTATTACAAAAGCCACGGTATGTAACTCCATCTTCCCTTTCAAAGTGGGGAGCTAGATATGGCTAACAAATGGACATAACCTTCAAGTGATTTTATTTAACTTATAATATATATTTGCCACGTTCAGTGCAGCCATCTTATTGGATACTGCTGTCAACCAACTGTGAATGAATGTTTTACATAATTCTGTTTTATTTGTTTCAGGATGGATCACGGCAAAGGCAGGACAGGAAAAAGACGGTCTCTTTCAGCAGTATGCCCAACGATCGCAAAATCAACAGCACTGCAGCCTGCATCTCCTTCATGCTGGAGGGATGTGAGATGAAGAAGATTCGCTCAAACTCCAGAGTGTACAACCGTTACTTCATTCTTGATTCTGATATGAGATCGCTGAGATGGGAGCCATCCAAAAAGGACTCCGACAAAGCAAAAATTGAAATAAAGTCCATCAAAGAAGTGAGATTGGGAAAGAAGACTCCTGTGCTTCGCAGTAATGGGATTTCAGACCAATTTTCCGATGAATGTGCTTTCTCGATTATTTACGGGGAGAACTATGAATCATTGGATTTGGTTGCTAGTTCTGCTGATATTGTGAACACTTGGGTTATGGGACTGAGGTATCTGGTGTCATATGGAAAACATACACTTCACGTGACAGAGTCAAACCAAAACAGCCTGAGGTCTTCCTGGCTGAAATCAGTGTTTCATGCAGCAGATGATGGTACTCAAGGTCTCATTCCACTGACTAGGGCAGTCCAACTCATTATAGGTTTGAGTCCTGGGATAAAGACAACAAAAATTGAGCTGAAATTTAAAGAACTGCAGAAGGCAAAGGACAAACTCGGAACCGAAGTTACCTTGGAGACCTTCACTGAGGCTTACTGTGAACTCTGCACCCGGCCAGAGATATATTTTCTGCTTGTACAGTTCTCCAGTAATAAAGAATGGCTTGACTCCAAGGACCTTATGTTGTTCCTGGATGTAGAGCAAGGAATGGAGGGCTTGACGGAAGAGATGTGCTTGGAAATCATTCGCAAATATGAACCATCGCAAGAAGGTCAGGAGAAAGGTTTCCTTTCCATAGATGGTTTTACAAATTACCTTTTATCACTTGAGTGCCACCTCTTTGATCTACAACATGAAAACGTGTGTCAAGATATGACTCAGCCTTTGTCTCATTACTACATTAATTCTTCCCATAATGCTTGTCTGCTGGAAGACCATTTCTGGGGTTCCTCAGACGTTAATGGGTACATACGAGCTTTGAAAATGGGCTGCCGTAGCATTGAACTTGTGGTTTGGGATGGCCCAGATAATGAACCTCTGATTTATGCTGGCAACTTGGTGACAGCACAAATACCCTTTCGGACAGTTATTGATGTGATAAATAAGTATGCTTTTGTAGCGTCACAGCACCCACTGATTCTCTGTTTAGTGACACGGTGCTCCGTCCAACAGCAGAAAGTGATGGCTCAACATATCAAGAAGATTCTGGGGGATAGATTACACGTGGATCCTCCAGATCCAGAGGGCAATTATCTCCCATCACCAGAACAACTCAAGGGAAAGATTCTCCTTAAAGGAAAGAAGTTGCCTGGGAATTATTCTGATTCTGAAGGAGATGTTAGTGATGAAGACGAAGGGATTGAAATGTGCCAAAGCATGGCTGAAGACAGTGCAGATCAATTGACTGTACCCCCAGAAAGAAAGCTGAGGCTTTCGAAAGAGCTCTCCGACCTGGTGAGCTTCTGTAAGTCAGTGCAGTTTAGGGACTTTGAGGTTTCCAGGAGAAATCAGAAATACTGGGAAATTTGCTCATTCAGTGAGGTGGTAGCAAGCAGAATTGCCAATGAATATCCAGAGGACTTTGTGATTTACAATAAAAAGTTCTTGTCCAGGGTATACCCCAGCCCCATGAGAATCGATGCCAGTAATATGAATCCCCAGGACTTTTGGAAATGTGGTTGCCAGATGGTGGCTATGAACTATCAGACTCCTGGGCTAATGATGGACCTCAACATTGGCTGGTTTCGACAGAATGGAAACTGTGGGTATGTACTCCGTCCTGCCATCATGAGGGAAGAGGTATCCTACTTCAGTGCCAATGCAAAGGATTCTTTGCCAGGAGTGTCAGCCCAGCTTCTTCATATTAAAATCATTAGTGGACAAAACCTGCCCAAGCCTAAAGGCTCTGCAGCCAAGGGGGATGTTGTAGAACCATATGTGTATGTGGAGATCCATGGGATTCCAGCTGATTGCTCAGAGCAAAGGACTAAGACAGTGACTCAGCATGATGACAATCCTATCTTTGATGAGAGCTTTGAGTTTCAAATTAATTTGCCGGAGCTTGCCCTCTTACGCTTTGTAGTTCTAGACGATGATTACATCGGGGACGAATTCATTGCGCAATACACCATACCCTTTGAATGTCTGCAGGCAGGATACAGACACGTGCCTCTTCAGTCCTTGACAGGAGAGTTTCTTCCACACTCAAGCTTGTTTATACATGTGGCCGTTAGCAATCGACGAGGTGGCGGGAAGTCCCAGAAAAGGGGGCTTTCTGTTCGCAAGGGAAAAAAGGCCAGAGAATACACATCTACCAAAACTGTAGGGATCAAAGTTATCGATGAGGTCTTTAGAGCAGCTACTCAGCCCTTACGCGAAGCAATGGACTTCCGAGAAAATGTACAGGTATGGTTTGTATTACAATTAGTGTTATTTGGCATTTCTCTTCCATTTTCCTCCAGTTTTCTTTCGCTTGTCCCACCCCTCTCATCAGCAAAATACAATTGCAAATTAGAAATGCCATTCAGCCCAATTTAGATATCCCGTTAAGGACATGGGACCCATCTACAGGAACCCTATGGTGGAGAATTCAAATGACTCTTTAATGCCTGCAGGATTTCTGTTTCCAGTGCTCTTTTCTTTTATCCACTCTAATTCTTAACCATTCTTTGCATGAGGAATTTCATGCTTACAGCTTTATTAATGTTGAAACAGGAGACACAAGAGGCTGCAATTGCTGGCACCTGAAGCAAAAATTTAAGAGCTGGAAGAATGCCATGAGACAGGTACCATCTGTGGAGGCAAAGGGATGAATCTGAATCAGGACCGGAGTCAGAATCGGGTTTATAGTCACTGATGTAAGTCACGAAATGTATTGTTTTGTGACAGCAGTACAGTGCAGGCCTAACAAATTTCTGTAAGTTGAATATAAATAGATAGTGCAGAAGAGGAATAGCGAGCTGGTGTTCATGAGCTCACGGACCCTTCAGAATCTGATGGCAGAGGGAAGAAGCTGTTTCTGTAATCTTGAGTGTGGGTCTTCAGACTCCTGTACCTCCTCCCTGAAGGTGGTAATGAGAAGAGGGCATGTCACAGATAGTTAATTTTTTGGATCAAGACACTTGGGCAGAATCTCAAACTGAAACATCGACCATCCCTTTGCCTCCACAGATGCTGCTTGAATCTCTGAGTTCTTCCAGCACTTTATATTTTTAGTAACATTAAACCTACGTCTCCTTATCTATTCTCATAACTGAGGTAACTTTGCAGAGGAACATTTCCCATACTTTTCCCTATCTTACATGCATTATTGTGAGCATCCCCTCATGCAATCCCATTCAGTGGTAATACCTGAAGCGTTTCGGGTTTTCTGACTTGCTACCTCACTCTTTTGTATCTCATTCATACCTGTCTCAATTGATAGCCCTGGGGCTGAAGATTCAAGCTTTATATGAGAAGTATGTAGGTTGATATTATACTGCAATGCTGAGCAAAGCACTCTATTGCCAGAGGTACTATATTTTACATGAGACTTCAATCGAGCACCTAATTTCCTAGGAAGCTTCACCTACTCTCCCAGGTGGCTACATATTGTAATGGAGAGCAAGCACAAGATCCTGGTCAATATTTATTCCCTCACACTATCCATTATCAACATATTTCTGTTTTAGGGAGCTTTCTGTGCATAAAAAATCATAAAACTGCATTTCCTCTCTTGCCAACTTCAATAACTTGTTAAGTGCTTTGGAGATGTCCTGAAAGGGATGCGAGAGGAGCCTTCCCTTGATTTCTCATTGATGTGGCCGGAGGGGCAGCATGCAGCACAGTGTTTAGCATAATGCTATTATAGCACCAGCGACCACTATCTGTAAGGAGTTTGTACGTTCTCCCCGTGACCATACGGGTTTCCTCCGAGTGCTACGGTTTCCTCCCACATTCAAAAGGTGTATGGGTTAGTAGGTTAATTGGTCATGAGTGTAGTTGGATAGAAACATAGAAAACCTACAACACAATACAGGCCCTTCGGCCCACAAAGCTGTACTGACCATGTCCTTACCTTTAGAAATTACCTAGGGTTACCCATGGCCCTCTATTTTTCTAAGCTCCATGTACTTATCCAGGAGTCTCTTAAAAGACCCTATCATTTCCACCTCCACCACCGTCACTGGCAGCCCATTCCACACACTCACCACTCTCTGCATAAAAAACTTACCCCTGACATCTCCTCTGTACCCACTTCCAAGCACCTTAAACCTGTGCCCTCTTGTACAAGCCATTTCAGCCCTGGGAAAAAGCCTCTGACTATCCACACGATCAATGCCTCTCATCGATGGTGCGGATTTCCTGGGCCAGAAGGGCCTGTTCATTCGCTGTTCTTCTAAATGAATAAAAAATAGCTATATGAACTTGCCAAGCTGTTTGTCTGAGGGGGATAGTTGTAACTTGGATACAGGGTTTCTTGTTTCTGTCACTAGATATTATTCAGCAGCAGGGAACTCTTGGATAATAATTACTTGCAGGATTCCTGGCTGATTTTCTCCCTTCTCCCTTCTAAAGTCAGCCCCACCCGTGGCTCACTGGGACATGTCTTACTTCCTCAGCTATTGGCTAACTGAGCAGATTTATTTTCTCATTGCAACTCTTCAAAGCCTCTCTGGCCTCAGCCTGCTCATTATAAGGCGGTTATCAAGTGCAGTAATAGTCCATTATACTGCCTTCTGATGACTCTGAAATCCCAAACACCAGAGACTGCAGATACTGGAATCTAGTGCAACCAACAATCCACTGAAGGAACACAGCAGGTGAAGCAGTATCTGTGGGGGGGGGGGGGGGGCAAGAAAGGGTTATCATACGAGGAATGTTTGATGGCTCTGGGTCTGTACTTGCTGGAATTTAGAAGGATGAGGGGGGATCTCATTGAAATCTTTCGAATGTTGAAAGGCCTAGACAAAGGAGATGTGGAAAGGATGTTTCCCATGGTGGGAGAGTCTAGGACAAGAGGGCACAGCCTCAGGATAGAGGGGCGCCCTTTCAAAACAGAGATGCAAGAAATTTCTTTAGCCAGTGGGTGGTGAATTTGTGGAATTTGTTGCCACATGCAACTATGGAGGCCAGGTCGTTGGGTGTATTTAAGGCTGAGATTAATAGGTTCTTGATTGGACATGATATCAAAGGTTGTGGGGAGAAGGCCGGGAACTGGGGTTGAGGAGGAGAGGAAAAAAAGGATCAGCCATGATTGAATGGTGGAGCAGACTCGATGGGCCAGATGGCCTAATTCTGCTCCTATGTCTTATGGTCTAAATTGTCGATATTTCTGGTCTAAACCCAACATCAAGATGGAGATCGCAAATCAGTTCCAAACTCCCAATGGTTAAGTATCAACTGACAATTTTTCCCACCCTCCTACTCCACCTACCGGGACCCTGCTTCCTGCACCCACTCTAACAGACCAAGGCTCTGATTCCCACATTCCTTTTCCACTCATTTGTGCCTGGTTCCCGCATTCCCACCAACACTCCTCAGACCTGGTTGCCACATTGCCTTCAAATTACCTGGTTCACTGGAATAAGACCATACGAGCAGAATTAAGCCATTCGGCCTATTGAGTCTGGTCTGCCATTCAATCATGGCTGATTGATTTTCCCTCTCAACCGCATTCTCCCTGTAACCTCTGATGCCCTTGCATGGGATGGCATGGTAGCATAGTAGTTAGCACAACGGATTGCATTACCAATGATCGGGGTTCAATTCGTGCTGCTGTCTGTAAGGCGTGACCACGTGGGTTTCCTCCACAGTGCAAAGATGTACTGGTTGGTAGGTTAATTGGTCAGTGTAAATTGTCTCATGATTAAACTGAGGAATCGTTGGATAGCACAGCTCGATGGGCCGGAAGGACTTACTCCTTGCTGTATGTCAATGAAAAAAAAAATCAAGGCTCTTTCAACCTCTGCTTTAAATATGCCCAATGACTCTACAATCTCTGTTCTAAAGGGGCATCATTGTTTACTGAGGCTGTGTTCTTCGGTTCTAGACTCTCCCACTATTGAAATCAACAACAAATCTGAATTAACTGTGCAACATATATACAAAAAATGAACCAAGCAAGTGTTGAGATGTTAATTATGAATCTTTAGGAGGTAGTATACTATATTTTTTACTGTACCTGGTAATCTTCTTGGAAACCTGAGTTTAGTAACTCATTCATGAGATGCATCATAGAGCTATACAGAACAGGAACTTGTACTGTATTTCAGCTCAAGTCACTCATGTAATGAGAAATTAAATCTGCTCAGTTGGCCACAGGTTGAGGGAGTACATGTCCCAGTGAACCACAGGTGGGCTGATTCTGAAAGAGGGAACTAAAAATATCTGCCAAGAATTCTGCAAAGTAATTGTTAGTCAGCAGTTCCTTGCCATTGGATAATATTTAGTCAACAGAAACTGGAAATTCTTTACCCAGATTAAAATCTAATAGTTTGGAAAACCTACCAGACCATCATCACTGAAGCCCTGGGTGTGCTGCATTACTGGAGTTTTACTGTAGTGGGTGATCATCTTGTGATAGAAAAGAGGCTGGGAGGGTGATGTGAAAGGCTAAGATGTACTCAGTGGGTTGGACAATACTTGGTGCTGCCCACTGCCGACAATGCCACCATCCCGCCTCATAAACATGAGACACGCAGCACTGAACCATGCCAATGTCTCCTCAGGGTACTGAATGTGATGGAGCAGCAATAGAAGTTGTATTGTTCAGCTGAATTCACATTCAATACTTCACTACAATATTATGCATACTAAATAAATGTTGGAGTTCATAATGATGACATGGTTAACTTTTATGAGTGTAAATTCCTGCAGGTTTGTAGTAGGTAGAAATTCTGGGGTATTTGTTAAGATCAACCCCTAGAATAAGATTTCACATCCTCTTGAAAATGACTTTTTGTTCTGTTCCATTATTAATCAATTATAAAAATCCTGATGCAAACAATTCAACCATTTTGTTGCATGAGTTCAGATGCCTATAACTGGTGTTACAGTATATTTTATGGATGGGTTTGTATTTTATACAGAATGCCATGGTCTCTTTTAAAGAGTTGTGTGGTCTGACTCCTGCGGCGAACATGAAGCAATGCATTCTAACTCTGTCGTCATGGTTACTGAACAGTGATAACACGATGTTGGTGACACTGAACCTCAGCGAACAGTATCCTTCCATGGAGGCACAGGGTCCAATTCCAGACCTTCTCAGGAAGGTTCTAGCAGCCTATGATACAGTGAGTACACTCATGCAATCTTTCTTCTATTTGTTTTGGTCTGAAATGTGTATGAACAACATTCTTTTAGTCTTAAGGGGCATAGGTCCACTGCTTAAATCTCACACTGAATTAGTAAAGCTGCTGACAGATCTCCTGGAGAGAAATAACCAATGTCCACTTCTGGTAGCAAGGTGAAGGTCTGTTCAAAGTTCGAAGCAAGTTTAATTATCAAAGTACCTAGAGTATATGTTACCATATACTACCTTGAGATTCATTTTCTTCCAGGCTTTTACAGGAAAATAAAAAAAGTACAATAGAATTTTATGAAAAGCTACAGTATACATGAACAGACAGACTGACAAACAACCAGTGTGCAAAAGAAGACAAACTGTGCAAATAAAAATAATACTGAGAACATGATTTGTAAAGAGTCATTGAAAGTGAGTCTGTGGGTCATAGAATCAGTTCATGATGCTGAGGTACATCCTGGGGTGTGCTGGAACACATCAGTGATGTAACCTGGGGTCAGTGGGTGTTTCAGGTCTTTCAACATCAGACACTCTTAGCCAGACAACCCAGCCAGGGTTGTGTCCCAGCATCACTGGTCCATGGGTCAGACCTCTTTATCTATGGCCATCTGGAGGCTTGCTCAGCAGCCTTTGTGACAGTCCTGATGGCTCTTTTCTGTGCAGCCCCCGTAATACCAAGGAGAGAGTAGGTACTGCAGAGCAAGCAGCCAGCAAAACCTCTAAACCCCTCCTCTATAGGCTCACATCGTGCCCTCCACCCCTGTCTCTGGCACTACTCTACCAGCTCCTGGTATTTGGATTTCTTACGCTCAAACACCTCCTCAATCTGGTCTTCCCAAGGATCTGTCAGTTCTACCATGACCACCTGCTTCAAGGTTTCTGACAGAATAGCTGCGTCAGGCCTCAGGGATGCTGATCAGAAAAGAAATGAATAAATGTATCCACACGTGTTCAGGCACCTGATAATTGTAGGGTAATAATTGTTCCTGAAGCTGTGGTGCAGGGCCCAAGGCTTTTGTACCTTCTACCTGATGGCATGTGGCTGTGACTAACAAGTCAAGCTCTTCTTTTCATTTCACCAACCTTTAGCTAACTCGGGGCTCAACTGTGGTTGACTAAAGACTCAAACTATGTACACACCAAAATAAAAGCTAAATTGGCTGCAGTACTTCTTGGATTAGGGTGCAGTTTCCATAGTAACTAAACTATTCAGCATTAATTATATTTGAACTCATAACCTAACCCATTAATCGGGTTGCAGAAAACTTTGCTTTCAGATTGCAAAATGTAATTAAAAGTTATTATCACATAAAGCCAGAATAATTGGCCAGTGAGTCCCATGAGTAAACATTGAAATTCTATTCACACATGTGACCTGACTGGAAACTTCAATGTTGTGAAAAGGAAACTGAAACATTTGTAGATTTCAAGATCATTTGATATAATTACATGTGCACTCAGATCTGGCTTCATGGGATATTTTTCAGGAATATATGAAATGCACCCAACCATCAAATTCTTGGAGCAAAAGTACTTTGTTTCATATTCACTGAGAGTGAGGCATTTACATTGAAATCGAATGTGTTTAACTGAAATAACAGGAAATTGCAATGGCTGAATTGAACTGGTTAGATAGTTTAAAGGAACAGACAGAAGGCAAGGAACGAAAGACATAAGGAGGTAATTCAGGACCCTCTGAAAAATACACCTGAAAGGAAGGAAAGATTTTGAGGCAGGGATGAACCAGCTTTGGCCTACCCAGCAAGTTAAGGACCATAAGATATCGGAGCAGAGTTATCCCATTCAGCCCATTGAGCCTACTCCACCATTCCATCATGGCTTATTTTTTAACAGTCTCACCCCATTCTTCTGCCTTACCCCCATAACCTTTGACCCCCCCTTACTAATGAAGAACTTATCAACCTCTGCTTTAAATATACCCAAATGACTCAGTCTTAAGGGCTTAAGTTGAAAGAGGAAGAACATACAAATGGTAAAAGTTAGCAGTGGACACAGAGACTGAGATAAATTAGGAATCCAGCGAAGCCGGACAAAAAAGCATAGATGCTGACGAGAGAGAAAACAAACTGAGAGTGTAATCTAGTGAGGAAGATAGAATCAGCCAATAAACATTTCTTTATAAAAAGAAAGAGAGAGCTCAAGTGAGAGTGCACATTTCACTGTGTTTCAGACGCACTTCACCGTTATGTGTCAATGTACATAGGACAAATAAAGCTAATCTTTAAAAAAGAGTCAAGTAGGGCATGAGGGAATGAGATTGCAGAAATAGTTATGGGACCAAGTAAACAGCATCAGTCTTAACAATAGAAGATACAACAAATGCCCCATTAATACTGGGGGAATTAAGTATTATCAGCATCACTAGAGAAATAGTTTTAGGCAAACTAAAGAGTTTAAAAGCTGATAAGTCCCCGGCCCAAATGGCTTGCATCTTAGGATTATAAAAGAAATGGTTACTAAAATAGTTGTAATATTCCAAATATCCTGAGATTCTGGAGAAATGCCAGAGGGTTGGAAATCTGCCAATGTGATATGCAAAAGGGAAGGGAGGCAAAAAGTAGATAACCCTGGGCAATTAACTGTTATTGTCACAAAAATGTTGCATGAAGGAAGTAACAGCAGCACATTTTAAAAAATAATGATTAATCACGCAGAGTCAACCTGGATTAATGAGAGACAAGTTGTGTCTGACAAATGTATTAGAGTCTTTTGAGGAAGTCTTGATTAGAGTGGATAGAAGGCAACCAGCAGGTACCGTTGTACTTGCAGGAGGTGCCTGATGAGGCAACTCATAAGTTGTTAAGTCACAAGGTAGGAGCCCATGGTGTTAGAGGTAAAACCTGGCATGGATAGAGATTGCTAGGCAGAAAGTAACGATAGGGATAACAGGTTTCAAGTTGGCAACTTGTGACCAGTGGAGGACCATAGGTATTAGTGCTGGGTTTCGACAGATTACAATATACACTCAGTGGCCATTTTAGTAGTTACAGGAGGTACAACTGTTGTAATGCGTGTTTTTTGTGTTAATGTTGCCTTCTTGTCAGCTTGAAACCATCCAGCCATTCTGTAAAGACCTCCCTCATTAACAAGGTGTTTCTACCCACAGAACTACCACTCACTGGATGTTTTTTTGTTTTTTGCACTATTCCTTGTAAACTTTAGAGTGTTTTGTGTTGAAATCCCAGGAGATCAGCAGTTTCTGAGATATTCAAAGCATCCTGTCTGGCAATAACGATCATTCCACGGTCACAGTCACTTTGATCACATTTCTCCCCCACTCTGATGTTTGGTCTGAACAACAACTGAACCTCTTGACCATGTCTGCATGTTTTTCTGCACTGAGTTACTGCCACATGATTGGCTGATTAGATATTTGCATTAACGAGCAGGTGTACAGGCTTACCTCATAAAGTGGCCACTGAATTATATTGCCACTTGGAGGGAGGAAGCAAACATACTGCGACCAAATTGCAAAAATGGATATTAATGTGAATTGCAAGATGGGTACTAGCAGCTTATGACAAGATATTGGTAGGTTATGTGACTGTCAAATAGGGTATAATGGGGAAAATATGAAGTTGTTCATTTTGGAAGGAGATACTAAAGACAATGTTACTGATATGGAGGACAAACTGCAGAAAGCTGGAGCACCAATGGATTTGGAGTCCGTGAGGAATGAAATACAAAAAGCTAGTGTACAACTGCAGCAGGTAATAGGAAATGCTAGCGAAATGTTGCCCCTTATTTCATAGGCGTTGAAGTATGTAAGTAGGAGCCTAACTGCAACTGTACGAAGCACTAGTGGGACAGAATGAAGAGGGCAGCAAACAATCCTGAGGCCCTGTTTATTGAAAGTTATTATTTCATTAGAGTTGGTTTGGAGAAGGTTCACTAGAATGATCTTGAGTACAGGGTTTGACATCTGAGGGATGGTTAAACAGGTTGTTTGGTGGTGCTTGGATGAATGAGCGGTCATCCTTTTGGAACAGATAAGACTCAAAAGTTAAAAGAAAATTCATTATCAAAGTACGTATATGTGACCATATACGACACTGAGATTCATTTTCTTGCAGGCGTGCATAATAGAACAAAGAAATACAAAATAATCAGTGAAAAACTACACAGTCTGATAAACAGCCAATGCCTTTCCCGGAGTAGTCTGAAGTAAGAGGGCATGTACTCTGAAAAAGAAGGTGTCGATTTAAGACTGAGATGAGGAAGAATTGTGAGTCTTTTGACTTTCCTGCCACGGAGAGCTTTGGAGACACAGTCCTTATGTGTATTTAATGCTGAAAAGCAATATGTTTCTAATCAGTAAGAAATCAGCAGAGAAGGGAAGAAAACTAGATAAGGAATGTTGGATCAGCCATTATTCTCTTGATGATAAAACAGCTTCAAGGAGCTGAATGGCCTTCTCCCTTCCCCATTTCCTATGGTCTTAAATGAATCTTAAGAGTTATCTTACTTTTAAGATTCAATAGGACTTATGCATAAATAAAACTAGTGACACATTAATAAAGGAGAGCAGCATAGAAAATTGTGAGGATAAATGATGCTGACTCAGGGCACAGTATGAAAAGATTTGCTGGTCTGGACCCATCTCAACTTTGGTTGGATACTTATACCGAACCGCTTTAGTTGGAGGAACAACTCCTGTGTCAGTGAAATATAAATTCCTTTCAAAGGCAACACATTGATTTAATTAATAGGAAATGCAAAGAATCTTCAGCATTTCTAATTATTCCTCTGTTGTTTTAGGCCTCCTGGAGTGCTGTAGGAAGTTAGTTTTGCCTGAGCAGAAGAATATTGCAAAATGAGAATGCTTTTGTTCACTGTGCTATCCTTGTAGCAATGTGGACCAAGTCAACGTCTTGACCCTCGTACATTCAATGCCTCATGTTGGTTGTACTGCTTAGCGAATGAACCCAAATTAAACACACTGAAACCAGAATGTACAATAACTCCACCAAATTATCAGCAAGCATTTTTTAAAAATACACTATTGGAATTAATAAAGGAATTAAATTTGTGTTTTCTATGAAAACATTGTCAAAACAAATCATATTTCTATTAAATTTTCTTGAAATACCTTTAGTTAAACTATTTTAGCATATTTTATTTTAACTTACAATGTGTTATGTATAGTTGTATGGCATTTAAAGATAAAGATCAGTAATCAAAAGTCATTACAATGTACAGAGGTGCAATAGAAATGAAAAGGACATGGATGTCACAGAGTTCAAGGAAGTGGAACCGTTTCTTCTTAAGTTTTTTTTTATCTTTTGAGAATTTTTCACTGAGTTGAAAATTCAAAAATCCGATGCGCAAAAGGACTTGGGAGTCCTCATGCAGAATTCCCTAAAGGTTCATTTGCAGGTTGAGTCAGTGGTGAGGGAGGCAAATACAATGCTAGCCCTCATTTCGAGAGGACTAGAATATAAAATCAAAGATGTAATGTTGAGGCTTTAGAAGGCACTGGTGAGGCCTCACTTGGAGTATTGTGAGCAGTTTTGGGCCCCTTATCTGAGAAAGTATGGGCTGACATTGGAGAAGGTTCAAAGGAGGTCCACAAAAATGATTGCAGGATTGAAAGACCTATCATATGAGGAGTGTTTGATGGCTCTGGGCTTGTACTCATTGGAATTCAGAAAAATGAGTAGGGATGACATTGAAACCTAGCGAAGGTTGAAAGGCTTCGATAGAGTGGATTTGGAGAGGATGTTTCCTATGTTGGTGAAGTCTATGACTGGAGGACACAGCCTCAGAATCGAGGGATGCCCATTTAGAACGGAGATGAGGTGAACTTCTTTAGCCAGAGAGTGGTGAATTATGGATTTCATTGCCACAGGAGGCTATGGAGGCCAAGTCACTGAGTGTATTTAAGGCAGAGGTTGATAGATTCTTGATTGGTCAGAGCATGAAGAGATATGGGGAGAAGGCAAGAGATTGGGACTGAGAGGGAAATGAATCAGCCATGATGAAATGGCAGAACAGAACCAATGGACCAAGTAGCCTCATTCTGCTCATATATCTTATGGTCCTATGGTATTCAGCTTCCACTATCACAATTGCTAGACATTATTCAAATCTATTAAACATCTAATCTGTATTTGGGTAACCATATACAGTAGCAGTGATCACCTTGGATCATTACCAGAAGCAGAAAGGCACATTTGGCACAGTCTTAGTGTTGTTTGTCCTTCAAGGTTCTCTTGGAATTGTTTAGACCAGCAGTTGGAATAGTGGACGAGGATTCACCTAAAGGCTTAACAGATTTGATATGTCAGGGAACATTTTACCACCTTCCACAGACAGAGCTTGTTTGGGGCTGATGTAATCAACGGTAGATTAACCAGCTGAAATGTTGTATAGAAGCAAAAAATGATGCCACCCACATGGAAAAATATGACTTCACCAGAAGAGTTTCTTGCAATCACACTTAATCCTAATAAAAACAAACTCAGTGGGTTGAACATACAATTAGAAATTGTTCTCACATTTCAGAGAGATTGAAAATAGTTACAGGGAAAAAAATATTTTGAGGAAGTGGAAGTGCATAACCATTATTCATAGCAGTTATTTATAAATAATGCATTAATGGGAGACCCCATGAAAAATCAAGACTCCTTTCTTGCTCCCTTCATTAAAGTTCTTTATAATTGCCTTAAGATTGCAGAATTAATTGATGCCAATTTGTGAGATAAACAAATATTATGGCCATTTTATGTAATATTTCCATAATATTTAACTGCAAAAAGTGCTGGCTGTCCATTTTCTCTATACCTCTTATCATTTTGTACACCTCTATTGAGTCACCTCTCACGCTCCTTCGCTCCAAAGGGAAAATCCCTCGCTCACTCACCACTTGCACATAAAGCATGCTCTCTAATCCAGGCAAATCTCCTCTGCATCCTCTCCCAGGCTTCCACGTTCTTCCTATAATGAGCTGACTAGAATTCAACATAATACTCCCAAAGTCCCAGTGTGGTCTAACCAGAGTTTTGTAGAGTATTATGAAATTAAGAGTATTATATAAATAAATATTTGAGATAATTTGTGTACAAAAATAAAATGATAAATGAAAGCAATATCTGCCAATGATAAAAATCTGAAATAAAACCAGAAAATTGCTCAGCAGGCCATGTAGTATTGAAAAATTATTAATGCTTCAGGCCATTGTTAATGCCCCAGATGCTGTCTGAACTGCTGAATATTCTCTGTTTAGTTCTATTAAATGACAAATGATTCTAAACTTGGTGGAGATGACTATGTGTGAGATACAAATTGCTGTTGTGTTAATGAATTAAAACAAAGTACACCACTGGAGATTAGGTGAAACCCTCAATTAACCCCTTAGTTAAGGGTATAACATATTAAACATATTTCCTGGTATCCATTAACTTGGACTGCGCTCTCAGTCCAAATAAAGTGTGTTTACCCAAAACTTCAACTGTCCAGTTCTTCAGCGGATGCTGCCTGACCCGCTGAGTTTGCCCAGCACTTCGCATGTTGTGTGGTGTGTGTGGTATTTGCACATTGGTGATGGTCTCAGATATGAACGATACAGCATAAGTGAGGTGTTAATGGAACAATCTCATGCATGAGGGAATATCTTAGTGAAAGGAATGGAAGTGGATATTGGAAGGAAAATAAGGATAAGAGAGATACACACAAAGGCAGTAAGGGCAACGTTATTCAGATATCGTAGGGCCTTTCAGCTTTTTCAGTCCTTTAGCAGAGATGCATCTGCTCTCCATGTCCAAACCAGAACAGATGCTCAATGCACATTTGACCCAGAGGAGATCACCTCATGAGTCACTTCCTTTGAGTTATTTTCATTCCCTTTATAAAAAAAACAATCAGCTGCCAATTGTGTGCTTGGTATTTTTAACATGTTATATTTTGGAATGCTAGTTCCGCATGCTGCTGGAAGAATCCAAGCCTATTAAAGAGTGACATCCTGCAAATTGTTTGAAAATATTCAGCACACTGGCTTTTTCTTCTCTTGAGCTGGATCTTATACCAATTCAGGCTGAGTGTCGTCGATATCAGCAGATTAATCTAAGTTCAAGGTAAATTTATTATCGAAGTATGTATGCCATATACAACCTTGAGAATAATTTTCTTGCAGTAAAATAAGGAAATGCAATATAATCCATACATAACAAAGGCCGAGTCCCTGAGAGTGAGTGTACAGGTGTGTAGTCACTTCAGCACTGGGGCAAGTAAAGCCATCCACGCCGGGCGGGATCCCGATGGTTGTCAGGCAACACCTGTTCCTAAACCTGGTGGCATGGGACCCAAGACTCCTGCACCTCTTGCCTGATGGTAGTAGTGAGGAGAGAGGGAGATCGATCAAACGCAGGCAGATGGGAAGGGCACAGGTGGGGGGATCTTGGCTAGCATGGACTGTGGGGCTGAACACTGGTTCATTTTCCACTCTCAGCCCTCAACTCTTTAATCTGGCTAGAAGTCCACCCAGGCGCTCTCTCTTCCAGCAGTAGCGGACCTTTGTCCGCCTCAGTGGTCTTAACCATCTGGAAACTTTCCCAGAACGTTAACACTTTCAAGCATACAAGTAGGCCCCAACATTGGGTAACTCTGAGTTCATCAAGAAGTCCCCAGAGGCTCAGTTATTTTTATAAATCAATGGAGACTATAAATAAATAAAGAGGATTCCAAAATGTGACTACATAATGCTTAGCGCATTTAAGCAACTGAGGTGTTGTGGTATTCTGACAAAGGTTGAAAGCTGAGTGGTTACTGAGATATTTAGTTAATCAGAATCGATTGTTTCATTAGGGTTCACTAAGTTTCTACGTGCCTTGAGAGGGGAACAGTATCATAAGAAATTCGATCATGCAGATACAAAGGTGTCAGAAAAAAAATTAAATGATCCATCAAAAGTCATATTCTCAAGTTTGTTCATACAGTCATAGAGTCTTACTGTGAGGAAGTACTGCTTACTTAGGGGAAGCTGGCCTGACAGCCTAACTGGTCCATGCTGACCAAGATGCCCATCTAACTTAATCCCATTTGCCTGAGTTCAGCCCATATCCATCTAAACCTTTCCTATCCAAGTATCTGTCCAACTCTGTTCTAAAAGTTGTTATTGTATCTACCTCAACCACTTCCTCTGGCAGCTTGTTCCATATATGTCACATCCTCTTTCTCTCAAGTTCTAATTAAATCTCTCCCCTTTCACCGTAAATCTATGTCCTCTAGTTTTTGATTCCTCAGCCCTGAGTATTCACCGTATCTACACCCCTCATGATTTTATACACTCATTGGATTAGGTGGTATGTTGAGCAGGAAAGAGAACATTAAGATACTTTGTGGAGACTTCAAGACCAGTTAACTGAGTGGGCAAGAATGTGGTGGAATGCAGATTATTTATCAAATGGTGAGAGGTTTGTGGGTAATGTTGATGATCACAAGAACATGGGTGTATACAGGTCCTGAAAGCCAACATGAAGTATAGCAAGTGATAGGAGGGCAAATTGAAAGTTGGCCTTTATTCTGAGAGGATCTGAATAAAGGGGAAAGGTACCTTAATATAGCCATGTCAGGCCTTGATGGGACCACATTTGGAATATAGGTCACCTTAAACAAAAATAACATACGTGTGATAGGAAGAATGCAGAAGGTCATGAGACTGGATTCAGAAAGTGTTGATAAATGAGGAGATCGAGTGGGATCAGTCTGCATTCTCTAGTTTAGAATAAACAAGAGAATATTTCATTGAAACTTACAAAATCCGTATAAGGCTTAGCAAGCTGGATGTAGGGAAAACGTTCTCCTGGTTGAAAAGCCTATGGCCAGGCATGACAGTCTCAGAACAAGTTATAAATCATTTATGACTGGGATGGGGAGAAACTACTTCACTTAGAGTCCTTGGAGTTGTTTATCCTGGAGGCAGGGAAGGCTCAGTCATTGTGTTTGTAGACAAACAGCACAATAAATATTAAGGGAATCAACATACGGGATAATGGAGGAAAATGGCGTTGAAGTAAAAGATCATCCATATTCATAATTGAGGGCGAGCAGGCTTAAAGGGCCAAGTGGGTTCTCCTAATCCTATTTATTTTGTTGTTGTGTTTTTAAAGGGTCTGTAAACCCACACAGGTCAAAAGTAAGTGTGATGTGCTCCTCATCAATAATCATCCATCCTGAACATTTCCCTTCCTGAACATTTCCTCTGCGTACGGCACTGTTAAACAAGAAATTTCTCATTTACTGGCCTTCAAAATAAGAAAAAAATAGAGAATAATACACACAAGATGCTGGAGGAACTCAACAGTTCACAAGGAACTTACGGAAAGGAATAGCGAGTCGACGTTTCGGGCCGAGACCCTTCAAGAGGACTTGAAAAAGGGGAATGAAGCCAAAATAAGAAGGCGAGGGTGGGGAAAGAGTACAAGCTGAATGATGATAGGTGAGGAGAAGAGAAGGAGTAAGAGGGGAGCCAGAATGGGGATTGGAAAAAGAGAGAAGGGGAAGGGGGAGAAATGACCAGAAGTTGATTTTCATGCCACCAGGTTGGAAACAACCCAGACAAAATATATAAGAAAAAAAGTTTTTCAACTTCTCCAGTAATTCAATATTTTCTTCACTTCTTATTGTTCTAACTTACATCCTAAGCATCATTTAGAGATTGTGCTGGAAACCTGAATTGTCAGAGTTGACTATTGTTTGTAACATTGGCAAATGGTGTTTATTGTGATGGCTTTAGAAATAAAACAATATGAGGACTCCAGTTTGTCATACTGACATGCAGACAGCTCAAGGGAACTACACCTCAGCTGTCCTGTCATTTCATGGATGACATTTTATCAAAGGGATTGCACATTGAAATTAGGAAAGGGTAGGTTGTGGCCCTCAGGACCCTACATTGAATTCAGCAGTTCCAGTTTGTCTCATATACTGGCCAGGTCTAATGTGAGGATATTCACGTGCAAATCAATAAAGTTGTTCTCCAGTCAAGGACACGGCCTGGCCTGCAGAATATTTCCAGCAGCTGCAGTGTTCTACAATGCCTATGTCCAGTAGGGTTCCTCTTTCTTTTCTCACTTCCTACTCACCTCCCTTTTTTTTCTGTCTCCTCAAGACTGATTGTTGCTCATTAAGAAGGCATTGCTTTCTTAGATTGCACTAAGAGCATCTTTGTCCTCTGAAACTTCTTGCTCTCTGCTCAATGTTCTCTCTCAGTGCAACTTTTTTGAATTGAAAAGACACTTGTTATTCATCTATCCCAGTTCCAACATTTCTAACACTGTTTTATTCCGGTTTTCTTTGAGTGAAATTTCTTGATTTCACTCCTTACTGGCCTAGCTGGAATTTTTTAGAGGCACTTTGGGCCATAGGGACTGGTTCTGTAATGTACTGTTCTAAGGAGACACAAGAGACTGCAAAATGCTGGAATCGGAAACAACAAACAACTTGCTGGAGGACCTCAGTGGGTCAAGCATCATCTATGGGAGGAAAGGAATGGTGGGAATGACTATTTTGCATGCGTTGGACTATTAAATTTAATTATGTTTTGGGAGCTTCTTCGTATGTAGAGATGTCTACGAATGAGGCGTTCATAACTCAGAGACAGCCTGCATACCTAAATGTGGTTTGAAGAGACATTACTTTTCATTGTTACACCCAAGCTGTGTCAGAAAGCTCTCAGATTGCCCTAGGCAAACAACAAGAACTTGCACTTACGTTGTAGCTTTCAACTGAGAAAAATTGAACGGAGTAATGGAAAGATAAAAACAAAATTTGTGAATTGTATTCTTGAAAGCTGGGTTTCATCTTGGGTGAACTGGAGTGGTATTAGATTTATTGTAGAATTAGGCACTTATTTGGGGAACTGGGGAGGTGGTCGGTTCTTCCTCTGTCACCACTCCACAGGATGAAAAAATTGCCCTTTTCACATAGCAGGGTTTCCTGCCTTCTTTGAATCTTACTGAGAACTTCTTCCTGAAAAGAAATTACGACCATATGTTTTGTCCAACTTTTTTTAAAGTGTTTGCCATTCCATTCAAATCTCTTTCTGGAAGTGCAGAGAAATTCAAGCTAATCCAAGTGTTTATGTTCTGTTTTCAGTCTCTTGTCATCTACGTCAAGAAGTTTTAATTGAAGGGAATAATCCCACTATGAATGTTTATTTACTAAAGTCATCTGAGGCTGAAAATGTGATACAGCTATTGATGATTCATTGCATTCTATCCTCCCTATTACACAGCTGAAAAGGAATCCAGGCACAGATATATTTTGATTAAATTGCAGAGCTTTTCCAAATTAAAAACATGAGTGGTATTATTAAATGTGCCAAAATAATTCATATATTAAGCAATCTGAAATTATTACTTTGTTTTTGAGTATTATCTTGATACCAAAGATACATTATTTTATTTGCAATGTAAATGTTATTCTGCAAGAAACATTTAGAACTGGGTAGAACTTATTCTAACCCATCTCATAAAATAACAATTAGAGCAGCATCAACTCCTCCAACCCCCTACCTCTCCCATAAAATAATCTTTAATTTTACTTTGATAATTCTTTGTTTGAATATTCCCTAAACATAGAATGGTAACAAACTTTGAGCCACTTTTCTATGAAGTGAGTCAAGATGTTTTACTGGATTGCGATCAATTGGATTACCATTTGTAGGGCACTCCTATGAGCACAACAATAAATACTATTCAAGATAATTTCATTATTACAAATAATTTTGAGACATCTTTAAAGGGAGGTGCAGAGTGCTAGAGAAATGAATATTGTAGAAATACCATATAAGCTGTTGTCATGTTGCTTCACCTGTGACCTGTGACAGATGCCCAAAGTCTTCACCCCAAAGTTTTGGGCATGCAGAACCAGCAGACACAATCCTGTTCCTATTTGCCTAGTTGAACAGCTATATGATTCATAGATTTTCATTTATTAATAGATATACTCAGTAATCAATTAAGCCTGACTTATTAATGATCTTAGTTACTTTGATCAAATATGCAACTAATTAGAAAATGCTTTGGAGCTCAGTGGGAAAATTGACATTCAGTCTTCATGGCATTCATGCAATTGTCAAAGCTTTAGGAATAGAGTGGTAATGAGCTGTGCTGATTCCTCTTTTATATTAACTAATTAATTTTAATTGCCAAAATTTTCCTCAAATCTGGAGGAGTAATAATTTTTTGAATTATTTATTTTTGAATCCAGATTTAACTCCACTCTTGCAACAGGAAAAAACTATTTAAATAAATATGATTTTTGCAAGCAACATCTAGGTTTTTAAAGTCACCAACTAACTTTCTCTGCTTAGAGTTAATGGGAATTTGCTCTGAGGAGCATCAATAGTATCTAATAGAGATTACCTATTGCTTAAAGTAACAGTTCTCAGCAGCCTGCTGTGCGCTCTGTAAATATAATTAATGAAGCACTTTTTGCAACATAAAACCTCCAGCTGGTCATAGCTGGTTCACTATGAACCAGGACCATGCAGGTCCTGATATATGTTTATCCCACGTAAATATCACCACTGTGGACCTACTGCACCCTATCTTGTGACAGCAGTTTGCAACATTGCTTTCTTCACTGCCAGATTTTATAACACTGGGAATTTGATGTAGGAGGTTTTGCTGCAGTGCATTTAAAATATCGAAATGTTCTGTTTGTATACATTTCTTTCAGCTTTTATGTACATTCATTTATAGAGTTATAAAAGTGTGGTCCTCCTTGTGATGTAGGAAATATGGAGGCAGTTTGTGCAGGAACAACAATGCAATAATGAGCTGGTAATTTATTTTAATAGAGTTGATTTAAGAAGGAATATTAGCTTTATTGCCTGGAGTTATTCAGAAATAGAGAAGTATAGTCATAAATGAGGTGCAACTACGCTTGAAGTACTGTGTACAGCAGTGATAACAGTTCATTTCCAGAGGAGCTCATGGACAATCATTAAGATTTAGTGTGTGGTTAAAAGGATACTTAGTACTGTTATAACTATTGTGTACAACATTCTAATAAGTACTATGTACTTATTCAAGGATGTTCTTGCATTTGAAGCAGTCCAAATCAGGCCACTTCCATGGATGGCAAAGTGGTCCTATCAATTTTCTGAAGTGGGTCTTGAACCTACAACTGTCAGCTTCAGGGAGGTTTCCCAGATTTAAGGCAGAGATGCTCATAAGTCAAAATGATTAGAAAGCTAAAACCTTTAGTTCTTGGCTGTTTATCAAAGAAGGCTATTCTTTCAGCAGAGCAAGGTCCTTTGCATATCAAGCTTACAAGAATGGAACAGTTCTGAGGAAACATTTGCCATGTTGGGGTTATTTTCCTCAGAACAGCAGGGTTTACGAGAGAATTATTGCAATATGTAAAATAATGAAAGCCCCTTGTGAGGAAGGCAGGAAGCAATTATTCCTTTCATGCAGGAGTCAGCACCTGGGGACGTGTGGGGGGAGGGAGGAGATGGAGGTGGGGGAACATGATTGTATTTAAGGTAATTTGTGAAAGATTGGAGGAGTTAAGAAGGCGTGTTATGCAAAAGTCAGGAACTGCCTGAAAGACTTTAATTTTTAAACAGTTAAAATTTAAAAATGAAACATTTAAAAAGTAGCTGAATCAGCAAATAATACATGGGCTCGAATGGGGATTGGTCTCAAAAGCTCTTTTTCAGTTTGATAATGGCATTCTGTGCTATAAACGTTTCTATGACTCCATGATTCTATGCCCAAATTGTTGAACTTGTAACTCAAAGGTTGGGCAAACAGTCTGAGGTGATTTAATATCCCACACCAGCAGTTTACAAAATGGTATCTCACACCATTTATTTTGTTTACATTACTATAACAGGAGAAAACTGCCAAAGGCATTTTGCCATTAACACTGCAGTATAATGGGATATTTTTACTTTTGAATATGTGAGTTGAGATGTAACAGTCTAACTCTCTCTGTCAGAATGAACAGTAAAGAATGTTTATCCTAAAATCATAAAATAAATTAATGATTTTGAAATCTTTTCGTGCAATGGACGGGATATAATACTGAGTACTAATGCAAAAATTACAATCAGTAGTTTCTTTAAACTGAATTGCAGCTTGGAGTATAATATCAAAATTGTTAAATCCATCAGCTAGAAGATGTCAAAACTGCTGATATTTCTAGTATACAACCTATCCTGACATTTTAAATTCAGAACATTTACTGCAATTTGTTTTCTTTCAATGCCCCTACAAGCTGCATTGGTAAATGTTTGACTAATGTAGGATATGGTAATACCAAACTTGCTAAATTTTCTCCTCTGGGTAAGGAAGCAGTCACAAATTGATGATGTCATTGGAGTCGTCACCCAGAGACCAATAATCATAATACAGATTTCAAACCCCACCAGAACTGCTGCAAAATTTGAATTAAATTAAATAAATCTATAATTAAAAACCTGGTATCATGAAATTTCCAGATGTATTGAAACAAATCATCTGTGCTTCCCTTGGGAAGGGAAATTTGGCATTCTAACCTTATCTTCACTACCTTTGATTTTGACCCAGTGCATTCCAGTTGTGTTAACTGCCCTCTGAAGTTCAAAGGATCAAAGGTTCATTTTATTGTCAAAGTATGCATGTACAATACATCTCTGATATTTGTCTTCTCCAGATAGCCATGAAGTACAGAAAGACCATGAAGTTGATGAAAGAAAATACATCAATTCCATCACCGCCCGGCACAAAAAAGAAAAGAAACTAAACTCACAGACCCCAAAATCCCACCCCCACCCCGCTGAGGAAAAAAGCAGCGACAGTAGCGACAATATTCGCTATTGTCACTGAAGTGGTCTAACATGGACATTTAGGGCCATCGAGGGTGATCATGGCTGCCTAATAAATATTGAGTTTGTCAGGGGTAGTTAAACTTCAAACCATGGTATGAACTGGGCCTGTGTAATTTCTCCAGCACCATTGACATAAGAAGAGATAACCTGGGGGGAATCTGATCACTCTGAAATGGTCCCTGCTGGAAGTGTATATGTGGCTATAAGCAAATGTAATTGAGGAGCATTGTACCCCCAAATTAAATCATATTTTTTACATTTACAGTTGCATAACGGGCAACAAATAATGCACTGAAGAGGGACTTCAGCCTGGCGAGGGAAATGGATTTAAATATGCAAGGAATTTTTGATTTTCTTTTCATTATGTTACTGTTTTCCAGATGATTCAGACAAGCAAGATGCTAATTGAATCTGCTGATGCGGTCTACGTGAAAATAATGCAGGCTCAGAAGGCTGGTGAGTGTCACCATCTCTATTACAGGAACAGACTGCATGCTGAGTTTCCAGACAACTTGGCAACGGGGTGGAAGAGAGCTGGCAAACACTGAGTACAAAGGAATAGTTTTGTGTTGATTATAAATACTTGGTCTTCGGTGGCTGCTTATGGAGGCCATGAAACTCCGCCCGGGAATAAGATTGTGTGCTGCTGTGTGGTTATAAGGTAGCCTGTTAAGGCACGGGGAAAATCTAACCATAAAGAACAAATACATAGAATAGAAATTTTCACATAATGCAAGTGTGGGTCGGGATTCCCCTTGCATGCCAAGTGTACAAGCTTCATTGGTTAAATTAGTATCCAAGTGTTCTGCTCTACGAATTAGGAATAAGCAAATATTTTGGCGCTATGTTTCACAGTAATGGCTACAATTTACAAATTAATCCTTGATACAGAACTATTGTTTTCATAATCTGATATATGAATGAGCTGAGCAAGGCAGTGGATGTTGTCTACATGGACTTTAACAAGGCATTTGACAAGGGCCCACATAGAAGGCTGGTCAAGAAGGTTGAGTCGCTTGGCATTCAAGATAAGATAATAAATTGGAATAGACATTGGCTTTGTGGGAGAAGCTGGAGAGTGGTAGTAGATGATTGCCTCTGACTGGAGGCCTGTGACTTGTGGTGTGCGCAGGGATCGGTGCTGGGTCTGCTTTTCTGTTTGTCATCTATTATCAATGATTGACCTGGATGATAATGTGGTTAACTGGATCAGCAAATTTGCCCATGACTCCGATTGGACAGCAAGGAAGACTATCAGGGCTTGCAGCGAGATCCGGACCAGTTGAAAACTGGCAGATGGAATTTAATGCAGACAAGTGTGAGGCGTTGCACTTTGGGAGGACCAACCAGGGTAGGTCTTACACAGTGAGTGGTAGGGCACTGAGGAGTGTGGTAGAACAAAGGGATGTGGGAATACAGATCCATAATTCAATGAAAGTGTCATCACAGGTAGACAGGTTTGTAAAGGAAGGTTTTGGTACATTGGCCTTCATAAATCAATGTATTGAGTACAGGAGATGGGATATTATATTGCAGTTGTATAAGACACTGGTAAGATCTGATTTGGAGTATTGTGTGCAGTTTTGGTCACTTACTTATAGGAAAGATGTAAATAAGGTTGAAAGAGTACAGAGAAAACTTACAAGGATGTTGCCGGGACTGGAGGACCCGAGTTATAAGGAAAGATTGAATAGGTTAGGACTTCATTCCTTGGAATGTAGAAGATTGAGGGGAGATTTCATAGAGGTATACAAAATTATGAAGGGTATAGAAAGAGTAAATGCAAGCAGGATTCTTCCACTGAGGTTGGTTGGGACTACAACTAGAAGTCATGGGTTAAGGGTAAAAGGTGAAAAGTTTAAGGGGAAACTTCTTCACTCAGAGGGTTGTGAGAGTGTGGAAATAGCTTCGAGTGTAAGTGTGCATGTGAGCTCGATTTCAACATTTAGGAGAAGTTTGGATAGGTACGTGGTGGTAGGGGTATGGAGGGCTATGGTCCTGGTGTAGGTTGATGGGAGTAGATACCTTAAATAGTTCAGCATGGACTAGATGGGCTGAAGGGCTGGTTTCTGTGCTGTACTTTTCTATGACTCTATGACTAAGATTAATATGCCATTTCATTATGCATTTACACAATGCTTCTTATGAATAGTCACGGAATGTTAATGAACCTTTGGCCAATGATGTGAAAGGGCTCAAGCAGCACCTGTGTACGATCAAAACAAGTTAGCATGTTTTCTGAGTGCTAAGCAAAGGAGTCCAGTTAATTTCTTTCCTTCATATGATTGACAAACTCAGCTCTTTATTTTTATGTGATGCATCAATGATATAATTAATTTAGTTCATCAGACTATGAGTAACTCAAAAAGCTTATAGTTTTGTGGTCTCCTCTAGCATTAGATCTAACCTGCATTAGAAGTTTGAGGAGATTTGGTATGTCACCAAAGACTCTAGCAAATTTCTATAGATATACCGTGGAGGGGATTCTAACTGGTTGCACCATCGTCTGGTATGGAGGGAGCCTCTGCACAGGATTGGAAAAAGCTGCAGAGGGTTGCAAACTTAGCCAGCCCCATCATTGGCACTAGTCTCCCCACCACAGAAGACATTTTCAAAAGGTGATTCCTCAGAAAGGCAGCATCCATCATTAAGGACACCCATCATCCAGGACATGTTCTCTGCTTATTACCACCATCAGAGAGGAAGTACAGGAGCCTGAAGACACGCACTGAATGTTTTTGAAACAGTCCTTCCCCTCTGCCTTCAGGATTTCGAACAAACAATGAATCCATGAACTCTACCTCACTATTTTTGCTCTCTTTGCACTAGGTATTTAACTTAACTTTTTAATATATATATTTCATGACATAGGTCAGTGATATTAAACCCGAAAAAAAATTAGTTTGAGACAAGTCAACAGTTTTAATATAGCTTACAGTCAGTTTGGATAGTACCTGACAGCTGCATTTTGGACTGAGAAATAACGGTATGATACTTGCTTATAATAAACCTTAATGTTTACTGAGAGCCTCATTCTATATTATGTCAAAGTGACAGAGCGCTGAAGGGTTTACAGATATTCAGGATAAAGTCTTAACACATCTATACCTCGATCATGTTATGCGGTTGGAATCTGAACTGATGGCTATAAATAAGGTGGTCACTATAAATCCAGTGAGCATCTCTTGAGAAGTTCCTTACACAGAGTGTAATAGTGTGTGGTGTTCATGACAGCAGGAAGTGGATGGCATGTTTGAAAGGAAATTGGCTAAATAGGTAAAGGACAAACAGGTGATATGCTGATGAGATTAGATAAGGAGGTGTGAGGAGTTCATAAACACCAGCATGAGCTGGTAGGGTAAAATGTATGTTTCTGTTCTTCAAAACCAACATACTTTCTTTAGTTTTTTCTTGTAAAGTACAATATTTAAGTTATGAAAGTCCACTAAAAAAAGATGTTTTCAACTTGTTCATCATCCCAGCATTAACTGGTTGACATTGGTCCCCTTTTAATTAGTGCCAAGATGTCAAAATACTCTTCTCAGATGCTTATGTTGTCTCACATCTACCTATCTCAGAGATACATCCTGCCTCTAGAAACCCTGTGGGATAGCCCTAAATTTGTCCTCTTGATGAGTGCCAAATTTAATCACCCAGGCATTACCAGTTGTTCTCACTACTTGGCATTCCTTCCCGATACCTCACCATCTCTCTCCCTCCTACCCCACTTTAAAGAATTCCTTTAAACCTGTCACTTTGCCATGTTTAAACAGCTGTCCTTATGTCCTAAAGTTTCCTGAAGTTAACTTAGAGTATTGTGTTCAGTTCCTGGTCACCGAACTATGAAAGGATATGGAAGCATTAGAGAGGGTACAGAGGAGATTTACCAGAATGCTGCCCGGGTTAGAGATCAAGTCTTATGTGGAAAGGTTGAGCAAACTAGGGTTTTTTCACTTTGGAGCAACAGAGGAAGAGATGTGACTTGATGAAGGTGTATAAGAGGTATAGATAGAATGGACAGCCATCACCTTTTTTCCTGTGGCAGAAATGGCTAATATGAGGGGGCATAATTTTAAACTGATTAGAGGAAAGTATAGGGGATGTTAGAGGTTTTTTTTTACAGAGGTTGGTGCATAGAATGCATTGCCAGGGGTGGTGGTAGAGGCAGATACATTAGGAACATTTAAAAGACTCTTAGATAGACACATGGATGAAAGAAAAAAATGGAGGACTATGTGGATGGGAAGGGTTAGGTTGATCTTGAAACAGGTTAAAAGATTAGCACAACATCATGGGCCAAAGGGCCTGTACTTTATATTCCATGGCTAGGGTTAGTTTTTGTTTGATGGTTCTGAGAGATGGCACGGGTTATCTTGCCATGCTACAGGTGCTATGGAAATAATATTAGTGTCTGCTGGTGTTATTTTAAACATTGTATTTATCTGGAACTTTGTCAAGGGCCTGAATCCTGCTTGTACTTTACTGGTAACAGCTGGGTGGGACCCTACTCAGTACTCGGCTCATTCCTGCCCTTGTACATTGTCATGTAGAGGCCAGAGATTCAATGGAAATCAAAGGCTGGTTTACCTGACCTCTCATTCTACTTCTAGTCTCAATCCCAACTTTATATCTGGAGATCAAATGTCTAGAACTGAGGGCAGGGATTGCATCTGGCCCCTTAGCCATGTACTAGAAATAGCTGACCTAAGATGCATGAGCCCATTGATTTGAATGGGGCCACCACTCATGATTGAACTGTTGGATGGTTTGTTTATTTTACTTCATTTTCTTATCTTTTAGGTACATTAATGTAGGGAGTAGAATTTGTGGTTTAGGGAATTTCATGGGTATGCGGACAGGATGAATTGGGATTAATGCAGGATTAAAGTTAATGGGTGCTTGATGGTTGGTGGGGACTGAATGGGCCAAAGTAGAGTGTTTCCATGCTGCATGTTCTATAGTCTCAGGATCTGAGGACTGCTCTTCTTTGTAGGAGAGGTGGGGCAGTGAGGTCTTCAGTTTACCCATTCCCATGGCACTGTGAGAGGAAAATTACAGGGGTGTAGTGTGAACAGTAAGCTGGATCAAGCCCAGCTCAGCCATCATGAGGCAGGGTGAGGCAGATTAGAATCCTGAAAATGAAAGTCTCAGTTGAATCCAGAATTGATGAAAATGGGAGTCCATTTAGGGGTCTGACAAGTAGAAATTTCCCTTTGGTTGATAACGCTAAATTTCAGCAGCCATAAGCTATAAGGCACAGGAGCAGAATTAGGCCATCCAGTCTATCAAGTCTGCTCCACCATTCGATCATGGCTGATTTGGTTTTCCTCTCAACCCCATTCTCCCATTAGCGTTCTCCTAATATTTGGCTTCTGTGAAAGGATAAATTACAATGGGCACCCTGTCCTCTTTTGCCACTAGCAACCAAATAAAAATGTCAGTTCCCAGGTATCATACAAGAGGTGAAAAATATACAGTACAAGACAACGATAGATGTTAATAGACCAATAAACAACACTTACCCCAGAATGTTGACTTGGAACTATTACTGACTGACTACTACTGACACAGCAGCTAATTACAAGATTCCTGTCACAGAATTGGGGATTAATCAAACGTTTCCTGCTTTGTTCTGTTAAATATAATACCAGCATAAATTGTGTGTGTGTGTGTGTGTGTGTGTATGCAAGTGTTTATTTGAATGCACGCATGTGCACGTACCTGCGTACGTGGGCACATGAGATTTTGCAGATGCTGGAAATTTTGAGCAACACATACAAAACGTTGGAGGAACTCAGCAAGTGCAGCAGTGTCTGCAGAGGGAGATAAGCAGTTGAGTACTTCCACCAGGACTTGATGAAGTACCCTGGCCCGAAACATCAACCGTTTAATTCCCTTCGTAGATGCTGCCTGACCTGCTGAGTTCCTCCAGCATTTTGAATATGTATATGTGTGTGTGTGAAGCCTGTAAGCAGCATCAGTTGTAAATTTTGCTCAAGTCTTTAAATGACAAAAGCAGTCCCAGGAGGGCTGTCCTGGATATGTGTGGCGAATCTGGTGGTTCATCTGTGGCACTGAATGTCCATTTGTGAGGGTTCATCCTGTCCCCAAGGCCAGCACCAACCCAATCCAGGCAATGAGAGTTGGATTTCACTTGTTTACAAGTGAAGCAAGAAGCCTGGCATGTTTGCCAAAGTGTGAAATATTGGTCAGAGACAGCCTCGGAATAGACCGTGAGTAGAAAATACTACTGCTGTGACATAATCTGGAACAAATGACAACCACAACACTCTGATTTCATGATGCTGCTGGAGCAGAACATCATGGTGTCAGTGTGGGGGAACTCTCTGCACAGCTGCTTCTATCAAGCATCTAGAATGCACGGAGAAGTACAAGGCATGTCATAGTTCTTTTCATCACCTTTCAATTCAGTTGATTTGATATTACATTACTGATTCAATTCTTTTCTTGTTGAATTGTTATTTAGATCTTATTGTGTCTGACAAGTAAAAATACTATATAGGAACAGAATTTGCCCAAAGTCTGCTCTGCCATTTGATAGTCATAGCCATAGTAGTCATAGTCATACTTTATTGAACCCGGGGGAAATTGATTTTCATTACAGTTGCACCATAAATAATAAATAGTAATAGAACCATAAATAGTTAAATAGTAATATATAAATTATGCCAGTAAATTATGAAATAAGTCCAGGACCAGCCTATTGGCTCAGGATGTCTGACCCTCCAAGGGAGGAGTTGTAAAGTTTGATGGCCACAGGCAGGAATGACTTCCTATGACGCTCTGTGCTGCATCTCGGTGGAATGAGTCTCTGGCTGAATGTACTCCTGTGCCCACCCAGTACATTATGTACTGGATGGGAGACATTGACCAAGATGGCATGCAACTTGGACAGCATCCTCTTTTCAGACACCACCGTGAGAGAGTCCAGTTCCATCCCCACAACATCACTGGCCTTACGAATGAGTTTGTTGATTCTGTTGGTGTCTGCTACCCTCAGCCTGCTTCCCCAGCACACAACAGCAAACATGATAGCACTGGCCACCACAGACTCGTAGAACATCCTCAGCATCATCCGGCAGATGTTAAAGGACCTCAGTCTCCTCAGGAAATAGAGACGGCTCTGACCCTTCTTGTAGACAGCTTCAGTGTTCTTTGACCAGTCCAGTTTATTGTCAATTCGTATCCCCAGGTATTTGTAATCCTCCACCATGTCCACACTGACCCCCTGGATAGAAACAGGGGTCACCGGTACCTTAGCTCTCCTCAGGTCTACCGCCAGCTGCTTAGTCTTTTTCACATTAAGCTGCAGATAATTCTGCTCACATCATGTGACAAAGTTTCCTACCGTAGCCCTGTACTCAGCCTCATCTCCCTTGTTGATGCATCCAACTATGGCAGAGTCATCCGAAAACTTCTGAAGATGACAAGACTCTGTGCAGTAGTTGAAGTCCGAGGTGTAAATGGTGAAGAGAATGGGAGACAAGACCAGTCCCCTGTGGAGCCCCAGTGCTGCTGATCACTCTGTCGGACACACAGTGTTGCAAGCACACGTACTGTGGTCTGCCAGTCAGGTAATCAAGAATCCATGATACCAGGGAAACATCCACCTGCATCGCTGTCAGCTTCTCCCCCAGCAGAGCAGGGCGGATGGTGTTGAACGCACTGGAGAAGTCAAAAAACATGACCCTCACAGTGCTCGCTGGCTTGTCCAGGTGGGCGTAGATGCGGTTCAGCAGGTAGACGGTGGTATCCTCAACTCCTAGTCGGGGCTGGTAGGCGAACTGGAGGGGATCTAAGTGTGGCCTGACCATAGGCTGGAGCAGCTCCAGAACAAGTCTGTCCAGGGTCTTCATGATATGGGAGGTCAATGCCACCGGTCTGTAGTCATTGAGGCCGCTGGGGCGCGGCGTCTTCGGCACAGGGTCTGCTCTGCCATTTGATCATAGCTGATGTATTTTCCCTCTCAATGTCATTTTCCTGGCTTTTCCCTTTTTGCCCGATGCCGGCCCCCTAGGCCTGAATGGACATAGTCCCTTTAAAATTTGATGCCCTGATTAATCAAGAACCTGTCAACCTCTGCTTTAAGTATACTCAATGACTTTATCTCCACGGCTGTCTGTGTCAATAAATTCCACAGATTCACCACCCTCTGGCTAAAGAAATTCCTCTTCATCTCCGTTCTTGGTGGACATTCCACTATTCTGAGGCTCCACCTTCTGGTCCTAGACTCTCCCACTGTTGGAAACATTATCTCCATGCCCACTCTATCTAAGCCTTTCAATACTTGGTCGGTTTCAATGAGAGTCCTTCTCATTCTTCTGAACTCCAGTGAATACAGGCCCAGAGCCATCAAATGCTCCTCATACATTAACACTTTTATTCCCAGCGTCGTTCTTGTAAACCTCATTTGGATCATCTTCAACACCCACATATCCTTTCTTGGAAAGGGGCCTAAAACTGCTCACAATTCTCCAAACGTGATCTGACCAATGCCCTATAAAGCCTCAGCATTGCATCCTTGCTTTTATATTCTAGTCCTCTTGAAATGAATGCTAACATTGCATTTGTCTTCCTTGCTACCTGAAGGTTAACCTTAAGGGAATCCTGCACTAGGACTCCCAAGTCCATTTGCACCTTTGATTTCTGAATTTGCTTACAAGATGTCTTAAGGAAATTTGAGAGATTAAGAGCCACTTGAGAGATTAGGAGAGGCATGGTTTGATGGAAGAGGTGCATTTAAAAGGCTGACTGGAATATTCTGGAGGCAGGCTGCATTACAGCCTCGAGTGGATAACATTGTTTCTGTGGTTTGCTGAATCTTTCACTCCTTGTCATCTTTTTGTCGGTTGAGGCCCTCCAGGAGCAACTGGTGAAAATAAAGGAGTGATGGGTTTTGTGTTTGTAGAGGGTGGTGGGTGACAGTGTGAGAAAAGAAAGGGAGATCACCAATCAGCAAGAGGGTGATTGCAATGTGAGGAGAAAGCAGAACTGCCACTCAGAAAACAAGAGTTTGCGTTTCCCCTCCTCCCCCCTTTCCTTCTCCCTGGGCCTCCTGTCCCATGATCCTCTCATATCCCTTTTGCCAATCACCTGTCCAGCTCTTGGCTCCATCCCTCCCCCTCCTGTCTTCTCCTATCATTTCAGATCTCCCCCTCCCTCTCTTCTTTCAGTTAGTCCTGACGAAGGGTCTCGGCCTGAAACGTCAACTGTACCTCTTCCTAGAGATGCTGCCTGGCCTGCTGCGTCCACCAGCAACTTTTATATGTGTTGCAATCTCATAGTAGTAGTGCAAACACTCCAGTAGAGTACGATGTTCTCTAAAGGGGCTCTTCCCTTAATGGAGAACAGCTGATCGTGACTTTGTTTAATGTGGGGAGGGTGATGCCACCACACAGTCTTTGACAGATTGGGGTCAGGATGACTGGAGACCCTTCACTGCTGCATCCTTCCTCCAGCTTCGCTGCCATTGTGATGTGTCATCCTCTTCCACCAGATCCACTGTTGAGGTCTGGGTTGGATCGCTCTTTGTCTGGAACCACCCCCTTGACCTCACTGCCATGGGTGACCGTACCAGGAGCTAAGCTCCAGACAGCATCACTCTTGTGATCTCAGGAACTCACAAGGCGATAATCCATGGAAAAGAATCTCAAGCTGAAAGGTGTCAAGGTCAGATAATTACTGATGCAACTCTACACCACATAAATTGGAATATAGTTGCACTGAAAGTTTACTTATACACTCAGCAACATAGAAGTTTGGACTAATGACCCTGGGACAAACACTATCATAGCTGGAGTGGTTACTAGTTATTTTATTTAGAGATATGGCATGGTAACGGGCCCTTCCAGTCCAATGAGTCCGCCCCACCAAATTACACCCAGATAACCAGTTTAACCTATACGTCTTTGGGATGTGGAAAGAAGGCGGAGTATCCGGAGGAAATGCATGTGGTCATGGGGAAAATGTACAAACTCCTTACGGACTGCAGTGGGAATTGAACCCGAGTTGCTTGTGCTGTGATACTGGAATGCTAACCACTATGCTGCCGTGCCACCCCTTTTAAGTTCAGTTAACTAAATAACAGAAGAAGAGCTGATGATTGAATTACAACAAGTGTTCACAAATAATATTTTAGGGGAAGGAGTTCTTACCTGTCTAATGTGGCTCTCGATCCACGGTTTACGAAAAATGCCTAGTGGACCTCTTAGTTCAATAACACTCAGGGATGGGTAATAATGAATGGTTTTCCACCTCAGCAAAATTGTAACAGGTAATTAGGAAGGCACTTGGGATGTTTGTTTATTTCAAGAGGGATGGGGCACAGTTTGCAGCTAGTCAGTACTTCAATGAGAGGACACCTGGAGTACTGTGTACAGTTTGGGTCATTGTATTTAAGGCTACCATTGATATAGAGGTGGAATCCACATTTTCTGTGTATCTTGCACCCAGTGAGACAAGTGCACGCTAATCCTCCATTATGATTCCAGCTCACATCTATTCCAAGACCATTCAGTTTCTCCCCTGAGTCTTCATTGAACTGAAATCTGAATGTTTATGTTTCATTGGATTTGGGTCAGTGCAGTCTCGGAATTAACCCCATTCATTGTAAATTGATTCCCGGAAGGTTGTCTACTGCTCTCCTGTCTCCTGGATGTTTCAGAGATTTTACATTTTTTCCACCTGCCATATAATTTATTGCTATTTATTTACAATTGCATTTGCAGTTTGTGGTTCATTGATCCTGTTTACAGTTACTGTTCTATAGATTTGCTAAGTATGCCCACAAGAAAAAGAATCTCTGGGTTCTGTGTGGTGACATGTATGTGCTCTCATAATAAATTTTACTTTGACTTTGACTTTACTTAATCAAAGAGCAAAATCCTGCAGACGCTGGAAATCTGAAATAAAAATAGCAAAAAGCTGCAAATACTTGTCATGTCAGGCGGCATCTGCCAAATGAGAACTTTTCAACCTCAAAGATTATCCTTGTTTCTCCCTCCACAGGTACTGCCTGGCTCGTTGAGAATTTCCAGTATTTCCTGTTCTTAAGCAAAACTGTTTTGGGTTTATTTACAGTAAAGTTATTTTCTGAAGCAAGAGGGTGTAATCAAAACATTGCACAACTCAAAGCTTATACTTGAGGACTATAAATAGGCCTGTGCATCCTTTTGAGAAAGTTGCTTCTTTACAAGTCATTGATTAAATCACTATACTTTCTTTCACTACTGCATTATCTTTCACAGCTTTGACAGGAGATGTTGCTAGAAATAGAATACAAAAGAAAAATGGAAGCTGGTGTGTTTTTCTGTCTAGAAACTGATATATATCATGGTGATCTAAAGCCAATTATCACGAAATACTTTAACAATCAAAATGTTAACCAGCTTACAGTGCTGGCAAAACAGGATAATATAAGAAATAAGGTGGATGATCTTGTTGCACTATTACAGATTGTTGGGTATGACATTGTAGCCATTACTGAATAGTGGCTGAAAGATGATTGTAGTTGGGAGCTGAATGTACAAGGTTACATGTTGTATTGGAGGTATAGAACCATAGAACATTACAGCACAGAAACAGGCCTTTTTGGCCCTACTTGGCTGTGCCGAACCATTTTTCTGCCTAGTCCCACTGACCTGCACCTGGACCATATCCTTCCATACATCTCTCATCCATGTACCTGTCCAAGTTTTTCTTAAATGTTAAAAGTGAGCCCATATTTACCACTTCATCTGGCAGCTCATTCCACACTCCCACCACTCTCCATGTGAAGAACCACCCCCCCCAATGTTCCCTTTAAACTTTTCCCCCTTCACCCTTAACCCATGTCCTCTGTTTTTTTTCTCCCCTAGCCTCAGAAGGGTCAGCAGGGAGGGTGGCTTGGCTCTGCTGGGAAAGAATGGCATCAAATCAGTAGAAAGATATAATGTAGTATTGGAAGATGTTAAAGTCTTGTGGGTTGAGTTAAGAAACTGCAAGGGTAAAAGGACCCTGATGTCAGTTATATACAGGCCTCCCAATAGTAGCTGGGATGTGGACCACAGGTTAAAACGGGAAATAGAAAAGGTGTTTCAAAAGAGCAATATTATGATAGTCATGGGAGATTTTAACATGCGTGTCAATTGGGAAAATCAGGTTGGAAATGAATCTCAAGAGAGTGAGTTTGTTGAATGACCACAAGATAGCTTTTCAGAGCAGTTTGTTGTTGAACCTACTAGGGGACCAGCTATACTGGATTGGGTGTTATGTAATGAACTGGAGGTGATTATGGAGTTTAAGGTAAAAGAACCTTTAGGAACCAGTGATCACAATATGACTGAGTTCAACTTGAAATTTGATAGGGCGAAAGTAAAGTCTGATGTAGCAGTATTTCAGTGGAGTAAAGGAAATTACAGTGGTAGGAGAGAGGAACTGGCCAAAATAAATTGGAAGGAGCTGCTGGCAGGGTTGTCGGCAGAACAGTAATGGCATGAGTTTCTGGGAAAATGAGGAAGATGCAGGATAGATTTATTCCAAAAGCAAAGAAATGTTCAAATGGCAAAATAGTACAACCATAGCTAACAAGGGAAGTCAAAACTAATGTAAAAGCAAAAGACAAAGCATACAACAAAGCAAAAATTAATGGGAAGACAAAGGATTGGGAAGCTTTTAAAACCCTACAGAGAGCAACTAAAAGAATCATTAGGAGGGAAAAGATGAAATATGAAAGCAAGCTAGCAAACAAATTCAAAGTGGATAGTAAAAGCTTTTTCAAGTATGTAAAAAATAAAAGAGAGATGAGAGTGGGTATAGGACCCCTAGAAAATGAGGCCAGAGAAATAATAAGGGGGACAAGGAGATGGCAGATGAACTAAATGAGTATTTTACATCACTCTTCACTGTGGAAGACCTGCAGTGTGCCAGTTGTCGAAGGGTGTGAGGAAGAGAAGTGAGTACAGTTACTATTACAAGGGAGAAGGTGCTTAAAAAGCTGAAAGACCTAAGAGTACATAAGTCAGCTGGGCCAGGTGAACTGCACCCTAGGGTTTGGAAAGAGGTAGCATTAGAGACTGTGGAGGGATTAGAAATGATCTTTCAGAAATCATTGGACTCTGGCATGGTGCTGGAGGAATGGAAAATTGCAAATGTTACTCAACTCTTTAAGAAAGGAAGAAGGCAGCAGAAAGGAGATTATAGACCAGTTAGCCTGACCTCAGTGTTTGAGAGATGTTGGAGTCATTGTTAAGGATGAGGTTATGGAGTACTTGGAGGCACAGGACAAGATAAGGCAAAGTCCACATGGTTTCCCCAAGGGAAAAACTTGCCTGACCATCCTGTTGGAATTCTTTGAGGAGATTACAAGTAGGATAGATAAGGGGGATGCAGTGGATGGTGTATATTTTGGCTCTCAGAAAACCATTGACAAGGTGCCATACATTAGGCTGCTTACCAAGGTAAGAGACCATGGTGTTACAGGAGTGTTACTGGCATGGTGAGAGCATTGGCTGATTGGTAGGAAGCAGCGAGTGGGAATAAAAGGATCCTTGTCTGGCTGTTTTCCAGTGACTAGTAGTGTTCTGCAGGAGTCAATATTGGGACCACTTCTTTTAATGCTGTACATCAATGATTTAGATGATGGAATAGATGGCTTTGTTGCCAAGTTTGCAGATGTTACAAAGATTGGTGGAGAGGCAGGTAGTGTTGAGGAAACAGGTAGGATGCAGAAGGATTTAGACAGATTAGGAGAATGGGCAAAGAAGTGGCAAATGAAATACAATGTTGGAAAATGTATGGTCATGTACTTTGGTAGTAGAAATAAATGTGCAGGCTATTTTCTAAACGGGGAGAAAATCCAAAAATCTGAGCTGCAAAGTGATTTGGGAGTCCTTGTGCAGAACACCCTGAAGGTTAACTTGCAGGATGAGTCAGTGGTGAGGAAGGCAAAGGCAATGTTAGCATTCACTTGAAGAGATCTAGAATACAAGAGTAGGGATGTGATGCTGAGGCTTTGTAAGGCATTGGTGAGGCCTCACCTTGAATATTCTGAACAGTTTTGGGCTCCTCATCTTAGAAAAGATGTGCTGGCATTGGAGAAGATTCAGAGCAAGTTCACAAGGATAATTCTGGAAATGAAAGGGTTATCGAATGAGGAACTTTTGATGGCTCTGGGTCTGTACTCGCTGGAATTCAGAAGGATGAGAGGGGAATCTCATTGAAACTTTTCGAATGTTGAAAGGCCTAGATAGAGTAGATGTTGAAAGAATGTTTCCCATGGTGGGAGAGCCTAGGACAAGAAGGCACAGCCTCAGGATAGAAGGATGTCTGTTTAGAACAGAGATGTGGAGAAGTTTCTTTAGCTAGAGGGTGGTGAATTTGTGGAATTTATTACCACAAACAGCTGTGGAGGCCAGGTTGTTGGATATATTTAAGGCAGAGATTGATAGGTTCTTGATTGGACAGCATCAAAGGTTATGGGGAAAAAGGCTAGGGAGTGGGGCTGAGGAGGCAAAAAAAAGGATCAGCCATAATTGACTGGCAGAGCAGACTCGATAGGCCAGATGGCCTAATTCTGCTCCTTTGACTTATGATTTTATTGTCTTATTTGTTAAGTGCTGGTTTTTCCAGTTTAAAAACCATTATTCGAATCTAAAGTTATATTTTTATCTGACAGCTATTCTGTTTTAAATATGTTCAGTCAGTTATTGGGAAGTCTGCTTGTTTCTAACAGACTGGGGTTTTACACCAAACGGAGCATGGCTTTTGGAAACTAAAACTATTATTACTCATTATTGCAACAGGCTTTACACTATTGAGGCAACATTTATTGTTATGCTGTAACAGATTAGTGAACTCAATTTCATATCCAAAAGAAAGCATTAAAGAGTTTATATATTGTGTGCATTGCAAAATCCCACAAACAGCAAATGCCTGTGGTCAGTGAATCTGTCCTTGATGAAGTTATGATAAGGAGGAATGCTGAACAGGACGTAAGGTACTGCTATCTTCAATAAGCTGGTTAGGAGGTTTTGTATCTACAAGGACTTGATAAAGTGTATCTTTTGAATGATGGTGACTTTGACACAGTAGGGTTATTGTGGTGTGGAATTAGAACGTACAGTAAGAACATAAGAAATAGGAGCAGGAATAGGCCATTTGGCTTGGAGCCTGCCCAACCATTCAATAAGATCATGCTGAGCTGACTGTGAACTCAGCTCCACCTATCTGTCTTTTCCCCGTAGCCCTTAATTCCCCTGCTATCTAACTGTGTCTCAAATATATTTAATGAGGAAGCCTTCGCTACTTCCCTGGGCAGAGAATTCCACAGATTCACCACTCTCGGGGAAAAGCAGTTTCTCCTCATCTCCGCCCTAAATCTATTCCCCTGAATTTTGAAGCTATGTCTCCTAGTCCTAGACTTACTTACATACCATTGGAAACAACTTTCCTGCCTCTATCTTATCTATCCCTTTCATAATATTCTATGTTTATATATGATCCTGTCTCATTCTTCTGAATTCCAGTGAGTATAGTCCCAAACAGCTCAATGTCACCTTATAGGTTAACTTTGTCATCTCCGGAATCGACCTATCGTGGGAGTTTCCTATATTGTGGGCCCAAATCGGGAGTAAGGCTTAAATCTAGAACCGTCTGTGTTAGATAAAAGTGGTGCTGTAGAGTGAAGTGGCAGTAGGCTTAAACTATTCATGGCTGTGCTGGTGTTTCTGCAACACGGTGGTTAAGTTTCTGGAGTCGCCTCCAAGTCAATGATAAAATATAGACAATGCTGGAACCACTCTGGAAGTGAGACAGCATCTATGGAAAAGGAACCAGTGTTAATGTTTCAAATTTCCAGTATCTGCAGCATTTTGATCTCCAAATCAGTAGTCTAGAGCTCTGGATATATGCGATTCGCCAAGAGCTGAGGAATTTAAGTGACTGAAGGAATTTAAAGTAAAGAAAACACCTAATCTGCTGAGTTTTTCTGCCATTTTTGTATTTTATCTCAGATTTTCAGTGTATGCAGTTTTTAAAATTTAAATTAATAAAAAATAACAGTCTTTGTAATGATGACCTTGAAATGATCAGATTATTGTAAAAATCTATCAGGTTCACTGTTCCTTCAGGAAAGAAGATCAACTATTTGCAACTGGTATGGTTCACACTTAACTGTCCAGCAAGTTACTCAGTTTAGAGTTAAAAAACTTTTAAAATTCATTACTCAAAGTAAATTTATTATCAAAGTACAAGTATGTCACCTTGAGATTCATTTTATTAAAGGCATGTGCAGTAGAAATACACCAGAATCAAAGGAAAAAAATGACAAGCAACCAATGTGCAAATAAATAAATAAATAAATAAATAAATAAATAAATAAATAAATAAATAAATAAATACTGAGAATGTGAGCTGTAGAGTCCTTGAAAGTGAGTTCATAGGTTGTGGAATCAGTTTACTGTTGAGGTGAGTGAAGTTATTTACACTGGTTCGAGAGCCTGATGGCAGCAGGGAGAAGGGAGCACGGCCTGGATGGTGAGGGTCGTTGATGATTGATGCTGCTTTCCTGTGGTGGTGCTCCTTGTAGATGTGCTCAATGGTGAGGCAATTAGAGATGGATGAGAACTTCTGTTCCTAGAGTTGCTTAAAATCACTTAAAGAAAGTTTTTCACTGAAAGAAATAGCACCAAAACTGATCCCACCAAATCAGGTTTCCACTTTTATTAACACATAGCAGACAGAGTGTTCAGTGACTTCACACAGGCCATGATATAATTCATTTTGCTGCCTGAAGCACAAAAGGCACAAAATGAAGCTCATTAGTCTATTGTCACTTTTGTGTGTTAATAATACAGTCACTTACACTCTCCAAGGCTCTGCAAATTTCTCCCAGGGAAGATGAATAGAAAATTACCATAATGCACAAACAGTGGTCAGAACAAACAACTCCGATGTGCTGAAAAAACAGAAAATGCTTTTTGATGAAAAGTCATTGACCTGAAACAATGCCTGTTTTTTTTCTCTCTCTGTGGATGCTGCCTGACTTGATGAATTTCTCCAGCATAATCCGATTTTGAATTGTAAGTAGATATTTATGGCCAATAGAGTGGGAGGGCAAAATTTTAAGGTGATTGGAGGAAAGTGGATGTCAGAGGCAGGGTTTTTACACAAAGTTGTAGGTGCATGGAACACACTGCCAGGGGTGCTAATAAAGGCAGATTCATTAGGGTTATTAATGTGACTCTTAGGCATATGGATGATAGAAAAATGGAGGTTTATGTAGGAGAGAAGGGTTAGATTCATCTTAGGCTATGTCCACACTAGACCGGATAATTTTGAAAATGCCGGTTTCGAGTAAAAACGACAGGCATCCACACTAGGCGTTTTTCAAAATATCTCTGTCCACACTAAAACAGATATTTGGGCGAATCTCCTCCTACTGGGCATGCTCAGACACATCTACAGAAAGTTATCAAAAATGTCTTCGAGGAATACAAAGAAAACCTCCGCTGGAGAAAGCAGACCAGACTTCTTCATTTAGACAGACAATGAAGTCGAGCTGTTTCTGTGAGTTACAAACGACTACAAAGTCAGCAAAGCAGTGGAGATGTTTAATTCCAAACAAATTATTAACGTAGAACAATAAAGTAAGCAACATACGCATGAAGCCGTCCTCTACCCAAGATCAACAATATCAACAATTACAAAATGTTAAATGGTCAACTTGACATAGACTACCAATCCCACATCAAATCCAAACCTATTAGGAGTAGAAGAGGGCACTCAACTCAGTTTGAAATACTAACTACCAAGTCAGATGTGTACAGCAATTCATTCCCCCCCCCACACAATTAAAGCATGGGATAATCTTAATCCTAACACAGTCACACAACCAAACCCAATTAAATCCAAGGCAGCTTTTCTTCTTCAAAAATCTCCTTAAGCCCACTCTCCGCCACCTCGAGTTTAAATTCCATGCAGAATATTTTGGAGGATCAAGAACCAAGAACCAAGAGAGTGGAATCTTCGGCTGCCAGACCTGCACAGTATTTCTGACATTAATATTTTTAATGGGGATTTAATCAAAAAAGCCCACTTTACAATTTAACTCTCACACCGTTCACACCGACTGCACGTTATAACAGCGGTGGTCAGTCAGCGACAGAGCTGGCTTGGAGACCACGGGGTACAGGAGATCGAGTGTACGACCACCACAGACTGGGAGACCGGAGGGTACGGGCGGATACGGGATGCAAACAGAGAAACCGAGGGGCCCAGCTTGAAAGCCACCTCCAGTTTAAATTCCATACAGAATATTTTGGAGGATCAAGAACCAAGAACAGCCGTCCGGCAGTGCTTGCGCAGTCCCAAGCAGAAGCAGAAAAAGCATTGTTGTTGTGGTGTTGTCATGACAACGTTGTTAAATCTCTCCGTTTACCCTGTCCATACTACAACGCGAAACAATCGTTTTCAAATTTACACACTCTAGAGAGTGTTTTCGAAAATCTCCGTTTTCAGGAGATGAAAACGCCATTTCAGTGTGGATGGAAGGTCAAAACGAGGAGAAAAAGCTTTGTTTTCAAAATTATCCGGCGTAGTGTCGACGTAGCCTTAGAGTAGATTAAAAAGTCGGCACAGCATTGTGGGCCATAGGGCCTGTATGGTGCTGTAATGTTCTATGTTGTATGTTCTATTTCTCCTTGTTGCTTCAGGCAATGTAAATGTGACGGAATTTACAGTTTCTTCTACTGCATTGAAGACATTCTCCTTACCAACAAGACACAAATTGGACGTAATCCCAAAAAGTAACAATTAATACTTACATCATTATTTTGCTTAGGACTAATATTGCAATCTTTTTTTTTGTCTTAGTGGCTGGTTGTGACAAATTGTCCCTAAAATTTCAGTCTATATATCTCACTGATGTGGGTACCACACCCTGCCTCAGTACTTCTGACTGAGAAAATAGAATTGAGCTTTGTTTCCACCCCTCAGTGAGATACTAACTTCTCGTTGGGCACACTCGTATTTGAGGTTTGAATGAGATGCTGTAGTGCCTGATGTTTTAGGAGCAATATTTGAAAATGTAATAAAGTGGAACCGGCTATATAGCTCATAAATATGCAGTAGAACAAAACTAGACCGTTCGCAGCAATCTTGAAACCAAACATTGATAGTTAATGAACAACACCCTGAAATTTTATTGAAGCACATGAAAATATCTCAAAGTTAAAGCCTTATGGATCAGTTCCACAGAAATGTATAGCCCTTATTTATTCCCCAAAGCACACTAATATTTAAGTAGTTTAGATCAAAATTTATATTTCAAATTGATTTCACGTTATGAAATGCTTTTAAGAATAATTTCATTCTGCTTTACTACATCTCCCCAAGTAAGATTGGGGAACACAAAGTACAGGTTGACCTTCACTAATCCTGCACCATTGGGACCTGAGGAGTGCCAGATTAGTGAAAATGCCGAATTACAGAAGGATCACATTAAGCATAATCAGTGCTGGATTATCAAAGGAACTGGATTACAGGTAGTCAGATGAGTGAAGGTCGACTGTATTTATTTCAGCAGCCCTGACTGGACCTACTACCAAGGTGCCCTTGGTGTTTCTGTTTCAATATATCACTGCTTTTCTAATGTTAAGTAATTTGCTCATTTAATTAAAAAAAAACTTCAAACCTCTCCTGGAACACAGATCAAAGTTGCTGCAGGCCAGGCAGCATCTCTAGGAAGAGGTACAGTCGACGTTTCAGGCCGAGACCCTTCGTCAGGACTCTCCTGGAAGTAGTTTTGCTAGATTCTATTTCCTGGAGTTTATGATATTTGGAGCTGGGTCAAAAATTCTCAGGAAGAAAGGCTGATCGAAAGACCGATTAAGGAGATTCCTTCTGAGCCCGTGAACCTCTGGAATTCTCTGTGCTGGAGATTTGCAGAGCCAATCAACAGACATACGCAAGTCTAAGATATAGAAATTTCAAAGTTCAAAGTAAGTTTATTATCAAAGCACATCTATGTCACCATATACTACCCTGAGATTCATTTTCTTGCAGACATTCACAGTAGAACAAAAAATACAACAGAATCAATGAAAAGCTACACACAAAGACTGACAAACAACTAATATGCAAAAGAAGGCAAACTGTGCAAAGACCATAAATAAATAATGCAGGGAACATGGGTTGTTGAGTCCTTGAAAGTGAGTCCATAGGTTGTGGAATCAGTTCAGTGTTGACTAAAGGGAATTTGACCTCAACATCTCACTCTCTTGCCTGTGATGAGATCAGCCATTGGATTAGCAGAGACTTGAAAGAGCATATGACCGACTCCTGCTCCTATTTTAAGCTGTTCGTACTTCTGCACACATTCTTTCTTCTTTACTCACAGGTAGCCTGCAAAAGAAACACAAATTCAGAACCTGTTTAGGCAATTAATGTAAATGATGGATGTGAGATTGATGTCATATGCAATATCAGCAAATAATCATTCCACTTAGGAATATAGCACGTCACTAACTTTTGGTTGCTGTGGCGACAAATTCCAAAAGGAAGTCATTTGATATAAAACAAGTAAAAGGATTGCATTGAGCTCTGTAATCTGTTTCATTAATGATGTAGCTTTGATTAAGGAAATTAAGGACCAATATCTCAGACTAAATAAACAAGATGCTTGAACAATAGATACTGTCTTTCAAATGTAAAGAAACAGTACAACAAGGAGATCGTGCAGGGCACCATGACTTTGATATTGAACCCTGGACAGAATTGGGGGAGATTTCAAAGCAGCACGATCTATAGTTAAGTTGACACTGTCACAAAGAGAGTAGATACGATGTTAAATTCCTGTCAGGCAATTTATACTGATATCCTGCACCAGACTAGGAGAGAAGCTTGAACGGTTTCCCAGATATGAGGATGATGTTAATCTTGGAAAGCCACCTGCTTTGCGACAAAAAAGAGACTTGCATTTATATCAAGCATTTTACAATCTTAGGATATCCCAAAGTAATTAGAACTTTATGAAAGTTAATCTAAGATGCACAGTGACCAGTTAGTATACAACATTGTCCCATTCACATTAATGGGGTAAAAGCCACATCAACTGATATTTTTAATGGAGAAACGTTAGCCCTGAAGGCTTAATTCTAAGCAAAAATAATTATGAAATTACTAGCCAGGATTCTGAAAACCCAATATTTCCACCTTCAATTTCACATTTTCAACACATATGAGTCAAACTGAATTATTCTATCGATAAAGTAATTTATAGATTACTTTATGATGGCCTTGGGCCTGTACTTGCTAGAATTAAGAGAAATGAAGAATCAAGAAAGCCCATAGAATATTGAAAGACCTAGCTAAAGTGGATGTGAAGAGGATGCTTCCTGTTGTGGGGGAGTCTAAGACCAGGGGGTGCAGCCTCAGAATAGAAGGACGTCCATTTAGAACAGAGATGAGGAGGAATTTCTTCAGCCAGAGGGTGGTGAACCTGTGGAATTCATTGCCACAGACAGCATTGGAGGCTAAGTCATTGGATGTATTTAAAGCAGAGGTTGATAGTTTCTTGGTTAGTAAGGACATCAAAGGTTATGGGGAGAAGGCAGCAGATTGAGTTGAGAGGGAAAATAAATCAGCCATGATGGAATGGTGGAGCAGATTCGATGGGCTGAGTAGTCTAATTATGCTCCTTTGTCTTATGGTCATGCATTTTGCTACAAAATATTAATATTGCTATAAAGACCTGTGTAACAGCCACCAATTATTCAGTTCAGTTTTTATTAAACATGTGTCCATTTCATACCAGAACCATCGCATTGAAAACTGAGAGTCTTTTAATAACTTGATGGCATCATAGCCTGTAATACCCAATGCAACCTATTAAGGGGACATTATGTGTGTGTATAAAGATAGAACAATATTTAGATTTGCTCTCACTCTGATTTCATGGCACACCCTCTGCACTTAATACAGCTCAGTAGCAGCAGTGCTAAAGGGAACGCAGGCCCGATCTCTTTGAAAGGATCTGCCACTTTTGCTCTGCCTTCCTTCTTTAACTTATTCTCACAGCTTGTTTTGTTCTCTTTCTGCTTCTACTTATTGTTTTCCCCAATTTTCTCTCTTTTTTTTCTTGTACATCTATCTATATACTACTAAAACTCTCATGCTCTGTCTGTCTGTTTGTCTGTTTGTGACCTCCAATAGCGCAAACGGTGCATTACAGCGGCACTTCTTTTGGCTTAATCGAATTAGAACGCGCTAACTTACAGAATGTGGGCAAAATTCAGGGTTATATATTCGTATAAAATTTCTCATTCGCAAAAATCAACAGGCTCCCTTTTAACCCGAGAGCCGATCCGCCATCATGGAAATCGGGACGTGACAGCCCAACGCAGGCGCACGGCCAGCCTCAGCAGTGACAAATACAGGAGCAAAAGGGCAGGGCAGCTCTATTTCCAGGGGTTACATTCTGCTAATCACCATCAGCATGCGCAGGATTGGGACAGATCTAACTGCCACCCATCAATAAGATATAATTAAATCTTATTGTAATGACGTACTTCGAGACACCCATAAAACCCTTTGCTGCAGTCAAAGGACAGTGGTGACTATATCATGTCCATTTAGGAGAGCACCAACCATATCATCAAGAATAATCAGCATCCTTTGATGTTACTGCTTCGTATCTTCTATCCAGCATTCAGGTAAAAAAAAATGGTCAGCCTAATTATGCCGCGTGGAAAGGGAAGGGGGACATTATGGTCAAGAGATGACGTCAAACTTCGTCAGGAAGCGGCAAGGAGAGGGAGAGAACAAGAATCAGATGAGGCCAGGGCCGCATGACTCCAGGATCAAAGAGTCATGCAAAAAAAGATGAGAGCAGAAGAGACAGAGGAGGAGAGGCATGCACGTTTCCAGGATCAGGGGCAAACAACAAACAGCAGAAGAGCTGAAGAGACAGGGGATGAAAGGGCTGCATGTCTCCAGAATGACAACGAGAGGCACAAGGGTAGCAGATAAACCAGAAATGATGCCATCAAAAGTGTCCTTCGTTAAATGAGGAGCAGTTATATTTGTTTTGCTACACGTTGTTCTTCTTTAATAAACTGAGGTTTTCTTCTTCAGTTTCCAAAGCAAAGCGATGCCAATAGCATTCAGGAAAATTTCATGTTCATTCTGGTCACATCAGACTGCACTACATTTCTCTCAAAGGGTGCCCCACCGGGTCACCCCGTTGTCTAGTTTGAGAACATTTTGTAAGGGAAATCAATTAAAGAAAACATTATCAGAACGGTAGAAGAAATAGTATGAATAATATTTCAGTAGTAAATTCCCAGATTGGATTTTCCAGAGCAAGAAACAAAATTGCTGGAGGAACTGAGTGGGTCAGTCAGCATCTGTAGAAGGAACCGAACTATTGACTGCCCTTTACCCTTTACAGATGCTACTGACGCATTGAATTCCTCCAGCACTTAGTTGTTGGCTCTGGATTCCACCATCTCTTGTGTCTCTTTTGATTTTCTGGAGTTTGTCTGTCAGTTCTGCTTTGCATTATTTATTTTGACAATGCAGGGAATAGGGATACTTTTTGATCAGTTTGATGCCTATTTTGGTTACGTGTTTGATGTGCGTAGTTTAGCTCTCTTCAGAGAGTACAGGCTTTAGTGAGCTTTCCTGATTGTGTCGGATGTGTTCTAGGACCATGAGAGGTTGTGTGTGATGTGCACTCCCAGGAGTTTGAAACTGATCACCGTTTCCACTGCTGTGCCGCCGATGTAAAGAGGGGTGTGAGTGGTACGAGTTCTCCTGAAGTCAATAACCATCTCCTTTGTCTTGTTGACAATGAGGAAGGGGTTATTTACCCTGGCACCAGACATTAAGCTCTTCCACCTCCTCCCTGTAGGCCATATGTGACAATAATAAACTGAGTACCAAGGTAACTGGTTTGGTGCAGCATCCTTTCACAATATAGAAAAAACTATGGCAAACTATCAGGTCAGTAGAAAAGATCAATGGCTGCAGTCTACCATTACTGCAGGACTTGTATGTGTCCAGAATAAAGACACAGGTAAGAAAAGTCATTGTGAACACTACCCACCTTGCACACTGCATTTTCCATACACTCCCTTCTGGAAAGTGCTATAGGACTATTAAAAGAAAAAAATCATGCCATCTTCAAAGTTCCTTCTCCCAGGTAGTTAATCTGATCAACCATTCGAGTTAGACTACCATCCTGCACTACCCTCTATCTATTACCTCAGTCACTCTACTGCATTGAAAACACTTTAGTCCACTTTTAATACTGCTGTTTTAAATTGTAAATACATGCTGGTATTTATGTGTTTGTGTACATTTTATTCCATAACCTCTAACTTTATTTTATATAATCTCTCTTCTTTATAATTGTAGAATGTTACAATGATGTTGTTTTGTGTTGTATGTAGCACCCTGACCAATATACCATAGCAAATCCCTAATACATGTAAAAGTATATGGCAAATAAAGTTGAATGTTGATTATATAGAGACAAAATATGAATGCAAATTAAATTTACTGATTTGTTTCACAAGAAGCAAATTTCATCTCTGAACCCATAAATTCAAATTGTGGTTATTCAAAATATTCTTTTCCCCCTAAAAAATATATTTTCCCAAATCTGGATCTCATTTGCTATTACTCATGCTACTTCAACTAATCATGGGAGAGGTTTACTATCAGTAATAATGGAAATCATAATCCTGGCCACTATGTTCTTTTTATTTTTTCTGTTGCCTGTGCCATTTTCTTTTCGCAAGGGATGTTCTAATTATCACGGAGCCAGAGAATGTTGTGTAGCTGGTGAACAGTGCAGTGTGGAAGGGCTATTTCCATTCATTCTTCTACTAGAAGGGACTCACACTCTAAATGTTTGAGAAGATCTAGCAAGGTGCCCTTCGACACTGTAGAGGCCAGGACCACTTTGCAAAATAATTATTTCCTTGTGTTTCATTATGACAAAATGACTGAAGTGCTGAATTGCTGAACATGCGCATTATCAGTCTTGAGAAGATTTCATTATAAAGGAAACATCGCAAAGACCAGTGGCTGTTACACAGGCCTTTATAGCAATTTTCATTTTCTGTGGCAATGTCCATAAATTACTTTATCAGTAAACTAATTCATGCAACACATACATGTTGAAGCAGGAAATGGTGGAAACATTAGCCTGGCTTGTGGGAGAATAAAATAGGGTAAAATTTCAGGCATTAAGTCTTTTGTCAGGTCCTACTGGAGGTGCTTATTTTCACCATTTATCTATTACAGCAATGTAATGGCACTAAGCAACATCATATGATACATTAAGGTAACATAATCCATGCATCTACAAATCAATAGTTTATTCCAAGGTTGAGAATGCTGGAAAGTTAAATGCCATGATATGGCGATGTCAGGGATATGGCCCTGTGTAAGAAGGGTCACCATGAACAAATGTGTTTCCTGTACTCAATTCATAGACCAACAATCAAATAATGGTTGGACCCTATTTTCTCAATTAATTCTAAGCTCACTTTGCAGCTGTAAATTAGTTTTATCCAGCACTTTCTAGTAATTGCTTAACTTGTGAGATGGTGGAGGATTGTTGTCGGTTTAGGTAGCAATGACTCATTTATTCATATTCAGATTAATTTACTTATCGCATGTACATTGAAACATACATACAGTGAAATATATAATTTGCGTTAGCAACCAACACAACCTAAAGTTGTGTTGGAGGCAGCCAGCAAGTGTCACCATGCTTCCAGTGCCAACATAGTATGCCCGCAATGTTTGGCAGAACAACACAGAACACAACACACAAGAAAGCAATAATAGCAAAGCAAGCCGCTTTCCTCCCTCCCTCCCACTCACCCACTCAGACAGACAGTCCTCCAACATCAGGACAGGCCACCAGGCCTCCAGCCTCCAGTAGATCCACTACTCACAGACAGTGGGCCTCCAACTTCCCCAGCAGACTCTCAGACTCATAGACCAGGGCTTCAGCCATTAGGCTTCAACTTCTGATTGATCTTTGGGCTACGATCTTCAGTATCAATCCCAAGAAACCCCTATGCCCTCTTCTCCCTAAGCGTTTAACCACAATGGATGTGAATTGCTTATTTTTCCTGTTTTGATACACAATATAAGGGCCCAAAGTGTGCTTTGCTAATAACAGCAGGCTATTAGCACTTGCAGATTACTGCTGGCTAAAACTTGTAACTACTGGTATCTGGTCATTGCAATTTAGTGGCAGAAACCCTGAATTAGTCTTACCATAAGATATCGGAGCAGAATTAGGCCATTTGATTAGGGGCAATGTATTTTCTCTCTCAACATCATTCTCCTGCCTTTTCTCAATAACTTTTGACACTTTTATCAATTAAGAACCTATCAACCTCCATTTTAAATATACCAAATTACTTCGCTATCAGTGGTTACCCAGTTCATTCAGTGAGTTTGCGCTTATAGTCTTTGCCAATGGATTCTGCATCAAGTGAACCGGCTCATTATTTCGTCATAAGATATCTGGGGTTTATGCATAAAGGAATAATTCAGCCTTGATTAAAATATTTGATGATTACTGCTGAACCATCAAAATTAATTTAAAAATAATGAACAGGGAACCTTATTTACTCAGAAGAAAATTAATGTTGAAAATTTTGAAAAAGATTTTATACTTTGCCCCTTAATGGTAATATGGCAGCAGGTTCAGCCAATGACCAAGGCAAGAAGCAAGACCATACCACAGCTCCCTGCATCATAAGGATGCAGTAGTTAAGCTACCAGTTAAGTAATACAAATGCTTGGGCTAACAATCCAAGCTTAGCTCCCACTATGGGACGCTGTAGAACTTGAATTCAGTTTGTAGTTTGAAAAAGAAACTGGACTTAGTGATAATGATTATAGGACTAGCAGCTGTGAATGGCTTGGAAATGCCCAATAAACCACTCACTTGTACCAGCGAGATACGTAAAAAATTCTTATTGCAGAGGGTGGTGAATCTCCTGTATCAGAGGTCTCTAACATCAGAGATCAGAAGTTTTGTGTAAGGGGTAGGAAGTTTAGAAGGGATCTAAGGGAAATTTTTTTTTCACATGCGGGGCATTTGGAATCTGGAGCTCACAGCCTGAGTGGGTGGTGGTGACACACTGTACATTCTCAGAGCATTTAAGAGGTATCTAATCAAGTATTCTAAATGCCAAGTATTGAAAGCTGTGGACCGACTGCTGGTAAATTGGATTAGTATAGAAGGGTGCTTAATGGTTAGCATGGACACAGGTGGGTTGAAAGGTTTGTTTCTGTGCCATATGACTATGACTGATAAAAGAATAGTGACCTTTAATTTCAGCAGAATGTTGAAATTTTTATGAAATGAATTCAAACTGATGGCAGTGGTCTTTGCTGCCCATTAAAAGTCTGTAGGGAACAGCCCAAGATGATCAGTGATGCCACTGAAAGAACATAAAATTCCTCTGCTCATGAAACACTTGCAACCCTTTTTGGCTTGGAATGGAAAAGCTAGGATTATTCTCTTTGGATCATAGAGGCTGAGAGGAGATTTGATGGAGGTCTGCAAGATCATGACTGGTTTAAACAGCAGAAGTTAAGGAAGTTGCTCATTAACCGTGGTTTAAGGGGTGGGTGACACACATTTCAAATTGTGGGCACAGGTACTAAAGGAACGTGAATAAATACTTCCCTAGTTAGAGAAGATAGGATATGGAATATGCCATCTATAGGGCCTTCCAAAGGGAATTGGATAGGCACTTTAGAGAGAATAATTTACAAGGTTCTGAGGAAAGGGTAGGGAAACAGAACAACAGGCTGTCTTTGCTAAAAGTGTACTAAAATCTAACAGTTAAGGACAATTATTTCCTATTAAACTAGGGTTGTATTTTCTGCCTCATGTTTTTAGTGCAAATAACATTATGAATAGAAACCCAACAGTCACCTAAAAGTGATAAGTTCACAACATAACCAGGAGAGTCTCCAGTTCAAATGGGGCATTAATATGAACTCCACAGTAAGATACATGTGCTCATAAACAAAGGAAAGGAAAATCAGTAATCTTTATGATATTCAACAAGTAACCTGCTGTGTCAGATGTAAAGTGCAGTTTATATCTAATAATAATGATCTCACTGGTGCATAGCCAGTCACCACCCATTGTTCAGTATCAGATTGAAGATAAAGGTTAATTTAGCATAGTTCATCCATTGCCCATTCACTCTGTAAGCCCAATGTGACAGGAAGGGAGAAATGTTCGAGTGGAAACCTTGCAAGTGACTTTTTTTTTACCTTGTGCAATCAGAAAGCAAATTGAAGTTCATTGTCATCCATCCAAAGGAGGCTGGCATTCTTTGACTGAGTTCTATTCTTCCAAATGCACAGGGCTGGATTTCCATGGAGACTTCCATGATATTGGATCAAAGGAAGGCCTGAAAGGACGGAAATTTCAAAAAGCATTTGAGAGCTTTGCGTGGAACATCACTGTATTAAAAGTAAGTAACATCCATTATCTGGATATCTGTTGAGCTCCAAGAACTTTCAAGTAGTGGGGTGAATCATTGTGGCTTCCATCCAAACATTTTCTATATCATGATAGTGATTAAAAATCCTTTCTTGAAGGGTATAGTATTTTTTATAGGCATCGGTTAGTCTTGTGAGATCATGGATTTGCGCCTTGGAGGGTTTCCAGGGCGCAAGCCTGGGCAAGGTTGTATGGAAGACCGGCAGTTTCCCATGCTTGAAGGGTATAGTATTACTTTTCTTCAATAATACTGTGTGACTTTCGATGTTCTTCAGATGTTATTGGACAGTCTTGTTGGTGCCATGGAAGTACAAAGAAAGTGCATAAAAAATCTATGTATTATCCCAAAGTACAGCATTTGCTCTTGAAGGCACAAAAGTCAAGGTCGAGTTTACTGTCATAGGCACAAGTGTCTGTATGCACAGGTGCAAAGAAAAAAACTTACTAGCAGCAGAATCATAGGCATAAAGCATCAGGAACACAACATTCACAAAAAACATAAAGTATACAAAATTATGCAAGAAAAAACAGAATTAAAACCCAAAATCAAGAGTCCATTTTAGTGTAAAACGGGCTAGAAAATGAGGCAGGAGAAATAATAACAGGGGACAAGGAGATGGCTGATGAACTAAACGTATATTTTGCATCAGTCTTCACTAGCAGGATGCCAGACGTTGTAGTGTGTGAATGCAGAGAAATGGGTGCAGTCTCTGTTACAAGGGAGAAGGTGCTCAAAAGCCTGAAAGACCAAAATGTATATAAGTCACCCAGACCACATGAACTGCACCCTAGGGTTCTGAAAGAGGTAGCATTAGAGATTGTGGAGGCGTTAGAAATGATCTTTCAAAAATCTTTGGACTCTGGCATGGTGCCAGAGGATTGGAAAATTGCAAATGTCATTCCACTCTTTAAGAAAGTAGGAAGGCAGCAGAAAGGAAATTATAGACCAGTTAGCCTGACCTCAGTGGTAGGGAAGATGTTGAAATCGATTGTTAAGGATGAAGTTATGGAGCACTTGGTGACACAGGACAAGATGGAACCAAGTCAGCATGATTTCCTTAAGGGGAAATCCTGCCTGAGGAACCTGTTGGAATTCTTTGAGGTAATTACAAGTAGGATAGATAAAGGGGATGCAATGGATGTTGTATATTTGGACTTTTAGAAGGCATTTGACAAGGTGCCACACATGAGACAGCTTACCAATTTAAGAGCCCATGGTATTACAGGAGAGTTACTAACATGGTTAGAGCATTGGCTGATTGGTAGGAGGCAGCGAGTGGGAATAAAAGGATCCTTCTCTGGTTGGCTGCCAGTGACCAGTGATGTTCCACAGGGGTTGGTGTTGGGACCACTTCTTTTTATGCTGTATATAAATGGTTTAGATGATGGAATAGATGACTTTGTTGCCAAGTTTACAGATGATACGAAGATTGGTGGAGGGGCAGGTAGTACTGAGGAAACAGGTAGGATGCAGAAGGACTTAGACAGATTAGGAGAATGGGCAAGAAACTGGCAAATGAAATACAATGTTGGAAAATGCATGGTCATGCACTTGGGTAATAGAAATAAATGTACAGACTATTTTCTAAATGGGGAGAAAATCCAAAAATCTGAGATGTAGAGGGACTTGGGAGTCCTTGTGCAGAACACCCTAAAGGTTAACTTGCAGGTTGAGTCAGTGGTGAGGAAGGCAAATACAATGTTAGCATTCATTTCAAGAGGTCTAGAAAGAACAGGAATGTGATTCTGAGGCTTTATAAGGCCTCACCATGAGTATTGTGAACAGTTCTGGGCTCCTGATTTAAGAAAAGATGTGCTGGCATTGGAGAGGGTCCAGAGGAGGTTCACAAGGATGATTCCGGGAATGAAATAGTTATCATATGAGGAACATTTGATGCTTTGGGTCTGTACTCACTGGAATTGAGAAGGATGAGGGGGATCTCACTGAAACCTTTAGAATTTTGAAAGGCCTAGACATGGTAGATGTGGAAAGGATGTTTCCCATGGTGGGGGAGTCTAGGACAAGAAGGCACAGCCTCAGGATAGAGGGGTGTCCATTTAAAACAGAGATGCGGAGAAATTTCTTTAGCCAGAGGGTGGTGAATTTGTGGAATTTATTACCACAGGCAGCTGTGGAGGCCAGGTTGTTGGGTGTATTTAAGGCAGAACTTGATAGGTTCTTGCGTGGACACTGCATCAAAGGTTACGGGGAGAAGGTCGGGGAGAGGAGCTAAGGAGAGGGACAAAAAAAAAGTATCAGCCATGATTAAATAGTGAATCAGACTTGATGGGCCAAATGGCCCAATTCTACTCCTATGTCTTGTGGTCTTATGGTCTAATATGGTGGTGGGGATCGTTGATGATAGATTTTGCCTTCCTGAGGCAACCCCTACTTCCGATGGCAGGGAGGGATGTTCCGGTAATGTATTAAGCTGAGCCCACTACTCTCCACGGTTTCTAATGCTCCTGCACATTCATTTTGCTGGACCAATCACGATACTTTCAATCATATCATGCCTCAGAAATGAAAATATATACGTGTCAAATAGTTACTCCACATGACATCCTTAAGATTCCCAGAACATAGGGGTAATGTATTTAGACCACATATAATTAATTCTATTTTATAGTCCAGAATGTGCAGTGGGGATAAAACTGAAGAGAGGAAGTTTTTCCTTAATAACAGAGGAAATCTGAGAACAACCTGTGGGAGATGCATTTGGCCAAGTAAATGTGGAAGTCCCAGATACACATAGTCTCTTACAATCATCTCCAGTATTATGAGAAACTGAAGAGAATTTCAACTTACCATAAAGTATTATTTGCTGTAAATCCAAATTCTGAAAATGTTACACCCTGCCATAATTACTGTTTGACTTATCTATGCCCCCCAACACTAACTTTAATTCTTGAGCTACAGTAAGTATTTCAAATTCCATGTGCTTGAAGGTAACAAACAGCAACTGTTGTGATTTAATATTTCAGTAATATTTGAGTAATACTGTAAATATATTGTTTTAATAAGCATTCTATGTTGGTTAAATAATTAATTACAGGTTATACGTAAAAGTACCTGAATGGCATACGTCATTATGCCACCACATCATATATGCACACACCACTGAAGTGAAAATGGAACTAGAATACACACATTATTCTCCACTCCATGTATTTCTTTTGATTAGTTTTATGTTTCTGAGTTAGAAAACATACCAATAACTTAATCCTTTATTTTGGGTTTATTATTTTCTCTAAGTTTACTGTATATCATAATGTTTCATTTTGTGACTTCCTGTGAAATGTGTTAAAACTTGGTATTTTTTTCCTTCTTGAGTTTCTCTCTGGGTATTCTTTGATGTGACTGGCTGCTCAGCTAATCGGATGATTTCACTGCTGGTGGGGAGAGGTGGTGAATGGAATTCCCTAAAGCTGATGCTGATGGTGGAAAATGGAAATCCCCACCATTGAGATCACTGAATTTTGTGTCTGGCCTCCATCAAGCTCATGTATAAGCAACAATAGTCTGCTCTCTGCTCAACCAGGCAAGATCTTCTGTGCTGCCATGGGAGGGAGCAGAGCAGTGAGATTAGTTTTGGCAGAATAGGCAGAATGGTACCCTCAAAGTTCATGTATTATCAAAGTATGTACACCATATACAACCTTGAGATTCATCTTCTTGCAGGCAGCCACAGAACAAAGTAGCACATTAGAATCCATGTAAAACCCCCCACAAAAAAGACCGACAAACATTCAATGTGCGAAAAAAAGAACAAGTCATGCAAACACTGAAAAAAAGTAAACAAATTATACACAGAACATGTACCACAGATTTCCCAAATCACAGCCATGGAGCCAGTTCAGCTCTGAGGCATTTTTGTTTTCTTTTCATGTTAAAAGAAAAAATTACATTATTTTATGTTAAGATTTCCAAACAGCAGCATCTGTGTAGTTCGAATAATATATTTTCTACACTGCTTGGTTAAATGTGGTTGTTTTAATGCCATGAACATTTTTGCTACCTCTATGATGCTGCCTTGCAAACTGCTACTAAAAGTGAAATTGGCTGGAGATGTTTGTTGAGTTTTGACCTCATCCCCTACTGCAATTAATACTCAAATACATTTTTCTGTGAAACACAGTGGTATAATAAATTTTCCAGTGAACCAGATGAGTTTATGTGAATGTGAAATAAACTGACATTGGCTCCTGTGTAAACCTATCTACCTTCCTAACCCCAGGTATTCCAGACCTCAGTCCCAGCTCCAGCCATAAACCCAGCCCCAGACTCTTGTCACAAGCCCTACTTTTACCTTGCACCTCTTGCTCACATCCTGTTCTAACACTGAGCATCAGGAATTCTAAACAATCAGATGCTGGGTTATCAGATTTTGACTGTATTTGGGATAGGTTTTGTTTATACAGTATTTACTAGGACGAGGGAGCTCAGTACGGGGGAGTGGAGCATTTCTGACTCTCAGATGTAGCAACAGGCATAACTAGGTCATATGTAACACCCTGCCATACTACATCGCTCCCATCAGCCATCTTAGTGCTCTTTAACAAAACTTTGACACAGCTTGTCAGTTTGCCATGTTAAGAGCAGCTTTGGAATGAAGGATGGCATCAGAGAATCAGATATCAAAGAAATTTATGGCACGGAAGAAGGCCTAGGAACACGTTGATCTGGGTTATCAAATTCCATTCACGCTTGACAGAGAGGGAGGAGGTTACCCTGAACGGCATTAGAACCAATCTGATCTGAAGGCCAAGCTCCTGTGTAATCTCATATTATTTCACATCCTGTTACATGCTCCAAATCCAAATTGAACTAAAAGGTGGTTAAAGTGACAAAAGCGATTACATGGAAATTTTCTACTGAGGAAACTCAGAAAATTGAGGTTTACTGTCTTAGTGACATTATCAACTTTTGTTGATAAATTCCTGTAGATAGGTCATCTGCTCCAAAGGAAAACTGCAGTATGCAGTATGTGATCTTGTGCCAGAATAACACGTCACGGATCAGCTATTGGAATGTGGTCAGACTGTAAAATGCGTTACAACTTTGGAGTTACAACAATAGAATTTGCAGGTGGTGACAAGCCACTCACCTACAGGCCAGTTTCACACTTCCTCTATAATACGTCTTCCATCTACAACCCACCCAGTAATGCTGTCTAGTCCACTTCCTCTGTGGTCAGCAAGTTTGATTTCACCTTCTGCTGGTATCAGGTGGGTGGCAGTATCAGAACAACTTCCACCAAGAGAATTGCTAGGTTAAAAGTGACAGCTGGTCAAGCTGGTTGTCAAAAATAATAGAGTAGGATAGTAAGAATATGGATTGAAATCATGGTTGGCATATACATCATGGGCTGAAGGTCTGTGTTCTATTGTAAATTTCTATGTTCTTTGCATGTTCAATAGGTGACCACGTCTCATTTCCCCTCACATCCCAAGACAAATAGGTGGTTCTGCAACCAACAGTGGTTTTGGTTCTAAATGTCCCTGTATTCGCGACGTCTACTAAGCTCATTTTATAAGACCATAAGATATAGGAGCAGAATTAGGCCATTTGGCTCCACACACTGATTACCATTCTGACCTTTCAGAGGACCGATTTTAACACTTACAATCCTTTAGCTCTTAACATGTCTGTAGAATCCCTTAGAATTCTCCTTCACCTTGTTTGCTAGAGCAACCTCAGGCTTTCTTTCAGCCTTCCTGATTTCTTCCTCAAGTGTTCTCTTGCATTTTTTTTTACTCCATCAGCACTTCATTTGTTCCTACCTGTCTATACCTGCCATGCACCTCAATTATTTTCTTAACCAAGGTGTCAGTATCTATTGAAAACCAAAACCAAGGTTCCCTCCACCTGTTATCTTTGCCTTTTATTCCGCCAGGCACATACAAGCTTTGCACCCTTACAGTTTCACTTTTGAAGGCCTCCCACTTAGCCTTTGCCAGAAAACAGCCTGTCTCAATCAACACTTGCCAGATCCTTTCTGGTACCATCAACATTGGCCTTTCTCCATTTAGAATCTCAACCTACTGGCCAGACCTGTCTTTTTGCATATTTACTTTGAAACAAATGGCATTATCCCAACCAGGCTTGTGCCCTGGAGAGGATACAGTCAACCAGAGGCGCAAGCACATGATCCCCTGGGATCGACGACTGCCTACTAATTAATGGCATTATGATCAGTGGATGCAAAGTGTTTCCCTACACAACTTGACTCATTTCCTAATAGCAGATCACGTGTTGTACACTTTCATTGGGACTTCTACTTACGGATTAAGAAAACTTTCCTGAACACATTTGACAAATTCTATCCCATCTAGTCCTCCTACAGTATGGGAGTCCCAGTCAATTTCTGGAAAGATAAAATTACCTCTTATAATGACCTTATGCTTCTTGCAACAGATTTCCCTCTATAATTTCCTCCTGTGATCTGTCTACAAATTTGTTCCTCTAAGTCCTGCAGACTGTTGGTTGGTCTACAATATAGCCTCATTAACGTGGACATACCCTTCTTATTCCTCATTTCCAGCCATAATGCCTCATTGGACAAGCTCTCCAGTCTATGATGACTGAGCACTGCCATGACATTTTCCCTGACTAGTAATGTCATGCCTCCCCCTTTAATCCCCGCCACTCTATTGTAGCTAAAACAACAGAACCCCAGAATACTGAGCTGCCAATCCTGCCCCTTCTGCAACCAAATCTCACTAATGGCTGCAATATCATAATTCCATGTGTTGATCCATCCCTGAGCTCATCCGCCTTTCCTAGGATACTTCTTACATTGAAATATATGCAGCTCAGGATGTTAGTCACATCGTGCTCAACCTTTTGATTCCTGACTTTGTCTGAGGTCTCCACAACTGCTCCAGTATCTGTATCTGTTCTGGCACTCTGGCTCCCATCCCCCTGCAACTCTAGAGGGATGGGAACCATTCCACCACCCCCCCCCCAACCAACATTCAGCACTAGCAAACCTTCCCGCTAGGATATTAGTCCCCCTCCAGTTCAGGTGTAAACTACCTCTTCTGTACAGATCCCACCTTCCCTGAAAGAGAGCCCCGTGATCCAAAAATCCTATGCCCCACCTCCTACACTAACTCCTTAGCCACGTGTTAAACTGTATAATCTTCCAATTTCTGATCTCACTAGCACATGGCACAGGTAGCAATCCTGAGATCACAGTCCTGGAGGTCCTACCCTTTAATTTAGCACCTAACTCCCCGAATTCACTTTGCAGAACCTCATCACTCTTCCTACCTATGACGTTGGTACCTACATGGACCACGATCTCTGGCTGTTCACCCTCCCAGTTAAGAATGAAGAGGACTCGATCCGAGATGTCCCAGACCTGGCACCCGGAAAGCAACATACCATCCAGGAATCTCGTTCTTGCCCACAGAACCTCCTGTCTGTTCCCCTAACTAATGAATCCCCTATCGCCACAGCGTACCTCTTCTTCCTCCTTCCCTTCTGAGTCACAGAGCCAGACTCAGTGCCAGAGACCCGACCACTGTGACTTTTCTCTGTTAGGTCACACCCCCCACCACCCCTGACAGTATCCGTAGTGACATACCTGTTGTTGAGGGGGATGGCCATGGGGGTACTCTGCACTGATTGTTTAACCCTTTTCCTCTTCCTGACTGTCACCCAGTCAGTTTCCTGTGTCCTGCACCCTGGATGTAACTACCTCTCTGTATGTTCTATCTATCATCAACCTCCCGAATGTTCCAGAGTTCATCCAGTTCCAGCTCCAACTCCTTAACGTGGAGTGTTAGAAGCTGGAGCTGGATACACTTCTTGCAAGTGTAGTTGTCAGGGTCACTGGAGATCTCCCTGACTTCCCACATCCTGCAAGAGGAACATTCCACTCTCCTGCCTGGCATCTCTACTGTTCTAACTGAGCAAATATAAAGAAAGAAGAACAATAAACTCTGTGTGTGTGTGTGTGTGTGTGTGTGTGTGTGTGTGTGTGTGTGTGTAACTCTATTTACAGCTTTATTGCCTCCTCTGACTGACGCCTCTCCTCACTGAAGCCTCAAAGACCCAATGTCTAAAAATCCCCACTCCACTTGCCCCTGCCTTACTTTAATTTGTTCATGCCAATCAATCCCAAATGCTGATTGACTGTCTGCTCAAAGCACCAAACTGCCGTGAGTTGCTGCCTTTTCTACTCAGTCTACGAACCTGAGTGAGCTATGTCTTCCCAGGCTTCTGCTTGCTGATCTGCTGCTGCTGCAAGGTCCAAACTGATGCTAGATGCGCCTTTTCTACTCACTCCACGAAACTGACTGAGTCACATCTTCTCACTCTTACGAACACTGACTTTCCACTGCTCGAAGCTCCAAACTACCATGAGTCACTGCCTTTTTGACTCATTCCACGAACCCGAGTGAGCTATGTCTTCTCAGGCTTCTGATATCCGATCAGCCGCTGCTCAAAGCTCCATACTGCCGCAAGTCACTGCCTGTTCTACTCAATCAGCAAACCTGAGTGGGCTACATTTTCTTGGGTTTCCAATTTCTGATTTGCCGCTGCTCAAAGCATCAAGCTGACGCAAGCAACACACATCAAAGTTGCTGGTGAACGCAGCAGGCCAGGCAGCATCTCTAGGAAGAGGTACAGTCGACGTTTCAGGCCGTGTCCTGACGAAGGGTCTCGACTGTACCTCTTCCTAGAGATGCTGCCTGGCCTGCTGCGTTCACCAGCAACTTTGATGTGTGTTGCTTGAATTTCCAGCATCTGCAGAATTCCTGTTGTTTGCGTTTTTAAAAAAGCTGACGCATGATGCACTTTTTCGATTCAATCGGTAAACCTGAGTGAGCTACGTCTTCTCGAGCTTCCAGTCTCTGATTTACCACTGCTCAAAGCTCCAAACTGACGCAAGATGCTCTTTTTCGATTCAATCGGTAAACCTGAGTGAGCTATGTCTTCTTAGGCTTCTGATCTCCGATTTGCCGCTGCTCAAAGCTCCAAACTGCTGTGATGCGCTGCATTTTCTACTTGATCGACGGACCTGAGTGAGCTACATCTTCTCAGGCTTCCGATCTCCGATTTGCCGCTGCTCAAAGCATCTTTGCAGCCAAGGTGTTTATATGAATAATCCATTTGCTTATATGGTGATGTTATTGGATACCAGGAGGAGATGAATTGACTCTATTTTTTGCATGTGCAATTCAAATATTCAATTTTATATATCAGACTATAGTTCCTTGAATGTGGGCCCTAACAGCTTAGTTATCTAAAGAACTGTGAAGCGAATTGAACATGATCGAATCATAATGTATAACCACTGGCGACAATGTTCTGGGCAAGACAGAATGGCTGAAAAAAGTTGCAACCATCTTCCTTTGCTGAGCTGAAATCTGTTCCAGTGAAATGACTCTGAGACCTTCAACCAGCAGCTGCAAGCTCCAGGTTGTACATATACAGAAGCTCCCTCTGCTACCATCCCAAACAGGTTCAAAGTTCAAAGTAAATTTATTATCAAAGTATGTATGTGCCACCATGTACTACCTTGAAATCCATTTTCTTGCAGGCATTTATAGTAAAACAGAGAAATACAATAGAGTCAATGAAAAACTACACATGAAGACTGACAAACAACCAGTGTTGAAAAGAAGACAAACTGTGCGAATACAAAAAAAAACAAATACAGGTTGATCACTTCTTATACGAAATTTCAAAATATGAAAACCTCTGACATGATGTCACAAATGGAAAATTCCACAAGGTGCTGGGAAGGTTTGCAAGCGATGTGCAGGTCTCTGGGCACAACAGACAGTTCTGAGAAGTCACCTCCCATATGTAATGAACAGAAGGTACACTGCATAAAGCCAAATATAAAGATCTTGATTGTATTGAAAGAGTGGATTCGTCAGCGTTGGAGTGAACATATGCCATTTAATGGTATTATGATCATGAAACAAGCAAAGATCTATCACGACAAACTGAAAATTTAAAGTAATTGTGAATATTCTGCAGACTGGGTGCAGAATTTTAAGAAAAGACATGGCATTAATTTTTTAAAGATTTGTGGTGATAAAGCATTTGCTGATCATGAAGCAGCAGACAAGTTCATTGATGAGTTTGCCAAGATTGCCGCTGATGAAAATCTAACATGCTGTATGGCTGCATCAGTACATATGTGTGATAAACAAGTGTAAGACAAGACTGCTTATCAGTAGCTCAGAAATTCAGAGTTGGAAATGATGGCAATCCCAGGCTATCTCATTACATATTCCAAAATCTGAAACACTTCCAGCCCCAAGCATTTCAGATAAGGGGTACTCAACCTGTAATAGTAAAAATAAATAAATAATCATGAAAACATGAGTAGTAGAGCTCTAGAAAATAAGTCTATAGGTTATGGGATCAGTTTGGAGTTGAGGTGAGTGAAGTTATCCACACTGGCTCAGGTGCATGCATACCGTCCACACTTGGGTGACCTGGAGTCCTTATAGGCTTTGCAGCTTCCATGAATTGCTGGTCACTCTGGGCTAATCATGCAGAACTCCCAGATGATTTCATTCATTTCAGCTTTAACTGGGCTTCCTGATGCCACAGTTGGTCAAATGCTATTTTGATATCAAAGGCAGTCAATCTCACCCCTGCCTTTAGGATTTAGCTCTTGTGTACATGTGTATACCAAGGTTGTAATGAAATCTGGAGCTGAGATATTCTGTCAAAGCCCACACTGATCAGTGATCAGGTTATTGGGTGAATAAGTGGTACTTGATGGCACTATTGACAACACCTCCCTATCACTTTGCTGGTAATTTAAAGTCAGTTGATGGGCAGTAATTTGCAGGATCGAAGTTATCCTGTTTTTTTTTGGGAACAGGATGCAGCTGGCTGTTTTTCTCCCTGTCAGGAGGTGCTAATGTTACTGCAGAGCTGGAACAACTAAGAATAAGAAAATGATTCATCGTAAATTCGGCTGAACATGGAGCTCAGTGTCTGAGAGATAGGTGTTGAATCTTAAACTTTTAGCTCTCAAGTAATAAATGAAAAAAGCAGCAATCATAAATATTTACTAAACCCAATCACACTATTTTGCATCCAAGGCAGCAAATTTACAATGACAATTTAAAGTAATCACAGGTCCCATTTACTATTAATTTAGGAATTTCAACTGAAACAAGATTGTTGTTATGCCTTTGCCAAAGAGTGGCGAATCTGTGGAATTCATTGCCACAGATGGCTGTGGAGGCCAAGTCTTTGGGTATATTTAAAGTGCAAGTTGATAGGTTCTTGATTAGTAAGGGCGTCAAAGTTTACAGGGAGAAGGCAGGAGAATAGAGTTAAGAGTTTTGAATTGAATTTATTTCTTACATCCTTCACATACATGAGGAGTAAAAATCTTTACGTTATGTCTCTGTCCAAATGTGCAATCATAGTAATTTATAATAAATAGGACAGTCAACATAGAAATACACTTGTGAGTTAATCAGTCTGATGGCCTGGTGGAAGAAGCTGTCCAGGAGTCTGTTGGTCCTGGCTTTTACGCTGCAGCACCGTTTTCCGGATGGTAGTAGCTGGAGTAGGTTGTGGTTGGAGTGACTCAGATCCCCAATAATCCTACGGGCCCTTTTTACACACCTGTCCTTGTAAATATCTTGAGTTATGGGAAGTTCACAACTACAGATGCGCTGGGCCCTCTGCACCACTCTCTGCAGAATCCTGCGATTAAGGGAGGTACAGTTCCCATACCAGGCAGTGATGCAGCCAGTCAGGATGATAAATCAGCCATTATGGAATGACAGAGCAGACCCGAAGGCCTGAATGGCCTAATTTTGCTTCTATGTCTTATAGCTTCTTTCCCTCTGCCAACAGATTTCTGAATGAACAATGAACCCATGAACACTAATTCAGTATTTTTTCTTCTTTTTTGCACTGCCTATTTAATTTTCTTTTTTTAATATATACTGTACTTATTGTAATTTGTGGTTTTCATTATTTATGTATTGCAATGTACTACTGCTGCAAAACAACAAGTTGCACAGCATATGCCAGTGATATTAAACCTGATTCCAGAAACTGCCCATCTTACAACAAAAATTGATACACCAGAGACAGTCGATGTTGGATTCCAGGGCACCAAACAGTCTGCTAAAGGAACTCAGCCTTCTTCCTTTAGGAGGGAAAGTTCAGGTTAACCTTGGAGTAGATGAAAAGGTTGGCACAGCATTGTGGGCCATAGGGCCTGCACTGTAGTGTAACGTGCTGGAAACTGTGGCAGCCAAGTCATTGGGTATATTTAAAGCGGAGCTTGATAGAAGATGAGAATGGGGTTGAGAGGGTTAATAAATCAGCCATGATGGAATGGTGGAGCAGACTCGATGGGCTGAATGGCCTGATTTTTCTCCTGTGTCATATGTTCTTATGGTCTTTAACAAGTATTTAAATTATCGTAGCAACAATCAGCTTGAAGAACTCAGCAGGTTAAGCAGCAGCTTTGGGTGGAAGCAATTGTTGATGTTTCAAGCAGATTGTTGCAACAGATTCCAACATCTGCAGGTGCTGATGTCTCCAAAACTTCTCCTAATGCTTATAACAAACAAAATTTAACACCAAGCCACCTATTGAAATAGTTTGCATGCTGACAGAATGTGTCTTGAAGGAAGAGAGAGAGAGGGAGAGAGTGTGTGGCAAAAGGGAAAAGGAGGGCATCTATTACTTAGGCACAGCCGTCAATTTTGGTTATTTAAATTCAGGGATCAGCACGACACAGAATTAGAGAAATGCAGAAGTTCAAGCATGGGAATGATTTTAGAAAGGAAGGGGAAGACCATGGAGGAATCAGAAAACAAGGCAGAGAATACAGAAGAATATAAAGAGAACATGGCTAGGGAACGACATAAAAGTTCTTTATAAGCAACTCGAGGGCTTCACTCACCCACAATCTCTTTTTGCAGGAAGTTTCTGAAAAAAAACATCCCATATATGTGGTTTGAGCAATAGGTTCACAGTATACTCTCATTATTGCTTCCCAGTTATCTACAGGAACATGGAAAACTGCATGAAAACTTGCAAAACCATGAAATATATTACCTTTCATTTTGAGGCAGACACACAGCCCTGGGTGTTAACAGTGAGAACAGTGCCCCTCTGTGGTGGGTTTCAGATATTAATCTGCATCTGGTCTATAATACTGTTCAATGCAATATCAAGAAACACTCAAAGTTCAAAGTAAATTTATTATCAAAGTACATATATGTTACCATATACTACCTTGAGATTTATTTTCTTGTGGGTGTACTCAGCAAATCCAAGAAACATGATAAAATCAATGAAAGCCAGTGCCCAACAGGATGGACAAATAACCAGTGTGCAAAATACAACGAACTGTGCAAATACAAAAGAAAAACATAATAATAATAAATAAACAATAAATATCAAGAACATGAGATGAAGAGTCCTTGAAAGTGAGTCCATAGGTTGTGGGAACAGTTCAGTGATGGGACGAGTGAAGTCAAGTGAAGTTATCTCCTCGGCTTCAACAGCCTGATGGTTGAGGGGTAATAACTGCTCCTGTACTTGGTGGTGTGGGTCCTGAGACTCCTGTACTTCCTTCCCGATGGCAGCAGTGAGAAGAGGGCATGTCCTGGGTGGTTGGGGTCCTTGATGATGGATGCTGCTTTCCTGCAACAGCACTCCACGTATATGTGCTCAATGGAGGGGAGGGCTTTTCCCGTGATGGACTGGACTATATCCACTATTTTTTGTAGGATTTTCCTTTCAAGATCATTGGTGTTTCCACACCAGGCTGTGATGTAACCAGCCAATATACTCTCCACCACACATCTATAGAAATTTGTCAGAGTTTTAGATGACTTGCTGAATCTTCGCAAATTTCTCAGAAAGTGGAGATACTGCCATGCATTATTTGTAATGTCACTTATGTGCTGGACCCAGGACAGATCCTCTGAAATAATAACACTGAGGAATTTAAAATTGCTGACCCTCTCCACCTCTGATCCCCCAATGAGGATTGACTCATGGACCTCTGGCTTCCTCCTCCTGAAGTCTATAATCAGCTCCTTGGTCTCACTGACATTGAGTGAGAGGTTGTTGTTATGTCACCACTCGGCCAGATTTTCAATCTCCCTCCTGTATGTTGATTCATCACCAGCTTTGATTCAGCCAATAGCAGTGGTGTCATCAGCAAACTTCAGTATGGCATTGGAACTGTGCTTAGCCTCACAGTCGTAAGAGCTGCACTGTGTAACTGTATCCTCCACACTGGCATTCCTGAGTTTGTTTAAATGAAGATAGGCAATGCTTGTAAAAGTACAGTCTAATCATGTGTAGTCTCTGCCTGTGCTGCTATACATGGAATGCCAACTTTAAGATACAACAATGAACTCTCTTGAGAAACAAAGGACAAAGGAGAGAGCTTGAGCAGAAATGATGTGGGCACGAGTATGGGAACGGATATATACTGTACACACACAGAAACATAGATGCACACACAAATACCTACTACACACAGGTAAACAGAAACTCACACACCCACATACTCACATATATGCTTTCAGTAAACTCATGCAGAGACAACACACAGGTTGCTCCTTAACTTCTGATACTGATAAACCGCACCCAAACTGCAGCACGGATACCAGAAGCAGGGTATCCTCTATTTCCAGCCTACAGTAGCAAGAGGAAATCACAGTGCTTAAAATAGCTGACACTGTACAGGGTTGTAAGACACTGGAAACGTGAGTTGATTGGACTGACCCAGATAGGGAGCTCCAACTGTATTCACAACAGCATGTCTCAGTCTGTGGCAATGAATTAACTTGATGACCTCCAGCCCTTCCTGCCTCCAGCCAACAAGGCATTTTGTAATAGCTTCCAGTTTTGATGTATGTGTAACTCACCATTTATTTAATGCAAAACCCAGGCCTCCATTTCCTAGCAATGTACAGTTTCCTCTCCAGGTTTCTCCATTGTCTCTCCTCTTCCTGTCCTAAGATATTAACCAGTTATGCAACTAACTTGCCAAAATGATATTTCATCTCCATCCTATATGCTGAAGCTTGTAATTTCTTTTAACCAGGATATCACACTGAGGCATATGTGTGCGAACAGCACAAATACACTTGTACACGTAAGCGTCTATGCACATATGTAGCCACACAATAGGAGAACATATATACCTCAGCATAAACATTATGCATGCAGCTGATGATATTATCTTCCCCGGAGTTTCAAGGAACATTTTATTTACTCTGAATATAGCAACTGATAAAGAAACCTAAGGCCATGTTGAAGTTTATAGAGCTCTTGTGGGAATTGGAGTCCAAAATAAAAAAAAACCTTCATGTCAGATGCTTACTAATAAAAGCAAGGGGAATTCAGGCAAGACCTCTTTACTCAGTGTGGGGTAGAACTCTGGGCCAAATGGCCTAATTGTACTCCTATATCTTAAGGGGTTATCTTACCTGAAAAATCTGTCGGAATTCTTTGAAGAAATACAAACAGGATAGACAACGGAGAATTGGTTGATGTTGTGTACTTGGACTTTCAGATGGTCTTTAACAAGCTGCGGGAAATGAAGCTGCTTAACAAGATAAGAGCCCATGGTATTACAGGAAAGATACTAGCATGGATAGAGCAGTGGCTGATTGGCAGAAGGCAAAGAGTGGGAGCAAAGGGAGACTTTTTTGGTTGGCTGCCAGTGACTAGTGGTGTTGCATGTGGGTCTGTGTTGGGACTGCTTCTTATTATGTTATATGTCAATGACTTTGATGACGAATTCATGGCTTTGTTGCAAAGTTTGTTTGCGAAGATAGGTGGAGTGGAAGGGAGTTTTTGGGGAGTATAGAGGCTACAGAAGGACTAGACAGATTAGAAGAATGGGCAAAGAAATGGCAGATGGAATACAGTATTGGGAAATGTATGGTCAAGCACTTTGTTAAAGAAATAAAAACGTAGACTATTTTATAAATGGAGAGGAAATACAGAAATCTGAAGTGCAATGGGACTTGGGGGTCGCTGTGCAGGATCCCTAAAGGTTAATTTGCAGGATGAATCAGTATCGAGGAAGGCAAATGTGATCTTGGCATTCATTTCATGAGGACTAGAATATAAAAGCAAGGATATAATGTTGAGGCTATATAAAGCACTGGTGAGGCCTCACTTGGAGTACTGTGAGCAGTTTTTGACCCCTTATCTAAGAAAGGATGTGCTGACATTTGAGGGTGTTCAAAGGAGGTTCAGGAAAATAATTCTGGGATTGAAAGGCTTGTCGTATGAGGAGCATTTAATGGCTCTGGGCCTTTACTCACTGGAATTCAGAAGAATGATGGTGACCTCATTGAAACCTATCGAATGTTGACAGGGCTCAATAGAGTGGATGTGGAGAGGATGTTTCCTATGGTGGGAGAGTCTGAGACCAGAGGACATAGCCTCAAACTCGAGGGGGTGTCCTTTTAGATCGGAAATGAGGAGGAATTTCTTTCATCAGAGCGTGATGAATCTGTGGAATTGGTTGCCACAGCTGGCTGTCGAGGCAGAGTCATTGTGTATATTTAAGGCAGAGGTTGATAGATTCTTGATTAGTCAAGGCATGAAAGGATATGGGGAGAAGGCAGGAGATTGGGGCTGAGAGAGAAAATAGATCAGCCATGATGAAATGGCAGAGCAGGCTTGATGGGCCAAATGGCCTAATCTTACACCTATATCTTATGGACATTGTTAGATAGTCTTATGTTCTATGTTCTAAAATGCATAAACTAAGGTGCAGTGGAAAGAAGAATGATTTGAGTTAGTGGCTTTTTCTTATCCATGATGGATCTTTCAGTCTTGGACTCCTTGACAACTCTCATTTCTTGAATGTACCAGACAGATTGTTCGATTCAAACTTAGGATGCCCCACATTTAAACAAGACCAAGAGTTAATTATCTCCATATTGATACAAATGTGAATGACTTTAATAGAACCTGAAAAACATGCGCAATTCTATATTACCTTTCAGGATCTCATGGTGTCATTTAGCACTGCAGCCAAATAAATACTTTTGATGTCTAGTAAGTGTTGCAAAGTAGCAGCCAATATGTGCTATGAGACAATATGCGCTGATGAGACAAACCAATTTACTGTGCTCCTGGGTGCTATCTCTCCTCGAAACGGAATCTTTCTGTGCCCATCAGAAAGGTTGTGGAGACCCAATGGGCCAAGTGGCTAATTTCTGCTTCTATATTTTATGGTGTTATGGAAAAAACAGATGGTTTTAACATTTCATCATAAAGTCGGCACCTTCAACAATACACCAGTTCATCAGTAGTACAGTAAAGGGCCTGAATCTTTGTCCTCAGTCCCTGGAGTGGAGTTTGGATCTCCAAGCATCTGGCTCAGAGATCTGACTGTTGCTCCACCGTGACTGTCTGCTGAGTCACTGCTGATAATCAGAATAAGGATTGTCAATGTGAGTAATCTCCGTGCATTTGTCACTTTCAGGGCCAGGCTGATCTGCTGAAACACGCAAAGAACGAAGCGCTGGATAACCTGAGACAGATCCACTATGCAGCACAATCTTGCGGTATCAGTAAGAGCCACTTGTCATCTCCAGATCAGTTGCAATCACGGGGCGCCTTGGAGAGCATTCCTGAGAGTGAGAACACAAGCAACAATGGATCTTGCTGACGTCAGCAGGCATGGGAATAAAATGTTGTAAATACATAAAAACATACACACATACGTGCGCGCACACACACACACACACTCAAATGTGCTGTAGCTCCACTGATAGGCAATTTTGTTGTACGTGAATTGGATTTGACAGTGTCACCTAATGTTATCTCCTTACAGAAATGAGGCACTGGTGCTGAATTTACTGGAAATGTTCTAGGACACTGAGATAACAACAGAAAATACTGGGAGTAATCGGTAGTGCTATCCTGTTTACTGAGGCCCACATTCCAAGAAAATGCTTTGCTTGAGAACGGCCTTCAGAATCTCTCCTGAAGGTGGGATGTGATCACTATCCTACAGTCCCCCACTCTTTGTGCTTGCTCCCTGATTGTGTTTCTATGGGTTCATACAAGAACAGGCCGTTTCTCCTCTCTGAAGATGGAATACAAGCATAAAATCAGTGGCTTGACTAATTTGTTTCAGCAAAATACTTTGCTTGCTCTTTGGAAGCCACGATACAACCCATGACCAGAAACACCAAATTGGGTGGAAAGCAAATCTGTTGCAGCTTCAGGTCTACGATCTGTGCATTGTTCAGGAATATATTAATCAATCTTGGGAGCAGCAATGGTTTAGAAGCTATAAAACACATAGTGTATTTTGTACCTTTTGGACATAAATGGTGGATACGTAGCCTGGTAATGATGTTAAAATGTAACTGAAAATTTTATAGTGGGCCAGACAAATTCCTCTAATAGTAATGTCACTTTCAACCTGAGGTTGAAACTCAAGCTACTTTTCGTCACCAGCAAAGCAATAGACTCATTAGTTTAGTGAATAGGAAGTTTCTTCCTTTGAAACTCATTTACTCATCCAATTAAGCTTCACTTCAGTACGACCTGTCAGATCCAATCGTTGTCTCTCTTCCAGTTATTGTGACTGGGTATTTACAGAATCGGTCCCCGTGGAAGCCTTGTGCGATGGATGACCGGACTCCTGGCGAGCTCGACAGGGAAAGAGGGCTGTGCCTCCACCACGCCCGGTCGTCCCAGCACCCAAGAGTGGGGGGGGCTCACACGAAGGGGTAGCCTTGCGCTGCAGCGGTGACCACTTTGATACCACCTATCTAATGATGTGTGTCTCTGTAATAAAGTCATGCAAAATAATATTTATGTTTCTCCTTCTGAATTTCTACATAAATTGTTTTGAAAATTCATTTGGCTCCTTCTCTTCAGCTGTTGATCAGGGAGGAAAGTAAGTTGATTTACACCTTAAACAGCACTCTTCAGTTTTACAATTAATAACCATAAATGCAATTAATAACTTACAAGGCTGACAGTACTGATACACGTTTCTGGGGCTCTACTTCCTCCATGTATAAAAAAGATCAGGCAGACAGATTTTATTTTTTGTTGCTGAATTTCTCTGTGATGCCATTATGCTGCTATGAAAGAAAAAAAATCATTATAAATAAACTAACTGTTCTTACAGCCATATGAGGTGTGACACTTGGCACAATTCAATTTCACTAGGAATGAGTGAGTTGAAGTCAGAGATTGCCATGACTCATTACAACAGCCAAGCATGCTGTGATTATTTGGAGAAAATATCTATTTTAATGATTACTGAAATAGAAACTACAAAAGACAATGTTTCACATTTTGTGTGGATATATTTTTCACGGAAGAACTGAAGAGTTATTTTTGGCCCGTTAATAAATGATAGAGCAGACTTGAAGGGCCAAGTGGCCCTGCTCCAATGTTCTTGTGTTCTCATGAAAATCCAGAAGGGCATAAAGGGAAATGTATCCACTCAGAAAGTTGTTGGAATCTGGATTTCTTATCATTCCAGCATGGGACTGGCATTGATCACTCCTTCCGTACTGTTCAATAGATGGCAATTATGTATTGGACAGTTAGGCAGAGGGAGAACTCAAAGTTCTAAAAATTCAAAACATTCAAAGTACATTTATTATCAAAGTATGCATGCAGTATACAATCCTGAGATTCATCTTCCCACAGAGTCACAAAACAAAGAAAACCATGGAACCCGTTCAAAGAAAAACCATCAAAACCACCCCCATGCACAGAAAAAAACAAATCGCGCAAACAGCAACAAAAAAATGAGCGAAAAACACAGAATATAAAACACAAAGATCAAAGAAGTCCAGGCATATTCAGTTCAGCTGAATGTTCGTTATCTGGAGGCCACCCAAGTTCACCCTGATTCAAAATTGCCCAAAATAGCAACAAAAAAAGTGACCAGAAACCCACACAGACACCTTCCTCCAGCAGCAAGCGCAAAGCTGATAGACGGCGCTGAACACTCGCTCACTTTTCTCACTCGCCTCGATGAGTTCAATCTTCCTCAGCGCTTTAATCAGTGAAAAATGGCGCCCCAACTTAAGGCTTTTTGGCGCCGAGGCTGCACACTTCACTCAAAGCCTCACGGAACACCCTCGGAGACAGCAAAGTGCCTGAATGCTCAGTCGGCCCAAAAACACACTACCTGGAAGAAATGTTTAAACATTTAGAATCACAAAAGATTTTTTCCTTAGCATTTTTCATCTCTGTTGCCAGAATTCAGTTTTATGTTATGCATTGCTCTGGCATTTTATCGCCACAGTTGTAATTTAAATGTAAATAAATGTGAAAATAAATGTGGCTTGGCTAGTACCTCATGTGGACATCACTGCCAACTCTGCTCCTACCTTAATCCAATAGCTATACAGACATTTTCAGCAAGTGCAATTCTAATCAGCAACAGGTTATCTGGCACACTAAACTCTTTGCTCCCTCTTTAACTTCCAAGAGTCATAGGACACTACAGCACAGAAACAGGCTCTTTGGCTCATCTAGTCCGTCCCAAACTATTAATCTGCCTAGTCCCATTGACCTGCACCTGGACCATAGCCCTCTATACCTCTCCCATCCTTGTACTGTACTATCGAACCTGCATCCACCACTTCCGCTGGCAGCTCGTTCCACATTTGCACCATCCTCTGAGTGAAGAGGCTCCCCGTCGTGTTTGCCTTCAATATTTCACCTTTCACCCTTAACCCATGATCTCTAGTTCTAATCTCACCCAACCTCTGTGGAAAAAGCCTGTTTGCATTTACCCCATGTATACCCCTCATAATTTTGTATACCTCTACCAAATCTCCCCTCATTCTCCTATACTCCAGGGAATAAAGTTCTAACCTATTCAACTTTTCTCCATAACTCAGGTCCTCAAGTCCTGGCAATGTCCTTGTAAGTTTTCTCTGCACCCTTTCAATCTTATTGACTTCTTTCTTGTAGGTAGGTGACCAAAGCTGCACACAATACTTCAAATTAGTCCTCACCAATATCTCATATAACCATATAACAAATACAGCACGGAAACAGGCCATCTCGGCCCTTCTAGTCCGTGCCGAACTCTTACCCTATCCTATTCCCACCGACCTGCACTCAGCCCATAACCCTCCATTCCTTTCCTGTCCATATACCTATCCAATTTTACTTTAAATGACAATATCGAACCTGCCTCTACCACTTCTGCTGGAAGCTTGTTCCACACAGCTACCACTCTCTGAGTAAAGAAGTTCCCCCTCATGTTACCCCTAAACTTTTGCCCTTTAACTCTCAACTCATGTCCTCTTGTTTGAATCTCCCCTACCCTCATGGAAAAAGCCTATCCACATCAACTTTATCTATCCCCCTCATAATTTTAAATACCTCTATTAAGTCCCCCCTCAACCTTCTACGCTCCAAAGAATAAAGACCCAACTTGTTCAACCTTTCTCTGTAACTTAGGTGATGAAACCCAGGTAACATTCTAGTAAATCTTCTCTGTACTCTCTCTATTTTGTTTACATCTTTCCTATAATTTGGTGACCAGAACTGTACACCTTACATAACTTCAATATTACAACTGTTGTACTCAATACTTTGATTTATGAAGGCCAATGTGCCAAAAATTCTGTTTTGCACTTTCGATGAATTGTGGATCTGTATTCCCAGATCCCTTTGTTCTACCGGACACCTCAGTGCCCTACCGTTCATGGTGTAAGACCTAACCTGGTTGGTCCTGTCAAGTGCAAGACCTCACACTTGTCTGCAGTAAATTTTTTCTGCCATTTTTCAGACCATTCTTCCAGCTGGTCCAGATCCTCTTGTAAACTTTGATAGTCTTCCTCACAGTCCACTGCACCCCCAACCTTCGTGTCACCTGTAAATTTGCTGATCCAGTTTACCACATTATCTTCCAGATTGTTGGATATAGATGGCAAACAACAATGGACTCAGGACCAATCCCTGTGGCACTCCACTAGTTACAGGCCTCCAGTCAGAGAAACAACCATCTACTACCACTCTGGTTTCTCCCATGAAACCAAAGTCGAATCCAATTTACTACCTCAACTTGAATGCCATGTGACTGAACTTTCATGACCAACCTCCCATATGGGACTTTGTCAAAGGCTTTGCTAAAGTCCACCTAGGTAACATCCACTGCCTTGTCTTCATCAACTTTCCTGGTAACTTCCTCAAAAACTCTCTGGGATTGGTTAAACATGACCTACCACACAAAAAGCCATATTGAGTATCCCTAATCTATCCCTGTCTATCCAAATACTTATATATCTGGTCCCTTATAATACCTTGCAATAACTTACCTGCTACTAATGTCTGGCTTACTGGCCTATAATTTCCTGTCTTATTCTTGGAGCCTTTCTTAAACAATGGAACTACAATAGCTATCCTCCAGTCCTCTAGCCCTCACCCGTAACTAAGGATGATTTAAATATCTCTGTTAGGGCCCCTGCAATTTCCTGCACTTGCCTCCTAGAAGGTTGAGAGAACATCTCGTCAGACCCTGGGGATTTATCCACTCTAATTTGTCAGCAAATGCCTTCTCCTCTGTAATCTGCATATGGTCCATGATCTCACTGCTGCTTTGCCTCACTTCTATAGACTCTGTGTCCATCTCCCAAGTAAATACAGATGCAAAAACAGTTCACTTAATGTCTCCCCCATCTCTTCTGGCTCCACGCATAGATTACCAATCTGATCGCCCAGGGGACCAATTTTGTCCCTTGCAGTCCTTTAGCCCTTAACATATCTGCAGAATCCCTTAGGATTCTCCTTCACCTTGTCTGCTAGGGCAACCTCATGCCTTCTTTTAACACCCCCCCCCCGCCCGATTTCTTTCTTAAGTGTTCTCTTGCATTTCTATTCTCCATACCTCATAAGTACCTCATTTGTTCCTAGCTGCCTCTACCTGCTATACACCTCCTTTCTTTCTTTCTTAATCAGGGCTTCAATATCTCTTGCCAACTAAAGTTCCATAAACCTATTGCCTTTACTTTTTATTCTGACAGGCACATTCAAACTTTGTACTCTCAAAATTTCACTTTTGAAGGCTTCCCACTTACCAAGTACACCTTTGCCGAAAAAGGTTCTAATCCACAATTGCCAGACCCTTCATGATACCATCAATATTGGACTTTCTTCGATTTAAAATCTCAAATAGCAGACCAGACCTACTTTTTCCATATTTACTTAGAGAATGCAAAGCACTAGATCCGAGATATCCTGGACTCTGGTACCCAGGAGGCAACATACCATTTGGTTCTCGCCCACAGAAGCCCTAACTAATGAATCCCCTATCACCGCAGCTTGTCTCTTCTCCCATCTTCCCTTCTGAGTCACAGAGCCAGACTCAGTGCCAGAGACCTGACCGCTGTGACTTTCCTCTGTTAGGTCATCCTCCCCCCACCCAACAGTATCCAAAGTGATACTGTTGCTGAGGGGGATGGCCACAGAGGTACTCTGCCTTGACTGTTTAACCCCTTTCCCCTCTCTATATGTCCTATCTATCACTCCCCCAGCCTCACAAATGATCCGGAGTTCATCCTGTTCCAGCTCGAACTCCTTAACGCAGATTGTTAGAAGCTGTAGCTGGATGCACCTCTTGCAGTTGTAGTTGTCAGGGACACTGGAGGTCTCCATGCCTTCCCACATCCTGCAAGGAGAGCATTCCACTATCCTGTCTGGCATCCCTACTGTTCTACTTGTGTCAATATAAAGAAGGAAAACAATAAATAACCTGGGAGAACTTCCTAGAGATGCTGCCTGGCCTGCTGCGTTCACCAGCAACTTTGATGTGTGTTGCTTGAATTTCCAGCATCTGCAGAATTCCTGTTGTTTACCTGGGAGAACTTACTGCTTTTTCGCCTCCTCTCACTCAAGCCTCTCTGCACTGAAGCCTCAAAGAGCTAATACCTCAAAATCCCCACTTTAACACTGTCAATTCCAGCAATGGCAGTCCTGTTTGTCTCTGCCTTATTTTAATTTGTTCTTGCCAATCAATCCCAGTCTGCTGCTCAAAGCACCAAATTGCTGTGAATCGATGCCTTATGTACTCAATCGGCAAACCTGAGTGAGCTATGTGTTCTAATACTCCCAATTGCTGATTGGCCGCTGCTCAAAAGCCTAACTTTTTTTTTGTTGGACCTTGCCAAATGCCTAATTACTCACACTCCAACATCTTCTTGGGAATTGTGCACGCAGAATGTTCTGACTGACCCCGCTCACTTCTTTTGAAATCTTTCTCCCACTACGCAATCCAATGTCTCCTCGGGAAATGTGGCTAAATATAGCCAATGTTACCAGTAATTGATCAGTCACAGGCAGAGACTGCGGCCAAATGCATTCTGATTCCTATGATTCATCTACTCGTCATCAGGGAATTATATCACTCACCTACTGTTTCCCTGGTGCTCTGCAATCTATTCTTTCTATTCTTTTTCAGATATAGATAACTAGTTCCCTTGCAGGACCATCTCTTGGAAAAGCCAGAATAATAACTTGAATGCAAGTGTGTAATATGAATGGGCGTGGATAACTGTCTGTTACTCTGTATAACACTAAAGTGCTGATGTAGAAATTAAAAAAAAATAATTAGGTCTATGTGATAATTGATCTATGCTGAATATAGAGAGGACATGAGTCAGATGTAACTTGGTCAATGATCTGAAAGTAAAATGATTTGGACAAAGGTCGGTAGTCATGAATTTCCATGGTGGAAATTGTCCTGTTTAACCATTTCTTGCTGATTTGCAAGGGAAGGTTGGTAGACCTGTTACAGAATTACATAGCAATCATTGCGCAGCCGTCCTGGACTGGATGCTCGGCAGTGAACCAGGTCAGGTGTCAGATCTCTCGGTGGGTGAGCATTTCAAAGACAGTCACCACAATTCCCTACCTTTGCTATAGAGAGGGATAGGAGCAGACAGCATGGGAAAGTATATAACTGAAGGAGGGAAATTATGACGTTATTAGGCAGGAACTTGGGAGCGTAAACTAGGGAGAGATGTACTCAAGGAAATACACACGGAAGTGTGGAGGTTGTTTATGGAGTAATTGCATAGGGTTGTGGACAGGTTTTCTGGATTGAATATCACCTGCCACTTCTCAGCCAGTTCTGCATCCTATCAATGTCCTGTTGTGAACTACAACAGCCTTCTAAGATATCCACAATTCTACCAACCTTAGTGTCATCTATAAACTTCCTACCCTACTCTTACACTTCCTCGTCTAAGTCATTTATTAAAATCACAAAGAGCAGGGGTCCCAGAAAAGTTCTCAGTAGAATACCACCAGTCACCGGCCTCCAGGCAGAATATACTCTATCTAGAGCCACTCTGTGCCTTCTGTGGGGAAGCCATTTCTGTTTCCACACAGCCAAGTTTTCCTGGATCCCATGCCTCCCGCCTTTCTGAATGAGCCCACCATGGGGAACCTTATCAAATGCTTTACTAAAATCCATATTCACAGTACACCACATCCACTGCTTGACCTTCATCAATGTGTTTTGTTACATCCTCAAAGAATTCAATCAGGCTCATGAGGCATGACCTGCCCCTCACAGAGCCATGCTGACTATCCCTAATCAGACTGTGTTTATGCAAATGCCCGTAAATCCTGTCTCTAAGAATCTTCTCCAATAATTTGTCCACCACCGATGTAAGACTCACTGGTCTATAATTCCCAGGTTTATCCCTATTCTTTTTCTTGAACAAAGGAATAACATTTGCCTCCATCCATCCAATCATCTGGGACTACTTCTGTGGCCAGTGAGGATGCAAAGATCACCACTAAAGGCATAGCAATCTCTTTTCTCATTTTCCGTAGTAACCTGGGGTATATCCTATCCAGTCCCAGGGACTCAACTGTCTTAACGTTTTTCAAAAGTTCCAGCACATCATCTTTCTTAGCGTTGACATGCTCCAGCTTATCAGCCTGTTTTATGCTGACATCACAAACATCAAGGTCCCTCTTATTGGAGAATACTGAAACAAGGTATTCATAAAGGACCTCCCCACCTCCCCCGTCTCCAGGTACATATTTTCTCTTCTATCCCTGATCAGTCCTACCCTCATGCTAGTCATCCTCCTGTTCTTCACTTATGTATAGAACACCTTGCAGTTTTCCTTAATCTTACTTGCCAAGGCCTTCTTATAAACCCTTCTACCTCTACTAAGTCCATTCTTCAGCTCCTTCCTTGCTACCTTGTAACTCTCTAGACCCAGTCTGATCCTTGCTTCCTAAATCTTAAATATGCTTCTTTCTTCCTCTTGACTAGATGCTCCACATCTCCTGTAAACTATGGTTCCCTCACCTTAACTTTTCCTGCTCAATAGGACACACCTACCCTGTAACACACATCAAAGTTGCTGGTGGACACAGCAGGCCAGGCAGCATCTCTAGGAAGAGGTACAGTCGACGTTTCAGGCCGAGACCCTTCGTCAGGACTAACTGAAGGAAGAGTGAGTAAGGGATTTGAAAGTTGGAGGGGGAGGGGGAGATCCAAAATGATAGGAGAAGACAGGAGGAGGAGGGATGGAGCCAAGAGCTGGACAGGTGATTGGCAAAAGGGATACGAGAGGATCATGGGACAGGAGGTCCAGGACTTCTCTAACTTCCACTAATGCCCCACCTCCCCCTCGTACCCCATCTGTTATTTATTTTTATACACACATTCTTTCTCTCTCTCTCCTTTTTCTCCCTCTGTCCCTCTGAATATACCCCTTGCCCATCCTCTGGGTTCCCCCCCACCTTGTCTTTCTTCCCGGACCTCCTGTCCCATGATCCTCTCGTATCCCTTTTGCCAATCACCTGTCCAGCTCTTGGCTCCATCCCTCCCCATCCTGTCTTCTCCTATCATTTTGGATCTCCCCCTCCCCCTCCAACTTTCAAATCCCTTACTCACTCTTCCTTCAGTTATTCCTGACGAAGGGTCTTGGCCTGAAACGTCGACTGCACCTCTTCCTAAAGATGCTGCCTGGCCTGCTGCGTTCACCAGCAACTTTGATGTGTGTGCTTGAATTTCCAGCATCTGCAGAACTCCCGTTGTTTGCGTTTTTAAACACCTACCCTGTATATTTTGTATTGGGGGAGGGAGTGTGTTTGTCAATGCCTGAACAGCCTTTTGAAGAAGTTCTATCTATCTTACCCAATTCCATCTCACTTGCTTGATTACTCTTTGATTGGCTCTGGATTTTCTTTCCTTCTTCAAAACAAGTGTAATCAAAAAAGTTTATTTGCACTACAAGCTAATTGCATTTCGCTGAGCGCAAGTATAAACATGCAACTGGAGTTTTAACTGTCATTTCTGTTTTCTTTAATAATCAAATTGCTGATACCATCAGCTCTTGGCAGTGAATGAAGAGAAAAAAAATTGTCGGCCAACATTTGACTTGATCAAAAAACTCCAAATAGCCATTATAAAATAACTGCCTCCAATCAAGAGAGATTAACAAATCATTTACAATGATCTTAGAAGAGCACTGTAACTTGCTGCACAATTTCACTTTTGGCTGCATTCAATGAAGGTTATTTGTGAAAAATAAAGCAGGTGCAGCACCTAACCCTTAGTGAAGTAGCAAATTACTGGTTTCTCTCTGGATAGCAGAATCGGTTGTTTTTATTTCCCCCAAGCAGCCCCAGTGGATTCAATATTAATTAAGAAGAGTCTTCATTCTCTAATTGGGATCTGTGGGGTTTACTTTCCTTGCTCAGAGATCCACAAATAAATAATACACCATTTTTTCCTCATCTTAATACCACAAGGAAGCAGACATGAAAATAGAACGCAGGCAGGAGAAGATAGATTCAATGTTCTACTCACCTCAAACACCTCCTTAGGCAACACTGCATGGACAGATATGTGCCAAAATATAACATGATAGTGTACTGATCATTAATTGGTTTTCTCAGTGATGGCCCAGGGTCAGACTAATCCTTGAGGTAACAACATACCCAACAGAGGAAACCATGCACTGATTTGTCACAAGAACATGTTCTATCCTCTCAATCAAAAAAGCTCACGAAAAAAGTTAGATTAACCTCCTATCCAATCTGCAGTAGTTTACAAAATAACAGTACATACATACTGTATGTCACTATGCATTATCATTTAATTTTGTTTTATGTTCAAAGATTTAACCTATATTTGAACTTTGCTGGGCTAAATAAAACTTAGACCTCAATTATTCTAAACAACACTCATAGTCCCATGATTACACAATAACTGCAGATAAGTTACAATGCACTATGCCACACTTATTTTCCATTCATGTTGAAAGACTCAACCTATATTCCAGTTGGGTTAACAATATTTAGTACTCAAATATTATTAAGCAGCATTCATATTCCCAGAAATAACTTAAAGAGTTGAGGTAGTTGATAGGTTCTTGATTAGTCAGGACATCAGAGATTATGGGGAGAAGTCAGGAGAATGGGGTTGAGAGAGATAATAAATCAGCCATGATGGAATGGCGGAGCTGACTTGACGGGCCGAGTGGCCTAATTTTGTTCCTATATCTTATGGTCTTAGATCAGTGAAGTCACATTGGCCACAGTGTGGATTTTATTGGTAATTCTTCTGCTCGACTCTGATGATTTATTTTCCTATTCATCACTGCAGTTTAAATCGTGCACACAAACATCAGCGGTAATTGTAGTGTGGATAAAATTAGCATGCAAATCCCAGTAGATCAGTCTTGAGCTTTCTAAATTTCCAAAACAACACTTTCTTCTTGAGAAGCATTGTCTAATTTGTCTTGGCAAGTGAGGCTTTCTCCTTCAAAGTCAAGGTTCTATCCATTTAAACACATTCCATGAAATGAGAACAATCGATTTTCTGTTGAGTCAAAAGCATCTAACTTCCCTTCCGCATATGGTAGGGAGGCTGCTCTCCCTGGCATTCTAAAGATGTGAAGCCCTGGCAGATTGAACGTGAAATTAAGATTGTTAGCTATGGAAGGCTATGCTTGAAATTCCTGAAAGACCTTAATATATAACATTCTGCAGAATGAAGGGAGCTGTTGTTGATAGTGTACTTACTCACCATTAATCCACTTATCAATGTAAAGTTTGGTTCCAGAGGCAGTGTATTCCTGCATGAAGCAAATTCATACATGGGCATGGCACATAACATTTGCTTGACAAATGCCAGACAATGGCTATTCCCAATAAGAGAGAGTCCAATCATCTATCCTTGCCATTCAATGGTATTTTTATCACCAAGTGCTCCATTATTGATATCCCCAAGTCACTTTATGCCAGCCACAAAAATATCATGAGTAACAAGTAAGAGAAAAATCTGTAGATGCTGGAAATCCAAGCAGTACACACAAAATGCTGGAGAAACTCAGCAGGCCAGGCAGCATCTATGGACAAGAGTACAGTCGACGTTTTGAGCTGAGACCAAAGCAGGACTGAAGTAAAAAAGATGAGGAATCGGATTTGCCAACCAACAAGTGTCTCGGTACAAAACATCAACTGTTTATTCCCTTCCATAGATGCTGCCTGACCTGCTGAGTTCCTCCAGCATTTTGTGTGTGTTATTCTGGATTTCCAGCATCTGCAAAATCTCTTGTGTTTATAAAAATATCATGACTACAAGAGTTGATCAGAGACTGGATATTCACCTGTGAGTGAACAACCTCCTGATACCTCAAGACCTTCCTACCATTTATAAAGCAAGATGGAATATTCACCACTTCCTGGATAAATGAAGCACCAACAATTCTCCAGAAATTCAACACTTCCTGGAACAAATTGTCCAATTGCTTGGAAAAGGACAGTTGGGAGATGGCCCTTTAATGGAAAATTAAACCAGGATGTAGGGTTCTCCATCATTCTCAACCATCTTAATACAGAACATAGAACAGTGCAGCACAGGAATAGGCCTCTTGGCCCACAATACTGTGCCAAATGAAGTAAGTTAGTAATCAAATACCCAACTAAACTAATCATCTTTGCCTGCACAATGTCCATTTCCTGAGTATTTGTGTGCTTTACCAAGAGACTCTTGAAAGCCTCTGTTGTATTTGCCTTCACCATCACCCAGGCAGTGCATTCCAGGCACCCATCATTCTGTGTTAAAAGCTTGCCTCACAGATCCCCTTTGAACTTATCCCTTCTCATGTTAAGTACCAGAGGGCATTAGACATTTTAATGTATATTTATTGGTTCCCTGGTATGACATCACTGGAAAGGGTGGCTTTTATTGGCCCCTCATCTGCCTGTTGTGAAGAGGTCCAAGGATAGGAAAGGTTTAGAGGGATGTGGGCCAAATACTAGCAAATGGGAGTAGCTCAGGTGGGCATCTTGGCGGGAATGAATGAGTTAGGCTGAAGGGCCCATTTCCACGCTGTATAAATCTATGAATCTGCAAAAAACATTTCATGATCAACCACTCTGAGCTGGAATCAAATACAGAGAGAAGCATTTTAAATTCCAGATTTAATTAAATACTTGAATCAAACTGTCATTGTGGATTTTATTCATATGCCTAGGGATCAATTGTCTCGGCTTCTGTAAGCAAATTCAAAAATTTAACTACTGTACCACTGCCCAAGAAATCATTGGCCAGTTGAGGAAAAATAAAAGGAATGTCTTTACCCAATGTACTTGCACATCGCTTACAATTTGCTCTAGAACTAAATTGATCTGGATGAGACCATAAAAAAGATATAAATTAATTAAAGAAAATGAGGCAAAAAGATCTACACAGATCCTCATTCCTCCAAGAGGACCACAACCTTGTCGTATGGTTTGGAGGCTTGCGTGCCTCAATGACCCGGAGAGCTATGTTGGCTGGGGTCAGGGCCTTGTCCTTTGACTCTCGGTAGGGTCACCCATGCCAAACAGGTCAAAGGGTAGAGGCCAGACTAAGAGTGGTCCACCGGTCCTCCAGGTTCAGGGGTTCAGCTCAGGACTGACAACTCTAACTGGTCCCGAAAAATAATTGTTACAGAAACAGCAATGGAGAATCCTTCTACATCTGAGTGCAACAGTATTCATGAATCTTGACCCAGGACCTGCATGACTGACAGTAATGAGAACCAAGAGGAAGCTACCGGCATGATGAAGGAAGCTCTGAACATCGCCAAGATCAAGAGGAGAGACCAACTCCATCATCAAGACAGCACTTCATTGGACCCCTGAAGGCCGGAGGAAATGCGGGATACTAAAGACAACTTGGTGCCGTACCTTAGAGGCAGAAATGAGGACCCTGAACCACAAATGGGGCACAATAGAGAAGATGGCAAAGGACAGACAGTGATAGAGGACCTTTATTGCTGCCCTAAACACCAACAGTGTAACAGGCAGTAACTAAATCCTCACTGGTACTGAAATACATTCTCAGAGAGGACACAGCATAAATGTAAGGATTAATTTTCCATGAAATTATTAGAAGGACATATCACAGCTACAATATTTGTGGGATGCATTTGTGCCAAATTACAAATAAGACATAAAACTCTCCTTGCTCCAATGTGTTGTGTGATTTTCCTCACTCTATGTCCTGTAAGCGTGAGGTCACCAAAACTCTGCCACCCGAGCCCTATCTTCTACAGAATCCCATTCTCTCATCACACATTGTTCTTGCTTCCTTATGTCGGCACGCGATTAAACAATACATTGATTGATTTCGATTCCCCACATCTCCCTCTCTCTGTAATCCCTCCTGCCTAGAACATGAGATACAGTATCTGTGCTTCTCTAGATCTCAGGCTCATTCTTGAATTTAATCACTTCACTGCGAGCAACCTGGTCTTTCACTGCAAAAGCATCAAACTCTGCCCTTTCCTCCCACAATCTCTCTCTCTCTTTCTGCCTTTAGGATGTTTTTAAAAATGTATTTAAAAGATATTTCAATGACCTTTCTTTTGGTCTTGTAATATTTCATTGTGGCTCAGTGCAAACAATTTTTTTTGATGTTTTTGTGAAGCATCTGTAGACATTTTGTTTCTTTGAAGGTTGAATATAAATAGACATCATTGTTAGAAAAAGGTATGCGTGTTTCATTACTTACAATGCCTTCAAGGTCGCAAACTTCCACCGAACTGGAAAAATTCAGAAGGAAGGTTTTCAGCATTTCAGAACATAGTCACACAAAATAGAGGATGATCTCTTTGATCTTTTCATGGGACTTCTGGGAATGTTTCTTGTATGTCTTTACAAAATAAATTTAATCAATCGCACATGGGCCACGGCAGGAGGATAAAGGATAAATCTACAGCCCGGATGAGTTCCAGGAATGGGAGAAGGTGTTGGTATGTGTTTATTATTGTCATACAGTATGTATCAAGATGCAGTGAAAAGTTTGTCTTGCATATTGTTTATACAGATTAAATTATTACACAGTGCATTGAGCTAGAATAAGGTGAAACAGTAACAATGCAGAATAAAGAGTAAAAACAAGATTTCTAACAACTGTCTCATTATAAATTAATGGACTCACTTTACACCGCACGCTGTCGGAGCAGTGCTGCCAGGATAATCAGGGGGACACGACCCAGCCAGCCAACAGACTTTTCGCCCCTCTTCCCTCGGGGAGAAGGCTCAGGAGCTTGAAGACTCGTACGGCCAGATTTGGGAACAGCTTCTTTCCAACTGTGATAAGACTGTTGAACGGATCCTGACCCAGATCTGGGCCGTACCCTCCAAATATCCGGACCTGCCTCTCAGTTTTTTTGCACTACCTTACTTTCCATTTTTCTATTTTCTATTTATGATTTATAATTTAAATTTTTAATATTTACTATCGATTTGTAATCCAGGGAGCGGGAAGCGCAGAATCAAATATCGCTGTGATGATTGTACGTTCTGGTATCAAATGTTTGGCGACAATAAAGTATAAAAGTATAATAACTCACTTTGAAATTGAGTACAATGGCTTTCTGACAGCCTTCTTATATCAAATTAGTTTATTCTTGGGGTGTGAGAAGAGGACTGAGGGTCGAAGCCCCTGGGTCGGCTTGTTCAGAAGTCTGAGGTCCGAGGCCTGTGAGTCTGCGAGTCTGGAAACAAGGACTAGAGACCGGAAGGAAGACTGTCCTGGGGTTAGTGGCGTGTGTGTGTGTGTGTGTGAGAAATGGCCTTGTCTTGCTGTTGTCTTATTTTGTTGTTGTTGTTGCTGCTGCGTGTTGTTCTGCTGAACACTGAGGGCATGCTATGTTGGCGCCAGAATGTGTGGTGACACTTGCAGGCTGCCCCCAGCACGTCCTTGCATCCTTGATTGTTTTAACGCAAACGGCGCATTTCACGGTATGTATTGATGTACATGTGATAAATAAATAAACCTGAACCTGAGATGCTTAAAATTGGACGTAAAGAGACATGCTAAATGGACACATGATTCCCTTTGTAACACTGATGATTATGTGACTATTGAAGAGTGTTCAATACCCCATTGATTAGAATGTTTATTGATGCTAAAAGCCAAGAAAAGTCTTTCAAAGCTGAATGCATAAAACTAAATACAAAAGTGCAAAAAGAAAGCAGCTACTACCTTTGAAAGAATAATTAACATTTACTGTACATTTTGCTCTGAGTTTTCACCCTTGGCCTACACAGAAAATAGATCAAAGTGACATTCATTAATTAGGTAGTTTTGATTGCAACATAACACCTTTAGCATGATCTTTTACCTATGATCATGTGAGGAGTATCTGTGATTGATATAAGAAAATTAATAAAAGCAATTTAAATGAATACTAAAGCCCTTATTAAAATTAGAATACCTAGGAATTAGATTAAGGAACCAGTATTATTATACCCAGGATACATTCATTCTGTAGTGTAATATGTAAAACAGGTACATTAGCAGAGGGGTGGTGTCATAAGACCATAAGACATTGGAGCAGAATTCGGCCATTTGGCCCATTGAGTCTGCTCTAACATTTGATCGTGACTGATCCACTTCCTTCCCAACACCTTTCTCCTACCCGTCCCCATAACCTTTCACGCCCTGACTTATCAAGAACCTATCAACCTCCGCTTTAAATGTACCTAATGACTTGGCATCCACAGCCACCTGTGGCAATGAATTCCACAGATTTGCCACCCTCTGGTTGAAGAAATTCTTCCTCATCTCCGTCCTAAATGGACCTCCCTCTATCCTAAGTTTGTGCCATAAGAACATAAGAACATGAGAAATAGGAGCAGGAGTAGGCCATTTGGCCCATCGAGCCTGCTTCACCATTCAATAAGATCATGGCTGATCTGGCCATGGACTCATCTCCACTTACCTGCCTTTTCCCCATACCCTTTAATTCCCCTACTATGCAAAAATCTATCCAACCTTGTCTTAAATACATTTACTGAGGTAGCCTCCACTGCTTCATTGGGCAGAGAATTCCACAGATTCACCACTCTCTGGGAAAAGCAGTTCCTCCTCATCTCCATCCTAAATCTACTTCCCCGAATTTTGAAGCTATGTCCCCTAGTTCTAGTCTCACCCTCCAGTGGAAACAACTTTCCTGCCTCTATCTTATCGATCCCTTTCATAATTTTGTATGTTTCTATAAGATCCTCTCTCATTCTCCTGAATTCGAACGAGTACAGTGCCAGGCGACACAAACTCTCCTCATAGTCTAAGCTCTTCATCTCTGGAATCAACCTGGTGGACCTCCTCTGCACCACCTCCAAAGCCAGTATATCCTTCCTCAAGTAAGGAGACCAGAACTGCACTCAGTACTCCAGGTGCGGCCTCACCAATAGCCTATACAGTTGCAGCATAACCTCCCTGCCCTCGGGTTCTAGACTTTTCCCCCACAGGAAACATCCTCTTCACATCCATTTTATCTCAGTCTTTCAGCGTTCAAGAGATTTCAATGAGATTCCCCCTTATTCTTCTGAATTCCAGTGAATACAGGGCCAGAGCCAACAAACGCTCCTTATATGACAAGCTGTTCAATCCCGGAATAATTCTTGTGAAACTCCTTTGAACCCTCTCCAATGTCAGCACATCCTTTCTGTGATAAGGGGCTCAAAACTACTCATAATGCTCTAAGTGAGGCCTCACCAATGCCTTATAAAACCTCAGCATTACATCCTGGCTTTTGTCTCCTAGTTCTCTTGAAATGAATGCTAACATTGCATTTGCCTTCCGCAGCATTGACTCAACCTGCAAGACAACCATTCGGGAATCCTGCACGAGGACTCCCAAATCTTTTGCACCTCAAATTTTTGAATTTTCCCTCCGTTTAGAAAATCGTCTACACTTTTATTCCTTCTACCAAAGTGCACTTCCTGACACTGTATTCCATCAGCCACTTCTTTGCCCATTCTCCTCACCTGTCTAACTCCTTCTGCAGACTAACTGCTTCCTCAATACTTCCTGCCTCACCATGTCCTCTGCAAACTTGGTCACAAAGCCATCAACTCTATTATCCAAATCATTGACATACAGCATAAAAAGAAGTGGTCCTAATACCAACCCCTGTGGAACACTGCTAGCCACCAGCAGCCAAACAGAAAAGGCTCACTTTATTCCCACTCTTTACCTCTTACCAATCAGCCAATCCTTTATCCATGCTAGTATCTTTCCTGTAATACCATGCTAAGAAGCCTCGTGTGTGGCTCCTTGTCAAAGGCCTTTTGAAAATCCAAGTACACAACATGCACTGATTCTCCTTTGACCAACCTGCTTGTTGTTTCCTCAAAGAATTCTGACCGATTTGTCAGGCAAGATTTTCCATTAAAGAAACCATGCTGACTTTAGCCCATTGTATTAAGTGCCTGCAAGTTCCCTGAACCTCTTCCTTAACAATCAACTCCAACATCTTCTGAGCTACTGAGGGCAGGCTAACTGGCCAATAATTTCCTTTCTTCAAGAGTGAAGTGACATTTGCAATTTTCCAGTCCTCCAGGACCATGCCAGAATCTAGTGATTCTTGAAAGATTATTACTAATGTCTCCACAATATCTTTGTCTACCTCTTTCAGAATCCTTGGGTGAAGTCCATCTGGTTCAGGTGACTTATGTACCTTAAGTCTTTCCAGTTTCCCAAGCACCTTCTGCCTAGTAATAGCAATGGCACTCACCTCAGCCTCCTGACACTCTTGAATATCCAGGATAGTTCTAGTGTCTTCCACAATGAAGACTGATGCAAAATACTTATTCAATTTGTCCGACATTTCCTTGTCCCCCATTTCTATCTCTCCAGCATCATTTGCCAGTGGTCTGAAATCTACTCTTTCCCCTCTTTTAATCTTTATATATCCGAAAAACCTTTTGGTATCCTCTTTAATATTATCAGTGAGCTCACCTTCATATTTCATGTTTTTGATCCTTATGGCTTTTTAGTTGCCTTCTGTTGGTTTTTAAAAGCTCCCCAATCCTCTAACTTCCCACTCATTTTTGGTCTATTATATGCCCTCTCTTTTGCTTTTATGTTGGCTTTTATGAAGTCAATTCCCTTGTTAGCCACGGGTGCATCTTTCTGCCTTAAGAATTCATTTTCTTTGGGATGTACCTATCTTGTGCCTTCCAAATTGCTCCCAGAAGCTCCAGCCATTGCTGCTCTGCCATCATCTCTGCCAGTGTCCCCTTCTAATCAACTTTGGCCTGCTCCTCTCTCATACTTCTATAATTCCCTTTACTTCACTATAATACTGATACATTTGACTTTATCTTCTCCCTCTCAAATGGCAGGGTGAATTCTACCATACTATGATCATTGCTTCCTAAGGGTTCCTTTACTTTAAGCTCCCTAACCAAATCCAGTTCATTACACAACGCCCAATCCAGAATAGCTGATCCCTTAGTGGGCTTAACTGCAAGCTAAAACGTCATCTCATAGGCATTCTACAAATTCTCTCCTTTGTGATCCAAAATCAGGCCCCACCTGATTTTCCCAATCTACCTGCATATTGAAATCCCCATGACTATCATAATGTTGCCCTTTTAACATTAATTTTCTAACTCCCTTTGTAATTTGTAGCCCACATTCCGGCTACTATTCCGAGGCCTGTATATAACTCCTACTGGGGTCTTTCCACCCTTGTATTTCCAGAACTCTACATACAACATTTCTACATCTTCCAATCCTATGTCACCTCTTTCTAAGTACCTGTATTCAATTTCATTTTTTACCAACAGAGCCACACCACCCCCATTCTAAACTATTGTCAGTAGAAGGTTGACATGATTTTTTTTCTCAGACCAGTTCCCAGGGGAAAAATGCTTGGCCCTTGCATTCCCTTGGCTTTGGCAGAGCTCTCCTCCCACATTAGAAGGCACGGTTCTTCTTCAAGGTTAACTATCACTGGAAGTTTTGCTGTGTCACGTAATGCTCGGCTGCACTTCAGGCTTGGGATCATGGCAGCTTGTTGCTACCATCACATTGACAAATATCATTATGCTGTAATGGCCTGCTGTTAATAGCTCTATAAAAAAATAAAATTGTTGCAGAATTTTCCTATCAACTTTAGGCATAAAAAATATTCATCCTTCCTTGTTGAAAAGTTTCTTGTAAATTCTGTTCATAATATCAAGACTTTTAACAGATGGATTTGAAGCGTTTTACTGTTGACTCTGTGTGTGTGTGTGTGTGTGTGTGTGTGTGTGTGGGTGTGTGTCTGTGTGTATTTGTTGTATTTGTCTGTCTATATCTTGTCTGAGTCCGCAATGTGTATATACAGTATATGATGATATATGTAAGTATTTAAGTATATTTATGATATACAGTATATATGTTTGTGCCTGTGTATGAGTGTATACTCTTTGTGTGGTAGTCTGTGTGCTTATTTCTATATTTCTGTGTGGTGTGTATATGTGTGTGTGGATGGGTGCATGATTATGTGCACGTGTCTCAGTTGTCTGTGATTCTGGTCACATCCAGCAGAGGGTGCCATATAACCATATTTTAATATAGTTTGAACTACAGTAAACAGCCCATAGGAATACTGTTCAATATGACTGACTTCAAACTGGTGAAGAACTTAGAGTTGCTCCTGTGCAGCATCAGCCCAGCCTCTATTAGATCAGGGTGATACCACGTCACAGGCGATGTGAGGAGGTGGATCCCTCCCTCAGGATGAAGAAATCATCTGTGCTTCCTGGAAACATTGCATTCACCTTTGGGATATCCACAGCAACCAACACGTTAAGTGAGTGGAAAGCTTTCCTGTCTACAAAAAGGCCCAGGTTATTAATGGAAGCCTTTTTATCTCACATGAGTGCAGTCTGCTGAAGATCACAAGAAATTGCTGAGAATTGTGAACATAGCCCAGTTTATCACAAAAGCAGCTTCCCCTCCATTGACTTTGTCTACATATTCCCACTACCTCAGGAAAGCAACCAACATAATCAAAGACCTTTGTCAATCTATTCATTTTCTCTTCTCCCCCCCTCCCACCAGGCAGAAGGTAGAAAATTGTGAGAACACATACCACCAGGCTGAAGGACCACTTCTAATCTGCTGTTACGAGATTCTTGTTCAGACCTCTTACATGATAAACAGTAGTGTTTAATCTCTCAATCTATGTCATCATGGCCTTTATAGTTAATTTGTCTATCTTCACGGCAATTTCTATCTACATGTAAGACTATATTCTGCATCCTGTTATTTTTTGAAACGGAGACATCTCTTTTTCCCTTATTAGGGAGAGAGAGGGAGACTGTGGTATGTTGAATTACTGGGTGAACCAGTAGTCTTTGGGGTACTGCAAGTCTGTGACTTTATTGATGCTTTGCTGCACGCTTGAGTGCTCGGTGGTGGGTGCCAATGCTTCTTTGCTGGTGGGGGAGGGGGAGTTGTTGCTCTGCTCCTGCTTACGCGTGGGAGGGGGGAGCTGGGGGGGACTTTGGGGTTCTAACACTCAACTGTCATTCATTCTTTGGGGCACTCTGTTTTTGTGGATGATTGTGAAGAGAAAGAATCTCAGGATGTATACTGTATACCTTTCTCTGATGTTAAATGAACCTTTGAAATCTATTGCGTTGGAATGATCTGTACAGTTGGCATACAAAGGAAACTCTTTCACACTTTCTTGGTACATCTGACAATAGTAAACCAATGGCCAGTTGTCAGTAACTGCCAGCACGCAGGGCTGCCAGAAATACTGGCAAAACCTAGAACTTGAGCTGCCACTTCCTCCTCCCTTATGTGAAGATGCATGAACTCAGCCCTTACTGAATGCAGAACACGAGGGACTGTTCTGTTACGGACTGAGCAGCACATTGGGAGACATGGAAGAAACCTACTTGAAAACTTCAGAACTGGTAAATTGATAAATTGGTTTATTATTGTCATGAGTACTGAGTACATTGTAAACCTTTGTTTTGCATATCATGCATACAGATCACTTTCTCATATCTGTACTGAGGTAGAAATGCAGAATGCGGTGTTCCAGGATCTCACGTGGTCTGTACACACCAGCTGTGTGGTGAAAAAAGCACAACAGCGCCTGTTTCACCTCAGATGGTTGAGGAAGTTTGGTATGGGCCCCCATATTCTAAGAACTTTCTATAGGGGCAGAATTGAGAGCATCCTGACTGGCTGCATCACTGCCTGGTATGGGAACTGTACCTCCCTTAATCGCAGGACTCTGCAGAGAGTGATGCGGACAGCCCAGCGCATCTGTAGATGTGAACTTCCCACTATTCAGGACATTTACAGAGACAGATGTATAAAAGGGGCCTAGAGGATTATTGGGGACTCAAGACACCCCAACCACAAACGGTTCCAGCTGCTACCATCCGGGAAACGGTACCACAGCATAAAAGCCAGGACCAACAGACTCCGGAACAGCTTCTTCCACCAGTCCATCAGACTGATGAACTCATGCTGACACAACTGTATTTCTATGTTATAATGACTGTCCTGTTGTACATACTATTTATTACAAATTACTATAAATTGCACATTGCACATTTAGATGGAGATGTAACGTAAAGATTTTTACTCCTCGTGTATGTGAAGGATGTAAGAAATAAAGTGAATTCAGTTCAATACAGTTACAGAGAAAGTGCAGTACAAGACAGATAACTAGGTGCAAGGCCATGAAAAGGTAGATGGTGTGGTCACACAAGACATCTGTTTAATAGTCTAAAATCAGTGGGATAGAAGCTCTCCTTGGGCCTGGTCATACGTGGTTTCAGGCTTTTGCATCTTCCGCTTGATGGGGGGGGAGAAGGTAGAACGTCCAGAGTGGGAGCAGTCTTTGATTCTGTTAGCAGCGTTACCAAGGAAGTGAACTGTAGACGGAGTCTATGGAGGGAGGGCTGATTTTCAAGATGTCCATGGCTCTCTGAAGTTTCTCATGGTCTCAGGCAAAGCAGTTGCCTTACCAAGCCATGATGCATACCTGCTCTGCGCTTTCTCTGTAGCTGTTCTATATTCTATTATCGCTTTACCTTGTGCTAACGCTATGTAATGATTTGATCTTTATGAACAGTGTGCAAGACAAACTTTTCACTGTACCTCAGTACATGTGACATTAATAAACCAATTCCAACTCTATGGTGCATCTATAGTGCAGACTCAATGTAAGCTTTATGTCTACAGATAGAACATTCCGGGTACAAGAGTGTGACTGAAGGTTTTCCCAACATCGCTTCACATATATTTCACAATACACAGTGTTGACAGCCTTGACACGTATATTTCACAATACACAGTGTTGAGGCCCTGAATAGCTTGGTCAACACAGAGGTCTGGTTAGAATATGATGCCTCTGCAGATTCTCAGGAAGAAGGCTGCTCTTTGATGGGCACATCCTTGCTTCTGAGCACAAGGTCCCTGACATACACTGACAGCCCAGCCTAGCAATAAAAATACTTCCAAGAATCTGGGGGAAATTGTTGCAAATATAGAGACAGTAAAATGGGGTTAGTGTCAGCCTAGTGTAAATGGCTGCTTGACAGTCAGCGTGTACTCAAGAATGGCTTGTTTCTATGGTGTATGACTCTATTAATGCTGTGGAGTAGACTTGTGCAAGTTAAAGTTTATTGCATTTTGTGACTGTTGCATTTTAAGACTATAAGACACAGGAGCAGAATTAGGTCACTCAGCCTATCAAGTCTGCTCCGTCATTCCATCATGGATGATTTATTATCCATCTCAACTCATTTCTCCTGCCTTCTCCCCGTAATATTTACGCCCTGACTAACAAAGAACCTATCAACCTCTGCTGTAAATATACTCAATGTCTTGTCCTCGACATCCATCTGACATTCCACAAATTCACCGCCCTCTGACTAAAGAAATTCCTTCTCATCCCTGTTCTAAATGGGCGTCCCTCTATTATGAGGCTCTGCCCTTCGGTCCTCGACTCATCCACTACAGGAAACATCCTCTCTGCATCCACTCTGTCAGAACTGTTGATAAAAATGATATTAGTTCATAAACATGAACTAAACATTTAAAATATCTTAATAAATGGTAAAAAAAATATACATACATAACACACAAAGTTATGATAACAAAAACATACAGTCACAAAAAAAAACACACACACAAATTTGTGTGTGTATATATTGTTTTTTGTGACTGTATGTTTTTCTGTTATTGTAGCTTTATGTGCTGTGTGCGACTGTAGGTACTGGCCCCAGAGGAACACAGTTTCGTTCGGCTGTTTTCAATGTACGGTTGAAAGATAATTAAACTTGAACTTGATCTTTAACTCTCTGCTGGTCGATGATAAGAAATTTACCGAGGTAAGATTCTCTTCCAATCACAAGTACGATGGATAACATTCATAATTGTAACATTCATCTCTCTTTTTCCTGCATTCTGTACATGTGATGTGTCCTCATTTATATTTTACTGAGTCTGGCAGATGCAGTGTTTGGTTCCCGGTCGACAGAGTCAATGCCTGGGCATCTGCCTGTGGATCATGTTCCAGCAGCAGGAGAGAGCTCTGTGTATTTGTGCTTCAGGGCATACCCCACAGCATAAATATTAAACTAAAACTTTTAGTTTATAATTGGCAATACTCAACGACTGCGCCATTGGCAAAAAAAACACACTAATATAAAGGAGGCTTTTTCCACTGGGGTTGGGTGAGACTGGAACCAAAGGTCATGGGTTAAGGGTGAAAAGTAAACTGTTTGAGGGGAACGTGAGAGGGATCTTCTTCACTCAGAGGGTGGTGAGAGTGTGGAGTGAGCTGCCAGCACAAGTGGTGGATTCAGGTTTGATTTCAACTTTTAAGAGAAATTTGGATGGGTATCTGCATGGGAGAGGTTTGGACGGTTATGGTGTGGGTACATGTTGATGGGGCTAGGCACATTAATAGTCTGACAGATTAGATGGGCCAAAGGGCCTCTTTCTGTGCTGTAGTGTTCTATGACTCTATTATATACAATAAATGTTGATTTTCTTCTATCCTCACTTTCTTCTAATGTCACCTTGGGAAAGCAGTCGACATAATTAAAGGTCCCTCTGATCCCAGACATTCTCTCTCCTCCTCTCTTCCCTTGGGCAGAAGGTACAAAAGTTGAAAACATGTACCACCAGGCTCAAGGACAGCTTATATCCTGCTGTTTATCAAATCTCTCAAACACTAAATATGAATTCTTGATCTCCCAATCTTCCTTGCCATAGCTATTGCACCATATTTATTCATCCATACCATACTCTCTCTGTAGCTGCGGGACTATTCTGCGATCAACATCAGAATCAGGTTTATTATCACTTACTTCTATGTCGTGAAATTTGTTCTTTCTTCCTCAGCAGAAGAGGGCAAAGGTATGCAATTACTATAAACTTCAGGAAAAAAAAGTGCCAAAAAAAGAAATAACAAATTTGTGTTCATGGACTTCAGGGGGCATTCAGAAATTTGGATGGGACGAAGCTGTTCCTGAATCAATGAGTGTGGGTCTTCAGGCTCCTGTATTTCCTTCTTAATGGTAGTAAGAGTCGTTAGAACTCTACCTTCTTGAAGCAATGCCTCTTGAAGATGTCCTCATCAATGGGCACAGTTGTGCCTGTGATAGAGCCCATGATTCCTTGCTAATACCTCAATTTACTTGTGTGTGGAATGATCTGCATGGATGGCACACAAACAGAAGTTTTTCCAAGGTATCCCAGCATACATGGCAATAATAAACCAATACCAATATCCAACTCCCCATAACTCTGGAGTTATGGATGTATTAATCAGTTTTCAGGTCTCAGCTACTGGATCAATGTCAATTTCTCACTTTTTAGCACTTCTTCACTCCTTGTAAACCAAGTGAGAAAATAAAGGGCTGCTTTGTCGGGACGTGGGAACACCACGGAGATTAAATCTGAATATAGAACTTTAAATACCAAAACTTCTGCAGAACTTATTTCCAAGGTTGCTTTGTGATAAAACCACTTAGAATTAGAATTGATCTGAAAACAAGACAAAAATGTTTGCAAGCATGCATGGAGAATGTTCAAAAGCTCAGAACAAATAATTAGTTGCCGCAGATATGGTACAGTGGCTTATTGGAAACTGATGAAGCTGGCTACCCAGTTTGCTAATATTTGTGTTTCATGGATATTCTGACGTACAATTACCAATGAAAACAGTAAGAATTATAATGAATAGGTAAAAAATTAACATAGAAAAACTTCAGTAAACTTTTTTTTGACCCTTACAAAATACCATCAAAGAATATGCCTCGATGTTGTCTTTGAACTTCTTTATTTTTCCACAATAACTAAACAAAATATTACTGAAATCTGTGAACATGAGACAAAACTTAAATTAGGACGTATTTTTGTAAACTGCAGCAAAAATATGTAATAATAAAATCACATTGAAAGCGCTTGTAAGAGTGAAAGCCCTGACTAACAAAGAACTGCAAGAAGGCAATATGCATAAAGATTGAATGAGCCTCATCTCCAGGAAGGAATGGCACATTCCTTAGGTGATCAGAAGCTAATTAGTGCTAGGTTACAGATTTATGACTTATTCAGGTGAAGCTGAATGAAACTAATTTGAAAAGAAGAATAGATAAGCAAAAAAAAAACCTCTTCCTCTGAAAGGCTCAGAGGTCTATTAACAGAACAAATCCAACAGTGACATTGTGATTCCAGATAATACCAGTGCATTCAGGTTTTCTAGTTTCCATTTTTTCTAATCTGAATGGCATAACAACTAATGAGATACTTCCATTGAAGAAAAATTATATAAATTACTGTTCCAGTGGTAGGTTTCAATGTCACTATTGCCTCGGAGGAAAGAATGCTGATAGATACAGTATAAAAAATGAGAACACAATAAATATGGGATTAGAGAGTTGCTCCTCTTCAGCTCATGAGAAGGACCGAAACATCTGTGACAAGAATATTCTGCATGGTATCTCAATTCTGCAAAGGACTCGCGGAGATGGAAACAACTGCAATGAAAGTAATGTTCATGAGTGTTTGTGCCTTGTTTTGCATGGTATCTTTCTTCACCGTCTTGTATAGCTTTGTTCTCTGTGTTGTCTGAGTCTGTGCGCTGTTTCAAACAAGTTTTTCGATGCACCTATACCCCACCAAACTTGTGCATATGACAATAAACTTCATTTGACTTGACTTGAGAAGGGAGAAAGAAGGTGAGTTGGGAGTGTAGGGGAACAGGATGTAAGCAGAGGTATCGGAGAGAAGAAAGGTGAGTGGAAGAAATGTAGAAATTGTGAAGGGTTGAATGTGTGCTGGAGAAAATTGTAATCAACTTACTATAGCTTTTGATTTTATTGTCTGCCTTTTTAGTTACAAACATGCTTTATTTGAATTCATCTAAAGGAAAGTTTTGCATTTATATATCTTTTGATGTTGCAGTTCAGCCCAAGGGGATTGACAATGTCTGAACTCTAGTCAAACACTCTTGACAAAAGTGTTGATTGAACTGTTTACCAAACTACTCCCATCTTACATACGATTGATTCTGCAGATGCTGGAAATCCAGAGCCAACACACACAAATTGGTGGAGGAATTCAACTAGTCGGGCTGAGAAAGGAATATGGAAAGGAATAAACAGATGACAATTCGGATGGAGACCCTTCATCACGGTGAATGAAGGGTCTGGGTGTGAAACATCACTTGTTTATCCCTTTCTATCGATACTCCTATCTTACACATGGTTAATTGAATTCTTTTTCCAAAGTGACTCATTTGTTTCTGTGCTTTGTAGGGAACTAGCACTAATACCTCCAAAGGAGGAAGATTGTGGATTCAAGTTCCACACCTGAGACCTGAATCCAAAAATATAACCTTTGTACCGGTTCTCTTCAGGTTATGAATGCCTGATTTATGTACAGTCCGTAAATATCATCACGCATTTTGGAGACCAGTGGGATGAATTCACAGGTAGCTGTGGGTACCTTCTGCAGTGTGGGAACTCCGTCGACAGCAATATCATTGCATTTTGCAAATAAACCTGAGTGGTTGAGTTAAACACCTTGGTTTAAATATATGTTGTCCATGTTTGGGCTATGTTTTTATTGACGTATATTGCCAATATATGTACATATATTAATATGTATCAATAATGGCCGCATTTCCAACTTGTAAACTGTTCGAGTTACGAACCGTTCTCAGGAATATAATCCTGTCGTAACTTTGGGAAGACCTGGCTAATATTTATCCTTCAATGAACATGTGCTAAAATAGATTAATTATTGTTTATTTGTTGTTTTGTGTATCAACTAGCTGCCAAGCTTACTGCATCACAAAGATTACAAAGCAAAATCAAACTGCAGGGGGGTTGCTGCAGAGTCTAGACCTGAAACATTGTCAACTCCTTTCCCTCCACAGATGTTTCCAGACCTATTGAGTTCCTGTAGCTCTTTAATTCTTGCTCGATATCCAGTACCTGCGGTCTATTGTGTCAAAAGTATTTTAAGTTTAATTTATTACTCAAATAATTAATTTGTCAGATAATTGATTCTTGTATTTTAACTAAATTAGTTTTTGGGAGAAGGCAGGAGAATGGGGTTGAGAGGGACAATACATCAGCCACGAAGGGATGGCAGAGCAAACTTGATGGGCTGAATAACCTAATTCTACTCCTATATGTCTTATGGTCTTGTGGTTTACTTGGGTGTCAGAATCATCTTTAAGCATGCACTTCTTTGTACCCAATTAAACTATTTTAAACCATTAAATGTTTTACTTTACAAAACTTGTTGACACACTGAGAATACTTCGCGACCAGTAACTTAGTGTCTGGGCACAATTTATATGATCAAAAGATCATAAGACATAAGAGCAGAATTAGCCATTCAGCCCATCGAGTCTGCTCTGCCATTCTGTCATGGCTGATTTATCATCCCTCTCAACCCCATTCTCCATAACCTTTGATGCCCTGACTAATCAAGAACCTATAAACCTCTGCTTTAAATATACCCAATGACTTGGCCTCCACAGCTGTCCATGACGATGAATTCCACAGATTCACCACCCTCTGGCTAAAGAAATTCCTCCCCATCTCTGTTCAAAATGGATGTCCCTGCATTCTAAGACTGTGTCCTTTGGTCCTAGACTCCCCCACTAAAGGAAACATCCTCTGTCTTAGCCTTTCAATATTTGATAGGTTTCAATGAGATTGCCCCTCATTCTTCCAGATTTCAGGGAATACAGGCCCAGAGCATTCAAACGCTCCTCATACCATAACCCTTTCATTCTAGAAATCATTCTCGTGAATCTCCGCTGGACCCTCTCCAATACCAGCTCAACTTTTTTTAGATTAAGGGCCCAAAGTTCCAAGTGGCGACAAACCAATTCCTTATAAAGCCTCAGCATTACATCCTCGTGATACTCCAGTCCTCTCAAAATGAATTCTAACATTCTATTTGCTTTCCTTACCACTGATTCAACCTTCAATTTAACTTTTAGGGAATCCTGCAGAAGGACTTCCAAGTCCCTTGGCACCATGGATTTTTGAATTTTCTGCCCGGTTAGAAAATAGTCTATGTCGTTATTCCTTCTACCAAAGTGCATGACCATACACTTCCCCACACTTCATTCCAACTACCACTTCTTTGCCCATTCTCCTAATCTGTTAAGTCCTCTTCAACACTACCTGCCCCTCCAACTATCTTTGTATCATCTGCAAACTTGGCCACAAAGCCATCAATTCCATCATTCAAATCATTGACATATAATGTAAAAAGAAGTGACCCCAACACTGACACTTACGGAACATCATTGGTCACCAGCAATCAACCAGAAAAGGCTTCCTTTATTCCCACTCTTTGCCTCCTGTAAGTCAGCCAATTTTGTATGCATGCGAATAACTTTCCTATAATACCATGGGCTTTTATCTTGTTAAGCAGCCTCATGTGCGGCACCTTGACAAATGCTTTCTGAAAATCCAAGTAAACAACATCCACTGACTTTTGTCTGTCCTGCCTGTTATTTCCTCAAAGAATTCCAACAGATTTGTCAGGCAAGATTTCCCCTTCAGGAAACCATGCTGACTTTGGGCAACTTTATCAAATGCCTCCAAGTACCCCGAAATCCGATCCTTAATAATCAACTCTAACATTCTGCGCAGCTACTGAGAGAGACTAATTAGCCAATAATTTCCTTTGTTCTGCCTTCCTGCCTTCTTAAAGAGTGGAGTGACATTTGCAATTTCTAGTCCTCCAAAACCATTTCAAAATCTAAAGATTCTTGAAAGACCGTTACTAATGCTTCCAGAACCCTGTGGTGTAGTCCGTCTGGTCAAGTTGACTTACCTACCTTCACACCTTTCAGCTTCCCAAGCACCTTCTCCTTAGAAACAGCAACTACACTTACTTCTGCCCCCTGACACTCTCAAATTTCTGGCCTACTGCTGGTGTCCTGCACAGAGAATATTGAGACAAAATACTTATTGAGTTCACCCATTTCTTTGTTCCCCTATTACTAGGTCTCCAGTGCCATTTTCCAGCAGTCTTGCCTCTCTTTTACTCTCTTTATATATCTGAAAAAAAACTTTTATCATCTTTTATATTATTGGCTAACTTGTGTTCATATTTCATTTTTGTCCCCTTATGGCTTTTTTAGTTGTCTTCTGTTAATTTTTTTTTAAGTTTCCCAAACCCCTGACTTCTCACTAACTTTTGCTATATTATATGCCATCTCTTTTGCTTTTAGGTTGTCTTTGACTTCCCTTCTCAGCCATGGTTGCCTCATCCACCCTTTAGAACATTTCTTTTTTTAGGGTGTATCTATCTTGCACCTTCCAAATTGCTCCCAGAAACTCTATCTTTTGCTGTTCTGCCGCCATCCCTGCTAGTGTCCCCTTCCAATGAACTCTGGCCAGCTCCTCTCTGATGCCTCGGGAGTTCCCTTTACTCCACTATAATCCTGATACATCTGACTTTAGCTTCTCCCTCTCAAGTTGCAAAATGATTATGATTATGATCACTGCCTCCCAAGGATTCCTTTAGCTTAAGCTCCCAAATCAAGTATGTTTAACTATACAACACCCAATCCAGAATTGCTTTTCCCCTAGTGGGCTCAATCACAAGCTGCTCTAAAAACCCATTCATATGCATTCTACAAGTTCTTTCTCAGGACCCAGCATCAACCTGATTTTCTCAATCTCAGTCAGTCTGTCAGTCAGTGGGTGCCGTCCCGAAACCAGGGTTGGCAGCTATGCACCTCCATCTTCTTCGATCTTGCGCTCTTTTTCTGGCCTCAGCATAACTCAACCCAGTCCATTGCCTCATATTATCGTACCAAGTGGTTCGCTGCCTTCCTCTTTCCCTCTTTCCTTCTATCATCCCTTCCAATAACAATTTCTGCAGTCCAGCACATCTTAACAAGTGCCCGGCATATTCCAGCTTCCTTTTCTGCACATTCTTCAGCAACTCCTTTTCTCTCCTCACTCTCTTCAACACTTCCATGTTACTGACTTTCATCACCCATCTCATTTTCTGCAGTCTCCTTAAACACCACATTTCAAATGCCTCCAATTCTCGTTGTGCTTCCTTGCATAAGGTCCACGATTCGGCTCCATACAACAGACTGCCCCAGACGTAGCATTTCCAAATTCTACAACACAACCCAAAGTCCAACACCTTACCACACAGCATGTCACTCAGACTCCAGAACGTTGATCTGCGAATGATTGTGGAACGAGGTCTAGAAAAAAAAAGACATTTACGAGTGCTTCCTGGATTAAGAAAAAGCTTTTGACCGAGTCAATCATGAACAGCTGGTCAATTGACTGAACTCATTGGGGCTGGACGGGAAAGATGTTCAACTGATTGTGAGTCTGTACTGGCATCAGAAGGCAGTAATAAGAACTAGTGGTGGGAATTCACCGGAAGTTGAGATCCAAAAAGGGGTCCCCAGGGCTGCATTATCTCCCCTTTATTATTTAACATTTACTCAGAGGTAATCTTCAGGGTGCTGAATGATGAAGCTGGTGTCCAAATTGGTGCAGTGATGGTGAACAACTTGAGGTATGCAGATGATTCAGTGTTGTTAGCTGAGACTGAGGACGAGTTACTCAGAATAGTAGATAAGATAAATGCTGAGGGAGAACAATTTGGAATGAAAATAAATGCTGCAAAGACGAAGATGATGGTAGTATCACGGAAGAAAGAAATCCCAAACATCAGTATCAAAATTAACGGCGTAGGCATAGAGCAAGTCAAGAAGTTTGTGTACTTGGGACAGATGGTCACAGAGGATGGGAAATGTGATACAGAAGTTAGACGAAGAGTTGAGATTGCAAGATCAACGTTCTGGAGCCTGAATGACGTGCTGTGTGGCAAGAGGTTTCTCAATCTACTTGCATATTAAAATCCCCTATGACCATGGTAACATTGTCCTTTTCATATGCTTTTTCTATCTTCCATTGTAATTTGTACCCCACATCCTGGCTGATGTTCTGAGGCCTGTATATAACTCCCATCATGGTCTTTTTACCTTGCTGCTCCTTAACTCTAGCCAGAAGCGTTCCGCATCTTCCGATCTTATGTCACCTCTTTCTCTATTTCCATTTTTTCCCCAACAGAACCACCCACTGCCTCTGCCTACCTTCCTGACCTTTCAATAAAATGAATATCCTTGGATGTTAGTCTTCCAACTACGATCTTCTTTCAGCCATGACTCAGCAATGCCCACAACATCATACTTGCTAATCTCTAACTGTGCTACAAGATCATCTACTTTATTCTGTATACTGCGTGCATTCAAATATATCACCTCCGGTCCTCTATTCATCACCCTTTTTGATTTTGCCTCCATTTACACTTCAACTCATCCTATTGACTGCAATTTTGCCTTGCCATCTGCCTGTCCTTCCTCACAGTCTCACTGCATGCTGCATCTAGTTGTACACCAACTGCCCCATCCTCAGCCCTATCACTCTGGTTCCCATCCCCCTGCCAATTTAGTTTAAACCTCCCCAACAGCTCCAGCAAACCTGCCCACAAGGATATTAATTCCTCTTAAGTTCAGGTGTAACCTGTCCTTTTTGTACAGGTCATACCTTTCCTAGAAGAGATCCCAATGATCCAGACATCTGAAACCCTGCCCTCTGCACCAATTCCTCAACCACGCATTCATCTGGCAAAACACCCTACTCTTACCCTCACTGGTAAGTGGCACAGGCAGCAATCCAGAGATTACTACCCTTGAGCTCCTGTTTTTCAGCATTCTACCTAACTCCCTATATTCTCTCTTCAGGACCTCAACCCATTTCCTACCTATGTTGTTCATACCAATATGTACTACAACTTCCAGCTGTTCACCCTCCCCCTTTAGAAAGTTGCGGACCCAGTCCGGGACATTCCTGACCCTGGCACCTTGGAGGCAACATAAATTCTGTGTATCTCTTTCCAAATAATCTCCTGTCTACTCCTCTAACTATGGAATCCCCTGTCTCTACTGCCCCCTTCCCCTTCTGAGCCACGGAGACACACCATGTTGCTGTGGCTTATATTGGTAGGTTGTCCCCCCATCCGTATCCAAAGTGTTATATTTATTATTGAGGGGTACAGCCACAGAGGATACTCTGCACTGGCTGCCTATTCCTTTTCCCTCTTCTGGCAATCACCCAGGTACCTGTCTCCTGCAGTCGAGGGGTGACTACCTCCCCATAGCCCCTATCTGTCACCTCATTTTCCCCTACGAGCTGATGGTCATCCGGCTGCAGCTCCAGTTCCTTAACACCATCGGGAGGGAGCTGCTGCTCAACGCACTTTGTGCAGATGTAGTTATCAGGGAGGTTAGAAGTCTCCCAGAATTCTGATATCTCACACAAAGTATATATCACTAACCCTGGATCCATTCTAAATGCACTAGCTATGTACTAATCGACAAAGAAAGCGAAAAATATAATTCACTTCGAGCCTCCACCTGCTCTCGCCAAAGCCTGTTGACACATTCCATTATATGAAAGAATCACAGCAGATTTGGTGTAACTCAGAATCTTACAACTTACATAATTTGTTGACTAAATATTGTAATTTTGACCAAGAAGATTGAAACTAAGCTATTTGAATCATTCTGTTCCGAATGAATGAAAATGCAAAGAAATATAATATTTACCCCATGAGAACTATTTGCTCTCTTTACTTTACTGTGATTTTTTTCTTTTGTTTCACATAGTTATTGTTTTTTTATGAGCAATGATTGTAGACTTTTTTCACTTCATCTACGGTGAACCATTTGTCCAATTCCCATTTTCCCGTATGTCTTTACTGACGAATTATATTTTTGTATCAATTGTTTTCCTTGTTTAAATTATTATATCTTCTTACAGCCATTCTTTACATTCCACCCCTGGCTGCATTCCACTTTGCTTATTTTTGTTCATCTTTCTCCCTCTCTCCCTCCCTCTACTCCACCCTGAGTTCCGGAGATGTACATTGGTGTCACATCCCTGCTGTGATCTACTGCTTTGGCTTAATTTCTATTATCATTAATAACACTTGCAGTGAGTCAAGGATGTTCACATTATTATTAGGTGTGCTCAACTTGAACAAACTTATCAAATGGCAACCAGGACTGATTCCATTATTATGGAGGTGTGGTTTTGGCTGTGATGCTTTTAATAATAGGCTAAGAGACTAAATTGAAACTTAAACCTTCAAAAAAAGGAAAATTTAAATTTTGCACAAAAAAATCTGGATGCAATTGTAGTCTTAAATATATGGGCACAAAATATATGCTTAGAACAATGCTTTCCATTACTGCATACCCACAGGTGTGGCTATAGCTGAATTATATCAGTCATTTGCTTTAATTTTAGTAGAACTCATCTTCCATTTAATTGAGATAAAGTACCTCATGCATATATTTACTTGTCTAGTGCCACTCAGTAATCAGGGCAGTAAAGCACTCAGAACAATCAAAAATCACGCCAACACTTTGCATTTGCCAAAACTTACACAAAAAGCTTAATGCGTGCATGAAATCACGAGAACAAAGCTAGCCATTACACGGCAGATGATGGTGCCCATTATTCATTTTTGTTTTCTAATCTAATGTGGAATGAGTTAAGCAAAAATAGCAAAATACTGCAGATGCTGACATCTTCAATAAAAGCATCAAACACTGAAGGCACCAAACAGTAAATGTGTTGAAAGATTTACATTTAAATAGAAGCTTCTAGGTCCTTTGCAGGGCATCATATGCGTCAATGGAATTCTTTTAAAATATAATCACTGTTATATGAAATTGGGCAGCCACTTGGCACTTAGCAAGTTCCCATAAAATGCATTGTCATAATCATCACATAATCTGTTTTTTATGATTTTAGATGAATATTGTCCAGAATACTGGGGAAAGCTCTTTTGCCCTTTTACATTGATGTGAGGGGATGTAATGTCACATCTGAACAAGAGTATTTCCAATAATTTCTCCCTAATTAGATTTTTCAGTTCATGTGACAATGAAATTAATGTATCAACTACAATTCACAAAATTCAGAGGATTTCTTGGAATGTATGCGGGATGGTTTTTTGAACCAACATGTCGAGGAACTGACCAGAGAGCAGGCTATTCTGGACTGGGTTTTGAGCAATGAGGAAGGGTTAATTACCAATCTTGTCGTGAGAGGCCCCTTGGGTAAGAGTGACCATAATATGGTGGAATTCTTCATTAAGATGGAGAGTGACATAGTTAATTCAGAAACAAAGGTGCTGAACTTAAAGAGGGGTAACTTTGAAGGTATGAGACGTGAATTAGCTAAGATAGACTGGCAAATGACACTTAAAGGATTGACGGTGGATATGCAATGGCAAGCATTTAAAGGTTGCATGGATGAACTGCAACAAATGTTCATCCCAATTTGGCAAAAGAATAAATCAAGGAAGGTAGTGCACCCGTGGCTGACAAGAGAAATTAGGGATAGTATCAATTCCAAAGAAGAAGCATACAAATTAGCCAGAGAAAGTGGCTCACCTGAGGACTGGGAGAAATTCAGAGTTCAGCAGAGGAGGACAAAGGGCTTAATTAGGAAGGGGAAAAAAGATTATGAGAGAAAACTGGCAGGCAACATAAGAACAGACTGTAAAAGCTTTTATAGATGTGTAAAAAGGAAAAGACTGGTAAAAACAAATGTAGGTCCCCTGCAGACAGAAACAGGTGAATTGATTATGGGGAGCAAGGACATGGCAGACCAATTGAATAATTACTTTGGTTCTGTCTTCACTAAGGAGGACATAAATAATCTTCCAGAAATAGTAGGGGACAGAGGGTCCAGTGAGATGGAGGAACTGAGCGAAATACATGTTAGTAGGGAAGTGGTGTTAGGTAAATTGAAGGGATTGAAGGCAGATAAATCCCCAGGGCCAGATGGTCTGCATCCCAGGGTGCTTAAGGAAGTAGCCCAAGAAATAGTGGATGCATTAGTGATAATTTTTCAAAACTCGTTAGATTCTGGACTAGTTCCTGAGGATTGGAGGGTGGCTAATGTAACTCCACTTTTTAAAAAAGGAGGGAGAGAGAAACCGGGGAATTATAGACCGGTTAGCCTAACGTCGGTGGTGGGGAAACTGCTGGAGTCAGTTATCAAGGATGTGATAACAGCACATTTGGAAAGCGGTGAAATGATCGGACAAAGTCAGCATGGATTTGTGAAAGGAAAATCATGTCTGACGAATCTCATAGAATTTTTTGAGGATGTAACTAGTAGAGTGGATAGGGGAGAACCAGTGGATGTGGTATATTTGGATTTTCAAAAGGCTTTTGACAAGGTCCCACACAGGAGATTAGTGTGCAAACTTAAAGCACACGGTATTGGGGGTAAGGTATTGGTGTGGGTGGAGAGTTGGTTAGCAGACAGGAAGCAAAGTGTGGGAATAAACGGGACCTTTTCAGAATGGCAGGCGGTGACTAGTGGGGTACCGCAAGGCTCAGTGCTGGGACCCCAGTTGTTTACAATATATATTAATGACTTAGACAAGGGAATTAAATGCAGCATCTCCAAGTTTGCGGATGACACGAAGCTGGGTGGCAGTGTTAGCTGTGAGGAGGATGCTAAGAGGATGCAGGGTGACTTGGATAGGTTGGGTGAGTGGGCAAATTCATGGCAGATGCAATTTAATGTGGATAAATGTGAGGTTATCCACTTTGGTGGCAAAAATAGGAAAACAGATTATTATCTGAATGGTGGCCGATTAGGAAAAGGGGAGGTGCAACGTGACCTGGGTGTCATTATCCACCAGTCATTGAAAGTGGGCATGCAGGTACAGCAGGCGGTGAAAAAGGCGAATGGTATGCTGGCATTTATAGTGAGAGGATTTGAGTACAGGAGCAGGGAGGTACTACTGCAGTTGTACAAGGCCTTGGTGAGACCACACCTGGAGTATTGTGTGCAGTTTTGGTCCCCTAATCTGAGGAAAGACATCCTTGCCATAGAGGGAGTACAGAGAAGGTTCACCAGATTGATTCCTGGGATGGCAGGACTTTCATATGAAGAAAGACTGGATGAACTGGGCTTGTACTTGTTGGAATTTAGGAGATTGAGGGGGGATCTGATTGAAACGTATAAGATCCTAAAGGGATTGGACAGGCTAGATGCAGGAAGATTGTTCCCGATGTTGGGGAAGTCCAGAACGAGGGGCCACAGTTTGAGGATAGAGGGGAAGCCTTTTAGGACCGAGATTAGGAAAAACTTCTTCACACAGAGAGTGGTGAATCTGTGGAATTCTCTGCCACAGGAAACAGTTGAGGCCAGTTCATTGGCTATATTTAAGAGGGAGTTAGATATGGCCCTTGTGGCTACGGGGGTCAGGGGGTATGGAGGGAAGGCTGGGGCGGTGTTCTGAGTTGGATTATCAGCCATGATCATAAAAAATGGCGGTGCAGGCTCGAAGGGCCGAATGGCCTACTCCTGCACCTATTTTCTATGTTTCTATGTTTCTAAATCTTGATTTCCAATTATCCAAAGCAACGTGTTGAACATCACAGTTCCATCTTAAAGTGGCTTATTTCAGCTAAAGTGTTCCTGTATTTCTTTGCTGTTGCAGAAACTGTGTGTTATTCTGACTCTGGCACTGCTCTGCTCTCTGCTCCAAGCTTCTCCCAGTGTCCCCAAGTGCTGCCGTCAGCAAACCTGCTCCTGTGAACTTATTCATCTCCTTCATGGAACCAGAAACCATGCAGCTGGCATCCTTACTGTGGGCAAGAGGAAAGCAAATGTGTCCAGCCCTTCCAGAGGCGCCTGTACCATCTTCTTCATGGTCTAGAGAACCAAGCCACTGGTATCCTCACTATGGGCAAGAGGCAAGAGCCTCAGCAGGTCTCGTTGGCAGAAGACATCCCAGGAGCAGCCAGGGTCTGTGAGGACATCACTTCGCTGCTGGAAAAATATTTCAGTTGGGACCTTCAGCTGGGATCTAAGGTGCGACAAGATAGATTTACAGAGATCAAATTGGCTAACAAAGGCCTGGAGCCAAGGGAATGTCTAGCACAACTTTGGAAACAGTTTTAACAGCAAAAAAATGCCTAATGACTTCAATAGTCGTGCTAAATGCCAGGTTTTCTTTATCAGTTAGCTTGTAGATAGTTTTAAGCTTCTGATGGATGTTGCAATGAAACTTGTTTTTAACAAGAGAATCATGGGAAACAATTAAATCCTCGCTGAGTTCGCGAACTGTTGTAAATGTTGAAACTTGATTGAAATAAGTAAGTTTATTCCTTAATATTAATTTGAACATACAACAAATAAAATCACATTTTTTGATTTACTGCAATGAATGAGCTTTTATCTTTATAAGATGTTTCATCCTAGTATTCTATTTAGAACACTTTAGGGAAATGGATTCAGACAGTTTCAATTAGTTATCTGCAAGCTGCCTTCCTTCAGCATGGCAGGTGGACGTCCAGACTGCAGTGATCCAGAATCCCCTGGGACCAATTGTGCTTGGCGGATCCCTAGCACTCTGTCCAGACTTCCTTGGAGAAGATCTGTCCAGACCAACGTACTCCACAGAGCAGGCTCTGAACTGACTATTGAAGCTCTGTAAATTATAAGCCTCTCCCACAGAATTGCTTTGATTGCCAGCTGAGCAACATCATCACACTGAACTAGCTGTCAAAGTGACAATGCGCCATTTGACTCAACAGAGATACAACAAAGATGCATACACTTTATTAGGTACCTCCATTATTTTTGTCTGCTGCTGTAGCCCATCCACTACAAGTTTCAACGAGTTGTAAGTTCAGGGATGCTCTTCTGCACGCCACTGTTGTAATATATGGTTACTTCAGTTACTGTTGCCTTCCTGTCAGCTTGAACCATTCTGGCCATTCTCCTCTGACCTCTCTCATTAATAAGGCATTTTCGCCCACAGAACTGCCACCTACTGGATATCTTTTTGTATTTTGCACCATTCTCTGTAAGCTCTAGAGACAGTTCTGGGTGAAAACCCCAGGAGATCAGCAGTTCCTGAGATACTCAAACCACCCCACCTGGCACCAAGAATCATTCCACAGTCAAAGTCACTAAGATTCCAGTTCTTCCCTATTCTGATATTTGGTCTGGACAACTGAACCTCTTGACAGTGCTTCATGCTTTTATGCATTGAGTTGCTGCCATTTAACTGGCTGATTAGATATTTGCATTAACGAGCAGGTGTATCTATTAAAGTGGCCCCTGAGTGTATACCTCTGACAACCACATTCAAAACCTGTTAACAATTAATCAGGCTACAAAAACATTTTAAAAACTTAAGAAAATATTTAAAATACTAGAAATGCCTAAAGTTAATGATTTTAATGGATTTATATGTTTTTAATGGAAATTATCTGAAACAAACCTTTCTGCACAATGACCATTTCCTCTCCATTGAAATGAATGGAGTCACTGAAACTATGGCAGGTCTAACAGTATGGGATCAATGGGCAGTCTCCCAATGCAGCTGCTGGGAATCGAGGGAAATTGATGCTCCATTGCTGGATTTCAAGAACAACAGGGGACCTCTCAGGAAATACAATATTTCTGAATTTGTGCACACTAACTTGAGAGTCCCAAACTCTATGACAGCTGTGTACATTCCACAGGAAAATCCAAACCAATGTTTGAAATAGGTTGTGCACAGATTTAAAAAAAAACCTGTGCACTGCACTTCAAATGAGCATTCTTTTTTCTAAGCCCAGCATGTTGAATTTGAAGTTAATTACAATATGCACAGCTTTGGGCCCCTTACCTAAGAAAGGATATGCTGATATTGGAGAAAATCCAGAGGAGGTTCATGTGAATGGTCCCAGGAATGAAGGGGTTAACATATAAGGGGCTGTAGGCCTGTACCTGCTGGAGTTTAGAAGAATGAAGGGGAATCTCATAGAAACCTATCGAATATTGAAAGGCCTAGATAGAATGGACGTAGAGAGGATGTGTCCAATAATGGGAGAGTCGAGGACCAGAGGGCACAGCCTCTGTTTAGAAGGACATTCCTTTAGAGAAGAGCTGAGGAGGAATTTCTTTAGCCAGAGGGTGATGAATTTGTGGAAATGTTTGCCACAGATGGCTGTGGAGGCTAAGTCACAAAGTATATTTAAAGCCGAGGTTAATAGGTTCTAGATTAGTAAAGGTGTCAAAGGTTAAAGGGAAAAGGCAGGAGAATGACATTGAGAGGGATAATAAAGCAGACATGATAGAATGGCAGATCAGATGAGCGATAAAGCCTAATTCTGCTCCTATGTCTTATGGTCTTATTGTCTAATTCCTTGATGAAAGTAACCATCCTTCTCTTTACTTCCCAGCACTCTAGAAGTAAGAGTAGGAGGCCAATGAATATGTCACATCTTTCCTCTGCTCTTCTAGGATACTACGTCCTCAAATAATCTGGGTGGTAGTGAAGGAATTTACGTCATGAATTCACATGCTAACAAGGAAAATCAAAGGCTTGTACTTATAAAACCATTCAAGTTGTTTTGAGGACCTTGCACTTAGGAGCCAATGAAGTACTTATAAAGTGTGGCTACACACAAAGGCTGACAAACGACCAATGTGCAAAAGAAGACACACTGTGCAAATATAATAATAATAATGATAGCATCAGCTCAAGCTGAGGAGCCAACATAGCCAAGCACACTCATTTGTCAATTGCTGGGAACTTTCAGACTATTCTAGTGGCATTTAGTTTTGTTGCTTTCTGAAGATTTACATAGATATTACAGTGTAGCCCTAATTATTTAATTCTATTGTGTAGTGCCTTTGGGATGATACCAGTTGTAGATATCACTATCGGGACAATGTATACCTTGTTCATGTTCCAAAGTCTTATAATTTTCTTTTTTAATTCATAATAATAATACAACTGAGACCACTCAAGCAGTTAAGAGAAGAAAGACACACATGAAATAGTCATTAGAAATAAATGCATTCATAATGTGTGTACACTACCGAGTAATGGAACTTGAGACTGACATGGCAGCATACAGGGACAAGCTCCATCACCAGTTTATAGCTCAATATCCCTCCATGCAAGTAAATGCACAACAAATAGCAGATCAACGTACAGTGATAGTAAAAAAAATAACTTAATCTCTATAAACATGTTAAACCAACGAAAACATGATATTGCACAAGAGGTAGAAAGAAACCAATTTAAAGACCATGAAAATGCAATGCAAGAAAATATTGAGGATGCAGCCCACCAAAGCACTGATGAAAGTACAATCATTTCAACTGCTTCACAATCGGACATTAATAGCAGCAACACAATTCCAGAGCCGCTATAGAATGCTGATGATGAAGCTGAGCTTACAGAAAAAATTTCCTAATATTTGACACCACACTAACAGAATATATGGGCATTGACTCAACATAAAGACCCTACATAACACAACAAAATACATCATCAAAATTTGCAAAAATTGTTAGTATTCTCAACAATATTATATAACCACAACATTTAGGAAAATGTGAAACATTTGAAGAACTACACACATTAACACCCTGTGCAGCATGAACAGCAGTGCAGTGCAAGGGCTCCAAAATAGAGACACTCATTAACAGAAATTCAAAACTGAGTAATGAAATTAGGAATACCGAAATGGCAGAGGAGATCAAAAAACAAAATTGAAACCTTAAGAGCAGAAATAGCCTGCCTAATCGGGTATAAAATGGATAACCCAAGCAAGTTAAGAGAAAAGCTAAGAAAATACTATGAAAATCTAAGGTCCATACCAGATACGACCAACATAACAAAAGCATGGTAGAGTTTATAGATATACTAAAACAAAAGCTTGATGCATGCCAAAGCCGGACTAAATAGAGACAGGAAATGTGCCAGATGAAGAAAACAGAATTATCAATTCAGAAAGAATGGAAAAGGTCTATATAGCACATTGAAACTAAATTTGGTGTACCAAAATGACAGCAACCCCTGTACAGAATTCCCAACAAACACAGAGATAATGAACTTTTGGTCTAATATCTGGTCAAACAGGGTGACGCACAATCAAGAAGCAAGCTGGATTACGGAGGGAAAAGAACACACTCACACGATTGAAGAAATGCAAATACCTGAATTTACAATGGATATGCTGAAAGAGTTTATAAAAAATATCCACAACTGGAAAAGTACTGGCATGGAAAATATGCATAATTATTGGTATAAAATCTACTTGCCTTCATCCGTATCTATTAATGCATATCAGCAATTTCCATAAAAATCCTGAAAAGTGCCTGAATTTATGACAGAAGGTAAAACATATCACTTGCCTAAAGGGGAAATCACAAAAGATCCATCAAAATATTGTCCTATTGCTTGTTTACAAACTATATATAAAATTGTAACATCATGCATCTCACAACCAATCACCACACACTTAGATAACCACAATATATTTACAGAAGGGCAGAAAGGATGCTGGAAGGGTGTGAAAGGATGTAAAGAACAACTGATAATAGATTCTGTAATTCTAAATCAAGCACAGTGGAAAGCAGGAATCTTTCATGTTGCTCTACTGACTACCAAAAGGCACTTGACTCTGTCTCTTACTCATGGTTAATAGAAGTTTTTAATATATATAAACTACACCCAATACCTGTGGAATTCTTGCAACATCTGATGAAGCAATGGCATAATATAATCACCCTATCTATTAACAACCAAAAAAGAACAACCACCGTTATCAAAATAAACTGAGGAATTTTCAAAAGCAACTCTCTAAGTCCACTATGGTTCTGTCTGCCTTTAAACCCGCTCTCTAATTTACTGAATCAGACAAAAATTGGATATCAAATCAGAAACAATGAAATGAGCCATACCTTAATGCACCTTTTAATACATGGATGATTTGAAATTATATGCTCCTTCATCAGTTAATCTAAAGCAATTAATTCAAATAGTAGATCTATTATCAAAAGATATAAACATAAAACATGGACTGGATAAGTGCAGAGCATTAAACCTAAGGAAAGGTGCAATAGAACGAATAGAACACAAAGCAGAGCAACAGGATACAATACAACTGATAGATGAATATGAAACATATGTCAATATGCAAATTGCTAATGGAGGGAGGAGAAAATGGCGGTGCGACGGCAGCGCACGCGGCCTTTCCGGTGATGAATATCTGTTATCTGTCAAGTAGGGGACCGTGCACAATCCTGATTTGATGGAGACGGACGTGAGAGTACAGAAGAACATCTGGAAATCTTCTGAAATGCCCGCTTCGCTGCCGCTGCTACTGTGTGGTAACCAGAATCTCCGAAGCAGAAGGCCCCGAAATCCTCGGCTTTGTGTGTTTCAGCGGCCAGGGTGAAGTCGAAGGCGCTCGGCAGAGGATGGCGCTCGGGAGGCTGTATCGGGGAGACTGGTCGGAAGCTCGAAGTTTTCAGACGGATGGACTCAGTGTCAGCTGTGGTCGGCTGCTTCCAAGGCATTGGCAAGTTGATGGTGCCTGGAAGTTTATGGCAGGGAGTTTCTCCCTTTTGCTGCCTGCTATCGTGGACTCGGGAGTCGATCGACTCAGGGACTTTTGAGACCTTATTTACCGTGCCCATGGTTTGTTCTTCATCAAATTATGGTATTGCTTTGCACTGCTGTAACTATATGTTATAATTATGTGGTTCTGTCAGTGTTAGTCTTTGGTTTGTCCTGTTTTCTGTGATATCACTCCAGAGAAACATTGTATCATTTCTTAATGCACGTATGCATTTCTAAATGACAATAAAAAGAGGACCGAGTGTTCTCATAATCTAATACGTTGATATCTGGGATATCAACAAGCAAAGAAATAGATCATAGTGCAAAAAAGGGAAAATTTTGACAGAATTTACTTCAAGGCTTCAGGAAATTTGCCAAACAGATCTCAACAGTAAAAATATAACGAAGACAATAAACACTTTTGCTATACCCATATTAAGGCATTCTTTTGGCATAATACCTTGGTCTGAAACCAATCTGGAAAATTTACAAAGAAAAATAAGAGCTGAAATGACAAATTTCAGAAAACAATATGTACATTCAAATGCACTAAGATTAAAACAACAGAAGGGGGAAGAGGAATAATAGACATTAAAAATCTACATAACAGTCAGATAAAACCTCCAAGGATATACTTTCATCAACTAAAACAGGAACCAGCACTTCACGTAGGCATATGCAATTCCATAAGAAGTACACACCACTAAACTTAAATGAGATGACAACACAGAAAATTGAAGACATTATCACTATTGAAGAAAAAGTAAACCAATGGAAGAGCATAATCCTCAATGGAAGACATCTTCATGATGTGAGCAGACTAGATGTTGGCAAGGAAGCATTGAACACCTGGCTCAGAGTTGGAGACCTCTTACCAGAAACAGAAGGGTTCCTTGTGGCAATACAGGACCAGGTGGTTAACACAAAAAAATATCAAAAATACATAACAAAAGACTAACAAATTCAAGATGATAAATGTAGAAAATGCCAAGAAAAACCAAAAGCAATCCAATCCAACACATTACAGGATCCAGTAGCAGTTTAACACAATCTGATTACTTACCCAGGCACAATCAAGTGGCAAACATCATTCACCAAAACCTTGCTTTAAAATACAAAACTCTAAATGAAATCACACCTAACTATAAATACAAGCTTGATCCAGTTTTAGAATCAGAATACCCACAAATTATATTATGACCGATCTGATATTACAGATAGGACAAACAATGATAACCGTCCAGATTTAATAATACAGGATAAACAAGCAAGAATAATTTTAAAATATATATAGCCATTCCCTAGGATCTTGAGGGAAGTTAGTGTGGAAATAGCAGGGGCTCTGACAGAAATATTTCAAATGTCATTAGAAACGGGGATGGTGCCAGAGGATCGGCGTATTGCTCATGTGGTTCCATTGTTTAAAAAGGGTTCTAAGAGTAAACCTGGCAATTATCGGCCTGTGAGTTTGACGTCAGTGGTGGGTAAATTGATGGAAAGTATTCTTAGAGATGGTATATATAATTATCTGGATAGACAGGGTCTGATTCGGAACAGTCAACATGGATTTGTGCATGGAAGGTCATGTTTGACAAGTCTTATTGAATTTTTTGATGAGGTTACTAAGAAAGTTGACGAGGGTAAAGCGGTGGATGTTGTCTATATGGACTTCAGTAAGACCTTTGACAAGGTTCCACACAGAAGGTTAGTTAGGAAGGTTCAATTGTTCAGTATTAATATTGAAGTAGTAAAATGTATTCAGCAGTGGCTGGATGGGAGACGCCAGAGAGTAGTGGTGGATAACTGTGTGTCAGATTGGAGGATGGTGTGTAGCGGTGTGCCTCAGGGATCTGTACTGGGTCCAATGTTGTTTGTCATATATATTAATGATCGATGATGGGGTGGTAAATTAGATTAGTAAGTATGCAGATGATACTAAGATAGGTGGTGTTGTGGATGATGAGGTCGGTTTTCAAAACTTGCAGAGAGATTTAGGACAGTTAGAAGAGTGGGCTGAAAGATGGCAGATGGAGTTTAACGCTGGTAAGTGTGAGGTGCTACATTTTGGTAGGACTAATCAAAATAGGACATACATGGTAAATGGTAGGGCATTGAAGAATGCTGTAGAACAGAGAGATCTAGGAATAATGGTGCATAGTTCCCTGAAGGTGGAATCTCATGTGGATAGGGTGGTGAAGAAAGCTTTTGGTTTGCTGGCCTTTATTAATCAGAGCATTGAGCATAGGAGTTGGGAAGTAATGTTGAAATTGTATAAGGCATTGGTAAGGCCAAATTTGGAGTATTGTGTACAGTTCTGGTCACCGAATTATAGGAAAGATGTCAATAAAATTGAGAGAGTACAGAGGAGGTTTACTCAAATGTTGCCTGGGTTTCATCTCCTAAGTTACAGAGAAAGGTTGAACAAGTTAGGTCTTTATTCTTTGGAGTGTAGAAGGTTGAGGGGGGACTTGATAGAGGTGTTTAAAATTATGAGGGGGGTTGATAGAGTTGACGTGGATAGGCTTTTTCCATTGACAGTGGGGAAGATTCAAACAAGAGGGCATGAGTTGAGAGTTAAAGGACAAAAGTTTAGGGGTAACATGAGGGGAAACTTCTTTACTCAGAGAGTGGTAGCTGTGTGGAATGAGCTTCCAGAAGAGGCAGGTTCGATGTCGTTTAAAGTTAAATTGGATAGATATATGGACAGGAAAGGAACGGAGGGTTATGTGCTGAGTGCAGGTGGGTGGGACTAGGTGAGAGTAAGAGTTCGGCATGGACTAGAAGGGCCGAGATGGCCTGTTTCCGTACTGTAATTGTTATATGGTTATATTTCAAACACACATAATTTTCAATAATCAGTAAGTGAAAACACCAAAAGTATACTGAATTAAAAGAAGAAATTGAAAGACTATGGAACATGAACAGGGTAGACATTGCCCTGATAGAAATATCTATAGCAAGTATCATCCCAAAGGCACTACACAACAGCATTAAACACCACAATACTAAACACCACTGGAATACTCCGAAAGTTCCTAGCAATTGACAAATGAGCATGCTTGGCTATGCCCGTACCTCAGGTTTTACCAGCTTGAGCTGAGAATAATAATAATGATAATAACCTGTGAGTGGTTTTCTTTCCCCCATCAGGTGTGTCCCCAGGTGGCAAACTGGGGAAAGTTCTGCAGATATGCAGTGCAGGTAAGGAATAAAATACCATAAATGGACCAAAACAGAAACAAATCCAGGTACATCTGTAGCCAAACTGGGCAGTGCACTGGTCACCATCTGTTTTCCAAGCCGGGGCAGCCGAAACCAAAACCTGGCTGTAGGTATAGAAAGACAAACCCTTTCATTTTAGAAATAGAGAGCAGTCTATGGAATAGCCTGGGCATTGCTGGCACTGGAGCTAGGCATGTAAGTGCACTGCTATTAGTGCACTGCTGAATAGGTGAGCAGGCACTGGGAAACATGAAAAAGGTGCAACCAACTTTCAAAGTAGCCCACCAACACCACAGGCTGCGACTGCTGCGGATGTTTCTCAGGGGAGCATCTACTTACAACTGAGACCACTCAAGCGGTTAAGAGAAGAAAGACATGCATGAAATGGCCATTAGAAGTAAAAACATTCATAATGTGTGTATACTATTGAGTAATGGAACTTCAGACAGATATGGCAGCATACAGGGACAAACTTCATCACCAGTTTATAGCTCAATATCCCTCCATGCAAATAAATGCACAACAAATACCATATGAACATAGAGTGATAGTAAAAAAAAATAACTTAGTCCCTATAGACATGTTAAGCCAAATAAAACATGATGTTGCACAAAAGCTAGAAGGAAACCAATTTAAAAACCATGACATAACGACACAAGAAAATAATGAAGGTGCAACCAACTGAAGCACTGATGAAAGTACAATTATTTCAAATGCTTCACAATTGGATGTTAATAGCAACAATACAGTCCCAGAGCTTCTGTAGGATTCTGATGATGCAGCTGAGCTTACAGACAAAATTATCCTAATATTTAACACCACACTAATAGAATATATGGGCATTGACCCAACAAAAAGACCCTACATAACAAAACAAAATACATCATCAAAATTTGCAAAAATTGTTAGTACTCTCAACAATATTATATTGCCACAACATTTAGGAAAACGTGAAGCATTTGAAGAACTACACACATTAACACACTGTGCAGCATGAACAGCAGTGCAGTGCAAGGGCTCCAAAATAGAGATACTCATTAACAGAAACTCAAAACTGAGCAATGAAATTGGGAACGCCGAAATGGCAGAAGAGCTTAAAAAACAAAATTTACCTTTAAGGGTAGAAGTAGCCTGTCTAATGGAGTATAAAATGGATAACCCAAGCAAGCAAGTTAAGAGAAAAGCTAAGGAAATATTAAGGAAACATAAGGTCCATACAAGATACGATCAACTAAACCAACGTATTGTAGAATTTATAGATACACTAAAACAAAAGCTTGATGCATCCAAAGCCAGACCAAATAGAGACAGAAAATGCACCAGACCAAAAAAAAACAGAATTATCTGTTCTGAAACAATGAAAAAGGTTTATACAGGACATTGAAAATAAATTCAGCACACCAAAATGTCACCAACCCCAGCACAGAATTCCCAACAAACATAGAGATAATGAACTTTTGGTCTAATATCTGGTCAAACAGGGTGATGCACAATCAAGAAGCAAGCTGGATTATGGAGGGAAAAGAATGCACTCACATGATTGAAAAAATGCAAATACCTGAATTTACAATGGATATGCTGAAAGAGCTTATAAAAAATATCCACAACTGGAAAATTACTTGTCACAACTGCGGATTCGGCAGTGAGGTACGTTTGTAGATACGGCAATTGCGCTTGTGAATTTCTACGTGTCAGCTAACTATTTAATCGTGATCGTATTTAACTCCATACTTGTTGTCGTAGTGCTTGTCGAGACGTGGACAGAGAACAGCAGCGGCTGTTTGCTTTCGGTCTTTTCCCTGAGAAATTGGACTTTTGAGTCAACTGACTTTGAAGACTAGCGGTATTCGTTTAATGTTTAGATGTTCTTTTCAGCTGCAGTGTAGGTTTCGTTTCCCATTTGAGAGTTTTAGTTAGCGGCCCTATTTGGCCTAGCATTTATTGTTTATTTTCCCTTTAACACTGTTCACATTAAAGTTTGTGAACTATCGACCTGCTTCAGTGTCTCTCACTTCGCACTTGGGCCATGTCCGAACCTGGTAACAGTACTGGCACTGATAATATTCACAACTATTGGGATAAAAATTCACTTGCCTTCATCCATATCTATTAATACATATCAACAATTTCCATAAAAATCCTGAAAAAGTGTCTGAATTTTTGACAGAAGGTAAAACATATCTGTTAAGGCGTTCGTCTAGTTACCTCAAGGTCGCTAGTTCGATCCTCAGCTGTGGCAGCGTGTTTGTGCCCTTGAGCAAGGCACATAATCACACATTGCTCTAATCTGTGCGAGGAGTGGCGCCCCACACAGACTTCCAATCTGCGCCGTGCAAGGCATGAAAATGCCCGACGCAGGCTTCTCATGGTCTGAGTCAATGTTCCCCAAAACATATCTCTTGCCTAAAGGGGAAATCACAAAAGATCCATCAAAATATCGTCCTATTGCTTGTTTACAAACTATATATAAAATTGTAACATCATGCATCTCACAACCAATCACCACACACTTAGATAACCACAATATATTTACAGAAGGGCAGAAAGGATGCTGGAAGGGTGTGAAAGGATGTAAAGAACAACTGATAATAGATTCTGTAATTCTAAATCAAGCACAGTGGAAAGCAGGAATCTTTCATGTTGCTCTACTGACTACCAAAAGGCACTTGACTCCGTCTCTTACTCATGGTTAATAGAAGTTTTTAATATATATAAACTACACCCAATACCTGTGGAATTTCTGCAACATCTGATGAAGCAATGGCATAATATAATCACCCTATCTATTAACAACCAAACGAGAACAACCACCATCGTCAAAATAAACTGAGGAATTTTCAAAAGCAACTCTCTAAGTCCACTATGGTTCTGCCTGGCTTTAAACCCGCTCTCTAAGTTACTGAACTGGACAAAAATTGGATATCAAATCAGAAACAATGAAATGAGCCATACCTTAACACACCTTTTAATACATAGCATATAAACTATACCCAATACTTGTAAAATTCCTTCAGCATGTGATGGAGTTTTGCCATACCATAATCACCCTATCTATTAACAAGCAAAAAAGAACAATCACCATAATCAAAATAAACCAAGACATTTTTCAGGGTGACTTGCTATGCTCACTATGGTTTTGTCTAACTTTAAATCCACTCTCGAATTTACTGAATTGGACAAAAATTGGGCATCAAATCGGAAACAACAAAATGAGCTTTACTTTAACACACCGTCTATAAGCAAGCAAGAATAACTTACTTAATAGATATAGCCATTCCAAACACACATAACTTAGAGAAATCAATAAGTGAAAAACACCAGAAATATGCTGAATTAAGAGGAAATTGAAAAACTATGGAACATGAAGAGAATATACGTTGTCCCAATAGTAATGTTGACAACTGGTGTCATCCCAAAGGCACTACAATACAGCATTAAACAGTTCGGCCTGCACAGCAATATCTATGTAAATCTCCAAAAAGCCACAATACTAACCACCACCAGAATGGTCTGAAAGTTCCTAGCAATTGAGAAAGGAGCTTGCCTGACTATGCCCATACCTTAGGTTTTATCAGCTTGAACTGAAAAAGAAGTTTAAAAGTATAATAATATTAATAATCTTACTATGATTTGGTCAGAATTTAAAGCCATTCTCTAATTTACTGTACCAGACAAAAAAGGGGTATCAAATCAGAGACAACCAAAAGAATTATATCTTGATACACCTTCTATACATATCATCAAAAATCTGTCACTTTCTTCCTTCAATATATGCAGCAACTGAACATCCAGAGCTTTCTCGGGTAGAGAATTCCAAAGATTCACTGCCCTTATCGTGTTTATTCATAATGTTTGATTGATTATTTTGAAGTTGTGTTCTCTGATTTTTAACATTCCACTCATGATAAAATCAAATCTTTCCCTACATTGCCCAGTCCTGTAAGAATTTTATCTGTTTTTGTGAGATCTACTCTCACCTTCCTCAGCTCAAGACAGCATAGACTCAAGCTGCTTGATCTTCTAGAATATAAAGTAGAACATAGAATATGACAGCACAGTACAGACCTTCAGATGACATTATGTTGTGCCAACCTTTTAACCTACTGCAAGATCAATCTAACTCCTCCTTCCTACCTAGCCCTCTAATTTGTCTTTCATCCATGTCCCTATTTAAAGTCTTATAAAACTCCCTAATGTATCAGCCTCTACCACCACCCTTGGTAATGCGTTCCATGCACTTACCAGTCTCTGTGTTAAAAAACACTACCTCTGACATCCACCCTACACTTTCTTTCAATAACCTTAAAATTATGTCCTCTTGTATTAGTCATTGCTGCCTGGGAAAAAGGCACCGGCTGTCCACTCAATCTATGCCTCTAATCATCTTATGCACCTTTTTCAAGTCACTTCACCTCCGCATTCATTTCAAAGAGAAAAGCGCTCGCTTGATCAACTTTTCCTCATAAGACATGAAGATATGCACTCTACTGCAGGCTGCAATCTGGTAAATATCCTCTGCACTCTCTCTCTAAAAGTTCCACATCTTTCCTATAATGAGGCAATCAGAACTCAATACAATACTCCAAGTGTGGTCTAACCAGAGTTTTATACAGCTGCACTATTTTATTTATTCATTTATGGGATGTGGACATCGCCAGCTAAGCCAGCATTTATTGCCCATCCCGAGTTGCCCTTGAGGAGGTGGTGATGAGCTGCCTTCCTGAACTACTGCAGCCCCTGAGGTGTAGGTACACCCACAGTCCTGTTAGGGAGGGAATTCCATGATTTTGACCCAGCATCAATGAAGGAACAGCGATATGTTTCCAAATCAGAATGGTGAGTGACTTGGAGGGGGATTTCCAAGTGGTGGTGTTCCCAGGTATCTGCTGTTCTCATCCTTCTGGATGGTAGTGGTCGTGGGTCTGGAGGGTGCTGCCTCAGGAACTTTGGTGTGTTGTTGCAGTGCATCTTGTAGATAGTACACACTGCTGCCACTGTTCATCGATGGTGGAGGAATTGGATGCTTGTGGAAGGGGTACCATTCAAATGGGCTGCCTTGTACTGGATGGTGTCAAGCTTCTTGAGTGTTGATGGAACTACACTCATCCAGGCAAGTGACGAATATTCCATTACACTCTTGACCTGAGCCTTATAGATGGTGGACAGGCTTTGGGGAGTCAAGAGGTGAGTTACACACCAGAGGATTCTTAGCCTTTGACCTGCTCTGGTAGCCACGGTGTTAATATGGCGAGACCAGTTCAGTTTCCTATCAATGGTAACCCTCAGGATGTTGATGACAGGGGATTCAGTGATGGTGAAGCCACTGAATGTCAAGGGACGCTGGTTAGAGCCTTTGTTGGAGGTGGTCATTGCCTGACGCTTGCGTGGCTCGAACGTTACTTGCCTCTTGTCAGCCCAAGCCTGGATATTGTCTAGGTCCTGCTGCATTTGGGTATGAACTGCTTCACTATTTGACGAGTCACGACTGGTGCAGAACATTGTGCAGTCATCTGCGAACATCCCCACTTCTGACCTTATGACGGAAGCTGAAGCAGCTGGATATGGCTGGTCCTAGGACACTTCCCTGAGGAACCCCTGCAGTGTTGTCCTGAGGATGAGATTATTATCTCCAACCACCACAACCATCTTGCTTTGTGTCAGGTATGATTCCAACCAGTGGAGGGTTTTCCCCCTAATTCCCATTGACTCCATTTTAGCTAGGACACCTTGACTCCATACTCAGTCAAATGCTGCCTTGATGTTGAGAGCTATCACTCTCACCTCACCTCTGGTATTTAGCTCTTTGGTCCATGTTTGGACCACGGAGGTGATGAGGTCAGGAGCTGAGTGGCCTTGATGGAATCCAAACTGGGCATCTATAAGCAGGTTATTGCCGAGTGGGTGCTGCATGATAGCACTGTTGATGACCCCTTCCATGACTTTGCTGATGATTGAGAGCAGGCTGACAGGGCGATAATTGGCTGGGTTGGACTTGTCCTGTTTCTTGTGTACAGGACGTACCTGGGCAGTTTTCCACATTGCCAGGTAGATGGCAGTGTTGTAGCTGTATCGGAACAACTTGGCTAGTAGTGCAGCAAGTTCTGGAGCACGAGTCTTCAGGACTATCGATGGGATTTTGTCTGGGCCCATAGCCTTCGCAGTATCCAGTGGTTTTGGCTGTTTCTTGATATCACGTGGAGTGAATCGGATTTGCTGCATACTGACATCTGGGATGTTGGGGACTTCTGGAGGCCGAGCTGGATCATCTACTCAGCACTTCTGACTGAAGGTTGTTGCTAATGTCTCAGCCTTATCTTTTGCACAGGTGTGCTGGGCTCCTCTATCATTGAGGATGGGGATATTTGTGGAACTTCCTCTGCCAGGGAGTTGTTTGACTGTCCACCACCATTCACAGCTGGATGTGGCAGGACTCCAGAGCTTAGATCTGATCCGTTGGTGGTGGGACTACTTAGCTCTGTCTATTACCTGCTGCCTATGGTGTTTGGCATGCAAGTATCCTGTACTGTGGCTTCACCAGGGTGACGCCTCATATTGAGGTATCCCTGGTGTTGTTCTTGGCATGCCGTCCTGCACTCTTCATTGAATATTACCTTGCCACTCTGAATCAATCTCCCCAACTAATGAAGGCCAATGCACAACACGCTTTCTTAACTACCCTATCAGTTTGCAATGCAACTTTGAGGGATCTATGGATGTGGACCCCAAGATCTCTCTGTTCATCCACACTGCTAAGAATTCTGACATTAAACATGTTCTCTGCTTTCAAGCTTTACCTTCCAAAGTGTATCATTTCACACTTTCTGAATACCATCATTCATACCATCATTCCAAATAAACTGATCCCTAAGCTCCGGAACCTGGGCCTTAGCACTCAGATCTGCAGCCAGATCTTCAACTTCTTCACAGACAGGACCCAGGCTGTAAAAATAGGGGACAAGCTCTCCTCTACAATCACTCTGAGCACCGGTGTCCTACAAGGCTGTGTACTCAGCCCCCTGCTGTACTCACTGTACACCCATGATTGTGTAGCCAAGTTTCCATCGAACTCAATATATAAGTTTGCTGATGACACCACAATTGTAGGCCGTATCTCGGGTAATGATGAGTTTAAATACAGAGAGGAAATTAAGAACCTGGTGGCATGATGCGAAGACAATAACCTATCCCTCAACGTCAGCAAGACGAAGGAATTGGTTGTTGACTTCAGAAGGGGTAGCGGACTGCACGACCCAATTTACATCGGTGGTGCGCAAGTGGAACAGGTCAAAAGCTTTAAGTTCCTTGGGGTCAATATCACAAATGACCTGACTTGGTCCAACCAAGCAGAGTTCACTGCCAAGAAGGCCCACCAGCACCTTTACTTCCTGAGAAAACTAAAGAAATTTGGCCTGTCTCCTAAAACCCTCACTAATTTTTACAGATGCACCGTAGAAAGCATTCTTCTAGTGTGCATCACAACCTGGTATGGAAGTTGTCCTGTCCAAGACCGGAAGAAGCTGCAGAAGATCGTGAACACAGCCCAGCACATCACACAAACCAATCTTCCGTCCTTGGACTCACTTTACACCGCACGCTGTCGGAGCGGTGCTGCCAGGATAATTAAGGACACGACCCACCCAGCCAACACACTTTTCGTCCCTCTTCCCTCCAGAAGAAGGCTCAGGAGCTTGAAGACTCATATGGCCAGATCTGGGAACAGCTTCTTTCCAACTGTGATAAGACTGCTGAACGGATCCTGACCCGGATCTGGGCCGTACCCTCCAAATATCCGGACCTGCCTCTCAGTTTTTTTTGCACTACCTTACTTTCCCTTTTCTATTTTCTATTTATGATTTATAATTTAATTTTTTAATATTTACTATCGATTTGTACTCCAGGGAACGCAAAGCGCAGAATCAAATATCACTGTGATGATTGTATGCTCTAGTATCAATTGTTTGGTGACAATAAAGTATAAAGTATAAATTAACTCCATCTGTCACTTCTCAGCCCAGTTCTACATCCTATCAATGTCCTGTTTTAAGCTACAACAGCCTTCTACAGTATCCACAACTCCAAAGCACTCATGTCATCTGCAAACTTACAAACTCACCCTTCCACTTCATCACCCAAGTCATTTATAAAAATCATAAAGATCAGAGATCCCTGTGGAACACCACTGGTCACCTACCTCCAGCAGAACATGCTCCATCTACTATCACCCTCCATCTTCTGCGGGCAAGACAATTCTGAATCCACACAGCCAGGTTTCCATTGACCACATGCCTCTTATCTTTCTGAATGAGCCCAGTTTGTCAAACACTTTACTAAAATCCATACACACCACATCCATGCTCTAGCTCCATCAATTTGTTTCCTCATCTCTTTAAGAAAGTCAATCAGGCTGGTGAGGTATGACCTGTCCCTCTCAAAGCCATGCTAACTATCCCTAATCAGACTATGCTTTTCCAAATGCTTTTAAATCCTGTTTCTAAGAACCTCTCCAATAGTTTTCCCACCATTAATGTAAAAGTCACTGGTCTATACTTCATATATACAATACCACACCCATACAACAAAACACCCATTCCTAGGGTCCATCTGCTGAACCTCCACTGCACTCCTAATTACAGATATGCCCTTCTTTAAATAGGGAGACCAGAGCCAATATTGTACTAATATGGACATTATATTCCAGCTGTAATCTTAACTGGGCTCCATAAAATAGAGCAATACATTTATATTGGTATTGGTTTATTATTGTCATATGTACCAAGAAACAGTTGCATGCTTTTCATACAAATCAAAGGTAAAAATTGGCTTTATTTGTTACATGTACATTGAAATATCAAAACAGTGGAATGCGTCCTTTGGCGTCATGACCAACACAGTGTGAGGATCGTGCTGGGGACAGCCTGTAAGTGCAGCAACACTTCTAGCACCAACGCAGCATGCCCACAACTCACTAACTCTAACTATAAGTCTTTGGAATGTGGGAGGAAAGCGGAGCACCCGGAGGAGACCCACGCAGTCACTGGGAGAATGTACAAACTCCTTACGGACAGCAGCTGGGATCGAACCCTGATTGCTGTAAAGCCAATGCACGAACTGCTGTGCCATCCATCGAATCATTACGCAGTGCATTGAGCTAGAATCAGTAAAACAATATCAATGCAGAATAAAACATGAAAGCTCCCAAAAGAGTGCAATACAGGTAAGTGTTAAAGTACAAGATCATAATGATGTAGATTGTGAGCCTCAAGAGTCATCTTATTGTAAAACAGGTCCATTCAAGAGTGTGATAACAGTGAAATAGGTGACCTTTTATTTTATATTTTCATTTGATTTGATTTATTATTCTTTCAATTATTTCATTTTTTCAAAGTTTTAGATTTGATCAGAAAGTCTTTCCTTTCTTCTTGGTTGTGTCCTCCGAATAGACTGCCAGTCCCCCTTTTTCTTTCTTCTTTTTTTTAGTATAGTGGGGGTTTTTCCTCTTTATTTTAAATTTAAAGTTTTTTTCCTCTCTTTATGAATTGATAAGAGGAGAATTAGCTGTCCTTTTTTATTATATATTGCATATTTTCTTATTACTATGTATGATTATGATATCTATTTTATCTTTTGTTTATATTGTTGCTGACATATATATTTGAGATAATTCTCCCCTTGTCTGTGTATATGTCTTCTCTAAATCAATAAGGAGATTAATAAATAAAGAAAAAAAAGAAAGAACAGCGAAATAGAAGCTGTCCTTGAGCCTTGTAGTACGTGTTTTCATGCTACCCAAATTATTTTTCCATACAGGACAATGTACTGATGGCCTTGCTGTTTTCTAAATGTCAACATTTAGTGATTCATGCATCATGATATTCAGGTTCAACTCAATGTCAACATCTTTTAATCTCTTACCATTTTATCAACTCTACATTATATTCAACTTTTCATGCCCTTGCTTAAGCTGTTTATAAGATTAGATTAGCTTTATTTGTCACAGGTACATTGAAACATACAGTGAACCCTCACCTCCATTAAGGGCCCCAAACAGTCCTTCTAGGTGAGGCAACACTTCACCTGTGAATCTGCTGGGGTCGTCTATTGTATCCAGTGCTCCTGATGCAGCCTCCTCTCCATTGGTGAGACCCATCGTAAACTGGGGGACCTCTTCATTGAGCACCTATGTTCCATCCACTACAAGCGGGACTTCCCACTGGCCAAATATTTTAATTCTGTTTCCCACTCCCATTCTGTCATGTCAGCCCATGGCCTCCCCTTGTGCCAAGATGAGGCCACCTTCAAGATGGAGGAGCGACACTTTATTTTTCATCTAGGTAGCCTCCAACCTGATGGCATGAATAGCGATTTCTGCTTCCGGTAAACAAATTCTCCACTCCCCCACCGCTTCCTCTATTCCCAACTCTGATTTTTTATCTGCCTGTTACTTCCTCCGGGTGCCCTCCTATGTCCCTTTCTCCAATAGTCCATCCTCCTCTCCTATCAGATTCCTTCTTCTCCAGCCCTTGGCCTTTTCTACACATCTGGCTTCACCTATCACTTTGTAAATAGCCTCCTTCCATCCCTTCCACCCTCCCCCACCTTTATATTCTGACATCTTCCCTCTTCCTTCTCAGTCCCGAAGAAGGATCTTGGTCCAAAATGTCAACTATCTATTCATTTCCACAGATGCTGCCTGACCTGCTGAGTTCCTCTAGCATTTTGTGTTTGTTGCTTTGGACTTCCAGCATCTGCAAAAACTCCTGTGTTTATTATATAGTGAAATATGCTGTTTGCATCAAATCAAATCAGCAAGAATTGTGCTTGGGGCAGCCTGCAAGTGCTGTCACATTTCTCGTGCCAACATACCATGCCCAGAACTTACCAATCTTAACCATATATCTTTGGAATGTGGGAGGAAACTGGAGTACCCAGAGGAAACCAAAGCAGTAACAGGGAGAACATACAAACTCTTTACAGACAGCAGTAGAAATCAAACCCTGATTGGTGATTGAGGGTGCTGTGAAGCGAGTGCACTAAGCACTATGTTACCGTACCGCTAGAGGACGTAAAGGGTCTTCATAACCCTCTGAAGCCCTTTTACATTCTCTTCACAGCTGAAGCTGACAACCAGCTTAGTATCATTGGTAAATGTGGATATATAACACTTGTTCCTCAATTAAATCATTGGTACTTAGAGTGCAGCATTCTAAAATAACATGTTTATTCCACTCCCTGTTTTCTGTCTATGAACTAATTCACAATCCACTCCCATGTGTTACCTGATTTTCTTTCACATCTTTCTGAATGACATCTTATCAGAAACTTCCAAAAATCCAAATACACTGTATCCACTGTTTCACCATATCCATTTTGCTTTTACAGCCTCAATACTTTTTTTTCAAATTTCGTACAAGATTGAATGAAGCTATTTGGCTTATGGCAAAATTCCCACCATTCCCACATTTTCCCTGTCATCTATTCTCCCTTAAGTGTCCCATCAACTCATCAAACCTTCTAATTCTTTTGTCATCGAGCTTCATTAAAGATTATTTACATTAGCCAATTATCCTATCAGCATGTCTAGAGTACTTGTGCAAACCCCAGCAATTGAAGGAAGAAACATACAAACTCCAAATGAATTGCATCCAAGATTAGGATTGAACCATGGTTGGAAGACTATTGTAACATCAGCTCCCACTCCTGTGTCCCTGTGCTGCTCACTACACTCTATCTAGAGAATCCCTTAATGGTTCTGTCAAATATAATTTTTGCTTCATAAAAGGGAGGAGAAGATGGCGATGCGATGCAGCGCTCGTAGCCTCTCCGGTGATGAATATCTGTTACCTGTCAAGTAGGAGGCTATGTACAATTCTGATTTGATGGAGACAGACGTGAGAGCATGGAGGAACATCTGGCGAAGCTTCTGAAATGCCTGTTCTGCTGCCGCCGCTACTGTGTGATCCGAAATCTCCGGAGGGGAAGGCCTCGAATCCTCGGCTTTGCCTGTTGCTTGGCGGCCGGGGTTGGGGTCAAAGCGCTCGGCAGAGATGGTGCTCGGTGTCTGAGGGCTGGTCGGAGGCTCGAAGTTTTCAGACGGACTCAGAGTCGGACTGTGGTCGGTGCTTCCAGGATTCTGCATCGGCAAGTTTGTGGCGCTGGAAGCTCATAGCGGGGAGGGTTTTTCCCTTCTACCGTCTGCGTGAGATGTTGGAGCTATCGGGATTTTGAGACTTTTTTTTACCGTGCCCATGGTCTGCTCTTATCAAATTACGGTATTGCTTTGCACTGTTGTAACTATATGTTATAATTATGTGGTTTTATCAGTCTTAGTCTTGGTCTGTCCCGTGTTCCTGTGATATCATACTGGAGGAACATTGTATCATTTTTTAATGCACGCATTTCTAAACGACAATAAACGAGGACTGAGTGTCCTCATAATCTAAATCTAAATCTAAAATCTATGTTAAACCTGTTGAAACCTGTTGCTATTTTCTCCATGCTTTGTTACCACTTTACTTAGATTGCAGAATCCTCTTAACTACTGTTGAATCTGGAGATTGTTTTGTCCAGTAGGTTTTTCGGAAGTCAAGAATGAGGCACAAATCTTGCGGTTACAGCCATTATATTAGATGTCCATAACAAAGAAATAACAGTATGTCACAGCAGTAGGTAACTAACTCTAACTGTAACCAATTCCCTCTATCAAAGAACCTGCCTCAGTGGCGGGGGGAAGGAACTATTCCTGAATCACTGAGTGTGGATCTTCAAGCTCCTGTACCTCCTCCCTGATGGTAGCAATGAGAAATGGCATGTCCTGGATGGTGAAGCTCCTTTGTGATGGATGCCTCCTTCCTGAGGCACCACTTCTTGAAGATGTCTTTGATGGCTGGGAGGATTTATTATGAGAATATTTGAGTGTAAGAGTAAAGATATCTAACTGCAATTATATAGTCTTGGTGAGACCCCAGCTTATTATCTAAAGTAAGATATGGTATATGTGCATATACCATATGAGGGACTGTAATGAAGATTTACAAGAGTGGTTCCAGGTATGGCATATTTTCTGAATGAGGTGAGATTGAATAGAATAGGCCTATATTTTCTACACTTTAGAAGAATGAGAGGAGATCTCATTGAAACTTGTAAACTTCTGGCAAATTTGAAATCAGGGAGGACATTTCCCTAGCTGAAGAGTCTAGAACCAGAGAAGTAGGGGGTAGGACACTTAGGGCTGTAAAGTAGAGAAATTTCCTTACGTGGAGGATAATGATTCCTTGGATTGTGGAGACACAGTCCTTGACTTCATTCAAAACAGAGGTTGATAAATTTCTCAGATATGGAATATATCAGCACCCATTTCCTTTGGAGTAGGTCTGTCTGATAGGAGATGGATACAGGATAAGGCAGAGGAGGGAGAAGGACACTCAGCAGGAAGTTTTATGTGTCCAAGTGCTCAGGCAACAACTCTCCAACCTGATCTTCAATGAGAAATGACACAGGAAATGTTTAGACATTTTTATGGGCTTCCTCTTTGAAATCTGTGAGTTAGTCATATGTGATGCTGCTCTCTCCGAGGTCTGGACACCCTGATATACCATGCTGTCACTCAAAGGTACAGGAAACACTAGCAGTGAACATAACTCATGTTAATCAGGGGACAAAGCAAAATTTGTATTTTGCCTGAACTGCTGTCAAATCAATCAAGGAGACATATGCCATTTTTGGGGATTAGCAATCTTAACTTCACTTCATCCTTTTATACAGAACATGCTCTGAAGAGTTGGGCTATTAGCCCGATTTCATTTAAATCTTTCTATTACATTCCCTTTCAAGTGCTTATACAGCTTCCCCTTAAAAGCATCCGAGTTTTGCTCACCTCAACTCCTACCCCTCCCACTTCCTGCAGCAACAAGTTCCCCATTCTCACCACTCCCTGAGAAAAGTGGTTTCTCCTTGAATTCCCACTTCTCCCATAATAGCTTTGCTTTTCTCTTGCCTCTGTGTGATGTTTCCACACCAAAAATATTATAGTACCATAAATTATTGTGCTTCTCAAAAGGCCCCTTTGGTTACAACTAATTGAAGTCACATTAACAATATTTTGAAGCAGAATTTAATTCAGGGATTAGGAGATATAATTCTGGCAGACTTCTCTGAAGGTGAACGCAATATCCCATTGTGGAACCACTTGTGGTGGTACACAGAATAAAAACAGGGCTCAAACTAAAGAGGATATGGTTATTAGAAGTGGCCATAAAATGACTAATAGGAAACACAGGTTCAGATCCTATCATGGTAGCTGATGGTAGTAATTAAATAAATCTGAAGTAAAAAGCTGACAGGCATGAAACCTGCAGACACATTTGGTTCCCTCATACCCAATGGGGAGGGAACGTTGCTGGAGTTACCTGGTCTTCCCTATAGGTGGCTTCAGGACCACCAATGGGTGCCATGATAGTTTAGCGGTTAACATGACGCTAACACAGTGCAGGGCATCAGAGTTCAGAATTCCATTCCAGAGCTGTCTGTAGGGAGATTGTACATTCGCTCCGTGACCACGTGGATTTTATCCAGGTGTTCCAGAGTCCTTCTATAGTCTAAGGACCAGTTAGTAGGTTAAGTGGTCATTATAAATTGTCTTGTGATTAGGCTAGGGGTTAAATTGGTGGGTTGCTGAGCGGCACAGCATATTGGGCCAGAAGGGCTTTTTCTGCACTCTATCTCTACATAAATTATAAATTAATTAATTAATATGGTTGCTTCTTAACAGTTCCTCTAGCAAGTCACTCTGTTCAGGGACACTGGGGGATTTACAGTAAGTACTAGCTTGACTGTGGTGTCCACACCATCTGAAAGATTAAAATACACAATTCAAGGTCTCAGCGAGCTTGCATGATGGTACAGTGTGCAAGAGCACACCTTAACCAAACCAAGCAAGATGGCTCACGGGTTTGATTCCTGCTTTCTGTACAGGAGGAACAGCTTTAGCTGGACTGTTGACCAAATTTTTGCTTTGTATTGTTATGTGTCTAACAGGAACAGGATTAAAATGAGATGATGGTAGGGGCAGAAATAGTCTCAGTTGTGATACGTGGTTAAACAAAATGCTCATAGTCACTGCCCAAGCCTACACACCAAGAATGTGTGCTTGTGTTGATGCCAACAGGTTCAGCTACCTGTGGAACTGTGCTGCACGTTTATTGTTGATCAGAAAAAAAATTAGTCTTGTAATTGAAATAGTTAAGTGATATGCAAAAGGGACTTTTGTGTAGCCATATGGACGACAATCAAGTCATTACAAGAATTAGAAACACAAAAGTAAAGAGCAAAACAAAGATATTAGTGTCAGGGCATGAAAGAATGAGCTGCCAGAGAAAGTGGTTCAGATATGTACAATAACATTTAAAAGGTACTTGGACATGTACATGGTTAGGAGAAGATTAGACAATATGAGCCTAATTTGGGACCAGCTTGGATGGGAATCTTGGTTAGCATGGAGTAGTTGGGCAGAAGAGCCCATTTCCATGCTGTATGTTTCAATAACCCTAAATCTCTTTACATCAGATTGGCAGAGAAGAGACGAAAACTGAAGGAAAGATGATTAGACCATAAGAGCATAAGACATAAGAGCAGAATTAGGCCATTTAGCCTGGGTGTCAAGATCTCTGAGGATCTAACCTGGTCCCAACATATCGATGCAGTTATAAAGAAGGCAAGAAAGTGGCTATACTTCATTAGGAGTTTGAAGAGAATTGGTATGTCAACAAATACACTCAAAAACTTCTATAGATGTACCATGGAGAGCATTCTGAAAGGCTGCATCACTGTCTGGTATGGTGGGGGGGGGGGGGTGGGGGGGGTGGCTACTGCACAGGACCGAAAGAAGCTGCAGAGGATTGTAAATTTAGTCAGCTTCATCTTGAGTACTAGCCTACAAAGTACCCAGGACGTTTTCAAAGAGTGGTGTCTCAGAAAGGCAGCGTCCATTATTAAGGACCTCCAGCACCCAGGGCATGCCCTTTTCTCACTGTTACCATCAGATAAGAGGTACAGAAGCCTGAAGGCACACACTCAGTGATTCAGGAACAGCTTCTTCCCCTCTGCCATCTGATTCCTAAATGGACATTGAGCTCATGAGCATTACCTAACTTTTTTAGTATTTCTGGTTCTTGCACAATTTTTAATCTATTCAATGTACATATACTGTAATTTATTTATTATAATTATTTTATTTTGTTTTTTTCTTCTTCTATATTATGTATTGCATTGAACTGCTGCTGCTACGTTAACAAATTTCATGTCACATGCCGGTGATAATAAACCTGATTCTGATTCAGTCTACTCTGACATGGCTGATTTATTATCTCTCTCAACCCCATTCTCCTGCCCTCTCCCATAATCTTTGATGCCCTGACTAATCAAGAACCTATCAACATCCACTTTAAATATACCCAATGACTTGGGGTCTACAGCCGTTTGTGGCAATGAATTCCACAGATTCACCACCACCTGGCTAAAGAAATTTCTCCTCATCTCTGTTCCAAAGGGACATCCCTCTGTTCTGTGGCTGTGCCCTCTGGTCCTAGACTCACACACTATAGGAAACATCCCCTCCACATCCACTCTACCAAGGGCTTTCAATATTTGATTTAAAATATCTCATTGTTTTCACTACAACACAAGTTCTGATATAAGTATTTGTCTTCCTCTTCACACTTTCAAATCTATATTTGACTGCTCTAAATCAGAAATTGACAATAGGGAGGTGTACAGGAATGAGACAGATCAGTTGATTGTGTGGAGTCACAACAACCTCAGACTCAACATTAGCAAAACCAAAAAATTGATTGTGGACTTCACAAAAAGGAAGTCAGGAGGGCACTCACTGGTCCTCATTAAGGGGTTAATAGTGGAAAGGGTGAGTACCTTTAAGTTCCTGGGTGTCAACATCTTGGAGGATCTATCTTGGGCCCAACACATTGACACAATCATGAAGAAGGCACACAAGTAGCTCTACTTTATTAGGAGTTTGAGGAGATTTGGCCCATCGAGTCTGCTCCACCATTCAATCATAGCTGATCCTTTTTCCTTCTCATCCTCAACCCCAGTTCCCGGCATTCTCCCCATAACCTTTGAAGCCATGTCTAATCAAGGACCTATCAATCTCTGCCTTAAATACACCCAACAACCTGGCCTCCACAGCTGCATGTGGCAACACATTCCACAAATTCACCACCCACTGGTGAAAGAAATTTCTCCGCATCTCTGTTTTGAAAGGGTGCCCTTCTATCCTGAGGCTGTGCCCTCTTGTCCTAGACTCTCCCACCATGGGAAACATCCTCTTTTTACGAAGCTTCTATTTCACTTATCCTTAAAAAAAAAAGAACCCAACTGAATGTTCTTCATATAGACCAATTTCCTTACTTAATGTTGACGCTAAAATTCTATCTAAAGTTCTGGCCCGTAGGATGGAAAATACCTTACCATCTATCATTTCTGACGATCAGACTGGTTTTATTAAAAATCGATATTCGCATTTTAATATTCGTCGATTATTAAATGTTATCTATTCTCCTTCTAAGGAGATATCAGAGTGTGTGATATCCTTAGAAGCTGAGAAGGCTTTTGATCGGGTTGAATGGCATTATTTATTTAAAATCTTAGAAAAATTTAATTTTGGGTCCAACTTTATTCAATGGATTAAACTACTGTATTTATCCCCTTTTGCTCGGATTCTTACTAATTCTCAGAATTCTAAACCATTCAAACTTCAACGTGGAACCAGACAAGGTTGCCCTTTGACTCCTTTACTCTTTGACCTGGCTTTAGAACCTTCAGATATCGCTTTTCAAGAATCTAATGATATCACTGGTATTTTATGGAAGGGTACTATCCATAAAATTTCACTTGATGCGGATGACTTATTGCTTTACACTTCTAATGTTGAAACTTCATTACCTTCTGTGCTTTCTCTACTCTCTTGTTTTAGTCAATTTTCTGGATAGAAACTGAACCTACACAAGAGTGAACTTTTTCCTTTGAATAATTTGGTATTAACTGATATTAACCTTCCTTTTAAAATTGTAAGAAACCAATTCACTTATTTGGGAGTAACAATTACTAAGAATTATAAATAATTATTTAAAGAAAATTTTCTTACTTTATTAAATTATATAAAAAGAACATTATCAAATTGGTCGCCCCTTTCGTTTTCATTGATTGGTCGGATTAATTCTATTAAAATAGATGTTTTACCTAAATTTATATACCTCTTTCAGGCTTTACCCATTTTTATTCCTAAATCCTTTTTTGACTCTCTGGACTCTATTTTATCCTCCTATATATGGAAAAATAAACGTCCTCGATTGAATAAAGTCCATCTCCAGAAAGTTAAAAAGAATGGAGGTTTAGCCTTACCAAATTTTAGGTTTTATTATTGGGCAGCTAATATACGGAATTTCACGTTTTGGTTATACTATATTAAGCACGAGGGCTGTCCCGGGTGGGTTTCTTTAGAAGCTAACTCAGTTAATAAATTTTCTATTATCTCTCTTTTGGGATCTTCACTTCCTTTATCCTTAAGTAAGGTAACTGAAAATATGGTAGTCAAACATACTTTGAGGATTTGGATACAATTTAGAAAATACTTTGGTTTATTGAGATTCTCCCTTTCTAGTCCCATTTTTAAAGATTATTTTTTAAGCCTTCTATGACTGATGTAGCTTGAAAACAATGGAAAGGATTGGGCATTACATGTTTCCGGGATCTGTTTGTTGGAGGAAGTCTTTCTTCGTTTGAACAATTGACAACTAGATAGAGTTTACCGAAAACCCATTCTTTTTGGTACTTACATATTACAGATTTTCTGCGATCTCAATTATATACATTTCCTAATAGTCCTGATAAGAACGTATTAGATGAAATTCTTAATATGAAATCATTTTATAATGGTTCAATATTCAATATTTATGATATGTTGTTGGGAATGAGAAATGATTCTTTAGACAAAATCAAAAATCTTTGGGAACAAGATTTACAGACTTCAATTTCTGAAGAAACTTGGAATGAGATTTTTAAATTGGTTACTACTTCATCGTTATGTGCTTGTCATTCCCTCCTACAATTTAAAGTGGGTCATAGGGCTTACATGACCAAGGATAAATTATCTTGTTTTTATAGGGATATATCTCCCTATTGTGATAGGTGTAACAATGGAGAAGCTTCATTTATTCATATATTTTGGACATGTCCAAGTCTTGGAAAATATTGGAAGGGAGCATTCCAAACTTTTTCTGTACTCTTTAAAGTAAATTTTAAGCCTCATCCTTTGACTGCCCTATTTGGTGTTGTTGGAAGGAAAGATATCATCTTGAAGACATCTGATTTGCACATTCTGGATTTTATCTCTCTAACGGCTAGAAGAACACTTCTGTTTAAATGGAAGGATGCTGTTCTGCCTAATCATGCTCAGTGGTTACGGGATGTTATGGCACGCCTAAATTTAGAAAAGATTCGCTGTTCAATTTCTCAATCTAACCAAGATTTTCAAAATTTGTGGGGGCCGTTTTTAAATTATTTTCATAATCTTTGACTTCATGTTAAAGTACAGAAGTTGGTTAATAGCATATTTTATTACCTGATAAGATATTTTTCTTTTTTTTCCCCTAACAGCTTCGACTTTGGTTGTGGGTGTAGATCATTTTTTAATAAAATTGTTTATATTCTAATATATGAATTAATCTAATCTATATGAATATAGAGTAAGGAGTTTGTTAATGTGATTCAATATATATTTTTTCTTTTGTTTTATAATATGTATTCTCTTGGACTCTGTACTCTTCTATATAGAAATCAATAAAAAAAAGAAAAAGAAAAAGAAATATCCTTTCCACATCTACTCTGTCTAGGCCTTTCAACATTCGACAAGTTTCAATGGGATACCCCCCCATCCTTCTAAATTCCAGCGGGCACAGACCCAGAGCCATCAAACGTTCCTCGTATGATAACCCTTTCATTCCTGGAATCATCCTTGTGAACATTCTCTGGACTCTCTCCAATGCCAGCACATCTTTTCTAAGATGAGGGGCCCAAAACTGTTCACAATAATCAAGGTGAGGCCTCACCAGTGCCTTATAAAGCCTCAACATTACATCCCTGCTGTTGTATTCTGGACCTCTTGATATGAATGCTAACATTGCATTTGCCTTCCTCACCACCGACTCAACCTTCAAGATAGGGTGTTCGGCTCAAGGGCTCCCAAGTCCCTTTGCATCTCAGATTCTTGGATTTTCTCCCTATTTAGAAAATAGTCCACACATTTATTTCTACTACCTAAGTGCATGACCATGCATTTTCCAACATTGTATTTCATTTTCCACTTTCTTGCCCATTCTCCCAATCTGTCTAAGTCCTTCTGCATCCTACCTGTTTCCTCAACCTTATCTGCCCCTACACCAATCTTCAGATCATTTGCAAACTTGGCATCAAAGCCATCTATTCCATCACTTATATACAGCATTAAAAAAAAGTGGTCCCAACACCGACCCCTGCGGAACACCATTAGTCACTATCAGCCAACTAGACAAGGATTCCTTTATTCTCACTCGCTGCCTCCTACCGATCAGCCAGTGTTCTAACTTTCCTGTAGTACCATGGGCTCTTAACTTAATAAGCAGCCTCATGTGTGGCACCTTGTCAAAGTCCAAATATATAACATCCACTGCATCCAATTTATCTATTCTACTTGTGTAACGCGCTGTAAGGTTTCACTGCTAATGTAATGGCCTCTCCGTGATGTTTCACTGCTAAGGTAATTGCTTCTCTGCAGCAGCAATGTTTGGGTTATGACTAGAGATAATGGGGTTTGGAATGTGCACTATCCAATGAGAGGCATTTTGTTCTTTCTTGTGGGTCTGGGAGCAGGGGTTTCACGGTCTTTTGTCAGGTGGAGATGAAGAGAGAAGATGCGATTGGAAAGAGTTGGTAGACCACTGGACAGAGTGGACTCGGAGCGAGGGTCCAAAGGTCAGCGACGCTTGGAGGAGGTCAATGGGGAACGGATGGATGAATCTGTGAGCTCCAACATGCACATTAGACCGTTTCATTAAAATGGGCCCTTTTTTTTTTTTTTTTTTACTAACCCTATAGTCAGGTTAAGATTTATAAAGTTCAATTTTTAAATTGCATATGGTGTACTGTCTGATATTTTGCTGTTCGGATTTGTAACCAGGCAACACATTACACAGCATCCACACAAATGAAATTTCTCAGTTTGGCTGGGCCAGAGGCTCTTCTCCCCTAGACAAACACATGCTGGCCAAACCTAAGGATTACACTTGTAAACTCCTCAAAGAGTTCCAACAGGTTCATCAGGCAGGATTTTCCCTGAAGGAAACCATGCTGACTTTATACCATCTTGTCCTGTGTCACCAAGTACTCCATCACCTCAGCCTTAACAATTGACTCTAACATCTTCCCAACCACTGAGGTCAGGCTGCTGGTCTATAACTTCCTTTCTGCGGCCTTCCTCCTTTCTTAAAGAGTGGAGTGACATTTGCAATTTTCCAGTCAGAGTCCAATCATTTTTGAAAGATCATTTCTAAAGCCACCACAATCTCTAACTCTACCTCTTTCAGAACCCTGGGGTGTAGTTCATCTGGTCTGGGTGACTTATGTACCTTTAGGTCTTTCAGCTCTTTGAGCACCTTCTCTCTTGCAATAGTAACTGCACCTAATTCTCCTCCTTCACACACTACAACATCAGGTATACTGCTAGTGTCTTCCACAGTGAAGACTGATGCAAAATACTCATTTAGTTCATCTGCCATCTCCTTGTCCCCTGTTATTATTTCTCCAGCCTTATTTTCTAGCTGTCCTACATCCACTCTCATTACTCTTTTATTTTTAACATACTTGAAAAACTTTTGCTATCTACTTTGATATTATTTGCTAGCTTGCTTTCATATTTCATCTTTTCCCTTCTAATGATTTTTTTAGTTACTCTCTGTAGGATTTTAGAAACTTCCCAATTCTCTATCTTCCCACTAATTTTTGCTTTGTTGTATGCCCTTTCTTTTGCTTTAAAAATAGCTTTGACTTCCCTTTTCAGCCATGGTTGTACTATTTTACCATCTGAGTATTTCTAATTTTTGGAATACATATGTCCTGCACCTTCCTCATTTTCCCCATTGCTGCTCTGCTGACATCCCTGCTGGCAGCTCCTTCCAAATTACAAACACTTTGGCTAACTCCTCTCTCATACCACTGTAATTTCCCTTACTCCACTGAAATACTGCTACAGCAGACTTTACTTTCTCCCTATCAAATTTCAAGTTGAACTCAATCATATTGTGATCACTGGTTCCTAAGGGTTCTTTTACCTTAAGCTCCTTAATTGCCTCTGGTTCATTACATAACATCCAATCCAGTATAGCTGATCCCCTAGTAGGCTCAATGACAAACTGCTCTAAAAAACCATCTCATAGGCATTCAACAAACTCACTCTCTTGAGATCCATTACCAACCTGATTTTCCCAATTGACACGCATGTTAAAATCTCCCATGACTACCATAACATTGCCCTTTTGACTCGCCTTTTCTATTTCCTGTTACAACCTGTGGTCCACCTCCCAGCCACTGTTAGGAGGCCTGAATGTAACTGCCATTAACATCCTTTTACCCTTGTAGTTTCTTAACTCAACTCATAAGGATTCAACACCTTCCGATCCTATGTCACATATTTCTACTGATTTGATGCCATTCTTTACCAGAGAGCCACACCAACCCCTCTGCCTACCTTCCTATCCCTATCCCTCTGATATAACATGGAACCTTGGACATTCAGCTCCCAACTACAACCATCCTTCAGCCACTATTCGGTGATGGCTACAATGTCATACCTGGCAATCTGTAATATTGCAACAAGATCATCCACCTTATTTCTTATACTACACGCATTTAGATACAACACCTTGAGTACTGTAATTTGCTATCCTTTCTGATTCTGCATTCTTAATGTTTTGATACTCGGCCTTGTTGGCTACAACTAAGTTCCATCACCTGCTTGCCATTCCTGACAGTCTGACTGCATGCTATCTTTACTTTTTTACCATCCATCCTATCCTGAGTCCCTTCACTCCAGTTCCCTTCCCCGTGCCAAATTGGTTTAAACCCTCCCCAACAGCTCTAACAAACCTGCTCACAAGAATATTGGACCCCTCAGGTTCAGGTGCAACCCATCACTTTTGAACAGGTCATACCTCCCCCAGAAGATGTCCCAATGATCCAAGAACATGAAGCCTTGTCCCCTGCACCAGATTCTCACACATTTATCTGCCAAATCATCCTGTTTCTACCCTCACTGGTGCGTGCACAGGCAGCAATCCAGAAATTACCAGCTGGGATGTCCTGCTTCTCAGCTTTCTACCTAGCTCTCTAAATTCTCTTTTCAGGATCTCATTGCTTTTCCTTCCTATGTCATTGGTACCAATATGTTCCACGGTGTCTGGCTGCTCTCCCTTCCTCTCCAAAATGTTGTGGACGCAATCTGAGACATCCCTGACCTTGGCACCTGGGAGGCAACATACTATCCGGGTGTCCTGTTCACATTCACAGAATCTCCTGTCTGTTCCCCTCACTATTGAGTCCCCTCTCACTGCCGCTCCCTTCTTCTCTCTCTTTCCCCTCTGCACCACGTGCAGATATACAGTGGAGAGCAGTCTGACGGGTTATATCACAGCCTGGTATAGAGGCTCCAATTCGCAAGAGGCTATAGACTCAGCTAACTCCAACAAGGGCACAGTCCCCCGCACCATCAAGGGCACCTTCAGGAGTCTGTGCTGCAGGAAGGTGGCATCCACTATTAAAGACCCTCACCAGCCACAACATGCCCTCTTCTCTTCACTAGAGAGGAGATATAGGGGCCTAAAAACCCACACTCAGCGATTCAGGAACGGCTACTCCCCATCCACCATCAGATTTCTGAACAGTCCATGAAGACCACCTTGTTATTCCTTTATTTTACACTATTTATCTATTTTGTAATTTATAGTAACTTGATGTCTCTGAACTGTACTGCCACCACAAGATGATAAGTTTCACGTCATATATGTATGTGATAATAAAACAATTCTGATTCTGATTTGTCCTGTCTCCCTGATGGCTTCATATGGGTCCCTTTCTACACTAGATGGCAGTGTATTCCATGCATTAATCTCTCTGCAGGCATGACTGAAGTACACCTCAGATGCTGAATCAGCTCTGTGTTTGTTCCACACTGAAAATTGAATTGATTAGGAAATGGCTGTGGTCCAGCTTCTGCTGGGTGAAAGTGGCCCTGAATCATGTTTGGGTATTGACATGAACTAGACCTATAGGGGCAGACTCATTTAACCACGGAGCACAGCCAGTAAACTAGGTGTAGATTTAGTCATCCACTTCCAACAGATCTAGTTGCAGCAAGGCTTATGGAGTACAAGTATCACTTCCTTAAATAATTCAGTGGTTTGACTTCTAACCTTGCATATACAGTGTATTTGTATTTCCAGTGCTGCCAATTATCATATACTCCTCTTCCTTATCTAAATATATAATTTCATTGCACAGAAATTATTTTGCACCATTTATAAACACTGTGCATTAATGTAAATTTCTCAAAACCGGGTATTACCAGTGATCAGATTGTGACACTGCAGTGCGTGGGGCAATGGGAGAAGTGGTCAGGTTGAAAGTGACGTTTGGGTAACCAAGTTATGTCAGATAAGGGGAGGGGGAAAAGGTAACAGCAAGCAGCAAATACTCAGGCAGGCTAGAGTGGAAAAGGAGATTAAAAGAAATAATAAAAAGCAATCCCAAGCCAATACTTTCAATTTGAATGTTAGGCTTGGTTATCGCAGCAAATGTGTTCATTTTTTGATCAGTATCTCAGTTGAAGAAGACTTGCTTCCAGATCAGTTGCATGGGTTCTGCAGCAGACGGTGAGGTGTCTGTGGGATCTGCAGATTCTGCCTTGGAGGGGTGGGGGGATTAGGAAGCCTGTGATGGGGTGGGTGGCTGGATGGCTTGGGAGAGAAGTGAGAGATGCGTGAACTCTATTAACACTGGGAGGTTGGTTCACACCAGCTAACACACTGACTTGATAGAGTGAGGTCTTAGTCCAGTGGAAGGAGTGTCATTGGTGTTGGAGACCAGGACCTGCTGGGTGAACTTCAATGTGTGCTCACACACACACACACACACATACACATACACAGACACTTACCAAAGAACAGGCAAACACATACACACACACACACTCACACATAAATACACAGATACTCACAGACATACACACTCAAATACACAGACACTCACAACCAACTCAACTACACAGGCACTCAGAAACACACACACACCCACTCAAATACACACTCACAAAAACACACACACACACACACACACACACACACACACACACACACAGAGGCATAGACCCCGTCCTCCAGTCCCCCATCCCTTGACTTTCTCCTTCCCTTAGTCCCTCGAAAGCCAGCTCTTTAACCTCATTCTTGCACTTCTCACTTCTCCTTCTTCCTTCTTTCCCATCTGCAAACCTCCATCCCACTCTCCTGCACCTTCCCTCCCACTTAATTTTGTAAATAGCAATGAAATATAAATCTTTACACATGTGGTGAAGACAAATATAGCATTCGTAGTTGAATGTGATCAATTATTAATTGCCTCAAAAACAGTGAAGCGATCAGAATTTAAACACACGGCCGCGCTGCACTGCAGGAATCAGAGAGTTTTTGTTTGGTACTTTGACTAAGTCTTGGCATCTTGAAGATATAGGGCTGAAGGTGCAATAATTAAGTTGGTTTAAACTGAGTGATGGTTCACAGATTACTGCAGCCTGGAGAAGATGCATTCCATGTTTACTTGGAGTATAAGAAGTTGCAAACTGTGCAATATGACAGACAGGTCCTGGATTTCTAACCCCATGCACCTGTTTTGTAGATACCTAGTGAGGACAAAGGACATGTGGTGTAGAGGCGGGTAGAAAGGGTGCCACTAACCATTATGCAGTTAGCATAATGCTAGTGCAGGCACAGCAACCTGGGTACAATTCCGCTGCAATCTGTAAGGAGTTTATACGTTCTCCTTGTGACCACATGGTCACATGAGTGTAAATTTGGCGGCGAGGGCTCATTGGGCCAGAAGGGCCTGTTACCGTGCTGTATCTCCAAGTCTAAAAAATTAAACTCTGAAGCTAGGGGCTGCTAATTGATGCAGTTTTTCATGTAGTTATACCAAGCCACAGATTCTTGAGGAATTTTCAGATTGACTGCTTCTGCTCTACGGATAGAGTAATACAACGTGGAAATAGGGCCTTTGGCCCAACACATTCATGTCAACTAGTATACCCATCTAAACTAAACTAATGTCTCTGAGATTCCTGTACACCAGCATGCGCGAGTCCTTCATTGAGTGCTGGATGGTAGAGGGAGCGAACTGCAACAGTTCCCTCTTTGGAAAAACATATTTGGCATTGGTATATTATTATCACATGTAACAAGATGCATTGAAAAGCTTGTCTTGCATGCTGTTCATACAGATCAAATATTACACAATGTATTGAGCTAGAATGAGGTAAAATAATAACAATGCAGAACAGAGTGTAAGAGCTACTGAAAGAGTGCAGTGCAGGTAAATGATAAAGTGCAAGACCATAACGAGGAAGTTTGAGAGGCCAAGAGTCCATCTTATCATACAGTCAAGAGTCTGATAACTGTGGGATAGAAGCTGAACTTGAACATGGTTTGATATAAGTAAATGAAACTTTATAAATAAGTGGGTCAGAAACAGGGCACACTTACATCCTCCAAAGTTTCTGCACTACGATTCTCCTTTTCAGTTTAGCACTTCACTTATATCTTTTATGATTTGCAAACTGAATCTGTTTGCTGCCTCTCTATCAAATTCATGCAGGGATCATATATAGAAAGCACTTAGGGACTCAGGTCTAAGATATTCTCTTGGTCGTGTCTTCTTCTAATTAGAGCCGTTGGAACTTCTAATTAGAGCTCAGGGTGTGGGAGGTAACATGTTGCCATGGATAGAAAATTGGCAGACTGACAAGAAAGAGAAAGGAGGCATAAAAGGGTCTCTTTTCCTGGCTGGCAAGTTGTAAAGAGTGGTGTGCCACATGACATGGTGCCAGAGTCTAATTTTTTAATAATTTATGTAAATGACTTGGATGAAGGCACCAAAGGTATTGTTCCTAGATTTGCAGAGGAGAGAAGGTTGGGTAGGAAAATAAAATGTGAAAAGTACAAAGAGGTACAGAGAGTGGGTAGCAATCTGAGTATAATGAGGAAATGAGAAATTGCCCATTAGATTAGAAAATAATAATGAAGCAAATTATCCAAAATAATGAAAGATTTGCAGAGCTCAGAGATGCAAATGATCTGAGTGTCCCAGTGTATGGTTCCCAGAAGGCAGGTGAAGAGGTAGGTACAGAAAGTCTTTAGAAAATATAACATAGAACACTGTAAAACAGTAAAGAATCTTCAGCCTACGATGTTGTGCCAACATTCTAACCTACTGTAATCTCAATCTAACCCTTCCCTCCTACACAGCCTTCCATTTTTCTTTCATCCGTGTGCCTATCTAAGTCTCTTAAATACGCTTAATATACCTGTCTCTACCACCACTCCTAGCAGCATATTCCATGCATTCAGAACCCTCTGTGTAAAATACCTACCTCTGATATTCTCCCTATATTTTCCTCCAAACATTTTAGAGTTATATCCTCTCCTATTAGCCACTTCCTCCCTGGGAAAAAGTCTGGCTGTCCGTTCTATCTATGCCTCTTGTCATTTTGTACAACTCTAACAAGTCACCACTCACCCTTCTACTCTCCAAAGAGAAAATCTCTAGCTCACTCAACCTATCCTCATAAGACATGCTCTCTAATCCAGGCAGCATCCTAGTAAATCTCCTCTGCACTCTCTCTAAAGCTTCCACATACTTCCTGTAATGAGGTGACCAGAACTGAACACAATACTCCGCGTGTGGTCTAATCAGAGTTTAATAGAGCTGCAACATTACCTCATGAGCTATGTTTAAAGAAGAACGTTAATGTGTGGAACTAGTGTAGAGTAGGATTACTAGACCAATACCTGGACTGGGTAGGTTGTCGTTTGAGGAAAGGTTGGATAGGCTGAGTTTGAACCAATGAAGTTTAGAAGACTGGAGACTATGTGATTAAAACATATAAAATCCTCAGAAGGGCCTTGCTAGGGTAGAAATGGAGAAGATTATTCTTCTTGCTGGAGAATCCGGAAATTAGAGTGCTTGTTCAAAAATTATTGCTGCCTAATTATTACTTTTTTTCCCCCACAGAGGGTCATAAGTGAAAAGCCTCTTTCATGGTCGGCAAGAAAAGTGGAGCTTAAAAAAATTTAAGACAGAAGTTATTGGTTGCTTGACAAGCCAAGGGGTGAAAGGTTAAAGGTTTGCAAGAAAAGATTTTTATTAATGTTAATCAACTGACTCATTCTTAGGTATAAATTCATTACAACTGAACTTTCTACAATGTTACCCATTATAGAGAATTCTAATATCAAGTGTCCATTTTAAAGAACAAAATTACAACAACTAAAAACATCGCTATGCTCTGAACCATTAGGGGCTTATGGTGATTGATGGAGACTAAGCTGAATTCTTTGATTTCAATACTTATTGATTTAGGGCACCTAATCATAAGGATTATTGGTGTTAAGGAAATAAACTAGAAACAGTTCTTTGCTAATTTAGCTCAAATTTTACCTGTCACACACTCAATGAGCTTAACATGTTCTATCTCCTTCAACACCAAGCTGCCACACCTTCCCTTCCCCTCTCCTTTCAGCATTGCAATGAGACCATTTCCCCCACCATTCCCTGATTCAAAATCTATCAGCATCTACCCACTCTCCTTTTCACAACACTTGCTGCCCTTTCACCTCTTTCCACCGTTCAAGGACACAAACACTCCTTCCAGATGAAGCAGTGATTCAGTTGTACTTCTTCCAACTGAGAATACTGCACTGGTGCTAACAATCAGCATTGCAGTTTCTCTCCTGAATTTTATACATCCCAAAGACACACAGGTTGGTGGGTTAATTGGACTGTTAATTGCCTCCCACTGTATAGCTGAGCGGCAGGTTATAGGGAGAATGGACGAGAATATGGGGAGAATAAAATGAGCTTGGTGCAGAGAAGTGCAAATGAGGCTTAATGGAGCTTAATGGCTGGTGTGGATGGAGGGCCTTTCTCTATGCTGTGTGACTCTAATTGCATAGCTCCATTTCCTTTGGAGTTTAGAAGAATGAGATATGACCCCACTGAAACATGAAGAATTTCTGTAGACGTGGATGGGTTCCTGAAGGCCATCGCCCACACTTGAACGAGGAGCAGCACACTTAAAGCCCTTTATAGGACTAAAGTGAAGAGAACTTTCTTCACTAAGGAAGTTTCAAATACTTGGATATCTCAACAATGGGTATCTATGATTACTCATTGAAAATATTTATGACAAAGATTAACAGCTTCTTGGATTCTTAAATCTGGTGGACATTGAGTTCAAGTTCAAGTTTTTTTTTGTCATTCAAATACACATTATACTGCCAAATGAGATTAGATAATATTCCTCTGGACCAAGGTGCACAACACAGTACATATAAATCACACACATAAAGTGATATAACCACAAATGCATGAACAAACAATAAAGTGCATATATAAGATAGGTTAAAAAGTAAACAGTATAACACTACTGGCACTTTATACATGATGAGAACTGGGTGGTGGCAGGGAGTTCAGTAGTCTCATGGCCTGAGGAAACTGTTACCCATCCTAACAGTTCTTGTCCTATTGCTACTGCACTTTCTGCCTGATGGTAAGGGATCAAAAAGATTGTTGCACAGATGGGAAGGATCATTGATAAGGGCCCTGCACATGCTGCACTCCAGATAAATATCTGTAATGGGAGGAAGAGAGACCCTGATACACGAAACCAGAATGGAAGTACCCGTATAAGATTGCCCCAATGATACTGAATCACCCAAGAGAGAAATGCCCTGACCCTGTTCCTGTATCTCATAGTTCATGTCCACAGCCATTTTGTTGAGGGACAAACTCAGAAAGAGTAACAATCACATTTATGTGGCAAAGTATACGCTGAAGAAAGTATAACTACTTTACTAAGGGAATTACAGAATTGAGAGTGGTATTCATGACACTTACTTTAGGAGAGTAAAATAAGGAAAAAAGTCAGAAGTGTTTGCAGAAAAAAGTAGAGAGAGTTGCAATATTTGGAAGAGTAAACTGCAATTACAATTCTCAATGATCATTAGTAACAGACACCACAGACACTGATGAGGTGTAGTATTGTTAGAGAAGTTGCAAGTGGGATTCAAAAAAATAACAAGAACCTTATTAATTAATTGCAGCACAAGCATTTTCTGAAGCAGGATTGTTAAACGTATGAGACATTGTGCAAAAAATATCCTTTATATTGTGTTTCTTCACCATCTAAAGTCAGTGCAAACCACAAGTTTGAAGTAGAGAGCATCTTAAGGATTATTTATTTAAGGCTTGGATGCATTGTTCATCATGGGCTGAGGTAAAGGAGGCAGAAGAAGGTGAGACAGATAAGAAGCAAAAATCTCCCGCACAAGGATGAAAGAATATTGTGCAGTAGGTTTGGTTGGATTGAGTGGCTGAGGAAATTGGAACGAAGAGTGTATTATAAATAAAAACACAATTATGTGTCAGTTTGATAATATTACTCCCAATACCTGTATCTGTATCAAATGAAGGACATCTTTGTGAAAATAATATAAAACAACATTTTGTGTTGTCATTGTCAAAACTGCCACCTCATCGATAAGAGCAATATTCTTCAAGTAACTATCATTGCTTCTGTGAAATACTTGTCTTAATCTTCTTTTGCAACAGGATTGTTAGCATTTTTGGATTTATCTGATACAATAGTTTGTCCATTATCCTTAACTGATTGCGGCACAGGAAAGACTTCTATAGAAGCTTTTTACCAGAACTTGCTTGAACGAAAAATTCTTTTATCAATTGGAAACCCAGCTAATTTGGCATGTACAAAATGTTCCCAATTTGCCAAAAAAATTCTCTTTAAAAAAGTGAAAAAAATCCCATTTCAGAACCCCTGAGAACCCAGTCCAGTCCAGCTCAGCTCCAATCTAATCCAACATTCTTAATTCACTGAACAAATTAGTATTCCTCCTTTCCATAGCAATAGTTTGCAATATTCCATAGAAGATCAGGAATGATCTATAATTTATTAAACATTTCTATCCTCAAACACAAACCAAAAGAAAACTTGAATGTGATTGTGGAAGTCCTGCAGGAATGATGGCATGTTTGAGAGTGGCTCATGGAAATATAGACTTTCTTTAACAGGACCCACATTTATGTTAGGAGATGACAGGCAGACAGATACAAAGTGACAAAACAGAAACCTGAGTTGGCTGTGCAGACACTCGGTCATTCAATGGCAGGGCTGATACTCAGCTCAGCTTTCCCATATCCCTCAGTATCCAGGTACCTCTTCATCTCCTTCTTGAATATGCAGATCTGAACATCTACAGGTCTTTGAGTGGAGAATTCCAAAATTGATATCACTTTGTACAAAGCCATTTCTCCTCAGCCCAGCCTTAAATAACACATCCCTTTGTACCGAGCAACTGCCTGTCAATCCCTTTATAAATCTTATATCTCTGAATGTGGTTGCTTCCCATTCTCCTGAACTCCAATGACCCAACTTTTCCAGATAGTCGAATTTAACCTTTTGCTTTTCAGACAATATTAGTCACTTGACTTTCATCATAATCAAACCATAATATCCAACTTCTTAGAATGACCCTTGTTTTTAATTTATTTACGGAGGGAGAATCAAAGTAAGCATCAGCTCGTTGCCTTGAGGCTTTCAATAGTTCAAATATATCGTTGTCTATACCTTCTCTCAGTTAATTCTTAATCACCGTTCTGCCTCCACGTTAACAAACTTTCTGTCCTTATACGTTCTTTCATACAATTCCCTTTCACAAAGTAAAACGGTAAATTCACTCACTTAACACTTTCAATGCAAATTCTACCGGCCTTTGAAAAATAACATTCAGCGTTAAGAAACGTAAAAAATGTCTTTTGTCTGAAAATAAATCCCCCTTGATTTTATTTAATATTTGTCTTCATGCGTTAAGTGTGGAAAGACGGGGGGAAGGAAGGGGAGGGGAGACGGCTCCGAATGGTGCAGCGTACCCCCAATAGGAAACGTGGTAGCATAGTCCCCAATGAGTCACATTGCCACCGTGCGATGTGTGTGCTTCGGGACTGCTGGAAGGAGTGCGAGAGGTTGCAGTTCTCTGATGGACCGAGACAAGTACTTCGTAGGCGATGCAGCTGTGACAGATGGATACTAGGAGGGCTTTAAATTGTTACGCCGAGGGGCAACAAATGACTAACTGCAATGGTGAATATGGAAGAGCATGTGATGTGGTCCCACAGATGCACTGAGAGAGCTGTGCCCAGAAGACTGTGATAGCTTACGGCGTGGATCCACGGAAAGTTAGGCTGCCGATTCTGGCGAACTTCGCTCGCTTACAATGGCTTAGTTTTAAAGTGAAGAACTGCAATCACCGAGGGGGAAAAATGCCTATTATGAAAGGCTTGTTGGCGCCTCAGAATACCTTTTTGGACACCATAGCAACGCGGTTTGATGGAACACGTAAGTGCGAGATAGAAGCAAAAGGATTGACCACCTTTGCGCTGTTTTGGGTATTAGTTTAACTTCGTAAAATGCAATGGAATTATCCCGACTGTGTAGCGGGGGGGGGGGGGTGCTCGAGAACGGTCCTCATTTCCCAGGTTTTATTCCGTTCTTTGCTTGAAGTTTCGGGTGTTCATGTACATTAGGGTATCTGGTAACATGCAAATAGTATTATTTCAGATGGAATCTCGACTGCGTGTGTGTGTGTGTGTGTGTGTGTGTGTGTGTCTAAAATAACACACTGTTCTCAGAAAATGGAAAAAAATAAACTGTCTTTGTTTGTTAGTTGTTTTGCTCCTCGGGGAACCAAGAAGTACGGTAAACATCTCAAAGGTCTGGGCTCTGGGAACGTGCGTTTCCTAAGTTACATTTTCAAGGGATCTTTCGCATTTAATCAAAACAAAACACCGGATAATTACAATCCCATCCCCCACAAAATATCACAGAACACTTAATGGGAGTGTTGGATTGAATCAATTATATCTCCCCACCACTAAGGGTCTCCCCAACGGAGCTGCCAGTCGGGTGTGAGGGTCGAGGGGAGGCTCGCGTGTGCACAGGTAACTCCGTTCTTCACCAGGCTGTTCCTTGAGTTTGATCTTGCATCTTCAATCCGCTATGGAGAGTTGAGCTATTTTTCAGTACCATGGACAACATAAACTCCTTATAAGGCATACCGTAGACCTGCACCATTTAGGCGCACACAAATAGCGTAATTAACCATAATATCTTACATATTTTATCTCTGTTTGCAAGAGTTGTGTTCCACGTCCTCTTAATCCTATTTTAACACAATTAACCTCAACCCTCATGTTTACGCAAGCATAATGAAAATTGCAATGACTCAAAAACTCCATTAAAATCACTAAAAGTAATAAGACCCTAGTTGTGTTAATATACGATAGATCAAAGAAGATATCAAAGATTATAAAATGAATACAGTAAAAGGCGCATAACGGTTTTTTTTTATTTCCCACACGACGAACTTTTGTGGTTCGACTTAGGACTTCTTGTACTTGAGAATATCAATGCTTGCATGGTAGAGGAAGACAGTGAGTGTTCCGAGTTGGTGAGGAAGTATTTAGCATAAATTAAATTTTACTCAGGTTTCGGGCTGAAATAATTTATTTCCTCATTCCACAAAAGTTGACTCCAAATTAGGTCTTAGTTGTTGAGGGGGAAGCGGGGAGTTGGGGCAGGGGAGATCGTGCTTTGTGTTTTCCTCCAGAACCCATTTGGATTAGGGATTATTTTTAGGCAGATTTGTAAACATTCTGGAAATGATAGGACGGAGGAGATCTTTTGTCTCATTATGTCTTATTTCTGGAGCTGTCTAATCGGTTCTCCTAGTATTCTTATTAAGAATTAACTCATTGCTTTATTTCCCTTTTTTTTCCTCTATCGACATTGGCTACATTTAGAATGTGATTCTATTCATTTGAAATGTTCATTGATATCCACAAGGAGTGAGTTCAGGCGTTTTTTTGGGGGGAACACCATTACTAGCAAAGCCTCGTTGACTTGATTTTATTGGCACAGCCATGTTAAGATAACCAAGCACCTTATTAATTAAATAACGTGGTCTGAAATATTTTATAAACCAAGAATCCAGTCCAAGTGGCATTTGGGAAGATCTTGGTGGCTTCAGAATTAATAGTAACACTATCACAGAATGATTATACATGTGCTCATACCTATGTGTACTTAATTTTTTCCCTTGCATGTACTTAGTTAAACATCTGGAAGGAAATATATGGAGCTCTATACAGGTAGGGGTGTGGGTGTATGCAGGAAGAGCAGCTACCTGTTGATCAATATACTTTGGACAAAGGGCAAAGGTGTGGAATCATGGAATGAATATGATCTAACTGAATAGTGCAAGGTAGAACTGATTGTAGATTTCAGAAAGGGTAAGACAAGAGAGCACACAGCAATCCTCATGGAGAGATCAGAAGTGGAGAGAGTGAGCAATTTCAAGTTCCTGGGTGTCAATATCTCTGAGGATCTAATCTGGAGCGAACATATAATGCAGCTGCAAAGAAGGCACAACAGCAGCTATATTTCATTAGGAGTATGAGGAGATTTGGTTTTTCAGCAAAAGCACTGGCAAACATTTACAGACGTACCATGTGGAGCTCTAACTGGCTGCATCACCAGCTGGAATGGGGTGGGGAGGGACCTCTGCACAGGATCGAAATAAGCAGTCGAGGTTTGTAAACTTAGTCAGCACCATCATGGGCACTAGCCTCCGTAGTATTCAGGACAACATCAAGGAATAATGCTTCAAAAAGCCGGCGTTCATCATTAAGGACCTCCCCACCACCCCCCCCCCCATCCCCATCACCCAGGTCATGTCTTGTTCTGATTGCTACCATCAGGAAGGAAGGAGGTACAGGAGCCTGAAGGCACACACTCAGCAATTCAGAAGCAGCTTTTTCCCCTCTGCCATCCGATTTCTGAATGGACCCATGAACACTACCTCACTACTTTTTATTTCTATTTTTGCACTACTTATTTAATTTAACTATTTTAAATACATATATACTTACTGTAATTCATAGGGTTTTTCTCTATTATTATGTACTGCATTGTACTGCTGCCACAACGACAACAAATTTCACGACATATGCTAGTGATATTAAGTCTGGTTCTGACATGTTCTTTTTTTGGTCATTTCCAAAATAATGCTGAACTACACAACATGTTTAGCACGGTTTACCGAAGGTCCAACCCCGGAGACAGACTGGATTCTTCAGCCGTCTATTCAATTACATTCTGAGAGTTTTTGAGTTCTTTTACTCTCCAGTCAATGACAGGACACAGTAGTTGAATTATATGACGTGCACTGAAGTCATAAAGTACTGTCCTTCATAGTCACTGAATAGTACGGTGCACCTTAATATGGGTAAGTATTTATCCAAATATAGAGCTTGTAACAGCAGAGAAATAGATTATACTGGTGTTACTTACATTAATGTATTTAAAGTCACTCTGGGCACAGAGTCTTACCTTTATCATTGTGCGTTGTATTCAGAAAGTTGACTTGGATAATTAGAACAGACAGACCCTGGAAAATTAATTAAAATATTATCAGATTGTCCTTCAAATTTCACTTACTAAATAGGTATGCGCTCCCATTTTGCAGTAGAATTTTTCCAGGCTCTGAAAAGTGAAGTGTCAATTACGTAAAGCAATTTATCAAAAGAACAATAGGAGATCTTATTAACATTTAACTTGAAAACAGCCCAGATTAATCTGTCAATGTACTTCCCAGTGCATCAAAATAAGGATTTTTTTATTGTTCATTCAGTGACCATTTCATAATTTTACTATTTCTCTCAGAACTGATTCCCATACATTCCCATTACCTTTGATGAAAATCACTTGAACAAGATACACAGAAAGGTAATATAGACATAAACATGGCCAGTAGATTGGAAAGCAAATGATTGGCTTTTAACCTGCTAGTGTGGCATTTTCAGCACAGTACGGGCCCTTTGACCCATAATGTTGTGCCGACCTTTGAAACCTATTCCAAGATCAACCTGGCCCTTCTGTCCTACATAGCCCTCCATTTTTGTTTCATCCAAGTGCCTATTTAAGAGTCTCGTAAATCCCCCTAATTATCTGCCTTTATCACCACCCCTGACAGCACATTTCATGCACGTACCACTTTGTGTAAAACCAAACCTCCCTAATCACACTTATAGGAACTACTGATTTACATTAAGCAATGGTTACCCTAAATCTCAAACTTTACCAACCTCCATTTCTTCACCTTGAAAATCCTTGATTTGAACTCCTAACCTACGAAACCTATGCAATATTTTATGGTCCAAAATCCAATACATGATCTCAGCTCTACACTCCCGTGTTCCTTCCTTTCCTTAACCTCAGCTCCATTCTGCTAACAGCACCGCAGACCATCAGCACTGTTCCTTTGTTTCCCCAGCATTCTCCATTTTATTATTCCTTACCTATACATCCACATTTCTGTTAACTTCTCAATCTCCTACCACTTATAGTTCACTTTCCCAACAACAACAACAAGTATTTACCGCATTTAACATTATTAAGCAGCCCAGGGTGTGTTGTGGGAGTAATGTTTAACACAACACAACCTAGTGGGGGATATATGTACTGGCGACCAAATGCTTCGTCAAAATGTAGGTAGTAAAGAGCATCTTGTAGAGAAGGGAATTCAAAGGCTTAGGTCTCAGGCAGCTGCAATTACAGAGGAAGTGGAATCCAAAGTCCAAAGTAAGTTTATTATCAAAGTACATATATGCCATCATATACTACCTCGAGATTCATTTTCTTGCAGGCATTCACAGTAGAACAAATAAATATAATAGAATCAATGAAAAACTACACTCCAAAACCCTCAAGAAATGACAGTATTATCCTCTCGGAAGTGTGGGGTGTGGCTCAAGCTGAGAATTTACAAACTTCAAAGAAAATTCAACTCTTTATGAGACTTAATTGATAATTACAGTTAGCCTCATCAATAGCAAAGCTCTTCTTATTCAGTTGAAGATAGTTCTGCAAATCAATGTGTAAAAGAATAGGGTGGTCTTTATACTGAGGATGTAAGAAGCTTACCAGCGCTCAGTGCTGGCATACCACAATGTTCTTAAGTGATGGCTCAGTCAACTTGCACCCAAAATCTTTGGACTCAGACAAGTGAGTGGTGAGTGTTTTCCTATGAAAAGAGCATGTACTCACCCAATTGGGGCAGCCTGGTGACACAGCTGTTAGAGCCATTGCCTAACAGCTCGAGTGCTTCAGGTTCAACCCTGACCTCCGGTACCGTCTGTGTGGAATTTGTATGTTCCCCCAGCGACTCTATGGGTTTCCTCCAGATGCTCCAATTTCCTCCCATAACCCAAAGAGCTATAGGTTGGGCTTAATTGGCCATCGTAAATTGTCCCTAGTGTGTGGGTCAGTGCTAGAATCTAGAGAGAACTGATCAGAATGTGGAGAGAATAAAATAGGTTTACTATAGTTGGGTCATGTGCTGAAGGGTCTATTTTCAAGCTGTATGACTGACTCCATGAACTAAATAAACAAATCATATTATAATTAGGATTGCAAATTCACAAAGTATTGGGTTGAATTTTCTGTTCAGTTGAAAATGTTTGGCACTACATTCTGATCTGCAAGAAAAAGATAATTAAGCAAAATACTTTTTATCATGGTAAATCCAATAATATTATTTGAAAGCAAGAATATGTTATATTTCTTACAGTGAAGGAATGGCATAAATACTAAGTGGGCTTTATGCTATAGATTCCTCTTTCCCAGACTGACGTTGGTTCAGTACTTTTAATAGTGGGCCTGTGGTTTCTTGCAATGAAGGGACCATCAAACTGATTAAGCTGCCAGTTAGGTGAAAAATTGACTCTGACAACAATGAAGAAAGTAAAAAATAATGCTACTTTTACATTTTTTAATATTTTATAGAAATGAAAAATGTTACATCATAACTGGAATTAAGGAAAGCTTAAATAACAAAATCAATTTAAAGCATGGAAATTTGAAAATTAACCCTATGGGAATGGCCATCTTTTAAAAAAGAAATTGAGGCATAAACGTTGTTCACCAGTAATCATGTTCATTGCATCTCAAAGATCAAGCATTGACATTGCAAACACCAGGAATTCTGCAGATGCTGGAAATTCAAGCAACACACATCAAAGTTGCTGGTGAACGCAGCAGGCCAGGCAGCATCTCTAGGAAGAGGTACAGTCGACGTTTCCGGCCGAGACCCTTGGCCAGGACGAACTGAAAGAAGTGCTAGTAAGAGATCTCTTACTAGCTCTTCTTTCAGTCAGTCCTGACGAAGGGTCTCGGCCGGAAACGTCGACTGTACCTCTTCCTAGAGATGCTGCCTGGCCTGCTGCGTTCACCAGCAACTTTGATGTGTGAAGCATTGACATTAACAAGTCTGTAATAAGGAAAAAATTAAAATTCATGTCAAATTGCTGTTTGTTGATCAACTCTGCAGAAGGTGCTGGGGTTATTCTATGGTCGAGCAAGATATCGCAATAAATTATGGATTTAACTGCTCACGCAGATGCCAATAATATGGTTTTCAGTTTCAGAAGATAGTGATGATGAATGCTGATTATTTTACCACTATCAAAATTGTCAATTCTGGACGTTAGGTTTCCATGATTCAGAGCCAGAATAACAAAAATAAGTTTTTTTCCCTTGTGTCTAACCTCCAATTTTGATCTTCCTATCACTTGTATAATCTCTTTTTGCTGTACTGTTGCAGGGAAACCTCTTTTACAATGTCGTAGTGTGATCACGTCTTCTGACCATGTTAAATTACAACAAAGTGTAGCTCAACTTTGTATCTCTTCATAAGGGTGTGATTACTTTTCTGCAATTTGACAACAAAGCAGTACAGGGAATGATGCAGGTACACCCTCTGTCACTGGTCTGTTAATGACCCAGCAGAGAGGTACACACCTCTGCTACCTCAAATCATGTTTTTTCCTTGACAGCAACACTCTGCATAAAGAAGATGGAGAAATACTTGATAAATAGACAGTATGAACAAAAGCTACAATAAATAAGAAAATACAGTTCATGTGACATGTCGAATCAGTTGTTCACTGTCAGAAGTAACTAGTTATTATTTGAATCAGAACTGACTGTACTCCCTATTATGTTTTGCTCATCAATAGATACAGAATTGCCTTCTAACTAAACAATGTGTTGTAAAAGCTCTTTAATTCTTTCTTAGAATGAGAAATTTAATTTATTTCAGCCTTTAATAACATAATTGGATTTCTTTTGCTGAAAAATACTTCGCTCAGTAGAGGGTCAGCCTAATTCAAATGCCTGTCTTCTTCAAGGCCGTGGGACACAATGGCAAAAAGAAATAGAGTAAACTTTCCTTGGTCACAAGCACAAAACAGTCACTGTGGTATTGAACCCCTAATATTCAATACTACTAAACACTTTACATCCCATTTTTGAGGAAGTTGGTGACACTATAATTCTTGTTTAGCTTCATCAACCAAACACAAATTTCTATTACATTGTATCCATAAGACCATAAGATCTAGGAGCAGAATCACGCCATTGAGTTTGCTCTGCATTCCATCACGGCTGATCATTTTTCAACCCCATTCTCCGATCTTTTCTTGGAAACCCTTAACCCACCTACCAATCAAGAAATTAACAAAATCTGCCTTAAGTACACCCAGTGACTTGATCTACACAGTCCACTCTGGCAATGTACTTTCAATATCCAGATTCATCACACTCTAGCTGAAGAAATTCCTCCTTATCACAGTTCAAAGCAACATCCCTTTATTCTGAGGCTGTGCCCTCAGAGCTTGGGCTCTCTAATAATGGAAACACCCTCTCTATGTCCACTCTACCTAGGCCTTTCTGTATCTGGTAGGTTTCACTGAGATCAAGATGAAAGTGGAATTTACAGATCCTGTATAGTCACAATTGCCTAGAATTTGGATGGCTTATTGCTTAATAAATTCAGCACCAAACGGCCCAATCCCATCTTATAACTTATGTTAGAGATCATTTCCGGGTGAAATCACATCAGTCATAAAATTGGCAAGTCATTTGTGTTTGCAATCTGTGCTAGCTCGCCTGACCGTCACATGGAATTTGATGCACTCCTCGTGATGTTATTGTTCATGCAATGCCTGTTTCTGCTGGTACCAGCAGTAGATAACAACTCATAGCTCCACACAATGACAATTGTGTAACAGTTGCAGTAAAATCAGGAGCCCTCAGGTACCGCTTTGCAATTCTTCTTGATAACTCATTGGTGAAGGAATCCTTGATCCACATATTGAAATGGTTTGGTACAACAGTTTTTAACATCTTGCCGTTAATCCTGGCATATCTTCTTCTTCATGTTTAATGGCGGTTGGCAGACCAATGTGAGATGCATTGCCATCACCCACTGAGCATCATTCAAGCACACCATATACTTTTCCAAAAATTCTTCCACCACCATCCCTTTCACAATTGTGTCAGTACAACCCCACATAGTACTATGAGAATTAAAATTCCTTGACCATTTGCTAACAAACTTCTAGCATTCCATTGTAGGATTTTAAAAAAAGAAAAGAGAACGAAAAAGAAGGAACACTCCATTGTAAGAAAAAATAAATGAAATAAGAAAAAAACATTAACAACCTTTTGATGCCTAAATATTGTTTAACCCTCATTGTAAAGCATCATTAATAACTGCAATCCACCAATAAGTTATCTGTTCTTACTTCACCATGAAGCCTCTTCAAATGTTTAACATCCACAAATTTCTCCCAACTAAACTATTTTTAACTTGGTCCATGGGTATATTTAGAGGCACTCCTGTGATTACTCCCCAAAGCCACTGTCATTTAATATAATTCCATTGTGTTACTTTCATTCCTCACACAGCTTTTAACCCCAAATGTTGCTTATGTTGCTTACTACATTTACAAAACACTAAGAGTGTCCCATTTTTTTTAAAGATTTTCTACCCACAATATCTCCTAATGCTTTATTCAAATCCTTAGTTAATCTAATTGGATTGAAATTAGAAAGAGGTCCACATTCAAAACTAAGCAATACCTTAAACTCTTTCTTCCTTTTTTTAATCACTGGACGATAAGCCACTGCAATTCCTAATCAGATACTTATTTTTCTGTTCCTCATAAACCTACCATTCACCTTCCTCCATACAAGTCTTATCACCCAATACCACTTCCTATTCCCCACGTCTGTCTTCTGTCACTTCCTGCCATTTCTACCCACCCACCTGAGGGAAAACTCCCAACAGCAGGCTCAGTCCTTTTTCTTAATGGATCCTGACATATCTTTTGAGGATAGGAAATTTATTTTTGCATTGCTCTATTGTGTGGTGATTTTCACACGTAATGGAGACAAGTGGAGTCACTTCCTGTTAGGCTGTTCTTAAAGTGACTATGGCTACCTTAACACACAAATTTCCCTCTTCTCTCCTCAAATTTATCTCCTTGATAAAGGCTCTTGTATCTTTGAGTAATACTGGAATTCTCTCCCAATGCCCTGCAGGCTCCCTCTCACCTATTTCTAGGTGCAAAGGAGAGTGTGCCTTTAAGGGTCTGCTTTAGCCCATGCCTCTGGTAGTAAATCAAATAACACCATTTCAAGATTCTTTATGACTAATTTTCCAGTATATTTTTTTTGCAAGGGTCACAAATCAATATTAGATCTACACAGCATAGCAGCTTAGCACACCAAAAATAGTTAAAGTTCAACTTTGATGCTGGTTCTGATGCAGCTTGGCAATCAATCTGTGCTGAGGTTACTGGTACATTACAGTAAGATGAGTCCACTGTTCAGATTCTGTTAAGGAAAGGGCAAAGATAATCCAGAGGTGTGTAGCTCCTTGCAGAGTACTCCAGGAGATATGATTTCCATTTCTGTGAAAGGAACACAACTGGTAAAATGTTATAGAACTTGTCAGTGCTGAAAAGAGCAAATTAAGAGCATACAAATAATAAAGCAATGATTGAGTGACACCAAGTCTGAATCAGAATCAGGTTTAATATCATCAGCATTTGTCATGAAATGTGTTGTCTTTGTGACAGCAGAACAATGAAATACATAATAGAAAATAACTGAATTACAGTAAGTTTATATTAAATAGTTAAGTTAAATAAGTAGTGCAAAAACAGAAAACAAAAGTAGTGAGGTGGTGTTCATGGGTTTAATGTTCATTCAGAAATCAGATGGCAGAGGGGAAGAAGCTGTTCCTGAATCACTGAGTGTGTGCCTTCAGGCTTCTGTACCTCCTTCCTGACAGTAACAATGAGAAGAAGGCATACTCTGGGTGATGAAGGTCCTTAATGATGGACGCCACCTTGTTAAGGCATCTCTCCTTAAATATGTCCTGGATACAATGGAGACCAGTGCCCATAATGGATCTAACTAAGTTTACAACTCTTTGCAGCTTATTTCGATCCTGTGCAGTAGCTACACCCCCCCCCCAACTCCATGCCAGATGGTGATGCAGTCAGAGCTCAGCATAGTACATCTGTAGAAATTTACAAGAGTTTTACTTGACAAACCAAATTTCCTCAAACTTCTAATGAAATTTAGCTGCTGTTGTGCCTTCTTTGTAGCTGCATCAATATGTTTGCTCCAGGTTAGATCCTCAGAGATATTGACACCCAGGAACTTGAAATTGTTCACTCTCTCCACTTCTGATCCCTCTATGAGGACTGGTGTATGTTCCCTCATCTTACCCTTTCTGAAGTCCACAATCAGTTCTTTGGTCTTACTGATGTTGAGTGCAAGTTGTTGGTGCAACACCACTCAACCAGCTGATATATCTTGCTCCTGTACGCCCTCTCGTCACCATCTGAAATTCTGTCAACAATAGTTGCATCATCAGCAAATTTATAGATGGCATTTGAGCTCTGCCTAGCCACACGATCGTGGTTGTGGAGCGAGTAGATCAGTGGGCTAAGCACACATCCTGTGGTGCACCAGTGTTGACCGTCAGAGAGGTGAAGATATTATTTTCGATCCTCATAGATTGTGGTCTTCTGATTAGGAAGTCACGGGTCCAGTTGCTGAGGGAAGTACAGATGCCCAGGTTCTGGAGCTTTTTGTTCAGAACAGTAGGAATTATTGTGTTAAACACTGAGCTGTAGTTAATAAACAACATTCTGACATAGGTATTATAAAATGAATGATGGCAGGAAAAAGACTTCTCCATTTTAGGAACTTTGGTAAAAGATTGAATTTCAATAGGAGAATTTTAAAGCACCCAGTGTGAGGAAGAACAGGGACTTGCTGTGTTAGTAGGTTGTTCATATAGATAACACAATCTTGCTGCAGGTGTTGCAAAATAAAGTGAACACCTGGTTTTAATTGCAGCCTTGGAGATCAAGCAGTAAGAAAGTAAGTTAAATGGAGTTGAATTTAGGAAACTGCTAATTATCAATCGTGTGTATTTGAGATTTAGGAAGAGAAGATATAAAGAATGTTTCCAATAGCTGAAGGGTCAATAATTAGAGGGTAGAGGTTTCATGTGATTGATGAGCAAGGAAAAACAGTTTTCCCTGGTAAGGGGTCAGGAATGAATGGCAATTCCTGATGACTGATATAGATTTAAATATAGCCTTCAAAGAGGAATAAGATGATTATTTGCAAAGAGCTATCAGAAAACAATACCTATAAGTAGAATTGCCTACTGTGCTGTTCTTTTTCATTATTCTGAATTTAATTTAAGTCATAAATTCATACTTCCATCATAGCATAGAAAAAAGTCACTTGGTTCACTGAGTCATTGTTAGCCTCTTGTAGAGTAATCAAATCCATCCATATTTTCAGCTGTCTGTGTAACTCTGCAAGTCTGTTTCTCTCAAGCATCTATCCAAAAATATTAAATTAGATGCAGATTGAGAAGGTTAAATATGAAGTTGTAAGAGACAACCTTGCGGTTGTGGTAAAGCTTATGCAATATCAAAATAGAAGGAATAAAATTCAACAAGCAGAAAAATGAAGTGTCTTTCTGTCAATATAAGAAACAGCATAAAGAGATTGTAATCAAAGATTCACAATAAGTTTCTGAAGAATGGGTAGAATGGACAGTATCTATTTCAGGCCAATAACATTTCATTATTTCTGATGAAAGGACTTTAAGCTAAAGCCTAAACATTGGTTTATGCTCCTCAACTGCTTCCTGACTTGCTGTACATTTTAAGTATCTTCTATTTTGATTTCAAATTTCCAATATCAACAGCAGTGGATATAATTGGATGGAAGATCTAGTAGAATGCAGACGTTAGATGGGAAGTGTGACTCAATGAGTAACTACACCATCTGTTATGGCTCTGAGCCCAGCAAATGAGGAGGTCCCATATTCAGTGCCAACGTGGTGATAATGGATTATAATTAATCTCAATAACATGGGAAATGAAAGGGAAAAAATAAACAGCCTCTGATCACTATTCAGTGACACCCCCACCTCCCCGAAAAGTATGGATGTGAAAATTATAGTCATTTCTCCCTGCTGCCCCTTGCACTGTTTACACTTATTTTACAGGTCAAAGCATGAAAAATAATAATGCAATGAAACCAGACATGAATTATCATGTACCTTATCATGAATTACTACCAATTAGTCAAAATAAGTGAAAGAGAAATTTGAAATGAAGGTGAAAGTGTAGTTAATAAAGAAAGCTACAGAAAATATTACTTCCAATGTTCTGAGTCAAATGGAAGGCTATTGCTGGGGGTTGTTAATTACCAGGAATGGGTGTTGAACAACTGAACTAAGACTGAAATGAATGTGTAATTAATAGTCTATATAAAATGTGCATTAGCAGAAGAGGATGATAATTACAGAGGGATTTTAGTAAGGCTGAGCTAAAATACAAAATAGGAGCAAATAATTCCATGGAGCTAATGAGTGGCTCCCAAGAGGACAGAGACTAGAGAGAACTAGAGAGGACTTAGCATTTTGCAATCAGTCCAAGGATATGAGGAATTGTAGATGTAAGTAGAAGATTCAATTGTCAGGAATTATAAGGCAATTAGATCTAATTTTGCTATGTATATCCAGACCACCAGCATTCTCAGCTGGTTGGGTAACTTTCAGGCAGGCTAGCAGTGTATTGCAGCTGGATCTGCCTCTGTAATTGTCTCGTGATGGCAGCTTGTACAGTCGCAGGGGCTGAAACTTCAGAGGTGGAACCTCCAGCACGAACCACGGTCTGAAGCGGCTGTGTTTCCTCCCGTAGTGCTGTGGATCACTGAGCATGGACCGTGAAGCACGTCTGGAGTTTTCTAACTGTCGTTGTCAATAATAAAATAAAATAAATATCGAAACTAACTTGGCCCAGAACACACACGTGCTCTTACTACTCAAGTATTTCTTTTATTTTACTTGTGCACAAGGAGAACAGGATGGTCACCCACTCCATTCTGACATCTGAATAGAACACTACTATTTGATACAGAATTGGTTTATCATTTATGGATGTTAACTATTTGGTAAATTGTATATGTTTAAATTCCTTATTTGCAAGATCAATCGCCATACACAACTGAGGTATTAGAAGTCAATCGGAACTTCAAGCTGACAACCAATGATATTTTGAAGTTAGTAAAGCAATTGTCCCTTAGTCTTTAAGTGTATTTCACATCCTTCCATTATTCCTATCTCATCTGTCTCCAGTGGCCCCTGTTAGGTCAAGGGATGCTATGCTTTAAGACCCTGTTGGAAAATTCTCACTACAGAGGCCTCATTCATCTGACTGAAGCACACATTGCTGCACTTACGCCAGCCTAACTCGTCTGCAGTAAGGAGAGTTGTCTCCGGCAGTCTCACTTCAAAGATCTCCCTTGACTACAAATTCCCCAGGCCATCGATGCCTGGATGTTGTCTTTAACCCTTACCGTAACTTACACACTCCCTTCTCTTTGTCATGTACAGGACAACATAAATCTTACTGAATTTCAACAGTGCAGAGTCTCTGAAACTCCATGACAGTTTCATCAGGGATAGTTGGCTGTTGACATCAGGAACGTACGTGTAACACTCTTGGCTAATAATGGCACGCAAAACCACTTGTTTTAGACAACAGAAAGTCTAATGGTGGTTGATTTTGAAAAGCCACAGTGCGGATTGCCAGCATTTCAGCAGCCGTGTCTTTGATGGCCTGGCTCGTATCATGTCGTATTAAGGCTGCGTTAGTAGCCAATTTCTCCATCATTGCTGAGGCCATGTTAATGCTTTTACAAGCCAGCCTGGCAGGTCCCAGAACAGGAACACTACAATACAGAAACACTCAGTCTCCATAGTACTTCGATGAGACAGAGACAGGGAGAGAGAGAGAGGGCAGGTGGTACATCTATGGGTCTACGTAGCCCAGATAATAACAACCCCTTTGGTTCAGGCGAAAGATCCCATGTTAGAAGGGGAGCCCTGTCAGCCAGTGTTAGGGCTGACGACCACGTTCCCAGTAAGTATTGTTAATGGGAATCAGTATACACATTGCATGTACTTTTACCCAAGTCTAGTCCCATCCCTTGATGGTTACAGTAACATACTTCGCCCCTAACCTCATGAAGCAACTTAGGAGCGGTGGTGGGGGTGGGGGGAATGTGCTTCTGCAATTGTAGGTTGATACCATCCCTCAAAACAGTTGGATTGGCGAGTCATTCCTATAGGGAGTGCAGTCCCGTGGCTCCCTTTACAGTGCTAATTTTGCTACCAAAGTACAACACAAAATCAGATTCATTACAGTTCAGGGATATAATCACATTGTCAAGCCACCTCCTGAATGTGTAGGCCCTCTCTACAGCAGACCCAACAACCTGACCAGTTAGTATGCGACACATATTGATTCGTAAGGGGAAGAAAAGTGTGAACAGTATTAGGGTGTGAGGCACTTCTGCATTTAGGTGGAAAATAGACACCCACATTGCCCCAAACTTATCATGCATAATGATTACTTAAGGTGGTAAATCGCAAAGATCAAGAATTCAGTCCATCAGTCCTTATCATAAAAGTTCTTCTGGCCATCTGTTCCCTCTCCGGTGGCATTAATGTCTACATGCGAGGCATGTCTCCACGTTGGCTTTACTTTGACCTTTAAAGCAGCTTATGTAATCAACAATACTTGGAATGGACCTTCCCAGAGGGGCTCCAGTCAGTTTTTTTTGTCAGTAGGCTCTCACTTGTACCCAATCTCCCGGCTGGTAGGTCTGACACTCTGCAGCAAGCATGATCCACTGAGCATCAAATACCTGTTGATGGAAACTTTAAGAGCTTATGTTAGTGCTACACAATAATGCACCATGCTTTCACTCATAATGTGGGCGTCCATCAGTTTAGTTAAAGAGGGAGGGGCGGCTGGTAAAAGCACAGGACATTCCAAAACTATCTCACGTGGAGAGAGGCCTGTTACGCAGTTTAGAGCGCAGTGCTTTGTCATGAGGGCCAGTGGAAGCACCTCTGGTCATTTGAGCTTGGTCTCGTTGTGCAGTTTGGTTAAGTGCACTTCAGGCCCCCGTTCTGTCTTTCAGCTGCCCCTGAGGGTGGAAGGCAGGTGAAGTGATGCTTACGCTACAAGGCTTTCGTCAACTCATGTGACTTTACCCGTAAAGTGAGGACTGTTATCACTTGAGATTTTCTTGGGGATCCCAAACCTAGGAATAAATTCTCATAATAAAAATTATCAACAGTTACGGTATCATTTCTCTGAGTTGGATAAACTTTTACCCATGGAGATAATGAACAAAATAACAAGTGCATAAGCACAACCCATACATTTTGGTAGCTGCATAAAGTCCATTGGAGATGCACAAGTAACCTCCGAAGGGAGGGCTCCGCATTGGCAGATTCCGGCAGAGTCCTTTGGGATCAGGTCTCTGGCAAGTCGTACAGTCGCTGCTACTTTTCTTGCTCTGGCTGAGAATTTCTCATTTTCTGTTGCACCCAGCCTCCTCTATACTGTAGTTTAGCACATAGTGTGCTTTAGTCTAGAAAATTCTTTCAGTTTCTGACACACACTGGTTCATCAGAACAACTTGGAAAGCACTGGAGTGCTACGTGGCCACAAAGGTCTGCTGTTGCTGCCTTAGCAAAGGAGTCAGCTCCTTTCTTCTGTCTAGTTAATATGAGCCACATAGTTTATAACAGCAATTGCAGTAAGTAACTTAAAAGCATAAAAGGGTTGATATTTAGTTCTCCGCGTTTTATCGAAGTTCCGAATAGGTGACAAACCCATGTAGGTTCCTTAATTCTCCACTGTCAGGAACTACTCCTAAGGTATAATGAGATTCAATGTAATTCTTTACAGCAGCACCGGCTGTACGGATGTGGGCTTTTGTTAAGTTAAAAAGGTTCAGCTGCCTGAGCATAACGGAAGGGATGATGGTAGCTGTGCTGCCTCAGCTGTTGTATGAGATGCACACAACACATTTCCACCAGGATTTTCCACTAAAATTTTTGGAGGAAAAACCATCAAAGAAAAAATATTACATGCAAGCTTACAACACGCAGAATTAAAATTGTGTACATTCTTAAGTACAGTTCTGGAACGGATTATTTAAACTGCGTAGTCTATGGAGCTGCTGGCAGTGGAGGCAGAAACTGTTATCAAAGTTGCCTTGGCCCGAGGGCATCTTCAAGCTCAGTGGTCAGTTGTGCTGCTGGACATTGCTTGTACTGGCTGGTTACTTGATTTTATTTATTGTTTATTTATTTTATTTGTTGTTTTATAGCATTGAGTACGATAGTTGCAAACTCATTTTCACTGTATTGGTGCATGACAAATTGTACTATGCAATGACAGTAAAGATATTTCATATCATTTCAGGCTATCCGCAGACAAAACCATACCCCTCATGGACATCCCCATGTTTACCCATACTGTGTCCACCATCCCAGTTCCATGTTTGTTGGCTCAAAGAACTAAAACCCATACGTTCAGAACAGCATTATCTAAAGAATTAGACTGTTCAAAAGATGAATTACCAATTACAAGTGGGTCACATGAGCCACATGTGTATAAATCAGGTAATGTTAAAACCGAAGTTTACGGTGAAAATTTAAACAGAAGTTAACCAAAATAGTCATAGTCATACTTTATTGATCTCGGGGGAAATTGGTTTTTGTTACAGTTGCACCATAAATAATAAATAGTAATAAAACCATAAATAGTTAAATAGTAATATGTAAATTATGCCAGGAAATAAGTCCAGGACCAGCCTATTGGCTCAGGGTGTCTGACCCTCCAAGGGAGGAGTTGTAAAGTTTGATGGCCACAGGCAGGAATGACCTCCTATGACGCTCTGTGTTGCATCTCGGTGGAATGAGTCTCTGGCTGAATGTACTCCTGTGCCCAATCAATACATTATGTAGTGGATGGGAGACATTGTCCAAGATGGCATGCAACTTGGACAGCATCCTCTTTTCAGACACCACCGTGAGAGAGTCCAGTTCCATCCCCACAACATCACTGGCCTTACGAATGAGTTTGTTGATTCTGTTGGTGTCTGCTACCCTCAGCCTGCTGCCCCAGCACACAACAGCAAACATGATAGCACTGGCCACCACAGACTCGTAGAACATCCTCAGCATCGTCTGGCAGATGTGAAAAGACCTCAGTCTCCTCAGGAAATGTGGTCATGTCAATTTGGTTAAATATAAAACAAAGCTATAAGTTAAAATAACATTCAAATTGTATAGAACAGCTATTGCAATAGCTTTAAAGCAATGTACAATATTGCCCAGAGGCTATAGTGGAGCAGCCAGAAAGTCTCAGACAAGTATTGTCCCAATTCCGCTTAACAGCTTTAACCCTTTGATATTGTAATTGCTTTTGACGATATTGCAAAATATTCGCAATTTTACTTAACTCTCTCATCTCACACAAGTAGCAGCACGCTTTTCTTTAAGCCAGGTTGCAATTCATTTACAGTAGCATTCACTAAGATGTGCGTCCCCACTTCTAGAGGCAATCCGGAATACTTTAGAGAACATTTAAACATGTGTTCTACATATTCGTTAACATCAGTCTCCTGTCCGACACTGCGTTTTTATGCCAATCTACAGTGCGAGGGAAACATTTTCTTAAGGGCTCCTACTAGATCAGTTCAAGGTATATTTAAATCGATATTTCACTCATCCACTCTGTCCCCCATCTCCTGTAGTGCAATTGGGAACACGCGGCTGTGACAGGGCACCGGCTGACACTGGTCTCACTGAGACTCAAGAGGCGTCACTTGGTGTGGGCCTTGTTAAAACCGTGCCTTGGGAAGGCAGGGGTACAGCATCTAGTTCATCATCAGACTCTGGTGCCAATTGTTTCTTTTCAAACTCTTCGAGATAGACTGCATTATCCTTTGTCAGTTCTTCCTGTGTCTTTTCCTGTAACTTTTGCTCACTTTCTCTGCATTTCTGAATTCTACAAAGAAGGGATCCGTATGCTCCACGACCACTGGACTAAGTGTGTAAATGTAGGAAAAATAAATGTGCTAGGTTTTCTAAAATTGACACCTTCTACCTTAGGCCACGAACTTATTAATCATCCCTCGTACTTCTCAAGATGCTTAATGCTTTCTGGCACGAGCATGCATGCTACTGGAGAATTTCAGAGGTCCAGGATAAGGGACTTTCACGCTACCATTTGCGCATGCACACACACAGACACACAGGCAGACACACACTTTTCTGAATTCCTTTTTTTAACAACACACTTACTGAATTTTCCTGTACTTTATGCGGGATCCAACCCAGACCACAGCAACACCTCATGCAGAACAACACCTGGACTATGGCAACACCTCATGTGGGACACCACCCAGACCTTGTAAAACTTGTACAGGACACAATCTGGACCATGGCAACCCTTTTTCAACGCTGCAGCTTTCCTATGTTAGCGACTAAGGTGTTGGTAACACTTGTGATCTAGCAACAGACTCTGTTCCTTGCTCAAATATGAGCAGCCTCGGGTTTAGGACTGATTGGCTATTGGGGCTGAATTCCTTTCTCCCATATAACAAAGTCAAGGGTTAGCCAACTTGGTGGTATCTCCAATTAACTGTTGTCACTGAAAATAAAATAAAATAGCTAAACTAATGGGTCCCGGAACACACACTCGTACAACTCAAACATATTTTTATTTTACTTGTGCACAAGGAGAACAGCATGGCCCCTGTCACCCACACTGTTCTGACATCTGAATAGAAAACTGCTATTGTTACACAGAATTAACTCATTAGTTACAGATATTGACCATTTAGTAAATTGTATATATTTAAATTCCTTACTTGCACAATCAATCGCCATTCACAATAGAGGTGTTACAGTCAATCAAAACCTCCATCTGACAACAGACGATATTTTGAAGTTAGTAAAGCAATCAGTAAGTTCCTTACTTGTTGCGTGTTTCACATCTTTCCATTATTTCCCTATCTCACCTGTCTCCTGCACCCCCTGTTGTGTAAAGGGATGCTAAGTTTGAGGAAAATCTTTCTAGAGAAACTCACTACAGAGACCTCACTCGTCTGCCACAGTCACTTCAGCCTATCTCATCTGTAGTAAGCAGAGCTGCCTCTGGTGGTCTCCTTTCAAAGGTCTTATTTGATTACAACTGCCCCAAGCCTGGCCTGTTGTCTTTAACCCTTGCCTTACCGCAATTTCCACCCCGGAGGCATTTCCTCCCGTGGTGCTGTAGTTGAGAATTGATCAGTGACCATGCATGGACTGAGGAGCAGACCTGGAGCTTTCCCCATCTGCGTGATTCAGCCCCTGAGTGAGTGAAATATTTACCCTGTCTTTCCACACCAATCCTTGTAACACAGGGACAGCAATCCCTTGGTCTTGATAATTTTCAGCTTATTAAAGCACCAATTAAAAAAATGTCTGTGGTGTTTACATGCAACTTGATGTTGACACAATGAAGCCCATAATTGTTAATATTTATCTTTGATACTGTAAATGATTTTGTTGTCACACTCACATGACAGTGATGTGTGATATGACATTCGCATTATTAAGCTGCTGTGTAAAAGAAAGGGAAGGTTTGACAAATGTACTTTCACTTATTTTCACAAATTCAGGACATTAATAAATTTAATGTGCCAATTAAATGGTTACTTCCACTGGTCGGTGATCAGACACTTTGTGGGTGTGACTTTAAACTGGAGCAGACAACAATTAATGGTGTTTGCCTCATACACCTGGGTTCTCCCCTAGGGCTTATTGTAATACACAGGAGAATGAGTCCACTTTGTGTGTGTGTGTGTTGTTTTCTTTTTCCAAACAAATCCTGGTTCAATGATTATTCCCTTGTCCCTTCTCACCTCTCCACCCTCATGGAACACATTTTGACATACTTGGAAAGTGTCACTGTTGTTATGCATTTGCTGTGTGAGACTTTCCATTTGAGGGAACACCTCTAACAAGGGGAAGGGCAGATGGAATTTGTTGAGGAAGGAAGAGAAAATGATGTCCAGTTCAGCACATGGATCCTCCCAGACACTGGCTCACCTTCTTCCCTAAAGTAAACCCCAGCTATCCACAATCTGACTGCCATTGAAAATAGCTGCACAAGAGATGAAAATTGACTCTGCAGTGCATGAGAAACTGATGATCATTAGAAAATAGAACAATGCAGCACCCTTCGGTCCTGATGTTGTGCAGTCCTCTTAAACTACACCAAAATCAATCTAAACCTCCATTTTTCTTTCATCCATGGGCCAATCTAAAAGTCTCTTTAATGTGTCTCTGCCACCACCCACCCATGGCAGCACATTCCAGGTACCCACCACTCTGTGTATTAAAAAAAAACCCTCTCTCTGGCATCCCCCGTATGCTTTCCTCCAAGCACCTTAAAATGCCCCCTCATATGAGCGATTTTTCACCCTGGGAAAAGAACTGCTGTCCACTCACGAGGAAATCTGCAGATGCTGGAATTTCAAGCAACACACATCAAAGTTGCTGGTGAACGCAGCAGGCCAGGCAGCATCTCTAGAAAGAGGTGCAGTCGATGTTTCAGGCCGAGACCCTTCGTCAGGACTAACTGAAGGAAGAGCTAGTAAGAGATTTGAAAGTGGGAGGGGGAGGGGGAGATCCAAAATGATAGGAGAAGACAGGAGGGGGAGGGATAGAGCCAAGAGCTGGACAGGTGATTGGCAAAGGGGATATGAGAGGATCATGGGACAGGAGGCCCAGGGAGAAGGAAAGGGGGGAGGGGGGGGGAAACCCAGAGGATGGGCAAGGGGTATAGTCAGAGGGACAGAGGGAGAAAAAGGAGAGTGAGAGAAAGAATGTGTGTATATAAATAAATAACGGATGGGGTACGAGGGGGAGGTGGGGCATTAGCGGAAGTTAGAGAAGTCAATGTTCATGCCATCAGGTTGGAGGCTACCCAGACGGAATATAAGGTGTTATTCCTCCAACCTGAGTGTGGCTTCATCTTTACAGTAGAGGAGGCCGTGGATAGACATATCAGAATGGGAATGGGATGTGGAATTAAAATGTGTGGCCACTGGAAGATCCTGCTTTCTCTGGCAGACAGAGCGTTGGTTTTAAACAAGAAAGATTTGATGCGTATTTTTTTTTCCTCTGAGGGTCTTAAGTCTATAATTCCTTGTATTTCTGTATGACTCCATGGGATGCTGCCTTACCTACTGAGTGTTTCCAGCATTTTCTGTTTTTATCTTTTAGCTATTTTTTGCTGGCCCCATTTCAACTACTGTATAGCCGTTAGGAAACTTGTAGTTAAAAGCCAGAAGGGTTTCAGGATCCTTGTCCTTGGTTGCTCTTTGGATGTATAATGGCTTGCTATGGCAACTGCTCTGCCTGTGACCATAAGAAACTGCAGAGAGTTGTGGACATGGCTCAGCACATCACGGGAATCTATGGATTCTTCTCCACTTTCCAATCACACTGAAGATACAAAAGTCTGAAAGCATGTACCACAAGTCTCAAGGACAGCCTCTATCCCACTATTATCAGACCCTTGAACAGACCTCTTGTACAATAAGATGAACTTTTGACCTTACAATCTACCCCATTGCGATCTTGCACTTTTTATTGTTTACCTGTTCTGCACTTTTTCAGTAGCTTTTACACTCAATTCTGCATCATTACTGTTTTACCTTGTTCTAGCTCAATGCACTGTGTAATGACTTGATCTGTATGAACAGTATGATAAACTTTACACTGTATCTTGGTACATGAGGCAATAATAAACCAACACCTTGATTACTGCTGTTAAAAATGTGCATGATTATCAGCCACCAATTGTATTCATGTCTGCACTTTTGGCTCCAGTAACTTAGCTCAGTGGCCAACAATAAACATGTATATAGAGCTGGCAAAAAGGTGACATTTCTACTGAGTCATTACCTTTAATCGCCAGCCAAGGGCTTGAATGGCCTTCAGCTAAAAGGGACACTTTCCATTGCCATTAGTTAGATTAAAAAATAGAACCTTTTTAATTCTCCTTCCTATTCCTATTCCAACAATTTGATCTGTAGCCTCCTCTACTGCCTCAATGAGGCCACTCTCAAGTTGGAGCAGCAACACCTCATATTCTGCCTGGATAAGCATCTAATCTGAGAATTGATTTCTTTAACTTTTGATTGTTTCTCCTCTGTCCCCTTTCTCTCTTTTTCCATTCCTCAGTTTGGCTCCCCATCACCCCTTCTCTTTTCCTCACCTGCCCATCACCTCACTCTGGTGCCCCTTGTCCTTCGCTTTCTCCCATGGTCCACTCTCCTCTCCTATCAGATTTCTTCTTTTTCAGTCTTTTACCTCTTCCACCTCTTCCACCTATCACCTCCCAGCTTCTTCCTCCTTCCTTTCCAGTCCTGATGAAGAGTCTCGGTCCAAAATATCTACTGCTTATTCCGCTCCATAGATGCTGTCTGATGTGCTGAGTTCCTTCTATTGGAGAACAGATTATTCTCAAAATTACCTACTGTATTTATTGAGAAAAGGTGAAAATAGCCAAAATGTGTTATTAATTCAAAAATGACCTTTCACTGTTATTGACTGTGTGCCTCTCTGGTTTTATGCTTTAGATTTGTTCTGGACTGCCACTAACGGCATTAGCCATTAACTCCAATAAACTGCCCCTTCAATCCTAAAGCAAGTGGAGCATTGCAGAGATACTCTGAGACTTAAGAGAATTGTTTGTGATAAAGGGCTGCATAATTTGTAGAGGTGCAGATGATTAGAGAATATGTGCATTTAGCCCTCATGAAACTGTAGTGCCCATGTGACCCAAAGACTCTGTGAACTTTCAGGCCACTTGTACCATCAATCCTGGATGGTTCAACGAAGTAATCACTTCGCTACCTGTTCTCCAGGTGGCTGTAATGTATTCGGTAGTTTGTTATCCAACAGTCTTTGTTCCACAAAGACAGGTATCAATTATATGTCTTGAACTATTCCTGGTGTTCCTGGGTTATAGCATCTCATCCAATTATTGGACGAAAATCGAGTACATCCAAATAATAATACATGATGCCACAGGTGTTAGTTTGGTATGTATGCAGCAACATAAAGTCCGGTGTTTTCCTAAGTTCGGATATTATTTTAAACATAAAGTCTTTTTCTGAGTTTGGATAGCCATTTTGTGGCTTCTGGTGATATTTCATGGACCTCTGCAATATTTTTTGTATAGGAGCAGAATGTCTGAATTTCTTCTCTGATTTTACACTTGGAGCTCTCCACCAGTTTGCAGGTGTGTAGATCCATCCTGGGATATCCTACTGAGGATCATTGGCAACACTGTAGCTCTAATGAGACAGAAGACTGGGAGCAAAGCACAAGTGTCTACTTTATAGAGGACTTAGAATCTTGAGGGAAGTGGCAGCAGAGATGATGGTATGTCATAACCTACTAAAATTCCCTGGATTCTGGAGAAGTGACAGAAGGTTGAAAGTTACAAGTTACCATTTGAGAACAAAGGAAAGTGGAAAGCAGGAAACTAAGCCAATTAAAATAACATCCAAACTTAGGAAAATGCTGGACCATAATTAAGGAGATAATCACAGGGCATTTACAAAATCATAAGGCAATCATGTGGAGTTTTATGAAACAGAAATAATATCTGACAATTTGGTAGAGTTCGTTGTGGATATAACAACTAAGGTTGATAAAGGAGAACCAGTCGATGTAGTATATTTGAATTTCCAGAAAATATTTGCTGCAGTGCCACATAAGCAGTTACAAAAGAGCCACAGGGTGAGGGATGTAGATAATGTATTGGTCAATTAACAGAAAATAGTAAGGCAGGAAAATAATACATTTTTGCACTGGCAAACAGTAATTGAAAGGGTGCCATAGTGTCCATGCTGTCACCATAACTTACTAACAATCCATATTAATAACATGGATGGAAGAGCTTATTAGACCCTAACCAAATTTGCTCATGATACTAAGACCTGTGGGTTAAAAATCTGTGAGGTGGATACAAAGAGCTTGCAAAGGGATATAGATAAAGAGAGAGGTAAGAATTAAGCAGATGGAGTTTAAATTCATGAAAATGTGAAGGTTTTACTTTGAAAGGATGAATGGGAAAAAAACAAATATTGTTTAAATAGAGTGCATGAAACCCAAATACCTTAAGCAATTGGAAGCCTAATAAAAAGACCTATGAAGTATTACAATAGGGACACTCTGATGCAACTTTAGAGGGTGTTAATTAGTCTGTACCTGGAGTACTGTTTACACTTTTGTCTTCATATTTAAGAAATGATATACATAAGAAGAGAAGCTAAGGAGGTTGGGGCTATGGTTATTCTAGCTTTACGGAAGGAGAGGAGGTTCTATTGGAAGTGGATGCTGGGAGGTTGCTTTCCATTAGTGGGGATATCTTGAATTACACAGCATAGTTGCAGAATAAGGGGTTGCCCATTATGACAGGTTCGAGGAAGAAAGTCCTCTCTCAGGTGATTGCTACTCCTTAGAATTCTCTATCCAAAAGATTTGTGGAGGTGGAGTTGTGGCCGAGATCGATGGATATTTGAAGCACAAGAGTCAAAGTGTATGGAGAGCAAGCGAGAAAGTGGTGTTGAGGCCATGGCTGGATGAACCATGATCTCAGCACAGCAGACTCGAGGGGCTGATTGACCACTTTCTGCTCCTGTTCTTATGACTTCCTAAGGCAGACTCTCAGCATCTTTATGTCACGGGCGCTGCAAAAACTTGTTCTGCGTGAATAGATTATAGGTGGCTTCTGTGCAAATGCAAAAACTTAGATTAGCTTTATTTGTCATGTACAGTATATTAAAACATCGAAACATACTGTACAGTGAAATGTGTGATGATCAACGCAGTCCAGGGATGTGCTGGGGGCAGCCCACAAGTAATGCCATGCTTCCAGCACCAACATAGCATGCCCACAACTTACTAACCCGTATGTCTTTAGAAAGTGGGAGGAAACTGGAGCGCCCGAAGGAAACCACATGGTCATGGGGAGAACGTACAAACCTCTTTCAGACAGCATTGTGATCCACAGAATAAAAAAAACTTGTATGAAGTCTCCCACTTACTTTTTTAAGTCAGAACAAACTACACCAGCACTTGGCTCTGTGCAATTCAGTTTCTAGGCACTCAATTTGTCATTGGTTCATTTGTTTTCCCTTGGTTCTCATGAACTAGCGTGCAAAGTGTTCAGTGGAGATGCCTGAAACTTTGACAGATGTTTCCTCACTTCGTTCTCTACACCAGGATTGTGCTGAGAAATTGCTACCAGTTTGACAATGTGATGCTGGCCAGTTGTGTCGCTGTCATTACAGCTGTAAAGTGCAGGTCAGTAAGAGGGTTTGACAGGAAGGATGCTGACAGCCCCTTTCCCTGAACTTGAGCCTAGGAGTGGAGGGCACTGTCCCAGGTAAAGGACTGGCTGCTGACGATGGAGAAAGGAAAAAAAAAATCTTCGTAAAGAGATCTGTAAGTCTCTGGCATTCCCCACCATGAAGGACACAGGATATTCAGTTGTAGAGTATGTTCAAGACTAAAGTATATAGATACCTAGGGAATCATAAGAAATGATGGTTGAGGAGGAAGGTGATGTGGTTGAGAATCAGTTGCAATCTTGTTGAATGATGGAACAGGCTAGGGGTACAATCTACTCCATTATTGTCTACTGTTTCCCCCTTCAAATTCAGCAGGGCATTTGTCTACTTTGCATTCATAAAGCTAATCCCAGAAATAGATCCGGGGCTTAAGGCATAAAAGCACTGATCAGGCTCCTGGCACGACATGAAGAGTAACCCCACAAGTTACGCCACATTAACAGGTAACCATGGTAGCAAATACAGCAGAGTTTGAGTTCGGCTTCAAAAAATAAATTGGTTCAGGAAGTCTAAAGATTTAAAAAAGATCATCACAATTCATTGAAATACATAGGATTCTATATGAAACAGTTAGTCCACTGCTTACAATGTTATATCTTTGGGGCTGAAAAGTGCCCTAAAACATTTCACCCAAATGGAATGGCATATTCCTGCTTCTGTTTATAGTGCAAAGTAGTCTGCTGTGTAAGTGTCAGCATCATGACTGCTGTTGCTGCCTTAACGTTCCACAAACAATAGATCATACTCTCACAATACTGTACTCTTTAATCACATCTATCTAAAGAATAATGGCAGAAAACACCAAAGCAGAAGCCTTTATTATTAGCACTCAGAATTACCCACCAAAACAATACCATGCATAAATCAACTAATGGGTAATTGTAAGCTTTTGGTTTCTCACAGGTGCTGGTGCCTTCATCTGCCACGGTAAGTAGTTGTTATCTGGGTGCCCCTGATCCTGGTAACATTTAGCATCCCTGACACACTCTCCCTCTGCAGGTCTGGAAAACCAACACGAGTTGCACTGCCAAAACGTTATTTTTAATGTGGGTCTCATCTGCAAGTGCTGGGAACCTGAATAAATCTGAGTAGAGTACTGAGAAACGGAAAGTTCACTGTGTCAGGCAAAATAGGGGGGAGGGGGCCTCCGTTAATGATGGAGGGAAGAAGGGCCTTCATCATGATGAATAATTGAAGTCCCACTTGAGACAATAATGGTGAGCTTCCAAGCCCTGCTGCCGCCTGTCTCCAAGCAGAATTTGCACTGCTTGGTTATATTTAGCTTTCTGAGCATTAGGTAATGATAGAACACTTTGTGTCGCATGAGAATTTCTTCTAAATTGTGTGTTTCAGTCTGGAATTTTCACTGGTAGGAAGTAAATATTGGTAATTTGAAAGTGAATCCCAGCGGGCTTTAATAGCTTTAAGACATTTCAGAAAACAGCAGCCTGCTCTGTTGGGGGCTGTAGAGGTCGTGGACTTGGCTCTTCAATTTTAACTAGCACAGTATGCTGAGAGTGTTAACAAATGACTGAATCTGAATGGTACACTGATTTCAGTAAGCATAAATACTACAAGATATCTGTGTAAGATGTTGAAGCTGACCTTAAACCTAGAGTCAAATGGTCAGCGTGGATGGTTAGATGTAACCAAATCCTACTTAGATTAAGATTAAATTATCATTTCATTAATTCTTTTGAGCCACAATTATCCCATTTTTAATGAACAAGGTCCATAAAAATTATAGGTTATAGGTTGAGTTGCTTTTTAAACTAAAAGATGTAACATGACATCAAAGGTTGACTTGTCTCTTTCCAGCCTCCTCCACGTAGTCTATCAAGTGAAAGAATATCACAGGAATACAACAGATAATAAAAAAAATCTTCACAATATCACAGTGACACTCTAAATACCCCTTTTAAGGATAGCATTATCACAGCGGACAAATTTCAAACTGAATTGGGGCAATTATCTTTCCCTCCATAGATCTGCTTTCCAGCATCATCAAAGCGTCTTGCTCATAATTAGCGCCATGTGTTAATTGTTGCAATTGTTGATACTGTGCTGGCCAAAGAGAAGTTTTCAGTGAGCTCCACACAGAGCGAAAAGCAATCCGTGGGTCAAAGGCCCAGCAAGGGTTTTGACCTCCCGTGTGTGAATCTTATTACAGTGGGGAGAACTAAAAGCATTTTATTTTGATGGGGTTGAGAAGGTCAGACATATTTCCACGATTTTTAGGTGTTAATTCAGACCACATTTTATCAGAATAATTGGGGGCATTTTGTATAGACATATTTAACGTTTCACAACTGAGTGGTTTTAATGGACGCAACAGAAGATAGCTGAGGTGAGAAACTGTGTTTCCTATTCTGGATAGCAAGGCTTATAAGTGTTGCTAATTCTAACCAAGGAAGAATTTACAATGCATTTTGAAAGAGGAATTTAAAGAGAACAATCATGATTTATTTAAAAAACACATATCTGAGCAAATGTTCTAATCCATTAGTGAGTGCATCAATGCATCTATATATTTCTGACAATGTCTTCTTATGTGTATTTCAGAAATTTAAACATTAATATTTTGTGCCAAAATATTTAAAATATTCAATGCACTAACTAAGATGAGTTTTAAAAGATAAATTCCAATAGTTCCATATTCATAATAGAGCTCAACAATTTAGTGATTAAGAAGCATTGTACTCCACTCATTTCAAGTGTATTTAACAGAAACCTTGTTTGGTCATGTGAAATGGGGATCCCAATTAAATTCACACAGGTGCAATGACAATATTATTAGAATGAAACAATAAACAAGTTTTATTTGGCTTACCGTTAAGAGAGGTTATGAAGAAACTCTGGAATGCTTCTTACCAGAAGGTTAATTGGTAGGGATAGAATCCTTAACAGATAACTGGAAGGATAATGGACCTACCAGTGCATGTGGTATTAACGCTTCACTGGAGCTTCCTCTTACCTTTCCTCATCTAAATATACTAACTTATCTTCTATTACCCTCTCTGTCATGTTGTTGTCCAACCTTCCCTTAATTACTTTCAAACTGTTTTTCTCAGCACTCCCCATTTTGTTGAGTTCTACATTCTTGTCCATAAGACACAAGAGCAGAATTAGGCCATTCAGTGCATTGTGTCTGCTCCGCCATTCCATCATAGTTTATTCATTATCCCCCTCAACACTATTCTCCTACCTTTTCCATATAACCTTTGACACCCTTACTAATCAAGAACTTATCAACCTCTGCATGAAATAGACCCAATGACTTGGCCTTCACAGCCATCTGTGGAAATGAATTCCACAGATTCGCCACCCTCTGGCTAAAGAAATTCCTCCTCTGTTCTAAAGGAGTGTCCTTGTATTCTGAGGCTGTGCCCTTTGGTCTGAGATTCACATTCACATCGGGAACATCTTCTCCACATCCACTCTGTCTAGGCCTTTCAATACTCAATAGGTTTCAATGACATCTGTATTATCATTCTTTGAATTACCGTTAGATTCCCTTGCTAACTATTTTATTGTTGTGATCTTTGGTTATGTTCTTCCTCACTTGCAGAACCACTCTATTTGCATCTACTTAGTCAAAAGCTTCCATAGTTTTAGAGACCTCTATACACTTGATATTTGGTTTTCTTTCCTACCCTGTTCTGATGAAGAACCTTTAATTTTGAACATTAACTCTGCAGTTTTTAAAAATTTTCACATGTATTATAGAGTCATAGCCACAGAAACAGCAGCATAATTAGGCCTTGCATAACCCTTGCCCATTACCATACAGCACAAAAATGGACTCTACAGCCCAAATTGTTCACACTGACCAAATTATCTACTTTAGCTAGTTCTATTTCCCTGTATTTAACCCATATCTCTTTAAGCCTTTCCTATCACATACCTGGTCCAAATATATTTCAAACACACCAATCTCTATGTAAAACCATTGCCCCTTCGCCTCCTTCTAAACCTTACACTTCACACCTTAAATCTACACACTCTAGTTTCATATTCCTCTATCCTTGGAAAAGACTGTGACCATCGCTTTATCTATGCCCTTCATAATTTTATAAACTTCTGTAAGGTCACCCCTCGGTCTCCTACGCTCCTGGGAGAAAAGTCCCAGCCTATCCAGTCTCTCGTATTGGCACAAGCAGTCCCAGTAATAGTTCACTCATCAGCCTTCTTTTCTCAAGAGAAGAGGTACTCAAATCACTTCCTCCTTCCCTGATAAATTTGTCCTCACCTTTTTGGTATAATCTTTGCAAATCCTCTCTGCACTCTCTTTGGTGTCTCATTATCCTTTCCATAATGTGATAACCAGAACTGTGTCAGCAATTTAAGCACAGTTTGATCAAGGCTTTATACCATAACTTCCTTTGCTTTAAGTTCTGTCCTACCAGACATAAATCTGAGTGTTTGTTTGAATCTTATTTTAAACAACTTTTCAAATCTATGGCAAGAATTTTAGTGATGAGTTGATAGCACACGGATATAAAAGGAGCGGGTTTAAATGATTGACTGACCTTTACTCTTATCTGCATTCTTAGGTGCAGGCCTATTCAATGTACCTAAATATGCAAAATCTTCCAAATCACCACAGAATAAGGTGAGCAAAAGGGCTGCTACATTTCACATTCATTTTCTTGAAAAAAAATCATCATAAACATGCCTTTGGGGAAAGCTGTGCCATATTGCTCGACAGATCATTTTTTATTCTCACCTTTTTCAAGAGGCTAAAAGAAACAAAAACTTGATTTACTGTTAGTATAAATGCAAAAAGGTTAGTACTTAGCTGGAGGCTTGCATAATCTGTAAAGTGGGCAAAATTATGGAAACCAAATTATTGAATGGATGATATATTTAGTCTGAATCTGTAGTGAAAATTTGGGAGCTCAGAATCCAGCTGGCGAGCTGAGAGTCACTACATTTTCCTAGCTTTGAAGAAAAGGTCATGAAGTTCATCAGTACACCTGGCTCCTTGAATACTCCCATCAACTAAGTAACCATTAAATTTCCTTTTCAATCCAGGATTATCGTTGTCAGGATGGTGAGTAATTAATGCATTTACCAACAAAGTTGTTTTTTTATTGGCTCTTCTCAGCTGTACTGCTGGTGAATACCAGCTACATTGATCTCAGGTTTTTACCAGGCTTAAAAACTGAACCTTAACACCTTATGCCATAGGTTTGGATCTTCAAAGTTCAAAGTACATTTTTATCAAAGTATGTGCACATTATATGCAACTTTGAAATTCGTCACCTTACAGGCAGCCACGAAACAAAGAAACCCAATAGAACCCATAAAAAAGACCATCAAACACCCAATGTGTAGAGAAAAAAGACAAATCATGCAAATGATAAACACAAGCAAATAGCATTCCGAACTGAAGTCCACAGAGAGTCCGTCCCCAGACCCTTAGTTCAGCGCAGAGCTGAGCAGCGAGCTGAACTGGTCCGTCCCTTGCCTTGGGCCCTGATGTCCTGACCTTTACAATCTTTATAGCCACTGAATAATTTCAGCATGCAAGGTAATTTGGTCCATCAACATTAGACCAGTAGCACAAAGGTACAGCACCACAGTCTGTAAGGTCTGGCATCTCCCCTAACGAAATGTTGGAGGAACTCAGCAGGTCAGGCAGCATCTATGGAAAGGAATAAACAGTCGATGTTTTGAGCCGAGACCCTTCATCAGAACTGGAGAGGTGGGGGGAGGGGAAGGAGTGCAAGACGAGGGGTAAGGTGGGTGGTGGGGGGGGGATGAAGTGAGAGGTTGGGAGGCAATAGTGGAAGAGATAAAAGACTGAAGAGGGAGGAATCTGATAGGAGAAGACAGTGAACTATGGGAGAAAGGGAAGGAGGAGGGGCACCAGAAGAGCTGATGGGCAGGTGAGAAGAAGAGAAGGGGTCAGAATGGGGAATGGAAACAGAGAGAAGGAGTGAGGAAGAAATTACCAGATTAGTGTAATTGATGTTCATGCCATCAGGTTGGAGGCAACCCAGATGGAATATGAGATATTGCTCCTCCAAACTGAAAGTAGTCTCATTCTGACCGCAGAGGAAGCCATGGACCAACATGTTTGGACTGGGAATGGCAAATAGAATTAAAATGAGTGACCACTGGGAAATAGAATTAAAATAAGTGATCACCAGGAAATCCTGCCTTTTTTTTGGCAGACGGAGCGAAGGTGCTCAACAAAGTGGTCCCCCAGTCTACGTCGGGTCTCACCAATGTAGAGGAGGGCACCCCAGGAGCACTGGATACAATAGGTAACCCTGACAGACCACAGGTAAAGTGTCGCCTCCCCTGGAAGGACAGTTTGGGGCCCAAATGCTGGTGAGGAAGGGGGTGTAGGAGCAGGAATTTCCCTCCTGTGCCATGACTAGCAAGCCAGGGGATCATCCTGGTTTCAAAGAGGCTTACAAGAAGGACATTTAGGCATTTGTGAAAATGAAATGCCAGGCTAATAACGTTGCAGCACAGGATCACATGCATGCTAAGAGCAAAAACAAGCAGGATGCAATAAACAGTGCAGCAATCTCACGATCAATGGATCAGATTGAAGCTCTGTGGTCATGGTTGGAGGTAATTAAACAGCTAATGGGAAGAGGAAGCACTAAGTACACTTCCATCCTCAACATTTGTGGAGTCATAAAAACAAGGGTGAAACATCCCTAATGGACAGGGCCACGGAGAGTATTGTGGAACAGTGAGACCGTAGGATGTAGGTACATGGTTCCCAGAAAGTGGTGTTGCAGGTAGACAAGATAGTGAAGAAGTGTATTGCATGCTTGGTTTCATCAGTTGTGCCACTGATACAAGAGTTGGGAAATTGTGCTCCAGTCTATGAGATGTTAGTGAGACTGCACTTTGTATCCCCATACTATAGGAAGGATACGATTTAGCTGAAGTCGATCTATTCTCAGTCATCAGCAAATAGTGAAACGTGTGACTGAAAATGCAGTCCAGCAGCAAGTACTCACTAATCTGTACACTAATGCCCAGTAGGAGTTCTGCCAGGGACACTTAGCTCCAACCTTATCACAGCTTGGTCCAAATATGAATCAAAGAACTAGATTCCAGAGGTGTGATCAAAGTGATTGCTTTTGACATCAAGGCAACATTTAACCAGCACGGTTGCATAGCAGTTAATGTAACGCTTTACCGCACCAGCACCAGTAATCACGATTGGGGTTTGATTCCTGCTGCTGTCTATAAGGAAGTTATATATTCTCCCTGTGAGTGAATGGGATTTCCTCCGGGTGTTCCAGTTTCCTCCCACCTTCCAAAAAGACGTACGGTTAGGGTTCATGAGTTGTGGGCTTGCTATGTTGGCGCCAGAAGTATGGTGACACTTGTGGGCTGTCCCAGCACAATCCTCGGACTGTGTCAGTCATTGACTCAAACGACATATTTCTCTGTATGTTTCAACGTACGTGTGACAAATAAAGCGCATCCTTAAAACCAAGTGAGGCATCAGGGCTCCTTGATAAATTGAAGTCAATTGGGAACTCAGGGAAAATGCCTCAGTGGTTGGAGTCTTATCTTTCCAGGCCATCAGATGACAATCATCTCCCTATTGGGACATCAGTCACGGAGTTCTTCAGAGTAGCATGTAAAGCCCAACTAGTTCAGCTGTGTCAACAACATCCCTCCTTCCACCCTAGCGTTTAGTAATGGTGATTTGAGGATAACTGATCTCTCATAAACATAATGTAGTATAGTCACTACCAATCTGCATCCCAGAATGTCTCACACACCTTCCAGCTTGTACTCCTTCCCTTCCCCCCACTTTCTTTCTCTGGCTTCTTCCTGATGAAGTATCTTGGCCCAAAATGTCGACTCTTTCTTTCTCTCCATGGATGCTGCCTGACCAGCTAAGTTCCTCCTGCATTTTGTGTGAGTTGCTCTGCATTTCCAGCATCCCCTGAATCTCTTGCGTCTTTGAATTGAAACTGCTCTTGTATTCCATAGCAAGAAGTTCAGGTCTTCTTATACAGAAATAGTTAGAGTCAGGAATGCTTTGCTTCAGTAGTAGATTCAACTGAAGCATTTAAAGGGGAGGTGGATAAGTGTCTGAAAGGGGGGAAAAAAGCTTGCAGGTCTACAGGGAGGAGACAGGATAGTTGGAATATCTGGATTGAACAGAAGAGCCTACAAAAAGTAAAGAATACAGCCCAGTCCATCACAGGAAAAGCCCCCCCCCACCATTGAACACGTCTACATGGATTGCTGCCACAGGAAAGCAGCATCCATCAACAAGGAGCCACACAATCCAGGTCATGTTCTCTTCTCACTGCTGCCATTGTGAGGAGGCACAGGAACCTTAGATCCCAAATCACCCGGTTCAGGAACAGTTATTACCCTTCAACCATCAGGCTCCTAAACCAGCACGGATAACTTCACTCACCTCAACACTCACTTCATTCACTTAAATTGCACAACCCATAAACTCACTTTCAGGACTATGCAACTCATATTTTCAGTATTTATTATTATTATTATTATTATTATTTATTTGTTTATTTGTTGTATTTGCACAGCTTGTCTTTTGCACAATAGTTGTTTGTGTGAGTTTTTCTTCGATGCAAATACGGTTCTTTGTATCTACTGAAAATGCCCACAAGAAAATGAATCTCAGGCTCGTATATGGTGACATATATGTACTTTGATAATAAATTTACTTTGAACTTCGAACTTTAGATTGTTCTCACAGATTCTACAAATTGTGCTCCACTTCCAAAATCCACTTCTACTAACTTCAATTGAAAATGCAATGAACAGTCCATTGAATTCCAAAGGCAGGTTTCAATGTGTAAATGCCACTGTATCACATATTTAGCACTGCTAACAGAGACACCTTGCCACACAGGAAGAGATCATTTGGTGCATTGAGCTAATTACTATTACAGCTTGTTCTTACACTGTTGCAAGGTAGTGGTGTGCTTACTATGTCAAATTAAAGACTGTAGGTATGTGTTTGCTTGTATGCTCTCGTTTTAATTCTCTTTTTCTCAGAATCTCCTTATTTCATTTAAGTAGCTTTACAATTTATGACTTTCATTTTGGTTGATAAATGAATTGCATTTCTTTCAATGGGCCAGGAAAAATATCCTCATTTAAAGAGGACTACTGTTCAAGGAATGTAGGAGATTGGGGGGGTGACCTTATGGGGGTGCATAAAATCATGGACAGGATGAACACACACAGTTTTACCCCAGGGGAAGGGGACCAAACAATAGAGGGTATAGGCTGAAGATGAGAGAGGACAGATTTTAAAAGGACCTGAGGGACAAGTTTTTCACACAGAGAGCGGTACATATCTGAAACGAGCTACCAAAGAAAGTAGTTAAGGTGGCTACAATAATAACATTTAGAAGACATTTGGATAATTATGTGGATAGGAAAGATTTAAAGGGATATGGGCCAAATGTGGGCAAATGGGACTAGTTCAAGTGGTCATCTTGGTTGGCATGGAAGAATTGGTCTGGAAGACCCATTTCTGTGCTGTAAACTCAATGACTCTATGGCACTAATTACAGTTGAAAAGGATAATATGCTTGAAGGCAGGATCTCATAAGCAGGTAAACAACAGCCTACAATAAAGTTGTTTAATATATTGATAGTTTTGCACTCACTGCAGCTTTAAATGTAAACGATTTTACCCACTGGCATTTAAGCCAATGTTAAACTGATAAAAGCAAAGCCTGAAATGACGCCACCAATCTAAGCGAATTGATTTCATCAGTGGGAGAGCGCTTGGATGCCTCGGTCGGCAAGGGTTATTTTGTTTCATGTGTGCTTATCTGGCAGGTGAGCATGGAAAGTATTGACTGGAAATTTTTATTGCTCTTTCTCTTTATCTCAGAGCTTCCATTCCATTACTATGATAAATTAATGTGCTGGGTATTGGCTTGAAATTCAACATCAATGTTCAAGCAGCGTAGCGAAGTTATAGGGTACTAAAGCAGCACTATTGAAGAGACCACACAATCAGTGCAAAATAAATTAGAGAATCAATCATTTATTTGCACTGTACTCTGAGCTTTGAATGTTACCTTACCTGGTTGCAGATACCTGCTGTGCAAATACATACATGCATACAGCCTAAACACACTGACAGGAGTGAAGGAGAAACAACAGAAGGAAATGTCCATTACTCTAGTCAACCTGACTTGTGCACTTGTCCCTGTTACCAATATACCAAACTGAATTAGTTAATGCCATGGCTAAAGTAACCCAGGCATTGTAAAGTATACTGACCCAAAAAGAAGGACTATCAAACTAAGATTCAGTCACTGGCCCGATTTGCGCTAAGGTCTGACATTGAGAAGTTGCTATGGAAGAAGAAGACAAAATCCTTCTTCCAAAGATGTCTTCTAAAATGTTACTGCCTCCAATAATTCAGGTGCACAAGGAACTTTGTCAAAAGATCCTTAACAAAGATACTATTCTATATGGTTGATGTTTCTGTTCAAGGCTCAGTAGCAGGACTTGATCTGAATGCCAACAATCCTTTTGCCCCCGTGAATACAGTCTAGCCTGTTACTTCAGAAGTTTACCTTTTTGCTTTAGATTCCAGTATCTCCAGTCTCTTCTGCACCCATACTATTTGCATCTTTGGCCAGCTGGTTCTTAACGGAGTTCATTACAGATCAATTTGGTATAACTACGGAATATTTAAATTTCTCATAATTGTTTTATCTGTCAAAATGGTATTGCATTTTGTATTTTCAGCACTCATAATTATTAAAAACAGGAAAATTAAATGGCTGCTCTGGGTTTTAAGCGAACATATGCCATTTCCATTATGGTGTGAGTCAGTGCCCTAGATAATGAAAGTAGTCAAACAGCAAAACTGCTATACATTGATTTTACTTAAAATTAGTTGCATTTATGATTGTGAATGATAAGCAATTACGTCTTTTGAACATTAGTGCCGAGGTTCAATGAGGTTCAGCAGGTCAATCAACAGCTGTGGAGAGAAAAACAAAGTTAATGTGTCGATGACCTTGCATCAGGATTATCGAAGATCATTAACCTGAAGCATTAACTCTGTCTCTGCTTCAAAAATATTGACTAACTTGTTGACTACATATGTCTTTTCTTTTTTTTATAGTTTTCTATAATATTTTATTCTGGGAATATGTGACTTATGGTCTGTTACTAGCTGCGCTGGTGTTGGGGGAGCTTCTTCTGCTTGATGGAGATGAATTTGTTCCCCGTGAACAGCAGCAATTCAACACAATGGGAAACTCTTCAACCTTTGTTGTTTGATTCACCAGGGTGTATAAGGGAATGGGCTTTATAGAGTCATAGAACACTACAGGTCTCTAGGCCCATTTTGTCCGTGCCAAAACTATTAATCTGCCTAATCTCACCGACCTGCACCTGGACCATAGCCCTCCCATCCATGTACCTATCTAAATTTCTCTCAAGTGTTGAAATCAAACCTGCATCCACCACTTCTGCTGGCAGCACATTCCGCACTCACTACCCTCTGAGTGAAGAAGCTCCTTTCCTTTCATGGTCTCCTTAAACATTTCACATTTCACCTTTCACCCTTAACCCATAACTAGTTCTAGTCTCTCCCAGCCTCAGTGGAAAAAAGCCTGCTTGCACTTACCCTATCTACAGTATACCTCTCATAATTTTGTATACCACTATCAAATCTCCCCTCATTCTCCTACACTCCAGGGAATAAATTCCTAACCTATTCAACCTTTCCCTATAACTCAGGTCCTCAAGTCCTGTCAACACCCTTGTAAATTTTCTGAACACCCTTATGTCAATCTTACTAACATCTTTCCTGTAGGTAGGTGAGTGAAACTGCACAAAATACTCCAAATTATTCCTCACCAATAGCCATCTCCTGTACACAATACTTTAATTTATGAAGGCCAATGTGCCAAAAGCTTTCTTTCAAGTTCAAGTGCAAGTTAAAGTTCAGTTTATTATTCATGAAACGAAGTTCCTCTAGACAAAGGTGCAAAACACAGTACATATAACTCACACACAACACGTAAAGTAATATTACTACATATATGATACAAGTTTAAAACTAAACATTATAACACTACTGGAGCTTCATACATGATGCGACCTGGTTGTGGCAGGGAGTTCAGTAGTCTCACGGTTGGGGGGAAAAGACTGTTTCCCATCCTAACAGTCCTTATCCTAATGCTATGACACCCCATGCTTGATGGTAGGGGGTCAAAGAGATTGTTGGACAGATGGAAGGGATCATTGACAATGCCAAGGGGCACATGTATGCAGTGCATCTGGTAAGTGTCTCTAATGGGTGGAAAAGAGATCTCTGATGATCCACTCAACAGTCCTTGCAATTCTTATACCAGACAGTGATGCACTCTCGATGGGGCACCTGTAAAAGTTGTTTAAAATGAGGAGGGGAGGGGGCCTCACTTGCGCCAGCCACTCTTGTGTCATCAATGACGCCACTTTCAAGAAATTATGGATCTGTATTCCCAGATCCCTCTGTTCAAACACACTCCTCAGTGCCCTACCACTCACCGTGTAGGTCCTACCCTGGTTCATCCTCCCAAAGTGTGTGCATTAAATTCTATCTGCCATCTTTCAGTCCATTTTTCCAGCTAGTCCAAATCCTGCTGCAAGCATTGATGCTAAAGATCCTCTGCCAAGAGACTTCTCCTGCACAACAACTGTTGACAATAACAATCCATAAGGAAACCTTGAAAAGTGCGGAGTCCTTTCCATATCTTAGGATGCAGTTCCCTCTGTGGGGACTAAGTTCACCAAGGTTGAGGTGTACAAGATAATGAGAGGCAAAGATCGAGTGGACAGACTTATTCCCAGGGAAGAAATGGCTAATGCAAGGACGCATAATAAGTTGATTAGAGAAAATTATAGAGGGGATGTCAAAGATACAGACCCATTCAGAACTTTTAAGAGACTCTTGATAGGCATGGAAAATAAAGGGGTATGGAGGAAGGAAGGTTTAGATTGATCTTAGAGTTGGTTAAAAGATCGACACAAAATTGTGGGCCAAAAGACCTGTACTGTGCTCTAACTTTCTATGTTCTAACATCTTCATTGTAACAATGCTGATCAGCCAAATGAAGACAAATTTGTTCAATGACAAGACATCAAACCCAGCACAAAGCTCATGGTCTACCAAGGAATCCCTGTCTTCCGTATGCTTAGGAGCCATAGACAACTAGCAACAGGACCTCAAGGCAATGGGGAGCTACCATCAGTGCTAGTTTTGCAACCCCCCCTCAAATTTGTCAGAGGAATAAGGAGACCAGCATCCCCGAATTGAGACTCTGATGTCTCTGGTCGCACTCAACCAGTCCATAGCTAGTCCAATCATCCATGTGTCTGAGAGCACCTCTCAAAACAGCACCTTTGCTGTGTGCCAAATGGTGGCAGGAGTGCTCCAGCTGAACGAAATTAAACATCTGCAAGTATAACCATATAACCATATAACAATTACAGCATGGAAGTAGGCCATCTCGGCCCTTCTAGTCCATGCCGAACTCTTACTCTCACCTAGTCCCACCGACCTGCACTCAGCCCATAACCCTCCATTCCTTTCCTGTTCATATAGCTATCCAATTTAACTTTAAACGACAACATCGAACCTGCCTCAACCACTTCTGCTGGAAGCTCGTCCCACACAGCTACCACTCTCCGAGTAAAGAAGTTCCCCCTCATGTTACCCCTAAACTTTTGCCCTTTAACTCTCAACTCCTGTCCTCTTGTTTGAATCTCCCCCACTCTCAATGGAAAAAGCCTATCCATGTCAACTCTATCTATCCCCCTCATAATTTTAAATACTTCCATCAAGTCCCCCTTCAACCTTCTACGTTCTAAAGAATAAAGACCTAACTTGTTCAACCTTTCTCTGTAACTTAGATGATGAAACCCAGGTAACATTCTAGTAAATCTTCTCTGTACTCTCTCTATTTTGTTGACATCTTTCCTATAATTCGGTGACCAAAACTGTACACAATACTCCAAATTTGGCCTCACCAATGCCTTGTACAATTTCAACATTACATCCCAACTCCTATACTCAATGCTCTGATTTATAAAGGCCAGCATACCAAAAGCTTTCTTCATCACCCTATCCACATGAGATTCCACATTCAGGGAACTATGCACCATTATTCCTAGATCCCTCTGTTCTTCTGCATTCTTCAATGCCCTACCATCTACCATGTATGTCCTATTTTGATTAGTCCTACCAAAATGTAGCACCTCACATTTATCAGCATTAAACTCCATCTGCCATCTTTCAGCCCACATTTCTAACTGGCCTAAATCTCTCTGCAAGCTTTGAAAACCTACTTCATTATCCACAACTCCACCTATCTTAGTATCATCTGCATACTTACTAATCCAATCTACCACCCCATCATCCAGATCATTAATGTATATGACAAACAACATTGGACCCAGTACAGATCCCTGAGACACACCACTAGTCACCGGCCTCCAATCTGACTAACAGTTATCCACCACTACTCTCTGGCGTCTCCCATCCAGCCACTGCTGAATCCATTTTACTACTTCAATATTAATACCTAACGATTGAACCTTCCTAACTAACCTTCCGTATGGAACCTTGTCAAAGGCCTTACTGAAGTCCATATAGACAACATCCACCGCTTTACCCTCATCAATTTTCCTTGTAACCGCTTCAAAAAATTCAATAAGATTTGTCAAACATGACCTTCCACGCACAAATCCATGTTGACCGTTCCTAATCAGACCCTGTCTATCCAGATAATTACATATACCATGTCTAAGAATACTTTCCATCAATTTACCTACCACTGACGTCAAACTCACAGGCTAATAATTGCTAGGTTTACTCTTAGAACCCTTTTTAAACAATGGAACAACATGAGCAATATGCCAATCCTCCAGCACCATCCCCGTTTCTAATGACATTTGAAATATTTCTGTCAGAGCCCCTGCTATTTCCACCCTAACTTCCCTCAAGGGCCTAGGGAATATCCTGTCAGGACCCGGAGACTTATCCACTTTTATATTCCTTAAAAGCGCCAGTACTTCCTCTTCTACAATCATCATAGATTCCATAACTTCCCTACCTGTTTTCCTTATCTTACACAATTCAATATCCTTCTCCTTAGTGAATACCGAAGAAAAGAAATTGTTCAGAACCTCCCCCATCTCTTTTGGCTCCACACATAGCCGTCCACTCTGATTCTCTAAGGGACCAATTTTATCCCTCACTATCCTTTTGCTATTAATATAACTATAGAAAACCTTGGGATTTATTTTCACCTTACTTGCCAAAGCAACCTCCTATCTTCTTTTAGCTTTTCTAATTTCTTTCTTAAGATTCTTTTTACATTCTTCAAGCACCTTATTTACTCCATGCTGCCTATATTTATTGTAGATATCTCTCTTTTTCTGAACCAAGTTTCCAATATCCCTTGAAAACCATGGCTCTCTCAAACTTTTAACCTTTCCTTTCAACCTAACAGGAACATAAAAATTCTGTACCCTCAAAATTTCACCTTTAAATGACCTCCATTTCTCTATTACATTCTTCCCATAAAACAAATTGTCCCAATTCACTCCTTCTAAATCCTTTTGCATCTCCTCAAAGTTAGCCTTTCTCCAATCAAAAATCTCAACCCTGGGTCCAGTCTTATCCTAATTATATTAAAACTAATGGCATTGTGATCACTGGACCCGAAGTGCTCCCCAACACATACCTCCGTCACCTGCCCTATCTCATTTCCTAACAGGAGGTCCAACACTGCCCCTTCTCTAGTTGGTACCTCTATGTATTGCTGCAAAAAACTATCCTGCACACATTTTACAAACTCCAAACCATCCAGCCCTTTTACAGTATGGGCTTCCCAGTCTATTTGTGGAAAATTAAAATCTCCCACAATCACAACCTTGTGCTTACTACAAATATCTGCTATCTCCTTACAAATTTGCTCCTCCAATTCTTGCTCCCCATTTGGTGGTCTATAATATACCCCCATAAGTGTTACTACAACTTTCCCATTCCTCAATTCCATCCAAATAGCCTCCCTAGACGAGCCCTCTAATCTATCTTGCCAGAGCATTGCTGTAATATTTTCTCTGACAAGCAATGCAATACCTCCCCCTCTTGTCCCTTCAATTCTACCACACCTGAAGCAATTAAATCCAGAAATATTTAGTTGCCAATCACATCCCTCCAGTAACCATGTTTCATTAATAGCTACCACATCATACTTCCAGTTACCAATCCATGCTGTAAGCTCATCCACCTTTCTTATAATGCTCCTAGAATTAAAATAAATGCATTTAAGGAATTTTCCACCTCTTACTCTCAGTTTATCACTAATGGTGCAAACAACTTTACTATTTTCTTTTTCTTCCATCTCCCCTACATCTGTTCATACACTCTGGTTCCCCTCCCCCCTTGTATCTAGTTTAAATCCACCGGAGCCTCTCTAGCAAACCTACTTGCAAGAATATTTGTTCCCCTCCAGTTCAGATGTAAACCGTCCTGCTGGAACAGGTCCCACCTTCCCTGCAAAACTGCCCAATTATCTATAAATTTGATACCCTCCCTCCTGCACTATGTCTTCAGCCACGTGTTGATCTGCGCTATCTTACTATTTCTAAACCCACCTGCACGTGGCACTGGTAGCAATCCTGAGATTGCTATCCTGGAGGTCCTGTCCTTTAACTTGGTGCCTAACTCCCTAAACTCACCTTTCAGGACCTCCTCACTCTTCCTACCCACGTCATTGGTCCCTACATGGACCACGACATCCGGCTGCTCATTCTCCCTCTTGAGAATACTGAGAACTCGATCTGAGATATCGCGGAAGTATGTTCTCAAAGCCTCCTTGAAAAATGGCAACATCCTTCTTAACTCATGGGAATCCATGGTACATAACTGCACAAAGTAGACGAGGAGCATCCAGGAAAGCACCAGACAACAACTTTGGGAAAGAGCAGAGGCCAAGTGATCTCAGTGAAAGGAGCACAGAGCCTTCAGAATAATCCCCCCTCTGGACTACCTTCTCCTCCGAGCTCCTCCAACCCCACCCATGACAGAACTTGTGGACCTTGCATTGGACTCGCCAGCCACTTCACAACCCACAGATTTGGAGGGCAAGTAAATTATCCTCAAACCCACAGAAGAGGAGGAGATGAAGAAGGAATACTACTACTACTTAGTGATGTTTCAGTGCAAAAGTACAGCAGTAGCATTGAGAAAGGTGTGCTGAATTAACAGGAATGGGTGAGACACTAAAGAGACATTTCTATTAACCATACAACAGATAGAAATGAGAAAGGTTAGGGTTATTTGTCAAATGTACATTGAAACATACAGTTCTGGGGACAGCCCGCAGGTGTCACCATGCTCCTGATGCCAACATAGTATGCCCACAACTTACTAACCCTTGCTAACCTGTATGTCTTTGGAATGTGGCAAGAAACTGGAGGAAGTACATGTGACCATGGGAAAACGTAAAAACTCCTTTACACGGTGGGAATTGAATCCCAATCGCTGGCGCTGTAAAGCATTAGTCTAGCGGCTATGCTACCATGCCACCTCATGTAGGGAAATGCTGATTGGATGTCAGTAGTAATCACCCAACCACTGTGATTCATTTATTTGCAATTTTAAAAAAAGTCTGAATATTATTTTCATCCTGCTAATATTTTGCACATCGACACATTCTGGTACTCATATAATTCATTTTGAGCTTCTCCGGCACAACTAGCCTTTATCGTCTATTCTCAACTATCCTTCAGAAGGTAGTGGTAAGCCACTGTAGTACTACTGTGAAAGTGCTCCCACATTGCTGATGAATTGGGAATCCCAAGATTCACTGAAGGTACGGCAATTAGGAAAGTATATGACTTTGAAGGAAACTGAGAGCCATCGGCATCGTCATTCTTAATGGAAATGTTGTTACATTAAAAGGTATTCCTGAAGTAACTTTGGTGTCTAATTGCAGTACATTCTGTACATGATCCATTTTGTAGTCATGCTGAACTGGTGTTGGGAAGGCAGTGAATTCTGATGGAATCATGCGCTACCGATAAGATTCTGTATATACAAAGTCCTCCAAATACACTAGAAGGATAAGCAAACTTATTTCTCTTCTCCAACAAACTGTCTACCTACATCTTTGATAAAGCAACTAATTCCCAAAGCTACCTTGGTGATACTTCTTCCCACCCTGTCTCCTGTAAAAATGCTATTCCGTTTTCTCGGTTCCTACATCCCCACTGCATCTGTTCCCAGGATGAGGCTTTCCTTTCCAGGATATCCCCTCCTTCAAAGAACAGGGTTTCCCTTCCTCCAAAATTGATGGTGCCCTCACCTGTATCTCCTCCATTTCCCGGATAGCCGCGCTCACTCCATCTTCCCGCCATTGTAACAGAAATACAATGTCCTCACCTATCACCCCATGAGTTTCCACATCCAACACATCATCCTCCATCTTCAATGGGATCCTACCACCAAACACATCTTTAACTCCTCCCTGGCCCCCACTCTCCGTTTTCTGCAAGGATCCCTCCCTCCTTGATCATCTTGTCCATTCGTCCCTCCCCACTAATCTCCCTCCTGGCACGTATCCCTGCAAGCAACCCAAGTGCTACACCTGCCCATTCACCTCCTCCCTCACCTCCATTCAGGGCCCCAAACACTCCTTCCAAATGAGGTAACACTGCATCTGTGAATCTGTTCGGGTCATCTATTGTATCCAGTGCTCCCAATGTGGCCTCCTCTACATTGGTGAGGCCTGTCGTAAATTGGTGGAATGCTTTGTCAAGCACCTCCACTCCATCTTCCAAAAGCGTAATTTCCTGGTGGCCAACCATTTTACCTCCCATCCCCGTTCCCGTTTTGACACGTCGGTCTATGGCCTCCTTTTTTGCCATGATGAGGCCATTTTTTTTAAAGGTAGAGGAGCAACACCTCATATTCCGTATAAGTAAACTCCAACCTGATGGCATGAATATCACTTTCTCCTTCCAATTCTTTTTGTTCCCTCCCCCTTTCCCTCTTCTTCTATTCCCCACTCTGGTCTCTTACCTCCGCTTCTCACCTGCCTATCACCTCCCCCTGGTGCCCCTCCTTCTTCCCTTTCTCCCACGGTTCACTCTCCTCTCCTATCAGATTTCTTCTTCTCCTGCCCTTTACCTTTCCCACCCACCTGGCCTCACCTATCACCTTCCAGCTACTCATCCTTCCCCTCCCCCCCCCACCTTTTTATTCTGGGGTCTTCACCCTTCCTTTCCAATCCTGAAGAAGGGTCTCCGCCTGAAACTTCGGCTCTTTATTCAGATCCATAGATGCTGCCAGACCTGAGTTGCTCCAGCATTTTGTTTGTGTGGCTCTGGATTTCCAGCATCTGCAGAATCTCTTGTGTTTATAACCTCTCTCCTTTGCCAGGTCATTATTCCCCCACTGAGGTCCTTGCTACATCCAGCTGATTTTATCGGGTCATGTTATCTGCATGCCTGATGCTGGACTCCCCAGATCAGCACGCAGTTCCGAGCTCTGTCACAGCAAGAAGCTACCGGCTGGACAGGAGAAAAGGTTCACGGATATACACAAAGTTTCCCTGCAGAGAATGCAGCGTCCTCATTGACTTGCTGCATGGCCACTCAAAGAGCAAGACGGAGCATTAGAGGTGGGATTGACAAACTGAAGTCCTTTTATCAAGAGGATACAGAAGCCCTGTATAAAACAGTGGAGGAAGAGCACCATACCTCAAACTACCCAGCCACTCTCTCAGTTAGCTATCATTTACCCTATTTTGTGGAATAATCCGTGACTCTCATATTGGCCATCTCAGAATGTTAAAACTGGATGGGACTGAGAGACTATCTAGGAAAGAGGATTGGAAAGCAGGTTATTTAGTTCATAAGGAGATATTTGAGAAAAGTCTGAGATTTTTTTTTAATCTCCCATATTCCTTCTTTCTCCAAGCTTCACCCATGAAGAACCATGAGATTGGGCAGGTGTAATAAATATTGTCACTATGGATTATAAGCATTCTGCTGTTAGATTTCTGGACTCTTAAGCAACTTCACACTGGCTATTGGCTTTTATTGTTTTGGAGGCAAGTATCTCATTACCATATGAGATAATTTCACAGCTCTGTAATGAGCTGTGCAATTACTGGAGAAAAAAATGCCGCAATGTTTTTCAAAATAGCTTCAGCTACTTTCAAATTTGTTACAATTGCATTGAAGCAGCTATAAAAATCTTCGCAATTTAGTGAACAGATTGTGTGGATCATTGCAGATACAGACTAGCAGGTGTGTGGGTGGACAGTTTGCTGTGTTATTTTCTTTATCTGGGTCAGAACACTGTTTATTAGGGCAAAAATTATTCTCACGTAATAACTTCGCAAGCAGTGAATTTAATGTTTAACGTTAGGTATCCAATAACCACATAAAATTAACATTCTTCCTTCATTTTAAAGAGGTGATACACTTTTGCAAGGCAATATTAGGAAAGACAATTTCCAGACAATTTAGCAAATCCGGCACATCAGTGCAAGGCCTCCTCTATTGCTGCAATGAGGCCACACTCAGGGTGGAGGAGCAATGCCTAATATTCCATCTGGGTAGCCTCAAACCTGATGGCGTGTCCATTGATTTCTCGAATTTCCAGTAATTGCCCGCCCCCCCCGCTTCACCATTCCCAATTCCAGCTTCCCTCTCTCACTTTATCTCCTTAGCTGCCCATCACCTTCCTCCTGGTGGTCCTCCCCCTTCCCTTTCTTCCATAGTCTTCTACCCTCTCCTATCAGATTCCCGCTTCTCCAGCCCTTTAACTCTTTCACCTATCAACTTCCCTGCTCTTCACTTCACTCCCTCCTCCTCTCCCGGTTTCACCTATCACCTACCACCTTGTACTCTTCCTCCTCCCCCCCCCCCCAACCTTCTTATTCTAACTTCTCATCTTTTTTTGCAGTCCTGATGAAGGGTCTCGGCCTGAACTGTTGGCTGTCTATTCATTTCCATTGATGCTGCCTGGCCTGCTGAGTTCCTCCAGCATATTGTGTGTGGCTTGGTTTACCAACATCTGCAGATTTTCTCCTGTTAGCAAATTTCTGTTGCATTGCTAAGTAACTAACAACTACACCCTCATTTGATTTCAATTAGACCTTAACTGCAGAAGTGTGACATTTCAATCTTCTCAGAATCCAGGCTGCTTTTTTTGAGAAGTGAGAAATGAGAACCCACACTGAAGGAAATTGAGGATTTGAGTCACAACAATGAACAGTGATTAGGAGATTAATGAGATACAAGGCTGTCAGTTAAAGGGAAAACTGAGAGAAGCAAAGAAGATAAGAAACAGGACTAGCTGTAGTCCAGGATGTTCTCTTGTTAATCAATATCATGGCTGCTCAGATTGCTGGCCTTAACAGTTCTATGCTTGGTTCCTTAACTCTTGATATTCTTGTCATTCCAAAAATGAACTATCTCACCCTTAATGAGAACAGAAAATGTGGGAAACAGCAGGTAGGGCAGCATATGAGGGAGGAGAAACAGAGCAGGTTCTGATGAAGATTCTCCAAGCTGAAACATTGCTTGTGTTTCTCTTCCTACAGATGCTGCCTGACCTGAGTGCATCCAGAATTTTCTGTTTTTGTTTCAGATTCCAGCATCTGCAGTTTCTTTTTTTTTTATTTGCTGTTCTAATGAGTCAGCATTCACCGCTCTCTGGGGTAGAGAATTCAAAAAATTTACGGCTCTCTGGGAGATGAAATTCTTCCTCCCTTCAATCTAAAATGGATATAAATTGATCTTGAAACTATATACCCTAATTCTTAATTCTCCCACAGTGGAAAACATCCTCACAGTATCCTTCCTATCAGAATATTTATCATTTTGGTGAGATTACCTCTCATTCTTCTGAACTTCAGATTTAGGCTTTCTCAGTCACTGCTTGTAAGACCTGCTTCCTTCATCCCAGGAATCAGTCTGATGTTTTTTTTAAATGCAAGAGATTCTAAAGTTGCTAAAAATCTTGAGGAACACACATAACATATTGGGGGAACTCAGCAAGTCAGGCAATATCTATGGAGGGGAATAAACAATAAACATTTCAGGCCCGGACCATTCATCAGGACTGGAGATGAAGGGGGCACAAGCCAGAATAAGACGATTGGGGGTGGGGAAGGAGTAGAAGCTGGCAGGTGTTAGGTGAAACCAGGTGAGGGGGGAAGGTGTGTGGGTGAGTTGGGGAGAGGGAGCTAAAGTAAGAAGCTGGGAGGTAATAGATGGAAGAGGTGAAGGGCTGAAGGACTTTGATTTCACTGCAAGTATATCCTTATTTAAATTATAAGAGCTTACCAGGCAGCATCCATTTATGATCTTGTACAGCTGTAGCTGTAGCAAGACTTCCTTCCTTTTAGCACAGAAACAAACCAATTGACCCACTGAGCCCACACCAACCTATCTCCACCAATCCCATTTTATTCTCTCCACATTCCTATCAACTCTCCCGAAATTTTGCCACTACATGCTAGGGATAATTGACAAGAGCCAATTAACCCACACATCTTTGGCATGTGTGAGCACCTGGGAGAAAATGCAAACTGCTGGAAATCAGGATTAAACCCAGCTCACTGGAGGCCTAAGGTAGCTGCTCTGGTATAGTGCTGCTCTCCTGCAAGGGACAAAATAATGTTAAGGAGGCTGCAGAATTGCTGTGATTTTCATGAAATTTATCTAAGATGTAGAAAAGCTTAGTTGGTACTGTTCAAATTAATGCATCTTTTGACCTTTAAATAATTTCTAATATCCCCGTGCAAGAAATGTCAGGTCACTTTGTTTAGACACCTTCAAATAATTCAGAAAGTCATACTGAAAATCAAAAAGAAATGCAGATGCTGGAAATCTAAGATTAAAAAAACAGAAAATGTTGCAACTACTCAGCAGATCAGACCACTTTTGTCAGATGAGAAACAGAGTGGAGGTTTCAGGTTGGAAGTCCTTCATTCTCTTCTGTTTAGGACAGGAGGGGGATCAGATGGACAGTTATAATGAGGAATGTGTATTTTTTAAGAGAATTAATTAATGGCCGCGTGATCGAGATAATATTCATTTAGCAGACTGAAACCTCATCTTACTGCTTTTTTTTTAATCAGGTGTGTTATTTTCCCATTAAGTTGAGGAATCAGAAGTAAAGTGATATTAATGAAAGAAAGCATGGAAAGTGATAATTAATCAGTTACGTATTTCCATAGATTGATTCATTTCATTTATAGTGCTGTGGGTGAAGTAAGTACGTGAAAGATTCAAGTGTCCTAATTATTCATTAATCCCCACTTCCCCTGTTACTCCCTCATCATGAATGAAAGCAGAGAAGATTCAGGGAGGCAGCAAAATAACAAAGATCGGGACCAGAAATTAAGTTTGTCCTTCTGTGTAAGTTTATTAGATTGTGGTCATTTTTGTATTGCAGTTTATGCGTAACAAATTGACTCATAAGATCAGATCTGAGAATATGGGGGTTTTGTCACCAGCTAAGAGGTTGAGTGTAATATCCAGCAGAAATTTAACAGGATGCATCTAATCTTCATGAAGCAATTGGCTATCTTCCATAAATGTTTATAATTGTAGACAAATAAAATAAATATAATGACCTTGTTTTTTTATAACTTTTATCAAGTGTCAGGGCATTCCTTATAAACCATAACTTAATGCCTTTGAGTGGAAAACCCTACAAAAGGTACTGGATTCAGCCAATCATTAAGCACATCTACATGAAATGCTGGCATAGAAAAGCAGCATCCATTATCTAAGATCCTCACCACCCAGTCCATCCTCTTTTCTCACCGCTGCCATGAGGTAGAAGATACAAGAGCCTTAGGACTCACACCACCAGGTTCAAGAACAGTTACTACCCCTCAACCATCAGGCTCTTGGAAAAAAAGGGAATAGCTACACTCATTTAAGGTCTCTTTTATCTTGTTATTTCAAGTTCATTATTTATTGCTATTTCTTTACAATCTGCTTTTACAGTTTGTTTGTAGTTTAGTTACAGATTCTGTTTACGGTTACTGTTCTATAGATTTGCTAAGTATGTCTGTAGAAAAAGAATCTCAGGGTTGTATGTGGTGACATGGATATACTCTGATTATAAATTTTATTTCAAACTTTGAACTTTAATATACAAAGTTCATTTAGAAATGTTATATGTCTGTGGGAGAGTGTGCAATTCCCACATTATGCTCCTTCAAAACCCACACCAAAAACCACATACTTTTGATCCTGAGGGGCTACCCAGGAAAAAGAATGTACAAAAATCCCATCTGTCTCTTTGGGTAGCTCCCTTGGCACAACACAATAAATGTAGCATAGGATACACTTAGCCCTCCATAAATCACTCCAAAGCAGGCTGCAACATCTTATTGCTATAACGCACTGTGCGCAAATTGTCTGCTACATTTCCCTATGTTAATTCTAGCGTGTGCATAGCACATGTGTGTAATGGTCAATAGTCTTTTTGAGGAACTGTTTGATCTTCACTTTTTAGTTTTAACAATGTATGAATGCAGTTCAGATTTAGTTCTCAAGCTTAACAATCCATCCCAACACTACAAAAGAGCCAGGAAACAATTCGAGAGCTCTTGAATCTGTAAAAGATACGATGCAAATACAATTATTATGTTTTAGCTTATTAGTTTTTTATAGTGCATCCACCACTGTGAAGAGGTGGAGATTTGCACTATAAATAGGGCAGGATATTTTCACCTTTGTTAATGGTCCACAGATAAATCCTATTGATATTTAAGGTAACCATCTATGGAAAGGTTTGTGGGAATAATGCATTAAGAGCTTTTGGTGAATTAATTTCTATATCTGATATCTGCATTTGCTATAATTACTTGAATCCTCCTTGATTGTAATGAAAGCAGAAAATGTCAGATCAGAAAGCATCTACGGAGAGAGAAATAGAGTTAATATTTCAGGTTGATAGTAGTCCTTAAGGCTTTAAGTATTCCATTTTCAATCATTGTTACACACGGTGAATGATCAAACATAACTGCAAAATTCTGCTATATTAATTCATCATGACACCAAACATAATCTTCACAAGGTTTATGTTAGCACAGTAATCCTGAGATCTGGACAATGATGCAAGGGTGGGAGTTCCAATCCCACCATGACAACTGAAGTACAATTAAATAAATAATCTGTCTCTGCAGTGAAGGTTATGAAATCATCAGATTGCCCTAAAACCTTCTGACGGCACTTCTCGCTGCCAGGGTAATTGAAGATCCCACCCACTCCAGCCATTCTCAATTCTCCCACCTATTGTTATATTTTGTAACACCAAAACATAAAAATAATTTACCTTAATGAGGCGTATGTGTGTGACATGGTGGCATGATGACATATGCCATTCATGTGCTTTTATATATAACCCACAATGCATTAATACTTAATGAAGAATGCTTAATCAAACAATTTATTTACAATATTACTCAAATATTACTGAAATATTAAATACACAACACTCTTCCCTGCTTAACTATAAACTCAATATAGAAGGCATTTCAAGTCAAATATGTAATGTATTTCACTCTAGTTACTAGAAATGTATATACACAGTATTGTCTCATCAGGCCTAAAGATTTAATCGTTGTGGATAATTTTTCACTTGTGGGATTAAAAAAGGGGGTCACTCTGCTTGGCAGGTGAGATTTGTGGCTGTGAAACAATCACAGGTTCTGGGGCCTCCTCCGTGGTGGTTGTAGGAGTTGACTCTGGGACTGCAGGAAGTGATTCTGACGGCTCTGGACATCTTTCTTCACTAACAATTAACTCTGCTCTCCTCAACTGATCGATGTGTCGTCTCCAGATGATATCAGAAGTAATCTCCACTGTGTACGAGAGTGGTCCAGTTCTGTCCCTAATCTTTCCAAGAACCCACTTTTGATCAACTCTGTAGTTCCTCATGAGGTCTGTTTGCACAGGAGTGCAACATTGAACCTCCTTGTTTGAGGAGACTTCAATTTGCCTGAGCTGTTTGTCCTGCAGACTCCTTCTGAATTTGAGGAGACCCAAGTGTAAACACGAGGAACAACCCAGGAACAGCATAGCAAGGAATATGCAAGGGAAAAAATGGCAAGCTTCTGATTCAGTGTCAGTGTAGTGTGTTCTGCTGAAATTGTTCTTCAGACTCTGAACAAACCTTTCCACCAAGTCATTTGTACCTGGGTGGTACGGTGCAGATGTAATATGTCTTATTGCATTCATTTTCAGAAATGACTGAAACTGTTCCACAACAAACTGTGGTCCATTGTCACTGACTAAGTGTTCTGGAACACCAGTGCTTGAGAAGAGGTTCTCAGCACATCAACAGTGTGTGAGGCTGTAGTGGAGGCTATTGGGAACACTCCTGGCCACTTTGTAGCTGCATTCACTACTACCAAGAAATCTATGCCCATGAACGATCTGGCAAAATCCACATAAATCCTCGGCCTGGGCTATGTATGCCACTCCCAGGGATGGAGAGGCACTGCTCTTGGCATGTTCCCGATGTGTTGGCGTCACAAACAGTGTGCAGCATTGTGCTCGATTGGCTGACCTATCCCAGTCCACCAGACAAAGCTTCAAGTCAATGTTTTCATTTTAACCATGCCTAGATGACCAGTATGCATCTCCTCCAACAATTCAGCTCCCAGCTTGGATGGTACAACAACTCTCAATCCCCACATAAGGCAATCCCCATCAAGGGCAAGTTCATCCCAGCACTGGTAAAAATGGGGGAACTGGAATTTCTCTTTCAATATTTTTATTAGTTTCTACATAGAAGAATACAGAGTATAAGAAAGTATATACAAACCGAAGGTCAAAAAAAATGACCAATTACATTATATCTATTCATAATAACAATCTCATTACCCTATATTCATGTAAGTTAGTCAAAGTTATATTGAAATATACTAATTTATTACAAAAAAAGAGTCCAACCCCTACCAAGACCGAAGCTGTTTATTAAGGAGATAAAGAGGTAAAATACCTTCTCGCATAATAAAAATTAGTAATGGCCAACATCTAAATTTAAACAACAAATTGAGGGTTTTGAAAGTTTTGAAAATAATTCGGAAAGGGTCCCCACAATGTTTGAAAGTCTTGATGAGATTCAGAAATTGAACAACGAATCTTCTCTAAATCTAAGCATGACATAACGTCGCATAACCATTGAGCATGAGTAGGAGGAGAAACATCTTTCCATTTAAACAAAAGCGCCCTCCTAGCTATAAGAGAGCTAAAGGCCAAAATATGTAAATCAGATTTCTTCAGCTTGATATCTTGTCCTGCAACAATACCAAAGAGGGCCATCAGAGGATTAGGCTTAAAATTTTCTTTGAAAAGTAAAGAAAAAGTTTGAAAAAATTCCTTCCAATATTTTTCAAGACATGGACAAGTCCAAAACATATGAATTAATGAAGCTCCTCCATTATTACATCTGTCACAGTAAGGAGATATATCCGAATAAAAATGAGATAGCTTATCTTTAGTCATATGGACTCTATGTATCACCTTAAATTGTGTGAGGGAATGGTGAGCACATAGCGATGAAGTATTAACCAGTTTAAAAATTTCATTCCAAGTTTCCTCAGGTATTGATGTCTGTAAATCTTGTTCGCAGAGGTTCTTAATTTTGTCTAAAGGAACATTCCTCGTCTCCAGTAACATACCACAAATATTAGATATTGAACCATTATGAAAAGGTGTCAAATTAAAAATTACATCTAGTAAGTTCTTATCTGAGTTTATAGGAAATGTACATAATTGAGATCTTAGAAAGTCTCTTATTTGTAGATACCTAAAAAAGTGAGTTTTGGGTAGGCTATATTTAGCTGACAATTGCTCAAATGAAAAAAGATTTCCTCAGACAAACAGATCCCAAAAACATTTAACCTGTCCCATTCTTTAAAAACGAAATCAGTCATGGAGGGTTTAAAAAAAATTAGAATAAATGGGACTAGAAAGGGAAAATCTCAATAAACCAAAATGTTTTCTAAATTATATCCAGATCCTCAGGGTACGTTTAACTATTAAATTATTGGTTAGTTTACTTACAAATAAAGGAAGTAAGGATCCAAGAAGAGAAATAATAGAAAATTTATTAACAGAGTTAGCTTCTAAAGAAACCCATACCAGACAATCTACATGAATAATATAGCCAAAACATAAGATATCATATATTAACTGCCCAATAATAAAACCTAACATTAGGTAAGGCTAAACCTCCAGACTTTTTAGGTTTTTGAAGATGAACTTTATCTAAACGAGGATGTATATTTTTCTATATATAGGAGGATAAAATAGATTCAAGAGAGTCAGAAAAGGGTTTAGGAATAAAAACAGGTAAAGCCTGAAAAATATATGTAAATTTAGGTAGAATATTCATTTTAATAGAATTAATTCATCCAATCAACGATATTGAAAGAGGTGACCAATTTAATAATATCTTTTTTACATGGTTCAATAAAGTAAGAAAGTTTTCTTTACTTTCCCCATCAAGGGCAAGTTCATCCCGGCACTGGTAAAAATGGGGGAACTGGAATTTCTGCTGCACATTCCAGCCACTTTGGGTGGCCATGTAGAGCTGAGACAGTGTGGAGCCTTTTCCGGTTTCTCTTTGTCATAAAAGGGAGACTTTTGATTTGCATTATGGAGATTACATCAAGAGGAGTGTCCTCTTTTGTAAATTTTTCAAGCATTTCCTTTTCCGAGGGTAACCAGAGCACTCCATCAACATTTCCATGGTTAGTTGTCCTCTTGAATTTGATCTTGTAATTGTGTCCTCCAAGAAACAGAGCCCATCTGTGCTGCTGCCGTTGGTAGAACACCCTTCTGTGGATTGAAAGTGGACAGTGGTGGTTGATGATCAGTAATGAGGGTAAACTCTCTCCCATACAAGTACTGGTTGAAATGATTTACCTCCCAAACCAGACTCAAGGCCTCTCAGTCAATCTGTGTGTAATTTTTCTCCGCAGGGGTAAGAGAACATGATGCAACAGCTATGGGGTGTTCACCTCTGTCACTCATAACATGTGACATGACTGTGCCTACACCATAAGGCAGTGGTCCCCAACCACCGGGCCGCGGACCGGTACCGGGCCGCAAAGCATGTGCTACCGGGCCACGAGGAAACGATATGAGTCAGCTGCACCTTTCCTCATTTCCTGTCACGCCCACTGTTGAACTTTAATGCACGCGAGGTCATCAGTGACCCAAGATGCAAATAACCCAAGACGTGCAAAGGAGTGGGTCCGTGACCCATTTGTGAATGTTTCTGGTGAGTCTTCCATGTCAGCGCAGGAAAAAGATCAACTCCTCGAGCTTGCAAATGACGGCGGGCTGAAAAGTATGTTTGACATAACATCTCTGCTGGCATTCTGGATCAAACTCAAGGCTGAATATCCTGAGATAGCCACGAAAGTACTGAAAACGTTGCTTCCATTTCCAACATCATATCGCTGTGAAGCGGAGTTTTCTGCAATGAATGCAACGAAAACTAAATTGCGGAATATACTGGACATAAGGAACCCCGTTTGAGTATCGCTGTCTCCCATCACCCCTCGATGGGGCCGTCTTGTTGCAGGAAAACAAGCCCAGGGCTCCCACTGATTCAGCGATATTGGTGTGTTGCAATGATTTTATATGTTCATACGAGGAAAATATGCACTGTGTTTTTAATATCCAAACATTACTTAAAATGTTACGATCCTATTGACTTACAAGTGACTTATAATTCAGTGGTCCCCAACCTCCGGGCCGCGAAGCATGCAGCAGTACAGCGGTAGCCAGAATGCACCCAGCACATCTTTGAGAAAAAAAGCCGAAATAAACAAGCTAATTGATTAGGTGCCGCCCGGCACGTAAATGTCGGCCCAGATCAGAGGCGATTGCCGATTGCGTCACCTCTGATCTGGGCCAAAATTTACATGCTGGGCAGCACCTAATCAATTAGCTTGTTTATTTCGGCTTTTTGCTTAAAGATGTGCAGGGTGCGTTCTGGCCACCGTTGTACCGCTGCATTCTTCGCGACAATGTATTGATCTGCAGCCCGGAGGTTTGGGACCACTGTTATAATTGACTTATCACTATATTCATGTGAGGAAAATATGCTGTGTGTTTAATATTAAATTTGTTAGATAAACCCCTTTAGAAATGAAATTGAGCGTATTAGCCACTTATAAGTGACTTATAGTTGACTTATCACCTATATTCCAGTCGTGTTTAGCACCCACTGCCCCCCCCCCACCCCCGGTCGGCCGGTCCACAAGAATATTGTCAATATTAAACCAGTCCGCAGTGCAAAAAAGGTTGAGGGCCCCTGCCATAAGGCACTTATGCCATCACAGGCAAGCTTCACTGAACAACGTGGATCATAATGTGTGACTACAATATCTGCCACCACCATTTCCTTTGCCTTTTGGAAAGCCACCCCACACTGTTTTGTCCATTGCCATTTCTTCCCAATCTGCAGTAATGTGTTCAAGGGTTGGAGCACAGTAGCCAGGTTTGGCAGGAACCTATTATAGTAATTGATAAATCCTAAAAAGAACTACAACTGTGACATGTCCTTTGGCTTTGCGGAATCCACCACTGCTTGAATTTTCTCAGCACACTTGTGTAAATCTTGTGCATCAATGGTGTGACCACAGTAAGTGATGCTTGGATTAAAGAATTCACACTTGTTGCGTCATAATATTCTAATCATTCAGCACTATCTTGACAATTAGGAGATGTTCCTTGTCACTCTTACCAGTAACAATGACGTCATCCAGGTAACACTGAGTGCCTGGGCAGCCTTGCAGTACCTGGTCCATAGCTTTCTGACAGAGTGCAGGTGCAGACGCTGCTCCAAAATAAACCTAATACAGCGATAAAGCCCTTCGTGAGTGTTTACAGTGAGAAACACTTTGGACTCTTCCATCTAAATCTATAGGTAGGTCTCAGCTCTATATTCAGCAGTGGATGTTGATCTACTTTCAGTACTGTGTTGATGGTGACCTTAAAATAACCACAGAGCATGACAGACCCATTCTTCTTTGCTACTGGGACAACTGGTGTTGTCCATGGTCTCCACTAAACCATGGAAATAATTCCTTGAGCCTCTGTGCGATTTAACTCTCTGGCTATTTTATCACGGATAAAATAGGAACCGGACGGGCTTTGTAAAACTTGGGAGTGGCAATTTCATTTAACATTATTTTACTTTTGATATGTTTGAGTTTCCAATGCCGTCCTTGAACACTGCCGTGGCATCATCCAGTTCCCTTCTTAATCCACTTTCAGCTAACTCTATTGCGGGGGATATGGCATGCAAATGGTGAACGGATCTTCAATCAACTTGTAGTTGTCTCAGCCAGGCACGTCCCCACAATGCTGGCCCTCTTGCTTTTACCGCAAACAAGTCCAATGTGGCTTGTTGGTTGTTGTATTTCACAGTTACAAATGTCATTCCCACAGGAGTTATCTTTTCTCCAGTATAAGTTCTTAGTTGGATATCTGCAGGCTTCAGTTCAGTATCTTTGAAATGCCGTTCAAACTCATTTTGTGGAATAACTGAAATGGCTGAGCTAGTGGCCAATTCTATTTTAATTAATTTGCCCTTCTTTTCTGGTGTAAGCTATATTGCTTTAGCTATAAGTCTACTGTTAGTTTTCACATTGTTAATCTCAAAGTTACACAGTCCTGTGTCACTCTCATCATTATCAGATTTTTCATTTACACCATGCAGATTAGTGTTCTTTTTGAAACTGTAACTTGACTTTTTATCTTTTTCTCTTCCCTGTGCAGTCCATTTATTTTTGTTTGCCTAACATGCTCTTTGCAGGTGTCATACTTTGTCGTATTTTCTGCAAGTGTTGCCTTTAAACCTGCATTGGTCTGGTGTATGTCAGCCCCTGCCACAACAGTAACACAATTTGTTCAGCCAATCAGGCCTCCATCCAAATGCTGCAATTTTGTTCATACTCACTTTCATTTCTGACTGCAACTCAATTGCATCTCTATCTGCTGTTTCCATTGATACAGCTATTTCAACTGTTCTTTTAAATGTGAGTTGCACTTCAGTAAGGAACCATTTTTGAATGCTTTCTTGTATGATTCCACAAAATAAACAATCTCTCAGTGTAACATTAAACCACATACGCTGAAACGGACTCCCCTTCCTTTTGATTCTGCTTATCGAAATGAAAGCGTTTTGCAATCAACAATAGTTTCAATCAAAATATTCCTGCATTACTTTCACAATATCAGCAAAACTTATTTTGGCTGGTTTGGTTGGAGCAGTTATACATCTAAGCAAATTGTATGCCTTTAAACCCAATGCACTCAGCAAAACTGGCACCCACTTCTCATCAGCTATTCCATTTGCTTTAAAATACTGCTTAATTCACACAGTACTGTAATAATTTTATGTATTGCACTGTACTGTTGCCACAAAAAAAAACAAGTTTCATGACATATGTGAGTGATGATAAATCTGTTTCTAATATTGATCTCTATTGTGTGAAGGGGGCAGGGAGAGGGGAATCATGGTTGGGGAATGGGGAAGGGAGTGGGAAGCACGAGAGAGACATTCTGCAATAATCAATTATCCAGTTGTTTGGAATCAAATGACCTTGTGTCTCACTCAGGGCTAGGTGTGTCTGCACCCGCACTCCCAACCCACCCCTGGCACACCTTCTCTGCTACCTGTCTCACACCCTTCCCGTGAGGGTCTACCCTTGCCATTCCCGACATCTTTTGCTCCCGCCTGATTTACAAACTTTCCCCCCACCCCATGTTGACAAATACAACGATAGTTGCGTTTGATTGCACAAGAGATAAAACTATTGTACGGTACTGTGCAAAAGTCTTAGGCACATTCAGTATACAGTGTATAGCTTTATTCCACATTCTCTTATTGACTGATGTGATGAAATGATTTGTATGGATGGCATGCAAAACAAAGTTTTTCACTGTATCTCAGTACATGTGACACTAATAAACCAATTTGCCAATTCACTTCATGTCTCTCAGGAAGGAAACCAGCCATTCTCACATCATCTGGTGTATAAATGACTCCCGATCCATGGCAGTACGCTTCATACTGAAACGTCTGAAATGGCCCAACAAGCTATTTATGTCTAACACATTTATTATTGTTCCTTTTCACGCCTTGTGGTAAAACGGGCAGCACCTTTGCCTCTTCTGTAGCATTTGACTGTTTTTTATGAGGCCAAGTTATTAGTTCAACGCTCAGCCTAACATGGATGACGCGTGCAAGGAGCCAGTTGGATTTGAACTCGGGACCATTTGCCTCAAAGTCCAGTGCTGATGCCACTACACCATCAACTGGCTGAAACAGTTATGATTATCAATAAACTTTGCCTTTGACACTCACATCCCATATTTAAGTGAATTCTTCTACCCAATCAATATTAGAGAAAGACTGAAACTCAAATTTATAATTGTACTAGAATTATCATCCATGGCATTTTGATGTGCATATGGGAAGTGATTTTAAAACATTATCATTGGGACTGTTGGCAACCATGCAGTGCATTGCTGCAGTTGGCAAAATAAGATAACAAATGTTCCCGTTTTGTTCCCTGTTACTGGAGCAGATAGAGATGTTTGCTTTGGAGATGTAAGCATCCATTAGTTTCATGAGACCATGGATTTGCGCCTTGGAAGGTTTCCAGCGTGCAGGCCTGGGCAAGGTTGTATGGAAGACCGGCAGTTGCCCACGCTGCAAGTCTCCCCTCTCCACACCACCGATGTTGTCCAAGGGAAGGGCATTAGGACCCATACAGCTTGGCACCAGTGTCATTGCAGAGCAATGTGTGGTTAAGTGCCTTGCTCAAGGACACAACACACTGCCTCAGCCAAGGCTCGAGCTAGCAACCTTCAGATCGCTAGACAAACGCCTTAACCACTTGGCCACGCGCCAACACTTTGGAGATAACTGACAGTTTAATAATTGGATAGTGAGAGCTGCGAGAACATAGAGGGGATAAAATGAAAATATTCTGCTGTGATTACAAACTGAGTTACTTCCATGACCTTTGGGTTAATTGCGTAGCCTGGGTAATGCAGACCAAGCTTTACAGTACCCCTTGCCTGAAATAGATCTAATGAAGACATGCTATATGCAATGGAGTGCAAGATGATCGGAGTACTGTGCAGACACAGCAGGAGCATTCCCACGCAGGTCCGACAAAGAGCTTGAAAAAGCTGCAAGTTTTTCGACAGGAGTCGTTGTTTGGAGTACTGCGTAGATACAACAGGAGCATTCCCACGTAGGTCCAACAAAGATTTTTGACGGGAAACCCAGTCTCTATAAAAGAGAGCTTACCACCTAGTGGAGTGGTCATCGTCGGAGTAGTCTGAGGCCGAGCAGGAAGGCTTTGGCTCAAGCAAGGCTTCACCAAGAACAGACAGAGGTTAGGTAAGTTCATTCCCTGTTTTTTATTCAACTCTAGAGAGAATAAGGGTGTATGTCTACAAAGCCGGTGTTCTGCTCTGGGTGTCAGATGTGGGAATTTCCAGGAGACTCCCAGCTTCCCCAATGGCCACACCTGTGCCAGGTGCATCGAGATGCAGCTTCTTAGAGACCGTGTTAGGGAACAGAAGCTGCAGCTCGATAACCTTTGTCATCTCAGGGAGAGTGAGGAGGTGATAGACAGGAGTTACAGGGAGGTAGTCACCCCAAGGCTACAGGAGACAGATAAATGGGTGACTGCAGGAGAGGGAAGGGAAAATGTCAGATAGTGGAGAGCACCCCTGTGGCCATCTCCCTGAACAATAAGTAATCCACTTTATGTACTGTTGTGGGGTGGGGGGGGACCTACCTGGGGGAAGAAACAGCGGCCATACCTCAGGCACTGAGTCTGGCCCTGTGACTCAGAAGGGTAGAGAACTGAAGAAAGTTGGCAGCAGTAATGGGAGACTTTATAGCCGGGGGGCAAACAGGTGATACTGTGGACGCAAAAAGGAAACATGGATGGAAAGTTGCCTCCCAGGTGCCAGGGTCCGAAATGTTTCTGGACATATCCACAATATCCTGAAAAGGGAGGGTGAGCAGCCAAAAGTCATGGTACATATCGGTACCAATGACAGAAGAGATGCTGAAAAAAGAAAATAGGGAGTTAGGAAGGAAGCTGAGAAGCAGGACCTCAAGGATAGTAATCTACCTGTACTATGTGACGGTGAGGATAGAAATAGAATGAGGTGGCAGATAAATTCATGACTGAAGAATTGGAACGGGGGGCAGGGATTCAGATTTCTGGATAATTGGGACCTCTTCTGGGACAGGTGTGACCTGTACAAAAGGGACAGGTTGCACTTGAATCAAAGAGGGACCAATTATTCTTGCGGGCATGTTTGCTATAGCTGTCGGGAGAGGTTTAAACTAACATGGCAGGAAGATGGGAACCAGTATGATAGAGCTGAAAATGAGCCAGCAGGTTTACAAGTAGATGATGGGTGTTAACAAGAATGTAAGGAAGGACGAGACAATGAGTGGGTACAAATGCAGACAGAGCAAAGAGTTAAATTGTACCACAGAGGCAAAATTCAAAAGGGTGAAGAAAGCACGGCTAAAGGTGCTGTATTTAAATACGCGTAGCACTCGGAATAAGGTGAACAAACTTGTGGCGCAATTAGAGATTGGTCGATATGACGTTGTGAGCATCACTGAGTTGTGGCTGAAAGAAGCCACAGTTGCAAGCTTAACATCAAAGAATATACTTTGTATCAAAAGGACAGGCAGGAAGGCTTAGGCAGTGGTGTGGCTCTGTTGGTAAGAGATGGAATTGCATATTTAGAAAGAGGTGACATAGGGTCACAGAATGTTGAATCTTTATGGGTGGAGTTAAGAAATTGCAAGGGTAAAAAAGACATTATTGGAATCATATATAGGCCTCCGAATAGTAGCCAAGTTGTGAGGTTGAGTTTGCAAAGGGAGCTGGAAAAGCCATGTAATAAGGGTAATGACACAATTGTAATGGGGGACTTCAATATGCAAAGGGATTGGGAAAATCAGGTTGGTGTTGGATCGCAAGAGAGGGAATTTGTTGAATGCCTACGAGATTGCTTTTTAGAGCAGCTTGTGCTTGAGCCTACTCGGGGAAAGGCTATCTTAGATTGGGTGTTGTGTAATAACCCAGATCTTATTAGGGAGCTTAACGTAAAGGAACCCTTAGGAGACAGTGATTATAATATGATTGAATTCATACTGCAATTTGAGAGGGAGAAGTATAACTCACATGTATCAGTATTGCAATGGAATAAAGGGAATTATAGAGGCACAAGAGAGGAGTTTGCCCAGGTGGATTGGAGGAGGATACTGGTGGGGGTGACGGCAGAGCGGAGATGGCTGAAGTTTCTGGAATGGTTCACAAGGCACAGTTGATATTGGACCACTGGAAAATGATGTTGGTGAGGTAGTAATGGGGGACAAAGAAATAGTACTTAATGGGTACTTTGCATCTGTCTTCACTGTGGAAGACACTAGCAGTGTGTCAGAGGCCCATGAGTGTCAGGGAGCAGGAGTGAGTGCAATTGCTATTACAAAAGAAAAAGTTCTAGGCAAACTCAAAGGTGTTGAGGTGGATAAGTCACTTGGGCCAGATGGACTACATCCCAGAGTCCTGAGAGAGCTTGCTGAAGAGATAACGGATGCATTGGTTATGATCTTTCAAGAATCACTTGATTCTGGCAGAGTACCGGAGGATTGGAAGATTGCAAATGTCACTCCACCCTTTAAGAAGGGACAAGGGCAAAACAAAGGAAATTATAGGCCAGTTAGCCTAACCTCAGTGGTTGGGAAAGTGTTGGAGTCTATTATTAAGGATGAGGTTTCGAGGTACTTGGAGACTAATAATAAAGTAAGTCAAAGTCAGCGTGGTTTCTGTAAAGGGAAGTCTTGCCTGACAAACCTGTTATAGTTCTTTAAGGAAGTAACAAGCAGGGTGGACAAAGGAGAGTCATATACTTGGATTTTCAGAAGGCGTTTGATAAGGTGCCACACATGAGGCTGCTTAACAAGATAAAATCCTATGGTGTTACAGAAGGATACTGGCATGGATAGAGGAATGGCTGACAGGCAGGAGGCAGCGAGTGGGAATAAAAGGGGCCTTTTCTGGTTGGCTGCCGGTGACTAGTATTTGTCAGGGGTCAGTATTGGGACCACTACTTATCACATTGTTTGTCAACGAGTGAGATAATGGAATCGATGGCTTTGTGGCAAAGTTTGCGGATGATACAAAGATAGGTGGGAGGGTAGGTAGTGCTGAGGAAGCAATGCGATTGTAGCAGGACTTAGACAAATTGCAAGAATGGGCAAAAAAGTGGCAGATGGAATACAGTGTTGGGAAATGTATGATAATGCATTTTGTTGAAAGGATCAATAGTATGGACTATTATCTAAATGGAGAGAAGGTTCAAACATCAGAGGTGCAGAGGGACTTGGGAGTCCTCGTGCAAGACTCCCAGAAGGTTAATTTACAGGTTGAGTCTATGGTAAAGAAGGCAAATGCAAGATTGGCATTTATTTCAAAGGGAATAGAATATAAAAGCAAGGAGATAATGCTGAGCCTTTATAAGACACTAATCAAGCCACACTTAGAGTATTGTCAACAGTTTTGGGCCCCTTATCTCAGAAAGGATGTGTTCTCATTGGAGAGAGTCCAGATGAGCTTCACGAGGATTATTCTGGGAATGAAGGGGTTAACAAGTGAGAAGTGTTTGGCAGTTTTGAACTTGTACTCACTGGAACTTATAAGAATGCATAGGGATCTCATTGAAACCTACCAAATATTGTAAGGACTAGATATGGTGGATGTGGAGAGGATGTTTCCTATGGTGGGGGTATCCAGAACTCGAGGGCACAGCCTCAAAATTGAGGGACGACCCTTTAGAACAGAAGTAAGGAGGAATTTTTTTAGAGCAGTAAATCTGTAGAATGCTCTGCGGTGGAGGCCAAGTCCGTGGGTATATTTAAGGTGGAAGTTGATAGTTTCCTGATCGGTCAGGGCATCAAAGAATATGGCAAGAAGGCAGTTGTATGGGGTTGAGTGGGATCTGGGATCAGCCATGATGGAATGGCAGAGCAGACTTGATGGGCTGAATGGCCTAATTCTGCTCCTATGTCTTATGGCCTTATGACTGATATTATATTTCCCAGAGCTCCTCTTTTCCTATCCTAACCAAACCTGCAAAAGCAAAGCACATTTAAGATGTTTTCTACAGATATACCAATCACAGTAACAGCCATTCAATTGTCAGAAGTAGGCTTTCTTCATTCATGGGTGTTGGAATTTTGTTGACATATAAGAACAGTTTAAGTAATCAGACATCAAAAATAAGCATATCAAGTGCTAATCAGCTTAAAGAAATTGCCCAAAACTAACTTCTGTGGCTACTTTGACAGATAACAGTTCAAATCATCTACTCCAGGTCATAAAGAAGAGAAAATCTGCAGATGCTGGAAATCTGAGAAACACACACAAAATGCTGCCTGGTCTGCTGAGTTCCTCCAGCATTTTGTGTGTGTTACTGCAGGTCATGATCTCTTAGTGGCCAGCCACCTCCCATTCCCACACTGACATGTCTCTCTACAGCCTCCTCTACTGCGAAGTTGAGGCTAGATGCAAATTAGAAGAATGGCACCTCATAAAAAGTTCCTATTCTGAAGTGTAGCCAGTGGAGAAGGAATACAATATAATTACAATTTGCTCCATATGGTTGAACACTGTTCATTATAAAGAAATGAAGAACATCAATAAGGGCCATTGGAACCTCGGGTGGATGAAGAGGTTTGTACTTCTTGCATGACCCTGAAAATAATGTGCAATCACTGCAAGGAGAGAAATAATAGGCCAGTGTATATTATGTTTACATGTATGGTAATTTTCTCAAACCACACATGATCTTAGTCCACTAGCTTCAAATAGCATTCTCTAAGACATCGCTACTCCCTTGATTGACGTGTAAGATATCCAATTTATGACGTTACCCTCCCCCTCTTGGTCCAGCCTCAAGAGGAGGCATTTTATGATTAATTGAGAGAAAGACCATGGAAATATGACCCTTGGGTCACTGGCTCCATGTGGAGAATTTTCATACTTTTCATTTCCAATTTAGAGATGCTAATTAAAGGAAGTTGTTCAAGATCACAGGATGTTATGTTAAATTTGGTGAGGCCAGATTTGGAGTACTTATGAGCAGTTCGGGTTACCTACCTACAAGAAAGATTGCAATAAGATTGAAAGAGTACAGAGAAAATTTACAAGGATGTTGCTAGGTTTTGAGGACTTGAGATTATAGGGAAAGATTAGGATTTTTTTTATCTGGAGCACAGAAAAATGAAGGGAGGCTTGATAGATGTTTACAAAATTATAAGGGGTATGGATAGGGTAAACGCAAGTGGGCTTTTTCCACTGAGGTTGGGTGAGGCTAGAACTAGAGGTCATAGGTTAAGGGCAAATGGTGAAATATTTGAGGGGAACCTGAGGGGGAACTTCTTCACTCAGAGGGTGGTGTGAGTGTGGAATGAGCTGTCAGAGGATGTGGTGGATGCAATGTTTAAGAGAAGTCTAGATAAGTACATGGATGGGAGGGTTATGGAGGGCTATGGTCCAGGTGTGGGTCAATAGGACTAGGCAGAATAACAGCTCAGCATGGACTAGATGGGCTGAATAGTCTGTTTCTGTGCTGTAATACTCTATGACTCTGTCATGAAAGAATAGCCCATGCAGTGAAAAACAAATTAGAATATTTTTTATCATTATTTATTAATGGGATGTGGATGCTTTTGGCGTGGCCAGTATTTTACATGCAAACATAATTAGGAAGGTCAGAGGGAGGCATCTTTGTGAAGTTTCTTTCTCTCTCTCTCTCGCTCACACACACACGCACAAACACATATTGAAGTTGTTCAAGAAGGAGCCTCATCACCACCCTCTTGGGGTTAATTAGGGATGAGCAATAAATAAGGTAGAGTTTTGAAAAATCTCCCATTTCACTTTCATTGGCTACCTTCTGTTGGTTGCATAACTGTCACAATTAGTAAGAAGGACATTAAAGTATAGTTAATGCAGTTTCCTGAGGCTGAGGTGTAATTGTGAGTTACTTGTAAAGCCTTTAATGTCTTTCTTCTTGATTTTACATGAAACATTACTTTGCAGAGTCTGCTTGTTAATGGAACTGGTTACTCAGGGAAATATGTTGAAAACAGAATTGAAAGAGGACTTTGAATGGAAACATAGTAGAAATAAGTACCAATGGACTCGATGGATAGTTAGAACAAGTGTTTGCTCTTCATTGTTCTGATATAATAATTTGTTGGGCTCAAGTACTTACAGCAAATCTAGCCATACTGCCTCCAATTTTATGACCATTAGGCTTGATGTAAAAATGATAAGAAGCTTGCTAAGACCCAGGTACCAGTAACAGCAGAAAAAAAAGCATGCAACATTGTACCTGTAGAATTTTTATATTTGTATCTTAAAACGTCTTCTTGGAAACCATGTGTACAAGACCTCCCCTCCATTATGTGGGCCAGAATGAAGAATTCTTCAAAGCTGTCCATCCTTTCTGAAAAGAAGCATGTTGAAGCTTTCCTAATTAATGCATTATCCTGATATGTCACAATGTCTCATGTATTCTACATTAATCCTGATTTCCCTGTCAATCAAGTCATAAAAAGCAGGAACACTGATAACATTCCCTCAGTGTTACATACTATAATTTTGAAAAGCAGTGCTATAGAGTGATTTAGTTGCATTATTGCAAAACCCTGTTTTCAGAGGAATATGATGGCAGTATATTAAAGAAAGGTTTTAACTAATTTCTTGCCAGAAAACAAAAAATCATTGTTAATAATCACAAAGGAAAAAAAAAACAGAAGTTGGAAATCTTTGAAATAAGAACCTAAATTGTTGAAAGTACTCAGCAGGTCAGGTGACATCTGTGAAGACAGAGTTAATATTTCAGGTTGATAGTATTTCATAGTAGACTGTTGATGTGAAGGACTAATGCTCAGCTCCTTAAAATCTTTCCTTTTGGTTACATCATTTGTATCATAGTGTGACACACATGAGCGGGTAGGTCTTTAAATCTACTAGAGATTGTTGTCTAAGGAAGACCTAGTACAGCAATACACTCTGTCATATTCTCAGTCAGGAAGAAGACTTGCTTTTCCCAGAAATATCTTTAATCATAATGACTTAAATTGTGTACATGGAGCCACAGGGAAGACCATCCATTTGGCTGAGTACTGTAGCGCAGGAGCAGGGTGCATGCCCAACCCTATAAAACACATTCCCAGCACCTGCAGATAATCAGACCCGATGATGAATGGAGACAAGAACGTAAAAGTTCAAAGTTCAAAGTAAATTTATTATCAATGTACATATATGTCATCACCTACAACCCTGAGATTCATTTTTCTTGTGGGCATACTCAATAAATCTATAGAACAATAACCATAACAGAGTCAATGAAAGACTGCCCAATTAGGGCGTTCAACCAGAGTACAGAAAACAACAAACTCTGCAAAGACAAAAAGATGAAATAATAATAATAATAAATAATTAAGATCCTTTGCCCCTGTGGTCGCAAGACCCTGTTGGATATTGGTAATACAAAATACCATAAGTCCAGTTCATTGAAGAGACCGATGGCGGGGGAACTGCGTGGCCTCAGTTGTTGTGCAGACCAGCCCCTCATGCCACGGCACGGCCTGTTACAGTCACCTGGGGTTAGGCAGGCACACTGGAATCTGTGCTGGGTTGAAGGCTCACTCTCCCATCAGTGCTGCTCTCTAGTTTTCGCTCCCTGGAAGGTAAATTGGATTGCCTTCATCTGCGGCTGACCCAGTGTGAGATGTAAAACTGCAGTGTGCTTGTTCTTACAGAAACGTGGCTCCAGGACAACATTACATGCACCATCTATCTTCAGGCCATTCTACTCAGGGACTTGTGCTAATATTATTTTGTGACTGTATGTGATATCTGCATGTGCTGTACTCACTGTGGTATTATATGTACTGTGTTTTACACCTTGACACCGGAGGAATAATATCTCGTTTAGCACTATACATGTGTATGGTTGAATGACAATTAAACTTGAACTTAAACTTCAAGAAATAGGAGCAGGAATAGGCCCTACAGCCCACCGAGCTTGTTCCCCCGTTCAATAAAACTATGGAGTCTGCTCCTCCTACCAGGAAAATGAGGGATCAGTCACACCACATTCCATAGAACATGGCCTCACTTTTGGTGGGTTCACTTCTCGCTCAAAATCTATTTAATCACTAACGCTCACAGTCTCCATGCTTGGCTGCCTGTGTGCTTCCACGGCTGGGGATTGTCACCTCGGTCATGCACACATCCTTCTTGCAGCTTTGGCAGAGGCTTAATTCAAAACAGAAACGTGACACAGGAGAGAGTATTGCCTGGTACCAGTGGTAGGTGCTCCAGATGCCATGTATTAACACAGACTGTACTACTGTTCTCTGTGCAGAGCACTCAAATCCAATTGTGGATTTCCTCCCAAAACCCCAATCTGAAGAGCATATCCATCATGCACTGGTGCAATATTCAGTCAAAGGCCCTGTCCTGGTCCTTGTACAGAGTCAGCTCCCCCTTTCAATTAGGAAGAAAGAATATGATTTTCTCCTCCGCTGCTGTACTAATGAGACATCTTAGCAGGCTGCCATTGTTCAAACAAAACCACCTTGGAAATGGCACAAATTACGTACCATCTTTCAGATGACAAATATCAGATGATCAGTTTTGAAGAATTAAAAAGTAATTTAGACAGATTTTCCCAATATTTCTTTGCAAAATAGAAGAGGCCATTTTAGTCCATTGAGTCTATCTAACTTACAGAACCATCCAATTCTCCACAGATTTCCCTGTGATCTATGTGCCTCACATTTTCATCAAGTTTCCCAAACTCTTGGCCAGTAGGCCTATTTCTCTTTCTTGGTTATTGGCTAATCTTGCTTTCTAAACATTGTATCTGCCACTTGTAAGATCTCAAACAAATGTAAGTAAACTTCCAACTAACAGTTATTTGACTTCTGGTTGTATTGGGGAAGTCAGTCTTCAGTTCTTGAAATGTAAATGGAAAGCACTAATCACCTTGAGATTAAAACAAGTATTGTCTAAAGACCAGCTTTGCAAACCTATTTTGTGAATAGTAGACATTCTGTCTGGGAGAATTGAGGTTTAGTTTACTATACCTGCTTTATTACTGCTCAAGATGCAGTATAAGACAACAGGTTGTTTAATTGAGATTATTTCAAACAGACAAGCTGACTCTTAAGATGCTTGGTTCTAGGAATCTTGCAGAACAGATGGATAATATTATATAGCATATCAGTAACTATGATGTGTTTACAGTTAGAAGATTTATGTGCTCAAGGAAGTTAGCTTCGCAGCCTCACAGCATTAATGGTAGGTAACCGAAGAAATATGTCTCCAAGATGCTTTTAGACCGTTTGTGTTGAAAGAACATCTGAGAAAATATCATATACTGTATGTGTGAAGTCACCCAAGTGTTTGAAAAAGGATATAAACGTAAAGAGCAGTTCAGGCTTATTAGAAATAGTTGAAGAACATCAAGAAGAATGATAGGAAGACAGAGTGAATAGCATCCATTCCTCTAGCTTTAGTTTCTGCGATGGACAACTTGCTCGTCCGCATCATGGTATGTCTTTTTTAGTTTATAGGAATCATATGTGTGGTTTGGAAATCCTTTGAATTTAAGAAATGTTTCTGTTTTAGAAATAGTTTGTAATTGGGAAATAAATGTTTAAGATAGAAGTCTTCTGTGAGTTGTAAATATGTTTAAAGAATGTGTGGATTCAAATGTGTATCACTGAAAATAAATGAACTGTGTTTTAAACATTGTTAGCGGAAGTATCTTCTCCTGGGTAGGGAAGGGGGACCCAACACTCAAATTGTGGGTGTTGGCAGCTAACATTTGCCATGGAGAATAAATAGGCAAGTAAACTAGCCTTTGAAGATTCTGTAGTCACAGTATAATCTCCCTTTAATGAGAGAATTCATGGCTATTTATGTCCAATAGGGCTTAAGATCTTTGTTTGAGTTTAGAACCTTCACAGTCAGCGAACCCAATACCATCACAATTCAGATCATTGTGTGCTTGATAACCTTGTTTCTGCTGGAATGAGTCCTTCTGGATTTGACCTTTGGTTTGCAAGAGGAGGAGATTAAGACAAAGGCATTGTCTTGAATTATTGCACCAAACTTTGCTGTTGATATTTTCTGGCTTATTCCCAACAGTTAACAAGCAACTGCACTGTTTGAGAATGGTTCACTGTACACAACAGGAGAGAAGCCTAAAGCTTCTTGGTGATCATGAAGCAGTATCGCAAATCAAAGGCGGCAGTGGAAATGCTGGAAATCCTGCACGGTGTAGTAGGGTGGGGGCTATTAAGAAAAGTTTGCTCATTGTCAATTTGGTGCAATTTGAAAACAGAGCAGGGCAGAGTGAGATTACTACCCGGGATAGCGTCAGTGCATCTCTTGTTCTGATTACATGCGTTGTCAGATGGCAGTGTTGGGGTAATTCATTATTGTAATATTTTTAGCTTGTTCTGCTGAATTTAGGACACCGTTACTTAACATGATCTGGTTGATACCTCCTTGGCTGAGGCTTAGCACTGTCCTAAATTCAGCTGGAAAAAGCTAAGAATATTACAGTAATCAATTACTCCAAAGCTGTCACTTGAAACTAAACTTGTACAACATTTCCCTATGGTCTTATGATTTATTTTTAGTACCTGTTGGTTTCCAAAAAATGCACAATGAAATAAATAGTTTTGTTTAAAGTTTATGAACTAAACGGTAGCACTTTTGTCTTAGCCAGAGATGCATAGTTTTAAACATCAGTGCAAAACTAATAGACATGGTTTAGATTGGCACTTTATTGGAAAAGTGAATGAGAATTTCCCTGCAGAGTTTAATGGAACTGATGGAATGGAGATATGAATGGTGACCAATGTTGTTACCTGCACTTGGCATTTCTTCTTTCATTCAGCCAATGTAGAAAGACAACTATAATTTCACATTTAGGTAGTGAGGTAGATAAACGTGTGAGGACTAGCTGTATGTATCACTCTCACACTTTCTTCATATATTTGAACTGGCTCTTGAGTTGTTATGTGCTCTATGGTCATTTCTGGGTAACCACAACCACACAATAGAGTTTTTTTACAATAATATGCACAACTCCACAGCTTACAATGCGAGATCCAGTGTGTTCTTCAAAGCACAGGATAAAAAGGTGAGTTTAAGCATCTAGTAATTTTTTTAATATAGAGAAGGATTAGATGCTATGTGTTGATTTTATCTTCAAATTTTAATGGAAAAATTCAGTCTTAGTAAAAATAAACTGTTGCATTTTTTTGCAGTGTGTTTTTATGGAAGGATTTCACTTTGGGGACACTTAAGATCCCCACCCCAAACACACACTCTTCAATCACTGAGCAAGTAAACAGCTTATATATTCCAAGTGCACCAAGAAGATCCAGTTTTAATGCTTTATGTGTGTTGATTTGCTGCTCTCAAACACGACAGTTCTGGGAATACTGGTGTTGGTCAATCCATTGTAAGATTAGAGAAAGGAAATTTTATTGCCAACTCATTAACCTTCATGCTTCCAAAGGAGATATTGTGGAGGTTGAAAAACAATTTGGAATTTTTGAAGAGTCAAAGGGAAATGATATGTGAGCATAAAAAGTTAATATACTTCATAGACACAGGGCCAAAAGCATATAACACACTGACTGATCTTCTCACATCTGGTAAGGGAAAGGATTCCTAATTCAAAGATGTTTTGTAGAAATTAAAAAATAACTTTAATCTCAGGCCTCCAGACTAAGGTAAAGACTATCAGTTTCATACAAGGATCCATAAGCAGTCTGAGAAAGTTAGTGAGTATATTAATTGTTCGACCTTATCTTTTGACTCTCATCACACGGCTTCTTTAGATCATTGCTTGCACAATAGGCTTGCTTGTGGTAAATGAAAAAATTCAATCAAACCCATTGACAAAGCAGAATTTGACATTGTAAAATTCCTGTGTTAATGGAAATTACATCTACTGGAACACTGGAGAACATTGTCTGGTTTTGCTGCATTTCAGAGCTAGAGAACAGTGGCAGAATCTAAGACAAATTTGGGATTGAAAGTGCGATTTAATCAGTCAGTTAATATCATTGCAGTGGTATCATTCACCATAATCTTATCAGCTTGGAGCAGCCAGGTATTTCAGTTGCTTAGCAAAATGTCTTGTTTTGACTCTGTACCAGGAATAGGCATGCAGCAACAGCGATTCATAAGAAAAGAGGACTTCATAGTTTGAGAATTAATTCAGGCAATGGAGGAGCTAGGTTTGCATGGCATCAATGCCACCGATATTAACAGGAACAAAACAATTTTGTGGTAAAGATATTAAAAGTATTGATATGTAAAATGATACCTGGATCTCTGGAGATTTTATAGACATTAGGGCCAATTTAGTGTCTGGTACAACACAAATATACACTTATCAAACACGTTCTGTACCTAATAAAGTGGCCACTAAGTGTGTGTTCGTGGTCTTCTGCTGCTGTCGCCCATCCACTTCAAGTTTTGACAAGTTGTGCATTCAGAGATGCTCTTCTGCACACCACTGTTGTAACGTGTGGTTATTTGAGTTACTGTCGCCTTCCTGTCAGCTTGAAGCAATCTGGCCATTCTCCTCTGACCTCTCTCATTAACATGAGATAACAAGCTATCTCAGGTGATGCACTTGCGCTTGGATTAAACAGGAAAATGATGTTTCTTGGGGAAGGAAATGATCTACAGTATAAATACTATCACAACATCCAGGTGTGATTATTAGTTTTTGGCTCTATTCAACTTGGACATTTTAGTTCCATTGGACTGCATCCATAGAGCATAGAACAGTACAGCACAGCAACAGGACCTTCGTCTCACTATATTGTGCCAAGCCAATTAAATTAGTAACCAAATTGCCAACTATATTAATCTCTTCTGCTTACACAATGTCCGTATCCTTCAATTTCAACACATTAATGTGCCTATCTAAACATCTCTTAAAAGACTCTAAGGTTTCTCCCTCTACCACCATCCCAGGCAGCGCATTCCAAGCACCCACCACTCTCTGTGTAAACAAACTTGCCCCTCGCATCTCCTTCAAAATTATCTCCTCTGACCTTAAATGCATGCCCTCTAATATTAGACATTTCAACCCTGGGAAAAGGGTTCTGTTTATCTACTCTATCTATGCCTCTCATAATATTATAAATCTCTATCAGATCTCCCCTCGGCCTCCTGCACACCAGAGAAAACAACTCGAGTTTGTCCAACCTCTTGTTATGGCTCATGTCCTCTAATCCAGGCAGCATCCCGGTAAACCTCTTCTGTACCCTCCACATGTCGAATGTGGACTTGTCCAAAAACAGTTGTTCCCAATTAACTCTCCCAAGTTCCTGCCTAATGCTCTTGTAATTTGACCTGCTTCGGTTTAATACTATCTTGCAAGGTCCAGTTTATCCTTATCTATGGCTATCTTAAAACCTAAGGGATTGTAGTCACTTTCCCCTAACTGCTCACTCACTGAGAGGTTGATCACCTGGCTAGGCTCATTACCCAACACCAGGTCCAGTACAGCCCCTCCTCTTGTTGGACTATCTACATATTGATTTAAGAACCCCTCCTGGATGCACCTGACCAATTCTGCCCCATCTAATCCACTTGCAGTCAGAAGGTCCCAGTTTGTATTATGGAAGTTGAAGTCTCCCTTGACAGCAATCATATTGTTTACACCTTTCCTTAATCTGCCTGTATATCTGTTCCTCAATGTCCCGATGGCTATTGGTGGTCTGTAAATGCACCCTTCCTATTTTTGAGTTCTACCCATACAGATAGTGGGCAGTTCTTCCATTATGTACCCTCTGAGTGCGGCTGTGATATTGTCACTCCCCGCCCCAACCCCCTTACCTCCTACTCTATGTTTTCTAAAACATCAAAATCCTGGGACGTTAAGCACCCATTCCTGTCCCTCTCTCAACCAAGTCTCTGTGATGGCCACTACATCATAGTTCCATGTACTGATCCATGCTCTAAGTTCATCACCTTTACCCATAATACCTGTAGCATTAAACTACACACACTTCAAACAACCTGTCCCATCATATCTATTACTTTGCTCCTGTCTGTTTTTACTGTCCTGACGTCTACCTTCCTCTACATCCTTTCAGTTCTGACTTGGTGCTCTGGTTCCCATCCTCCTGCCAATCTATTTTAAACCCGCCCGAGTAGCACCGACAAATGTCCCGGCCAGAATATTGGTTCTCCTCCAGTTTAGCTGCAGCCTGTCCCTCTTGTACATGTAGCTCCTGCCCCAGAAGAGGTTCCAATGATCAAGAACCTGAAACCCTGCCCCCTGCACCAGTTCCTCAGCCATTCATTCATCTGCACTATCATCCAATCCCTGCCCTGACCAGTACAGTACAGACTATCTCTGTTCACTCAAATATACAGTCACTTTATTCGGTACAGCAGATTCAGTTGGGGGAAATGAACGGTCAACATTTTTGGTTGAGGCACTTCATCTGAATGATATATTTTAGGTCAAGATACCTCATCTGGACTAGCTCACTCCATATGAAGGGCTCGACTATCTCAAAAACACTAAGTATCATTTCCCTCCAAAGCCTGATGCGCTGAGGCCTTCTAGTATTTTGTTTGTTGCTCCAACTCAATATAGGAATTTTTACTGGCTTTGCTTTGCAATCACGGCAAGACTTGCACATATAAAATGCTGGAGGAACTCAGCATCTATGGAGAGGAATAAAGAGTTGACATCTTGGGCCAAGACCCTTTCGAGCATCTGCAGAATCTCTTGTGTTTGAGACCTACACTCTAGGTCTTTGAGACCTTTACCTATTCCACATCAAGATATAAAACTTACAATTCCTTCTGTGATCACAATACCAAAATTGCTTGACATAACAACTCATATTCATTCATAGTGTTTATAATCAGTTGCAGAATAGTCTTGTGTTTACACCTGGATCCAACGGCCAGGAAGACGATTCAGCAAAGCTTCATGGAGAGTGAAGGTCATGATGAGGGATAGGGATAGAAGAAGTCATGGTCACCCACTGCAACCAAGGAAGACCCCAGTTGTTATGACTACTCGTACCACTGGACCCAAACTTCCCAAGCCAAGAGAGTGGAAATGGCCCTGTGCAATGTCTTTTCCATTCTAAAAACTCTCCTGCACAGGGTTCCTTTCATTGTCGGATACAATGGACAACCACCACATTTGGACATTTATTTGCATATTTAAAGCTTTCCTGTATACTCATTTTAGAACAATATTTCTAATGTGGAAAATCATCTTCCATTAATTTTCACGGTGAAAATTATGCATTTGCACCCTGCATGCGAATTCACATTTGGCAATCTTGACATCTCATCTGCAATAGCATTTTTGTTTTAAACTTACACATTTGATTATCATATTGAGGTAAGAGAATAGCCAGACTTTACATTCTCAATGCAACCATTAATGGTATTGCTGATTTAGGTCCAAGATCGCTAACAAAGGCTTATGGTCTGTAACTAAAGTAAAAGGTTTGCCCAATAGGGACTGATGAAACTTCTTCACTGCAGAGATTATTCCTAATATCTCTTTCTCAATTTGACCACGGCTACTTTCAATCTTCATTGCTCCACATGGTGGAACTTGAATTGTTTTTTTTTAATGTTACATATTACATGACTGGAAACAGTACCAAATCCATAATTCAGAGTGAAACAATAGGCTCACTCACTGAGCTTCCTTTAAATTGTAGGTGTTTTTTTGTTGTTTTGCTTCAATTTTATTTTTTATCATTCTTCATTAATTGTGTCAGTTCAGCAAGGGCTGTCAAAAGTCCAGCTTCGTACCATACAATGCTGAGGGAAAATCTAAGTCATGTAATGTTCTCAGTTGTCTGGCCTTCACATTTTCTTCCACTTTTTCTTTGTCTGGTTGCAATCCATTTCATCCTTTTATCCAAGAAAAGTGACTTCTTTATGAACATACACTTTCTTCTTTTTATTGTGTTCATATAACCAATTGAACATTTCAAATATTCAAAATGTATTCCCTTGGTACTTGTAGGTACTAGACAATTATTTGGATTGTATAGTCTGTGATCTATCCCTTGTAATATCTCCTTCACAGTGGCTTGTAAGATCTTTGATGTTTGACAGATCTGGTTTGTCAGGTATGTCTAATGTTTAAGAATGGGTTTGCCTTAACCACAAATGTGACAGACTTAGTTTGATTAAAGCTTGTCAAACTTGGCTCCTGTCAGCTCTGCAAATAAATCCTGTGCAGCTGGCAATTGGTGCTGCGTGTCCTCAACTTCTTGGTTTAATGTCATAGAACATAGGTCAGTATGGTACAGGATGGTCCTTTGGTCCACAATGTTGTGCTGACCTTTATAAATTACTCCATGATGAATCAAACCCTCCCCTCCCTACATAACCTTTAACCTTCCATTTGGGTATTCTTGGGGCAACCAGGTTAGCAGCATTTTCAGTTAAGGGCCAACACTTAATGAACTCCAGGGGTGACTGTGCCTTGCACAGATGAGAGCAGCTTCTTTCATGACTTTTTAAATTATACACAGCTACTGTGGGCAACCACAGGTAACAGATGAGGAAATTTCCACGAATACGCACACCTTTTGCACCAATGAAGATCAATCTCTATGGCTTCAGATAGATTGGCAAGGTTCCAGTGGGGAACACTATTACACCATTGTATTTTCATGCAAAGCACAATTGTTATCCCCTACAATGCTTGGACATCACAAATGCTTTATAACTAACAAAGTGTTGATACTAGTGCCACATGCTTGAGTCTAGTGTTGAAAGGTGTTAATGTTCCAACTGTTAGGGAGGAAAGGAAAACTGGAATTTACAGACTTGCCGGAGTTATTGCTCTAAATTTGAGATATTGTTCTCAAAAATAATTAGTGGTAGAGTTATATTACAGCTTGTATTGAAAAAAAGATAGGTTACTTTTAAAAATCAATAGAAAATGCTGCTTTAACTCAATTCTTAGCCAGCTTTGACTCAGAGGTTTAAAAACAACTGTGCAGGAATTTGTCATTCATTAATGTCAATATTAATGCAGGCAGCTGTGTATTATTCATTAGAAGGTCCTTGTGCCGTCTATTTTTTTAACATTATCTCAAGCATCTGTCAAGGGAGGTATGTTGATGTTCTCCTGAGACCTCAATGTGAAATTCAATTCTGAAAATCCGCTGCATTTGAGTTTTTCAACATGAGTCTCAGATGCTAAGAGTGCAGAGGTGTGAATGTTGCTCTATCAACGAAATGATGCTTCTGCAGTTCCTTTCTGAGTGCTTTGGCATTTCTGACGTGTGTGTTGTTGGACACTGTTGTTTTTCAATGATATGATCTCCCTTTGTGTTTTGTATTTTATTCCAGTTAATTTATTTTAACGAGGATATATCCACATGCATGATGAACTTTGAGCTGTGCTGATGGGTTCTGGTTGGCACATAAAAAGCTGAAAAATATTAGAAGCGTGACTTCGATTTCCCTATTATTGATGACACCTACTTAGTACAAAAGGTTTAGATGGGGTAGAATTTGTTCGGTGTGTCCAGGAAGGATTCCTGACAGGCTGACTAGAGGAAAGTATCTGGTACTAGGCAATGAGTATGACCGGGTGACAGACTTCTCTGTGGAAAAGCATTTTGGAGATAGTGACCACAAGTCCCTGACCTTTAGCATAGTCATGAACAAGGATAGGACCAGATGATGTGGGAAAGTATTTAATTGGGGGAGGATTAATTACGGTGGTATTAGGCACAAATTGGAAAGCATAAATTGGGAACAGATGTTCTCAGGAAAATGCACAATGGAAACATGGACTTGGGGTGCTGGATGGATTTCTCCCACTGAGGTAGGGAAAGGGTAAAGGAACCATGGTTGACAAGAGAGGTGGAAGATTTAGTCAAGAAAATTGAGGAAGCATACTTAAGGTTTAGGAAGCCAAAACCAGGCAGAGCTCTTAAGAATTATAAGGTAACCAGGAAGGAGCTTAAGAAGGAAATTAGGAGAGCTAGAAAGGGAAATGAGAAAGCCTTCATGAATAGGAGTAAGAAAAACCTGAAAGCATACATGAAGAACAGCACGATGACAAGAGTGAGGGTAGGGTCGTTTGGGGTTAAAGGAGAAATGTGTCTGGAGGCTGAGGAGGTAGGGGAGGTCCTTAGACAAAGGAGAATCAGTTGATGTTGTGTACTTGGATTTTCAGAAGGCCTTTCAGAAGGTGCCACATATGAGGCTGCGTAACAAACTACAAGCCTGTGGTATTACCGGAATAAAGCAGTGACCAATTGGCAGGAGGCAAAGCTTGGAAATAAAGGGAGCTTTTTCTGGTTGGCTGCTGGTGACTAGTGATGTTCCACAGGGGTCTGTGTGGGACCAATTCTTTTTACATTATATGTCAATAATTCAGAAGATGGAATTGATGGCTTTGTTGCAAAGTTTGCAGTCAATATGAAGATAGGTGGAAGGCAGGGAGTTTTGAGGAAGTAGAGAGGCTACAGATTGATTTAGACAGATTAGGAAAATGGGCAAAGAAATGGCAGATGGAATACAGTGTCAGGAAGTGTATAGTTATACACTTTGGTAGAAGAAATGAAAGGGTCGACTATTTTCTAAATGGAGAGAAAGTACAAAAAACTGAGGTGCAAAGGGATTTGGAAGTCTTTATGCAGGATTCCCTAAAGGTTAATTTGCAGGTTGAGTCTGTGGTGAGGAAGGCAAATGCAATGTTAGCATTCATTTCAAGAGGACTAGAATATAAAAGCAAGGATGTAATGTTGAGACTTTATAAAGCACTGGTGAGGCCTCGCTTGGAGTATTGTAAGCAGTTTTGGGCTCCTTATCTTTGAAAGGATGTGCTGAAACTGGTTCAAAGATGGTTCACAAAAATGGTTCCAGGACTGAATGGCTTGTCATATGAAGAGCGTTTGATGGCTCTGGGCCTATATTTGCTGAAATTAGGAAGAATGGGAAGATTGAGACCTATCAAATGGTGGAAGGCCTTGATAGTGTGGATGTGGAGAAGAAGTTTCCTATGGTGGGAGAATCTAAGACCAGACGACACAGCCTCAGAATAGAGGGGCGTCCTTCTAGAATGGAGTTGAGGAGAAATTTCTTTAGCCAGAGAGTGGTGAATCTGTGGAATTCGTTGCCACAGGTAGCTGTGGAGGCCAAGTCTTTATGTATATTTAAGGCAGAGATTGATAGATTCTTGATTGGTCAGGGCATGAAGGGATGTGGGGAGAAGGCGGGAGATGGGGACTGAGAGGAAAATTGGATCAGCATTGATGAAATGGTGGAGCATACTTGATAGGCCAAATGGCCTAATTCTGCTCTATATCTTATAGTCTTAATGAATGCTTTGCTTTAGTGCTCACTAGTGAAAGACCACAAGATATAGGAGCAGAATTTGGCCATTTTGCCCATTGAGTATGCTCCACAAAAAGTCCTTAATAAATCTGAGGTCAGCATAGAATAGGCTAATGTACTGGCATGTGTCGAGGTTAAGAAAGATACAGTGTTGGCACTTCTGAAAAACATGAAGACAGATAAGTCACAGGGGCTGGATAAGTTAAGTATGGGTTACTTCAGGAAGTGAGGGAAGAGATTGCCGGGGCATTGACAATGATATTTGTGTCGTTCCTGGCCACAGGAGTGGTAACTGAGGATGGCAAATATGTTCCATTGTTCAATAGGGACAATCCTGGGTATTATAGACCAGTGAGTCGTATGTCAGTGGTGGACAAAGTAATGGAAATGGATTCTTAGGGATAGGATTTACGAGCATTTGGAGAAGCAGTCTGATTAGGGATTGTCAACTTGGCTTTGTGAGGGCGGGTCTTGCTTCACAAGCCTAACTCAGTTTTCAAAACATACCGAAGCAACTTGGTAAATGAAGGTAGAGCAGTGATGTGGTGTATATGGACTTTAGTAAGGCATTTGACAAGGTTGGCACATCCAAAGCGTCATGAGACATGGGTTCCATGGAGACTTGTTTGCGTAGATTTGGAATTGGCTTGCCCACAGAAGGCAAAGGGTTGTAATAGATGGAGAGCTTCTGCCTGGCGGTTGGTGATTGGTGGTATTCTATAGGGATCTGTTCTAGGGACCCTTCTCTTTGTGATTTTTATAAATGATTTGGATCAGGAAGTGGAGGGGTGCTCTAGCAAGTTTGCAGATGATATGAAAGTTGGAGGTATTGTGTATAGTATAGATGGTTGTCCTAGGTTACAACAGGATATAGACAGAATGAAGAACTGGGCACAGAAGTAGCAGATAGAGTTCGATCCAGAAAAGTGTGAGGCGATGCACTTTGGAAGATTAAACTTGAAAGTGGAGTTCAAGACCATTAGCAGGATTCATAACACTGAAAGAACAGAAGGATCTTATGGCCCACATCTATAGATCCCACAAAGTTGTTGCAGAGGTTGATATGCTGGTTAGGAAGGCATATTGAGTGTTGGCCTTATCCAGGGGATTGAGTTCAAGAGCTTTGAGGTTATATTGCAGCTCTATTTAGCTCTGATTAGACCACACTAGGACTACTGTGTTCATGTCTGGTCATCTCATCGTAGGGAGCTTTATAGGAGATTTACTAGTATGCTACCTAGATTAGAGGACATGTCTTATGCGGAAAAGTTGAGGGAGATAGGGCTTTCCGCTTTGGAGCAACGGAGGATGAGATGGGACTTGATAGAAGTGTATAAGATTATGACAGGCATAGAATGGACAGCCAGTGCCTCTTTCCCAGAGCAGCAGTGGCCAATGCACCAGCAGTCATGTGTTGCTGGTGAGTGGAGGAAAGTTTAGGGGAGATGCCAGAGGTCGCTGTGAGTGTTTAGAATGAACTGCCAGGGTGGTGGTAGAGGTTGATACATCGGGGGCATTTAAGAGACTCTTAGTTAGGCACATGGATGTAAGAGAAATTGATGGTTATGGGCTGTGTAGGAAAGAAGGGTTAGATTGCTCATAAAGTACATTTATATAGGTCAGCACAATGCAGGGGTCTGAGGATCAAAACGGTGCTGTACTGTTGTATGTTCTACTTGTCTGGAATGCAATTCAAGTATTTGCAGTAATTGGATGTGGAAAACTAGGTTTTGGCCCAAGCAGCTTCGGCATTTGCCTGATCATTGGTTCCTTAAGTTCTAGACCTTGTTGCATCCACGCAAAGTGTAAATGAAGTCTAGAATCCTCTCCCACGAGGAGAGAATGGAAAATAATTGGTGAGGTCTGTCAAGCACACATGCTCAGTGTGAAATGCTCTTATCTCAGATATGACACAGCTGCTTCCAGCTTAACTCACTGCTCCATTAATTTAACATTTCAATTTCCCTGCTGTGGATTCACATCAGCTCAGATTGTCTTCCTACTGCCCAATTTCACACATGAGTCTTCACCATTAGAAAATAACTAAACAAATTTCATTCCCAACAAGAAGACTGCCAGCAAGGGATTATTTGAACTGGCACGTTCTGAGGTGCTAAATGGAGACCTTGTTCCTTTCTGGGCATAGACACTATTAATTTGTGTTCAGCATAAAAAGACAGTTTTAAGACCCTTAAGCATGCTTGTACATTGAGTAAGGTCAATAACATGCTGAAGGTTTGATGCCAGCCCATTGGACCTCTTTCTTTTTCCTGAATTCACTCTACGTATCCAGCCTTTTAGTTCACCACTGGTTGTGACTGATTTATGGGTTGCAGCCCTCCTTGTTCAAATGGCTGGTCAGCCTGGATGAAAAAAGGTGATAGTATCTGGTTTGTTTCCTTTTATTTTACCTAATTTATGTAAGTTACCAGCATGCAGAAAGGAATGTGGATCTTTTTTCACAAGCCTGAATTTGCATTTTCCAGCATTGGGCCTCCTCTTCTGGGGCTACTGAAACTGAACCGCTCCTGCAGGAGAGGCTTCTGAGGAGATTTTATCTCTGGAGCAGTCTGCTACACCTCCCTCTAGGTTAGTTGGCATCAGGAAAGGCTCATCACCATGGTCAGTCTCAGGTGAATTTGCCAGGCCTAGAAAATGGTTGACAGCATCTTTATCGCATTGTCAATTAGTACCACACAAGGCATGCCATCTGTGATTGGTGTGCTTCCAATGAACTCCCTGTCTAACAGTTGGTCACATCCTTTAATGATGCCCAACAGAATGTCTGCTGAAGCGGCAGGAGCCTTCACATGCCATGTGTGTCAAAGTGAGGGCTTTGTCCTGCTGTATTCCACTGGATTCCCTTCTCTTCAAACAAACTTTCTCTATGAATAAACTGAAGCCATAGAAATAGAGTCTTCAAACTTTCTAATGCGTTATGTCAAGTGACATAAATAACATAACAAACATAAGAAATAAGAGGCCCATCAAGCCTGCTCTGCCATACAATATCAGGTATGTTTTCTAATATCAAGTCTCGGGTCTAACTACCTGCCTTTTCCCCACAACCTTTCATTCCCCTGCTATGCAAAAGAGCTATCTAACTGTGTCTTTAATATATTGAACAAGGCACTTTTTCTCTGGGCAGAGAATTCCACAGATTCACTACTCTCTGGGAAAAGAGGTTCCTCCTTGCCTCAGTAGGGTAGGCCTTTAGAGTGGCTGTCCCAGTAGCAAGACTACCTGAGGTTCTGTTCCTTCCCAGGTTTCACTTGTATGGTGTGGCTTCAGTATCCATTATAGTTTGGGGCTAAGCAAGCATAACAACACTTTTTTTTTACTGCCTTTGCAAGCACTAATGGCATCCAGACTATTTTGTGAGTTTCAGACTCCAGCTCCAGGCCTGTCCTGAAGTTTCAATAAAGAGTGATCAGCTGGAAAAAAATTCCAGATCTTTATCATACCATTATTTCTTCATCTATCAGTGGACTGCAATTGAAATCACCTTAGCCATTCAGGTGAATCTTTGGTCCTATCCATCATTCATAAATGCAGATGGATGGTGCAGGATTTCATGTTTTCCATCTTTCTGACTGTTGTCCTACAATGGCTATGGGAGAAATAGGCTAATATTCTGAATGTTTCCTCCTGGAACTTCCCCCATAACAACATGTTTAATGATTTTTGAGGGAATCATGTTAGGAATTACACATATAAATCTGCCTCCCAGCATTACACTATCAATAGTTTAAATTTATAAAACATTTTTAATATAGCAAAACAGTCCAAGAACTATTATTAAAAAAGCTAATAGGATAGATGTCTAAATCCATGGATAAAAGTCGCAAGTTTTAAAGTTCAGCTTAAAGGAGGAGTGCAATGTAAAAGGAGGGAGGGATTGGTGGAGAGGAGGGATGGAGGAATTCTTGAATACACACTTTGGTATTGAAGATGTGTGCACAACACTAGAGGAACATTGGCATATTAGACATTTCTAGTGTTAGGGAGGCTTAGAGTTGGGAAGGGGTAAGGCCATGGAGGCTTGAAATTATTCGTTACAAGGCATTGCTTAACCAGCAACAAACACAAGGGTAATGGATGATTGAGATTTTGTGCAAGTTAGTACATGGGCTGCAATATTCCAAACGAGCTTAAGCTTATGATGCTTGGAAGAGGAAGCTCCATTCTCCATGCCTTTTGATAGTTAAAGAACTGCATTGCAGTTTCCAATTTCCAGTTCCATTTGGTATTTTTCTGCTTTCCTGACTTTCTGCCAAAACATTTGTGGGACACAACTTCCCATTACATCATTGCATAGCCAATAACATTAATCTCCTACAGACTAACCTAGATCTTTCTTACATTAATATTTCCTATTGGATTTTGTTCAAATGATTTTAACCGAATGACCTTGACCTCATTGGAGAAGCCATTTGGAGGTTTTACTAAGCTCAGCTGTGTAAAGAGCATAAAAGTCATTTACCTGGAGTGCGTCAGTGGCACTTATTATTTTAACTGAGAGCATTTATTCAACTCCCACATACAGGGAGGCTGAGTAACCAGAATCAGCTAGTTTCACATTTGTCAGTATTAATCATTATTCAAATGTTAAGATGCTGCTCAAAATGTTTTAAAAAAAAAACCAAAAGACATCTGCAATCATTAATTGTTCTCTCCTCATTTTGATATTTGATAGCTGAGCGAATGATATTTGGAATCGCCACTTCCACAATACACGACTATTTTGTGAAATGGCAGTACAATGAAGGGCAGTAACTGATTACTGCTTTGCCATGTACCTCTCAGAAGGGTTTCAGACTTTGGAGGACATTGGCAGAGTTGCAAACTGTGCAATATCAGCTCATCAGCAAGTGTGTTATCACTGATGGCCTTTTGCTGACCTGCGATCCCCGAATCATTCTGCATGTGAAATCCGATTTATTATCACCAAAATGTTTCATGAAATTTGTTGTTTTTTAATAGCAGTATACTGAAATACATTTAAAAATTGCTATAAATTACAATAAGAAATATTAAAAATAAATAAGTAGTGCAAAAAATGAGGTAGTGTTCATGGTCCATTCAGAAATCTGATGGCAGAGGGGGAGGAGGTGTTCCTAAGGTGTTGAGTGTGCATCTTGAAGCTCTTCTACCTCATCCCTGATGGCAGTAATGAGAACGGGGCATGTCCTGGATGGTGAGATTCCCTAATGATGGATGCCACCTTCTTGAGTGAAATTCACTGGGAGGATAATAGAACTAATATCAGTCCAATGTCCCCGGTATCGAGGCTACATTCAATCAGCTACATCATGCAGATCACTTTATACATTCCCGACCCTAGATTCCAGAAACAGACACTGCTCTGAGCTCTGTAGTCACAAGCCACTGCAGCTGGCGAAACATGGAGCAACAATCAATCTGCTGGAGGAACTCAGCAAGTCGAGCAGCATCTGTGGGAGGGAAGGAATTCTTGGCATTTCAGGTTGAAACCCTGCATCAGGACTAAACCCGATCACAGAAAGAGGATAGAGGAAAAAAGGCAATTATACGTTCAAAGCGCAACATCCCCACCGACTCCAGGAAACCTCAGGCCTATGACTGCTCGAAGTGGAGGAGTATTCAGGCTGGTATTGAGAACCCCTGAGCCCATGCATTGGTAGCATATAGAAGCCCATGTAAATGGCAGAAGGAACAGTAATTTTAACCCATTAAGTGTAATTTAGTTGCCTATTCAAAGTGTTAAACTAGCAAGACTCAAGACAACGTATTGTGTACTAACTTCTAGTTGCTATGCATGCACTGCTTAGATTCATTTTGGAGAGATCAAAAGAATCATGGTACTGTAACAAGTAAAAATGACATACAGCTGTTTTCATCTTAGTCAAAATGAATAGCAAAGGAGAAATATATCTTGATTTTAATATTTCTGACATCTCTTCAGACTAAACAGCATGGCGGAGTCAATATATAAGCATATTGGAAGTTTGGTGTCTGGTTCAAGAACCTTTTATGAAGTAAATTAGTTCATTCCTACACTATAATCACAGCCGGTGCTTGGTGGTGGAAGGAGTGTGAAGAAATGTTTCATCACAATGATGTGGGGCAGGTTTGACACATCAGTTGGTTTTCCTCTTCTCATTTAATTTAATTCATTCATATGCTGACTCTTGTGGATGGTGAAAACATACAACAATTCAGGCAGCATCCATGAGGAGAGAAACAAAGGTAATGTATCTATTCATTGTGATGAATAGTCAACAGATTTTTGTTCCACCAATACCACGGACATGCATGGAGTAAAATCAAAATCAAAATCCATTTACTCTCACTGACATATTTGTGAAATGTGTTGTTTTGCAGCAGCAGTACAGTGCAAGACATTAAAATTACTATAAGTTACAAAAATAGTCCAAAAAACGAATAATGAGGCACTGTTCTTGGGTTGAAGGACCATTCGGTTGATGGAGGGGCAGAAGTTGTTCTTAAAACATTGAGGGTGGATCTTCAGGCTCCTGTACTGTCCAATGGCAGTAACATGAAGAGGGCATGTTTCTCTTTCTCAGCTTTCTGAGGTGAAAAGTCAGCCAAACAGCTGTGATCTTCAGATGGACCACTGAAGTCTCTCAAAAATTGTACTTTTCTTGATGTATAGACAGGAGATGTTCACTATGAATGGATATTTTTCTGACATTACATGCTAACAGATTCAGTATTATTTTCAAAGTTCATATTCAAATTCACTCATTGATAAAAATATTAGTACCACAGAGTCGTTTTCCCTTCTACCTCCTAATTTTGATGTAGCTGGCTTTGAGTGAAAGCCTATCCATTAGCCAGACTCGTAATTTAAGAAATGTAAGTTGTCATTATCAAAAACATTTTTATTTCTAAACTTTTCAACTGGTTTTCCTCTCTGAATTTGCAGACAGCAACTTTATCCTTGCAAATGCTCAAGTGTATCGAGGCTTTCCTATTGTCTACTGCTCGGATGGATTCTGTGATCTCACTGGGTACGCCCGTACAGAAGTCATGCAGAAGAATTGTGGATGCCGGTTCCTTCACGGAGCAGAGACCAGTGCCCAGCTTTCCATTCAGATCGAGAAAGCACTCGACAGCAAGCAAGAGTTTCAAGGAGAAGTGCAGTTCTACAAGAAATCTGGTAGGGTGTTCAGTGCTGAAGGATACCGTGCTGATATGGACCTAGTCTACATCCTGTGATAGAGACATTCCATAATTTGGTAACTCTCTAAAATGGTTGTTGGATGGTGAATACACATCTATAAATTATAACTTAGAATTATGCAAAGAAACATCCTATTTTCACTTCACGTGTGTCCGTATGCTACAAATATGCAATGTGAAATGTGGTCGTGATCTAAATACTGTTCTTTAAGGACAGACCCTGCCAATCTAAACTGGACAACATTCTTTATATCTATCTTGAGCTAAAGTCTTTTCACTTTACTAAAGATGACCAGTCCAATCTATTGTGTTCTGTCAAAGAAAAGTAGGTCCCACGTTGGTATATTAACATTCATAACAAGGCTTTGCTGCCAGTGGCATACCTTTTGAAGTTCGATCACTGTTCTGATGTGGGAAATGCAGCAACCAATCTAAAAAGAGTGAGTTATCACAAACAATGTGGTGTCATCACCAGACAATCTGCATTGCGGATGTTAATTGAATGATGAGCATTGATTATGACTACGGTTCTGCACTTCCTGCCCTTCAGGACAGTGTTGTGGAATCTTTAGATCCATCTGAGAGAGCAAACAAAGCCTTAGTTTATTGTCACAACTAAAAAGACAGCTCCCCTGACAGAGAGGCATTTAGTTATCAGATAATTTTATGCTCAACCCTCTGGAGTAGATCCAATAACCTGACTTAGAGATAACCAGCATACCAGTAACCAAGCTGGGAATACACTATATAATTCATTCTTGCTCACTTGTGCAGATCATACAAAGTAGATGCAGGGTTTCAACCCAAAGCATCAACAGTTTCTTTTCTCCCACAGATGCTGCACGACCTGCTGAGTTCCTCCAGCAGATTGGTTGTTGCTAATGCAGAGTAGAAGTGACTGAGGATTGCAATCCTTTTCTAAAATTTGGTTCCATTGGCTTTATAGCAAGTGAATCGATGAAGCAGAGTACAAATACTCCTCTGTTGTGCATTTAAGGGAAGCAATCAGTGCCAAATTTCTGCTGACTTGAGGTTCATGCCTGGTTGGTAGTGTTAATCATGCGTTATAATAGCATCAGCATATTGTACTCTGCCTTTGAGATTCATTCTGAGGAAGTGCTGCCAAGCAATAATTTTTCTGTTTCTTTGAAAAAAAAATGTAGTTTCAACATCCCTACAAACTTCAAAACTCCTTTGCAGGAAACACAAATTCAGCCTTACAAAGTTGTCAGGTAACTTCAACTGAGTATCTTCTCTAAGTGCTAATTAAGTGAAAATAATAACCTTAAATACCAAGCTGTCTTGGTCACTCTGAGATCATCCTAAAACCTTTGTATGCAAGTGGAGTATTTTGAGTTGAAGTGACCAAAACTATCTGATGCATCTATTCAAAACCGACCCCAGTCTCAGCATCTGTGGCCTTCCGACAGTTCTGTGCCCTCCAGACACCTTTCCTTCTGTGTCTCAAATATAACAAACAAAGCAGTCCCGTTCTCTGACAAATACAACATAGAAAATCAATTAAATACATAATGATTCTGCGGAATAATTATACTGATTTTAGTGCTGAATTCTTCTATCCATTTTAATCAAAGTTGGCAAGAATCCAACACAAAAGTACAAATGGGATTACAATCGGAGTTCTATGAAAGAACAAATCAGGCAGTTCAAATTAAAGCAAAATCTAACAAAATCTCTTATATGCTTCAGCACTCTGTGCTGCACAACAATCCCCATCCTTTCAATAAAGATAGAGAAATGCCAGACATCTTAATTTCTTCATTTGAGGGATCCAAGAACCTTTTATCCTTGAGTCTGGCAGTTGCATTTTGATAATGAGGCAATCAATACCTTGTGTAAAAGGATGTGGAGAGCATCTGGCTTCAGCTGACATGGCAAGTAACATTGCTGCCACACAGCAGGTAGATTACAGCCATTTCCAACAAGATAAGCTCTAACCATCTCCACAACATTCGATATTGTATAGTAGCAACAATGGTTAAGGTACTTGTCTGACATCTAGTGACCTAAGCCATTGATCCAGGGACATGAGTTGAATTTCTCTATTGATTTTAAATTAATATAACTGAATAAATAAAGCTGGTGGTATCATGGTTGGTAACTATGAAAATAATGGTTTGAAGTAAAAATCTATTTTTCACTTCAAATATCCTTCAGAGAATAATATCTTTTATCTTTTCTTGATCTAACTTGTATATGACCCCAGACTCACCAATACATTTGGCTTTTAAGTGCTTTAATTTTAGGTCAATTACTAATGGGCGATCCTTGCTGGTAAAAGCCTCAATCCATAAAAGAATGAATGATAAAGATTGTTCTTGTTGAATCACCTACCATTGATATCCTGGGGGTTATCCTTGACCAGAAATTACAGAGGCCAGAGCAGGTGAACGGCTTGATATCCTGTGGCAAAGTTCTGGTTGCCTCTTTATAGGAAGGATGTGGAAACTATAGAGAAGATATAGAGGAGGTTTACTAGGATGCTGCCAGGATTAGAGAACATGACTTTTGAGGACAGTCTGCGCAAACTAAGGCTTTTCTCTTTGAAATGAAGGAGGATGAGAGGTGACTTGATAGAGGTGTATAAGAGGAATAGATAGAGTACCTTCTTCCCAGGGTAGAAATGGCTAATATGAGAGAGCATGATTGGAGGAGGGTAAAGGCAAGATGTCAGAGGTAGGTTTTTTTTTTACACAGAGAGTGATGGGTTCATGGAACGGGCTGCCAGGGTTGGTGGTAGAGGTAGATAAATGAAGGGCATTTAAGAGGTTCATAGATTGGTGTATGGATGAAAGAAAAATGCAGGGCTTTGTGGGAGGGAAGGGTTAGATTGATCTTGGAGTAGGTTAAAAGGTCAGCACAAAATCATGGGCTGAAGGGGCCTGTACTGTGTTGCACTGTTCTGTGCCCTCAAAACCATTCCACCATTCACAAAGCACAATTCAGGAGTGTTGGTGACATCCACTTACATGGATAAGTGCAGTGACTCTTAAGTAGCTCAATACTATCCAAGGCTTGTTCCACACTGAACCACTCTCTGACTGAAAAGATCCCCCTCAGATTTTCCTTCAATATTGCACTTTTCACCCTAAACCTCTCATTCTAGCCTCACCCAACATGAGGGGAAGAACCCTGCATGTATTCACCCTACCTATATCCCTCATAATTTTGTATACTTCTGTCAAATCTCCCTTCATTACCCTATGCTCCAGGGAATAAGGTCCTAACCTATTCAAACTTCCTCCAAAAAACTCAGTCATCTGAAGAAAGAAGTTCACCTTGTTTTGAAGGTATATTTGCCATTATTCAGTGACAGGTACTGCTAAAGTAGAGTGCCAAATTATTTGTACGGTAGAATTTCCCTCCAACAGAGGCAGAGTAAACAATCACTGTGCTGTGGGCTCATCATTTGGAAATTCAACGGCACCTGAGGCCTCAAGCTGTACAAGGTCAGTGTTACACCTACTAAGGACTTCCCTTTTACACACTGCATCAGAGCAGGATGTGTAGAGCACATCACTTAAACCTGGACTAATGTCAGAGATGTGCAGAGGGTGACAGGGTCATAGATTGGAATGGGCGAGAGTCCAAGCTGGGGTTTTTAACTGCTGATGGTCAATGCTGGTGAAATGGAGTACAGAGACTGCTGGTGATTAGGTGACTATGCTGTATTTGTAGATGATGCACACTATAGTCTCACTGTTCTGGTGGTGAAGTGAATGAATATTTCAGATGAACTGGGTGCCAATCGACTGAGCTGCTATGCCTTGGATAAAGATTGTAAGCACTGGGTGTTGGGTAGGCTGGTGTGATGTGCAGGGAATGAGAGAGAGAAGAAAGTTGGAGAACTGCAGATAACTTCAGGATGACTCACTTGGGGCTGGTTCCCAGCAGTAGCACAGAATCTGCTTGCAGAATTTGCACATCATAGATTGAGCGTTAGCACCTAAAGAAAAACATTCCTCACAGTTATCGCTAAAAGTCATAATTCCAAGCCTCCAGTGAGGTGTATAAGACTCTGAAACATCACTGTGTTGGTTACAGCTACACTACACGCATGTAGAAAGAGTTTAACACATTGATTGGCAATAAGGGCTCTAGCAAAGCAGAACAACACTTAAATGACTAAATCTAGCCAACTGCAAGTCATTTAAATATTTTTTCCTTTAAAAAAATAAACATGTCATTGGGAAAATGTAAGAAAGATTGATGCATGGAGAATTTATGCTTTAAATGTTTTATTGTTAATATCAGATATTCAAATTTTAAAAGCTGACTTGCCTCTTCATAAAAGAACAGTGGTATCTTTTAATGCAGAAAAGAATCAAAGATCTAGCAATTCAGTCACTTTCTGTTTGTGTTTCAATGCTCTACATTTAAAAATCCTTTATTTTTGGAGTGGAGCTCAATTGTAGCCATTTCAACTTGAACAGCATCACATTGGAAGCTTGGAGCCATTTCCAATATTCTGAGATTTATGCGATTATTGGACTGTATTGGCATCCTTCAGTTTTTCCAGTGTTTAAGTCAAGGATTGTTGTTGTCACTTTTTTTTAATCTGCAGGTGAGGGGGTCAGGGATTGTTACTGTTGCTATTTTTTCCTGCAGGGAAGGGGGTCGGAGATTGTTATTGTCGGTTGCTGTTTCTTTTGGCGAGCAAAGTGGTTTTGTTTCCTTTCGTTTTGGTGCTGTGGGGTGGGGGGGGGGTGTTGATATCTCTTTCATCAACTCCCACGGTCTTTCTGTACTTCATGGCTATCTGGAGAAGACAAATATCAGAGTTGTGTTGAACATGCATACTTTGACAATAAAATGCACCTTTGAACCTTTGGTGGGGTCTTTCCAGTCATGATTCATTCCTACATACCTGGTACCACTCCAGCATATGAATTGTCTGGGGTGAAGTCATTTCCTGTGCCTTTGGAACCTCGCCATGGAATTCTGGTCAAACCGACTTGAGGGTAACAATCATTGGACAGCTAGGTCTTCATAACATACCATTGGATTAAATCCCCTCTGAGTTAGCTTCATGTTAGCTTTATTTCACATGTATTTGATTCTGTATGTACTTTGAAACATTGGAACATACTTCACGACCAGCACAGTGAGAATTGTGCTGGGGGCAGCCTGCAAGTGTCACCACACTTCTGGTGCCAACATAACATACCCATAGCTCACTAACACTGAGATGTGGGTGAAAGTGTGCCCACTGAGGAAACCCACTTGGTCACAAGGAGAGCTTACAAACTCCTTAGCGGGAATTCAATTCTGATCGGAGACCATTGGCACTGTAAAGTGATCGCGCTACCTGCTGCACTACCATGTCACCCTTTATCCCTCAGCTTTTTCCAATATCTCACCACTCGTGCACTGCCCTCTCCAACATGTCCACTGCCAAATCCAACAATATCCCTACTGTCTTTTGAGGTCCACAACTTTCCTAATAGCCAAGTCTCACCACTCCCTGAACACAGGTTCATAGAGTAGTAAAGAAACTGTAGAGCATGCTTCCTGTCATCATTTGGAGCACCTTATAGAAGTGGGATGTTGCAACTGCATAAAACTTTGCTCAAGCCGTAATAGGTACATTGTGTACTGTTCTGATCACAACACTATAGGAAGGATGTGGAGGCTCAAAGACATTGGTTTAAGGAGAGAGGGGGAAAGTTTAACAGTTGCAAGATGAGCAGACAGACAGTGCCAGGAATGCATTACCAGAGGTGGTGGTGGCAGGCATGTTCTATGCTCTAATCAGGTATGATAGCAACACTTAAGTAGCGTTTATAAAGACATCAGCAGGCAGGGAATAGAGGGATATAGATTCTGTGTGGGCCGATGAGATTAGTTGATTTAGTATCAGGATCAGGACAGACATGGTGAGCCAAACAGTCTGTTTCTACACTGTATTTTGGTGGCACAGCTGGTAGAGTTGTTGCCTCATAGCACCAGAGACCCATGTTCAACACTGACCTCAGATGCTGTCTCTGCATAGCTTGCATATTCTCCCAGTGACCATGGGGCTTTCCTCCAATTGCTCCACTTTCTTCCAACATATCAAAGACGTGTTAGTTGGTAGGTTAATTGGCCATTGTTAACTGTTCCTAGTCAGAGTCATAGGGCACTGCAGCACAGAAATAAGCACTTTGCCCATCTAGTCTGTGCCAACTTGTTTCTCTGCCTAGTCCCATCTACCCACATCAGGACCATAGTCCTCCCATACTTCTCCCATCCATATACCTAACCAAACTTCTTAAATGTTAGTTGTAAACACACATCCACTAGTTCCACTGGCAGCTCATTCCACACTTGCACCACATTCTGAGTGAAGAAGATCTCCTTAAATATTTCACCTTTTACTCTAATCCTATAACCTCTAGTTCTAGTTTCAACCAACCTCAGGGGCAAAAGCCTGCATGTATTTACCCTAACAATACACCACGTAATTTTGTATATCTCTATGAAATCTCCTCTCATTCTCTTAACGTTTCAGGAAATCAAGTCCCAACCTTTTCAACCTTTCCCTATTACGCAGGTCCTCAAGTTCCAACAACATCCTTGTAAATCTTCTCCGTACTCTTTTCAAGCTTATTGAAATCTTTCCTGTGGGAAGGTGACCAGCACTTCACACAATACTCCAAATACACCCTTATCAATACATTTTAACATAACATCCCAACTCTTGTATGCAATACTTTGATTCATGAAGTGCCAAAAGCTCTCTTTATGACCCTGTTACCTGTGACACCACTTTTAAGGAATTACAGATCTGTATTCCCAGATCCCTTTATTCTACCGCACTTCTACCTCAAAGTGTTGAGGTATACAAAAATTATGAGTATAGTGTAAATGCAAGCAGGCTTTTTCCACTGAGGTTGGAGGTCATGATTTAAGGGTGAAAGGTAAGAAGTTTAAGGGAACGTGGGGGGGAAACTCCTTCACTCAGAGGGCCATGAAAGTGTGGAAAGAGCTGCCACCACAAGTGGTGAATGCGAGCTTGATTTCAACATTTAAGAGAAGTTTGGATAGGTACATGAATAGTACGGATATGGAGGGCTATGGTCTACGTGCAGGTCAATGGGAGTAGGCAGTCTAAATGGTTTTGGCATGGACTAGATGGGCTGAAGGACCCATTTCTGTGCTGTATTTCTCCATGACTCTATGACTGTATGACCTCAGTGCCCTACTGCTCACTGTGGATGTTCTTCCCTGGATTGCCCCGCCAAAGTGCATCACTGCATAGTTGTCTGCATTAAATTCTATTTGCCATTTCTCAGCCCATTCTTCCACATTTTTAAATGTGTAGGTGAGTGGTGGAATCTGCTGAGTTGATGTGAATGCTGGGAGAATAAAAATCAGGATTAATGTATGATCAGTGTAAATGGGTTGTTGGTGCAGACTCAATGGGCTGAAGAGCCTATTTCTGTGCTACTTCTGTCTGACAATATGGTCCTAACTCTGGTTATCAAGCACCTATCAACCTCAAATTAAAAGGCAACACATGATCTGAAATAAATCATTTTCATAAGAAAATTCTAAATTTATATTATTGGAAGAATCATAGAGATGTGGACATAGAGTTATGAAACCCTAGCTCTGTTAGACTAATCTTAATATCTTGGATGAATCCTAATTAATCGACTCTGTAATCCTATGCCCCACCTGTGAGAAAGTCACAACTAATTCAGCTTAGTTAAGAGGCTGTGATATCAAGGGGTGATTTCCTGTTGAATGTCATTGATCTGAATTAGGCTGTCAATCAATTCAGCATTTGAAATCATATTTGTGCATTCTACACCAAACCATTTCACACACTATAAGAGGTCAATGATAAATAAGTCATGAAAGGAATTTCTGTAAGCACAATACATTAATGTTTGTTTGTGATGGAACCCTCATTGAGATTACTGAATCATTTTGCTCCACTAACCTTTTCAACATGAACCTTTGTTCTTCACTCACAGGAGCTGCGTTCTGGTGTTTACTCGACATCGTCCCGATTAAAAACGAGAAAGGGGAAGTTGTACTGTTCCTAGTCTCTTTTAAGGATATCACAGATAACAGGAGCAAAATTCATCAGGGAGAGGGTAAGGAAGGTAGGAGCATCAATGGACAATGCTATTTCAATGATGTTATACAAATATTGTCACTTCTACTCAGTTCAAACCAGTCACCTCAAGCACAGATTTGATTTGCCACTTGTGGTTTTGTCAGAAGGGAGCACACTGGGAGCAGACCCAAATGCAACACACAGATACTGAAGTACTAGGAACAGGACTTGACTAGAGAGCTAGGACAAGAACACAGACTTGGGCTAGGTAAGCAGGACCAGGACAAGGAACTGGGAACTAAGAGCCTGGGCTTGGACTCCAAGCCAGAGACTGGACAAAGACCTAGAACCTGGGTCTTGACTCAGGCTCAGACTCCAGAACTAGGCAAAGACATGACATGGTCTTGGGAACAGGAACCTCAGAGCCTTGGTCTAGAGCATGGGAATACAGAGCCTAGGACTTGAGAGACAGGAATGCAGAATACAAAGCCTTGGTCTTGGGGGACAGGAATACAGAGCCTTGGTCTTGGGGAGGACAGGAACACAAAGCCAAGACCCCTCCTTGGGAATAGGACATAGGGCCAGGACTCATACACAGAATGCTGAACACAACAAGACAGTTCCCAACACAAGGTAGCAGCAAACAGCCAGACCTACCTAGCAAAGGCATGGACATAGAGACAGTTCCCAACACAAGGTAGCAGCAAATGGCCAGACCTACCTAGCAAAGGCATAGACACAGAGACAGTTTCAAACAACAATTCCTGTCTAGACACAGCAAAGCTCTAGTCTTGCTCCAGCAGTAGAACTTGACAGCAATAGGCAAGATTGCAGGCAAGGCTTCAGGAGGAAGGGATTTTGACAAAAACAATCCAGTAGCCAAGCCCTGGTCTCCAGAGGTATTTATGTGTCTGCCCAAATGAGAGTCATGTGCCTCAATTAGAGCACTCAACAGAACAATGGAAAACCGGAAAACCTGGAATATGGATCGATGGACTGGATGTGAACCGGAATGCGGATTTCATGGACCAGACCATGACAGGTTTAGCAGAATATATCCTTCGTGTCCTGTTCAGAAGCTTTTTGAGGTTTCTCAGGTCTTTTGAGGCTGGTGAATCCCAGAGGAATTTACCATTGGCCCTTGAATGTCTCCCTTGCTATGTCTGCTGATTATGATAATAGAATAACAAACCAATACTCTGTTATTTGGGAATGTTCTTGTGATTACAATTTATGCTATCAGTATAAGTTAAAATCAGCAGACATCAATAGGAATTCAGTAGCACAGATAACAGAGCTGTTGTGGCACATTCCAGTGATCCATCTTCAATCCTGACCTCTATTGCTGTCACTGTGGAGTTTGCATGTTCTTCGTATGACCGCTTTGGTTTCCTCTGGGTGCTCCAGTTTTTCCAGCTTTCTGAAAATGTGCTTTTGATCTTTGAGTTAAACTTTCTCTCCAAAGTGGCCAAAACCTTGAAAATCTCAAATTTAATTATGAATGCTACTTCAGTCATATGCACAAAATAGAGATTGTATTGACTGGCATTTGCAGTGATAGGCAACCCAACACACCTTCATATTAACTATAATGTAGTCATATTCATAAGTTTGTAATATTGCTACAGCTTCTACCTGTTGGAATTAATGGTCTTGTTCACTTCATTGCTTTTGTTTACTTCAATATCTCTTACATGCCAAAGTACAATTGAGAATTTCTCCCACTTCGCCACTTTGTGATTCCAAAACATTTATAATAATACTCTTTATAAAATTTCATCTTCTTGGTAATTTTTATTCTTTTCTACACCAATCTGAATGTTTAAATGTGCTGCAATTAATTAAAATCAAAATGCCTAAAGTCTGTTTCTTTTAAGGCAATGCTTGCAGACTGGAAAATCATTGCACAAAATCAGATTTGCCCAATATCTGAATGTGACACTAAAGCTCCTGACAATTGGTTTCATGCTGTAGTGTGTCAGCATATACCTACATATTGGCTTAGATGCTCTAAGGGCTATAGAGTACTGTCTAAAATCTAATAAGTTTTTTTATGAATCCCTTAATATTTCTTTATCATTGACTTCATGGGGTTTGTGAAACTGCCTTAGAATATTAACATTTGAAAATGCTATGAGTTCACAATAATAGCTATCCACTATTGTAATCTGTTTTAAAATACAATTTCTGGTAAAGAAATTTAATATGATTATAATTTACTAATATTGTAAGAAATAGTTAATCATATTGGAGGTGATATACATATATGCATGCATTTCCCAAAATGGTGCAGGAGTTCACTGTGATTGGAATTTCAACATCATTTTGCTCTTTTAGAACGGCCAAGAGTGGAATCTAGTCTTCAACCCATTCTACCCACAGGAAGTACTGAGGCAGGTGTGGGTGTAAAATGAAGTAGAGCACATTCATAAGAATATTTTAAGAAGATGGTAATAATATGGAGATGTAATGAGTCCCGTGTTCCTAAGCCCTGGCCACCTTGAAAAGCCAGATTCTGTTCTCCATTTAACAATCATTCAACATTGACAACAGCAATCAACAAGCCAGAAGTACTGCACATGTAAAGAATTGTATGTAAAGTAGGGACACTACGGTAGCGCAGTGCATTACATCACCAATTTCACCACTGTTTGTATGTTCTCCCTGTGATGGTGTGGGTTTCCTCCCACATCCCAAAGATGTATGGGTTAGTAGGTTAATTGGTCAGATGGGCATAATTGGGCGTTGTGGGCTCGTTGGGCCAGAAGGACCTGTTACCGTGCTGTATCTCTGAATAAATAAATAATGCAAGATTACATGTTTTTCCAAATAATTAATTCCACTTTAAAATTGAAGTGGTTGATAATTAAGCTTGAATCTGTGCTGAAGAAGAATTTGATAGGAATACACTAGACTAATAATTCAGACCTTTAACGGATTTTTAATCTAAGACAATGAGTTCAAACTCCACATGGCAGCTGGGAACATTTTTTAAAACTCCAGAATAAAAAAGAGGTAACCATAATAATGGTGATGAAGCTACTGGATTTCCAGGAAGTCCTGTCTGTTGTATTAATTAATGTCTTTCAGGCATGAAAGTCTGATGACTTTGGTCTAGAATGCACCTAAGTCCAGGCTCTCACCAATGCGTCTCTGAAATGGTCAAGTGCTCCATACAGTTTAAGGAGCAGGAGGGAAAAGCAAATGACCACTGGCTTTGGAAACAATCCTGTTACCCCATGAATAAGTAAAATGCCACATGACATTTTCTGTACTCTATCCATTCCCATGTTAATCTCCTGTTCAGATGCATGAATTCCACCAGACGTTGGTGTTTACTCTCTTATGCAAGACTAAGTTCATTCTATTCAGTGTATAATTATTGCTTAACTTTATTAAAAGGATCCTCTACAGACTCACTGGCCTTGAATTCTCTTTGCCCCATCTTAGCATATTTCCCCCATCCCCTTCCTCCCAAATTCTATTAGTTTCTTTTACAAATTAATTTCATCTGTTATTTCAGTGTCACACCCAAATTTGAATTCTCCAGGCCTACAGTCAAAAGACTGGTCTGCACAGGGAATCAATGTTTTTCCAGAAATGAGCCATATTCTGCAGTATACACAACATGCAGCATCTGTGGAGAAGAGTAAACAGTTGACGTTTCGGTCTGAGACCCTTCATCAGGACTTGAAAAAAAGATGAGAAGTCAGAGTAACAAGGTGGGGGTAGGGGGGAAGAAGTACAGGGTAGTAGGTGATAGGGGAAACCAGGAGAGGGTGAGGGGTGAAGTAAAGAGCAGGGAGGTCGATTGGTGAAAAAGTTAAAGGGCTGGAGAAGTGGGAATCTAATAGGAGAGGACAGAAGGCCATGGAAGAAAGGAAGGGGAAGAGCACCAGAGGGAGGTGATGGGCAGGTAACGAGATAAGATGAGAGAGGAAAAAGGGAATGAGGAATGGTAAAGGAGGAGGGGTGGGGAGCATTACTGGAAGTTTGAGAAATCAATGTTCATGTCATCAGGTTGGAGGCTACCCAGACAGAATATAAAGTGTTGTTCCTCCAACCTGATGGCATGAACATTGATTTCTCGAACTTATGGTAATTCTCCCCCCGCCCTTCATCATTCCCATTCACATTTCCCTCTCACCTTATCTCCCTGACTGCCCATCACTTCCCTCTGGAGCTCCTCTCCCTTCCCTTTCTACCACAGTTCTTCAACCCTCTTATATCAGATTCCCGCTTCTCCAGCCCTTTATCTCTTTCATCAGCCAACCCCATCTCTTTAATTCACCTCTCCCCCCGTCCTGCTTTCACCTATCACCTACTACCCTGTACTTCTTCCTGTCCTCCCCTGCATGTTCTCTCCGTTCAGTATCCCTCGGGTTCTCCAGTTTCTCCCACTCCCCAAACATATGTGGGTTGGTTAGTGAATTGTAGATTGCTTTCAGCATGCGGGGAGGTGGTGGAACCTGGAGGGAGTTGTTGGGAAAGTTGATTGAATGAAAATTAAATGGGATTAACATAAATATGTGCTTGATGGTCAGTGTGGACTCAGCAAAAGGGATTGTTTCTTTGCTGCCAGTATTTATGACTCTATCTACAAGAAGTGTTATTCATTGTGAACGATTCTGAAAAATAACTCCCCACCCTCTATCTTCAAATCATTTTCTAAATTGAGTTTATTGTTTTCCACTTGATTCCAGATCTCCAGTATCCCTTGTGGAGAGCTTTTTTACTAACTACATATATTTTTTCACTTTCCATGTGCTTACCTCCTCAATGAGGTTTGTACCCAGAAACAGGAGTATAATTTTTCCAATGTAGCAGTTAATCTAACTAAGCAGTTCTCACTAGAAGTTGGTGGATATACACAGAAAATCATTTAAATGGCTGATGAAATCTTTGACTTTATCTCAAGAGCGCTGGAAGCAAAGAGCTGGAAATTGTATTACAGCTGTACAGAGCTCTTAGTGAACCCGTTCCAGGATCCTGTCTTCACATCTGCAGGATACAGTACGTTGAGCATTGAAGTGATTAATCAAAGAACACATTGCACTAATTACTTCTACATCCCTTTGAACACTAATGAATTGTCTATTTGAAGTGTGTAAGATGACTAAAGGATTGACAGGGTAGATAAATATAATCTATTTCCTTTCACAAGAAATGGAAATTAAGGGGTTATCTCCTTAAAACTAGAACCATAGTGGCATTGAGAAGAATTATTCTGCACAAAGACCAGGCCTATGAAAATTTTATAATTGGAATAGATGTCTCCTTTTTGGGGCAATCTTAATAGAATTGCTGGGTGGATGGAGGTGAGATACCAATCAGATAAGAATCAATAACTGAATGGCAGAATGGGCTCTGGAGCTTGAGTGGTCAGTTCCTCTTATGTTCCCAATTAACTGCATTAATTTTGAATCTCTTTCAAGAATCAATATCTATTGGCAATATTGCTTTGGGCAATGGGCTGGAGTTGGTAGGAGTTGAATGATTATCAGCAGTCTGCTGTATAGCAAAATCAATTTATTTAGTAAACACTTATGGTAGGAACAGAGGAAGCAATAGCTTCTCCCTAGAAGAGAAGGGTAATTCCTTCGAAAATGCAATGAGTGGAGGATTGTTACATTTGAAATGTGGTGCAAAAAATCATACTCAAAAACTTAACTTGTTACCATTGAGCTTAGTTGTCTGGAGGTTCACTCGTTCATCTTTCACCCTGATTTCCAACTAGCCACAGTCTTCAAAAACTATTTGTTTTCCAATTTCTTAACATTCATCCACTCAGTAGAGTTACCTGTTGTATAATTTCCATTGAGTCTGCAGCTTGTTCCTTTAATTTCACTTAGCTGATCTAACATAAGTAAAATTTACTTCCAGTTCATCTCATTTTAATTCTTATCATCCCAAGCTGTATCAGACCCAAACTAATATCCATCATTATAACAATGATTGGCTACATCCTCATAATTAACACATTTCAACAATTCATCTTTACTGGTATAATTTGTAAATTCATTTTGACATTTTCTCCTCTCATGGCCCTTCTTGAATTTTCTCATTCCAGTCAACTCCGCTCCTTAGTGATTTTCTTGTTATTTTAACAATCTGCAAACATCTTCTATTGGTTTCTGGGTGTCTTCAATTATTGACGACATCCTGAGAATATATTTATTTGAAGATGTACACTCACTATTAATAAAGAAATCCCTCCTATTGACCTACACTGCTGAGTGAAGTTCCAACTTTATGGCCAAGTTCATTAAGTCCTCAGTATGTGCTGATGGGCGACAAGTAACAATTCTGCTGTGTGGGAGCCCGGTAATGTCCAGGTCCACAAAGATGGACCCTATTACTTTTAAATAACAGTGCCACAGTTGGGTCCTCAACCATCAGAGTCACCTCTCACCAGAATCTTAACTGGACGGACCATTGAAAAGATAGGCCATAGTCTTGGTATTCTCCAGTGAGTGGCTTATCAGTGAATACCAGAAAGTCTTTTGACTACCTACAGAGGTAAGAGTATGATGGAATGCTACTCATCCTGATTTACCTAATCTGGATAAGTATAATTCCAAAAACACTCAGAAACCTCAAACACAAGGCAGCCTACTTGATTAGCACCCAATCCATAATGATAAGCATGGATTCCCTCTACTACGACTGCACCGATGAATAAAATGTGCTTCATCAACTCACCAAGCTTTGTTTGGCAGTATGTCTCAAGTCTATGTTCTCCAGTATCTGTAAAGGTCCAGAGCAAGGGACACAGTCACCTACAAGTTCTGCAAGTTCCCCTTTATGTCATTTTTTTGGTATTCTTATAACATTCACCACTGCTGTGTCAAAATCCTAGAACTCCATACTCCTAAGTACCTCCCCCACACTGATTTCAGTGGATCTCCACCACCATTGTAAAGGATTTTTGGGGATGAGATGTAAGTGCTGGCCTTTCTGCCATTGCCCACATCCAGTAAACCAATAAAAAAAACAGTTCTCTGAAAAGACTGCAAATTAATAAGAGCGTTTAGCAAATCCCAAAAAAATAAACAAATTTGCAGAATTAATAGGTAAACAAAAGATGTTGAAACATAAGGGGCATCTCTGGTATTCTCCAATGTGTATAGAGATCCTGAATTTAATTTGTTGTTGAGTCATAGATCATGCAGCAGGAAAACAGGCCCCACAGTCCATCAACTCCATGCTAACCATAAAGCAGGAACTGTTGACATTAATCTGACCTTATTCTCTTTCATGGATCCTACCACTCGCCTACACACCAGGGGCAACTCACAGCGGCCAATTAACCAACCAACTTGCGTGCCTTTGGGGTCCTGGAGCACCTGCAAACTCCCCATGGGCAAGGCCAGAGGTCAGGATTCAACCCAGTCAATGGAGCTGCAAGGCAGCAGGTCTGCGAGCTGTGCCAGTGTGCTGAACTTCAGCTGTCAGGCTGTTCCTTGGGAGGGTTCATAACAGTGCAGCACCTGGGACCAGGTTAGAGGGCCAGCTCACTCAGCACCTCCACATCCAACCAAGGTAGTATGGATGTGGGGGGGGGGGGGGTACACACAACAGGCCAAATCTGCCTCAGTTATGCAGAGCATCTATAGGGTGGAAATGTTTCCTTGAAATGAACATCAGTAATAAATGTCACATTCAAATTTGTTGACGATTTTAAACTTTATTCACACTGTGATATGAATATTTATGTCTGATTTCCTCTAATAATTATTCTGGTTTTATTACCCTGAGATATAAATATTATAGAAAGTTCATAACTGGCAAGCATATGGCAATCTTAGCATCAATTATCATTTGAAAAGGCAACCAAAGATCCAACTTTGGGCCGATGAGAATGCTTAGTATTACAAAGTGTCCCATGAGACACTGTAGAATAAAATGATGTGGAGCTACATAAGAACATATTAAGAAAGATGAGATAAAACTAGTTCAAATGTGCATGTTTTCAGAAGTTTTTCTGAAAGGATGAAAAGGAAGGGGCTTATGGGGGGAAATCCAAAGCCTTGAACCTTTGTAGCGTAGGTGTCCTTCAGGTTCTCCGGTTTCCTCCTACATCTCAAAGACATTGGATTGATAGGTTAATTGGTAACTAAATTGCTCCTCATGTGGAAATGAGTTGCAAATTTTGGGGGGAATAGATGAGAATGTGGGGAGAATAGCGTAGGGGTAGTGTAAACAGGTTGGTGCAGACTCGATAGGCCAAAGGGTTTGTTTCCATACGATCTCTCTCTTTGACTTTATAATACAGTTGTCATTGGAGTTATCAAAATCAGGAATGATCAAGTAGCTAGGATTGGAATGCTGGTATGGAGGGTTGGAGGGCTGGAGGATTAGATTAGATTAGACAGATACTTTATTCATCCCAAAGGAAGTTACAGTGTCACAATAGCATTACAAGTGCAAAGATACACAAATGTTAGAAGAGAAGTAAGAAAGAATAAAAAATAAGTTACCTCAAACAGTCTAACAGGAGGGGGTCATCACCTCCCAGGGTATAGGTTGACTCACTATAGAGCCTAATGGCCGAGGGCAAGTGTAACCTCAAATAGTGCTCTTTGGAGCAGCTAGATACAGGATGATACAGGAGATAACAAGACCATGAATAGAAGAAAGCATGGATGCGGATATTAAAGTTAGGACACTAATTAATTGACAGGTGGCATAACAGGGCGTAGAAGTGAAGTAATAAACGTCACACAAAATGACAGTTCAGATCAGTGACGGGTAACTTTAGATCTGGAGTCAAGAAGCACAATGTAATTAAGATTTGCAATGACTGAACTCACCTAAGAACTCTTCAACATCACGACGAGGATCTTACAGACCCATAGATATGATGTTGAACAGGAGTCCATTTAGCCCATCACTGCTATGCCAGTGCAATCCTTTCAGTTCCACATCACCATTCTAACTCAGACTCTGCATGATACTGTATCTCATGTTCCTTTTCAAAAGGCCTTCTTACTTGCTTCCACTTCTCTTGTTATTCCAGATCATGGCCTTTCTTAGAAAAAAACATTCTCCTGATTTCCTGCCCAGCACTTTAAATTCATGCCCTGACTCCTGCACCATCTAGTATGGGACCAGTTTCTGGCTATTTACCTGATTTAAACTCACTGCAATCATGGTCACCTCCATCAAATCTCCCAGCATTCTTTCCCATACTGGTCAAGAGAAAAACATGTCTTCAAGGAAAGAAACCTCAATTTCAGCAGTTTAGTCATAATTTCTTCTCTGAGATCTGCAGGGTTCTTCTGAAAGACTGAGTTGCTGTTCACCCATAACTTCTTTATAAATCTGCAGCATTTCCTCAGTCCTTTCCAGATCAGCTCTCAGAGGGCAGCCAGCAACTAGAATAATCCTACTGTCCATTTAGAGTGGCTGGGGACTCTCAACCATCCCCCGTCCCCCCACGGTCTCACTCTGTGCAGCCTGGTGTTTGTTTACACTCTGTCCTTCTGTTCTTCCCTGCAGAGGAGAAGCACAAAAGCAAAAAGGGAGGTGGGTCCCACTTCAGTGCCGCGCGTAGACAGGGCCGGACAGTCCTCTACCATCTGACCAGCCACCTTCAGAAACGAGACAAAAGTAAAGTTGCTTTGAATAATGTGAGTATGCCCCTTCTCTGTGTATATAACAATTTTATTATTCTGTTATGAGAATGAATGGCACAAATCCTTTATTTCCTGGCATGTAAACCATGGTTTGAAACCTCGTGCTTTTGTTTATTTTACAATCGTTCTGCTCCTGTTTGGATTGAACAACTTTGTTGAAAGAGGTAAGGAATTGTCGAGAGCCTTAAGGCAGTGTCGAGTGATTGATATGCTGGTGAATTTTAATTAAATGACACCAGGCTTCTTCAGGATGAGGGCATGCCAAGCATTTAGCACCAGCCCACTAATTCAACAGACCAAGGGCCTGTGGAGGAGCCACAGCTGACATTGAATATTGGTAGGTCATGGAGTGACACTCAGCTCTGCAAAATCAGGGAAATGGATCTATGTCTCCCCTGAATGCACACTGTAAGCCATAGATTACCAAACAGCAGTAAAGTAGCTAATGAGTCACTTGTGAATAATAGGAACACGTGCAGAACACAATTTAATTTCCCACTCTGAGCAGCAGGGTGAGCCAACTATCATGTTTTGCTGAGAAATTATACCTTACGTTCCAGTTGTGGCATGTGTTTAACTATAATCAACTCTCCCCTAAATGTTCTTGCTAATCCTCTATTCATCCCTACATGTCCGTCCTTTGCTGTCATCTTCACTGGGTTGCAATCAGGGTTCACTGCCCTCCCTTACTCCAACCCATCAGTATGCATTAAACATAACGGCACTGTTCCATCTCTGACTCATAGCCAGATTTCTATATTTTTGCAGGAGAAATTTTGGAGAATCAGGGAGGTATTTCAGGCCCTTTTTGCCTATTTTCTTGTGTCGTGCTCTGCTGGAGGTGTGACTACTGTCAGAGTCACAGATGGTGGTTTTTAAGCATTGTATATGCAAGTTGGCTCCAAAACAAGATACCTTTAAGGACCAAAGGATACTATTTAAAGACTGTCAGAAATTTTTTAGTGGTTGCAATCAATATACCCGAGAGGAATGAGAACCGTCTCCTGATTCACAAAGGGCAAATAGCTTCTGGCAGCGGCTGAGCCAACGAGGGGTGGCACGGTAGCGTAGCAGTTTGTGTAATGCTACTACAGTCCCAGTCACCAGCAATCAGGGTTCAAGTCCCGCTGCTGTTCGTAAGGTGTTTGGATGTTCTCCCCGTCACCGTGGGGGTTTCCTCCAGGAGCTCTGACTTCCTCTCACATTCCAAAAGCGTACAGGTTCGGTTTAGTAGTTTGTGGGCTTGCTATGTTGGTGCCAGAAGTGCGACAACACTTGCGGGCTGCCCCCAGCGCAAGTTGGGACTGTGCTAGTCATCGACGCAAACAACACATTTCATTGTAGGTTTCGGTAATTCTTCGTATATGTGACAAATAAAGCTAATCTTGATATGCCATCCTCTGCACACCATTTCTGTAGGTTTTGAGCAGGCTCATGTGGAATGCACAGGCTGCCACAGGTAAGGCAGAAGGTGGGCATATGGGTGGTTGAGAAGCGGTGTCCACCTTCCGCCATTTATGCTGGGCTGGATGTCCTCAACAAATGATCATGCCTTTCTCAGTAACACAAGAGCTTCTGCAGATGTTGGAAATCCTGAGCAACACACACAAAGTGCAGGAAGAACTCAGCAGGTCAGGCAGCATCTATGGAGAGGAATAAACAGTCGGGACCAAGACTATTCATCAGCCAACGTCTCTCAGTGCCCTTCAAAATGCTCATCCATTTCAAATAGCCACAGAGCTCTCTGGAAGTGGAGTATAAAACTTTCTCAAGGAGGTATTGAGAAGCCAAGATCTATCTCAGGGCAGTACAGACGTTACCAACTGTTCAGAGCACTTAGAAAATAGCAGATTATATATGAAGCACTGACTGGGAAAAGTTATTATTATATGGTTCTTGAGACCTTCAGTGTTAACTTCCATGCACCAAAGTTTCTGTGGGTCCTGGGTTTAGACTGATAGAGATAAGGGAACAGATTAGGCATTTGTCAGTCCATGTCATTAGTATTGTCATGGTACCAGTGATGCAGATTTTGTTACAATCTCCCCCTCAGGGAATTACATAAACTAGGTGCTCATGCCTGGAATAGTGTGTTGTCGTGAGTTCTTGTGCTTTTCTCTCTGTCAAAACTGAATTATGTTAAGTCCATGCTCCCAAGGATTTGGTCAAAATGAGGACTGCATTGGAATTAGGTAGCTTTCCCTTCTCCCTTTATTCCCAGACAAGGTTTTGCGAGAGAATTGTATCTTTTCCTGGCATTGAAATCACCCAAGATGACCAATTGGTCTCCCTTTGGGATGAGTCTTTCCAGGATCAAAGAGACAACCTTGTTGGCCACATTCTGTGATTGGGGTGTTTGTGCTCATGGTCATAGCAAACTCATTCCACACTGCAATGAATCAGAATCAGAATTAGGTTTAATAACACTAGCATATGTTCTGAAGTTTGTTAACTTTATGGTAGCAATACAATGAAATACATGATAAATAAATGTAGAGAAAAATGCAGAATTACATTAAGTATATATATGTCTATGAAATAGTTAAGTTAAAATAATTAGTGCAAATTAACAGAAATAAAAAAGTAGTGAGGTAGCGTTCATGCGTTCAACGTCCATTTAGGAATCGGATGGCAGAGGGGAAGAAGCTGTTCCTGAATTGCAGAATGTGTGTCTTCAGGTTTGATGAGCAGAGGATTATGGCATGTTCACATTTCCCACAAGGAGAGTCACTGAACCACTAACCCAGCTCATTCCTAACTCTAAGACCCACCCCATGAAAATTGCATTTCTCCTCTTGTTTGCCCTACCGCCTTGTTCATTCAGCTGCCTATTTCTTGCCAGCCATGTTTCACATAGGGCAGTGATGTCAATATCAAAGCATCTCAGTTCCTGGGCAATGATAACGGATCTTCTGGAACTATCCGGGAGGGTCCTGTTGGTTGAGTGAAGTGAAGGAGAGCTGAAGGGAAGGGGGCCTCCAGCTTCATTGGTCCTCTAGGGGACTTTATCCCCCATCCTGTTGTGCACAGCAACATCCTGCAGTTCGCAATAATGTCAGCCCTCTGACACAAGTTTTGCACCATTTGCTGTCCTGTATCCCAGCCCCACCACCGCTGAGGGAATGCAGTTCAGGGGCATAAAGTGCATCCTCTGTTTCCAAGGAAACAACTTCAGCCAATTCCTCTCAACTAAACCTCCAACACCCTATTCGAACTTTATAAATTCCATTGTAGTTTATCTAGTGCCAGACAACTCTGGTAAAGAATTGAATGTCTTTATTCTTCCAGGTCAGTCCCCTAACAGAAAGCAGAACCACCAGTGATTTTTTTAAACCCACTCTGTCTGAAGCAAAGTGAAATTGGCAGGCGGCTCTCACACAGATCCGACATGAATGTATAATCCCAATATATTTACCTTTCTAAAAAATAATAAAATCAATAGTAATGAACTTGCCTGTAAAATAAAGACGTTAACATGTTTGAAATTTATCAGTTTCAGAACAGCAAGTCCTATTTTCCTAAGGGGCTGCCTGAAACCCCCCAAGGGTGAAATCTCCTCTTTAAACCCTGCAGTAAAGAGGGTTGCAGTGAAATCAGCTGTAGTATGACACAAGAAAGCAAGACCACTCTGTGAAATGCAAAATAAACTGCCTTGTATAGGCACAAAAGCTTTGCCAACTGCACATCCCCCTCCCATTAACCTTAATCAAGCTTCCCTTTGCTGGAAGGATTTCTATGGCTTTGACAGCATATCACTTTATGCTGAGTTCATTTCTGTCACACTTTGACAGACTGCATTAGTACTTTGTAGAACAAAGTATAATTCTCCATCAACTTCAATCAGACAGAACCAACTTGAAGCAGACACTGTGTGGTTAAAAGAAACCCATTTCATTAATAGCCTGATGATTGAATGTTCTCCTTTGCCACAGCTTAAAGTCCACTTGAACTACATTTCTGTGATACGAATGCACTTTACACGTCCAGTTTTCTAATAATCTCTACAGAGTGCAGTATTTCAGGAAAGAATGTGATTTCAATACAAAGATGTGATATTCAAAAAATTAGCTTATTTTGTCCATGTAAAAATAAGTAATGCAGTTAATCAACAGCCTTCCTAACCTTCTTGATGATCTTTCTAAGATCATGCACAGACAAGATATATATCATTTTATTTATCATAATTTTGGATTATTCTTTCTCTTCCTGTTAATTGAAGTAGATTCAAGCAGAGAATGCCTAAACAATATGTACTTCAGTAATGCGGTATATCTACTGATTGCACTGTGCAGACAATATGATGTTGCCCTCCATCACCGATTAAGTCACAGTATTAATTCCGTCTGACCTTTTAGTCATGTTTACCATCATAATAGGTACAAATAGAGATTCAGCAGCTGTTGGGCAGATGCATCCAGGAGTCAGGTGGACATAGGTTTGGCTGTGATTGTAACCCCCCCCCCCCCCCCCGTTGATACTTAAGTAAAGGAAATTTAACATTGCTGGATTGAATGGTAGTTTAAATTCTAATCAAATGCTAATCTCTACAGACTTGAGTGGAGAACAAATTCAGGTGGGGTTGTGAAACCAGTGCGTGCACCATCATGCTGATTTTCTAATGCATTGGTTAGATTAGAATTGCTTTCCTTGTTCTCTAAATTCAATCTGTAGATAATGGCTTTGACAAGGAGACCAGAACTGCAAATCAAACCCACCCTGACAAGCAACATTTTTGAAGGGAAAGGTTTGTAAGTGTGGTGGGGAGGAAAAAAAAGAGAATATTTTAAAAGGAAGATAATCTAGACTCTTTTTTTCTCCTCAGATGGACAATCCTTAATGTACAAATTGTTATCAGCTTCAAAAACTTGGCTTCACTGAAGTCAAGGAACCAAATTTTGCAAGAGGAATTCACTACATTGACCCAACTATATCAAAGGTTTAGCACCAGATAGTGAAGGGCAATTTTTTTAATTCATTGGAAACTAAACCCTACAAAGAGAAATACATATTATTAACCATGTGTATAGAAAATTTTATCTAAAGGTTACACTATAAACTGTATTTAGTCACCCTTGTGTATTAGTTCCTTGTGATCAGACCTCAGACTCTGTGCATTTTAAATAGATTTATTATGTATTATTTGTTAGAACATATTTTAAACTCCCTGATCTGGCTTTGAAGTCCTAAGAATTTTACCTTGCTGCGATTTCCATGCAAATAATTGTCAGAAGTATTTTAACAGACTAAAAAATGACCAATTGTCAGTAGTTAGTTATTCTGGTTAAGAGATAGTCCTCATCCTAAAGGAACATACACAAAATGCTGGTGGAACGCAGCAGGCCAGGCAGCATCTAGAGTAAGAAGTACAGTCGACGTTTTGGGTCGAAGCCCTTCATGAAGACTAAAGGCTTAGTTATTGTGATTGGGCAGTGCAGAAACAATTGTGTTGTCTGAGCAAATTCTGAGGATGGTCCTCATTCTGTGTTTAATTAATTCAGTTGACTCAGAAATGGAGATCTTGAGGTAAAATATGATCCTCTGTTGCTTGTCCTATAGTAACTTCAATTGAAATTAAATTTGAAAGTAGATTTTAATAAGTAGCTGTTAAATTGTGCATTTTGAATGTGAGACTAGCTACTAATTATTACCCTCTTGCATAACAATGGACAAATAGACAATAATCTGAAAAAAAGTATTGGATCAAGCATAATGTCCTCTGCAGTAAAATTGCTGTAATCTGGGCTCACAAGAGATTCTGTACTTTCTGGAAATCCAGAGTAACACACATAAGATGCTAGAGAAATTTAGCAGGTCAGAAATAAAGAGTCGACATTTCGGGCTGAAACCCTTCATCAGGACTCCATATATTAAGAGGCTATTGGGGACACTACTGGAGAATGTCCATAAAAACAAAAAAAAAATCCTGCAATAATCCTGTATTTCCATGAGAGGAGAAATGCAAAGAAGAGATTTAAACATCCTTACTAGAGCTAGCGTTCCTATTTGTTTGCTAGGCGATTGCTCTCATTATAAGTGGAATTAGAGATAATGCAGGCTACCACTGGCAAAGCGACAGCTAATGTCTGCAAATGCACACTGAACACTCTTGTCCATTTAACTGTCACTCAATGTGATGGAGGGATTTGGAAGGCACAGCATGCCTGTCAAATGTGATTCATTTATTTGAATTGGCTGAATTGTGAAAACACTTTATGCCTTTTGCAAGCTTCATGATGCAACTCAGTGAGAGCATAAGACATAAAACCAGAATTAGACTATTCTGCCCAGTGATTATGGCTGATTTATTATTCCTTTCAACCCCATTCTCCTGCCTTCTCCCCATAATCTTTGACATCCTTACTAATCAAGAACCTATCAACCTCCGCTTTAAATATACCCAATAACTTGGCCTCCACAGCCGTCTGTGGCAATGAATTCACAGATTCACCACCCTCTGGCTAAAGAAATTTCTCCTCATCTCTGTTCCAAAGGGCGCCGCTCTATTCTAAAGATATGCCCTCTGGTCCTAGACTCTCCCACTTTTGGAAACATCCTTTCAACATCCACCCTGTCCAGACCTTTCAATATTTGATAGGTTTCAATGAGATCCCCCAGTATTCTTCTAAGCTCCAGCAAGTACATGCCAGAGCCATTAGTTACTCGTCATATATTAACCCTTTCATTCCCGGAACCATTCTCTTAAATGTTGGTAACCTTCTTGCTGAACAGTCAGAAGTTCAAGTTCTAACCAACAACTGCAAACATTAAATTCTAGATTGATGTAGTGGAACACTGTTGGAGCTGTTGCCTTCTGATAAGATATTAATTCAAAATCCTGTCCACCCCTTTGGGTGGGTATAAACAATCCCTCAGACCTATTTCGGAGGACTAATTGATAACTGTTTATTATTGTTACGTGCACTGAGGTCCAGTGAAAAGCTTTGTTTGCATCCAGACAGGATATTCCATTAAAAAGCATATCAGGGTAGTTACAGTAAAAGTGCAGTGCAGGTAGTCAATTAAGATGCAAAGACTGAGTTGGCCTCAGTGTCCTGACTAATGTCTTCTACTTGTCAACATCTCCATCTCAAATTACCCAGCCATTGTTATATCAGAGTGAAAGCATGTTTTGCACAAACTTTCCAATATTGCAGCAATGACTACAATTCATTGGTTGTAAAGCAGTTTGATATATTTGAAAGGAACATGAAAATCAGTGCACAAATATCAGTGTTTTTAACTTCATGTGTCCTGAAAAAAGGCATATCTTAATTGAACGAGAAAATTCTCGTGGCAGAATAAACACAAGGGATTCTGCAGATGCTGCAATTCTTGAGCAGCACACATAAAATGTTGGAGGAAGTTGTCCTGATGAAGGGCCTTGGGCCAAAACACCTACTGTTTATTCCCCTCCATAGATGCTGCCTGACTTGCTGAGTTCCTGCAGCGTTTTGCATGTGTTGTAGTGGAGTAAGGCTGGAGAGAAGAAAATTTTCTTTAAAATGGTATAGATGTTGGAAACCTAAAGTGCAAGAACAGAAAATGCTGATAAGTCTCAATCTATCGGTCAGCCCCTGTGGAGGAAGTATGCAAGTTCTCACTTCAGGCACAAACCTTTCAAGGGACCTTTGAGGGATCATCAAGGGACCTGAATCATTCACTCTGCAGGGATTGACTGACCTGCTGCTTCCAGCAGTTCCTCCCTTCCAAGAAAACATTTACATTAATTTCACCAAACAACACACACCAAAGTTGCTGGTGAATGCAGCAGGCCAGGCAGCATCTCTAGGAAGAGGTACAGTCGACGTTTCAGGCCAAGACCCTTCGTCAGGACTGATTTCACCCGTCAGTCACACTGAAGTAGAACTGAATTACAAGTCTCCACAGTTCAAAGCTCTTATCTGCCTGATAAAAGGAAAGGGGTAATTTCATTTACCCACTCTTTCTGTAGGTAATAAGGTTACATTTCTGTAGGCTGAAGTTTTCTAGACTTGGATCTTCTCAGGTAAGGTACAGTGAGGTACAACTTTCAGAAAGTATTTCTTCAGAATCAATACCAAATTGCTGTCTTATCCCTTATGTAGAAAATAACTGCCTAATTGAAATCCCTAAGTAAAATTAAATAAAGTTTCTAGCACTATTATTTTATCGACTTCTATAGTTTGAAGTTAATTGGAAGGAGATTCAGTTTTTCATTGTTCCATTAATCTCTGAAATAAGCCTGGTATGTATCATCTTGTATGAACAAATAATGTCTGTGGATCCTCGTAAAGACGTCATATACTGTATGTCTTGTTTATGTGTCTTTCTCTGCCCTGTATGTTGCTGTGAGTGACTCCTGTTGATGTTGGTTCCTTACTCTCTCTTTATTGTTACTCCATTTGCATGTACTCAATGGACAGGAAACTGAAAGCTCCCAGTCGGGAATGTTTGTAAGTAAAACCTGATCGTGTATTGATAAGCCCCATTTGCTGCTATTGACACTCTGGTGCACAGACCATGCCATTATACCCAGAAAGCATTTAAATAATCTCAAAATATGGCATTTACAATGGAACTTAAGGCAAGAAACTGAACCCGATTAATAATTAGGTCGGCTACAAGTATGACATTAGACAGAAAAAGAAGCCACATGACAGAAATACAGTTTATTAGAGGCCCCTGGGTGTAATTTGCTTCTCGTTTGGGACTCTGAATAAAATCTAAGATTGGCAGCAATTTCTTTCATCGGTTCAAGGTTTACAATGCAACAATTTGCCAAGACTTCAGTGCCCGCACAAAATGGTTTCCATTTCACCGTAACAATTAAGTTGTAGCATAATGCCAGAGTTGGTAGTTCATTGTTAGAGGCCCTTGAGGTAAACAGATGGACTTGGCATGTTGGTAATCTAGAAGATCTGAGCAACACAAGCAAGGCCAACATTTAACACTCATCCATATGCTCCCTTGAGGAGGTGATAATGAACATCTCCTTGTTCCACTGTAGTGAAGATAGTCCCACAGAGCTTTTGGGTGGGGAGTTTCCAGCTTTTAGAGCAAGTGATGGTGAAGCAATGGAAAAAAGCTGAAGTCAAGACCGTAGAGAGAACTCATAAATGATGGGATTCCTATGCACCTGCTTCTCTTGTTCTCGGAGGAAGAGTTGCAGATAGAAGAGATATTGCCTAACAGAAGCCTGTTTTTTGCTGGTATTTGTGTGCTACAACTAGAGACACGGTGTGCTAGTTTAAGTCAAAGCAAATGAACTGGATGAAGGGCATATCCTCAGCAATTCATTAAGTTTACCTCAATTTAAGTGTTCAAAGGCAAGTCTCTTCTACCCCTTTCTAAAATGACCCTGATTATAACCTTTGGAGGGGAGTTTCATACATGACTGCTTACATGCATTCTCTGGACAGGTGAATTGCAGTTAGTTAGATGCCATACATGAGGTAATACCTAAACTAGTTTGTGACTAGAATTTTTAATTTAATCCCAATTTCCTGTTCTTTTTTTTCCGGGCCTGTACTTTTCCACACCACATCTGTTTATCTAATTCCATCTTGAACATTATGCTTCATAGCCGCAGTCCCTTGTTAGGTCGCATTCAAATATTGAAGGCACTTTATGTGATTTTAATTTTAAGTATGTCATATGTCCTGCTTTTACATTAACTTAGAGCAGAAGTCTGAACCATCAAAAATCCAAACTTAATGAAACAAGTTATCTTCAAGATGTACTAATTGATACAAACAAGTCAAATGAATATAATAAGCAACTTATGTAGTTTTATATTGTGCTATGGTATAATAGTATTTATTTACTCATAAAACATAAAATAAGTAGAATGGCATTTAAAAATATATCAAGTGCATAAAATCTAATTTTATCCATAACCTGAATACCAAGGAATTTCAGTCGGAACTTCTTTTGCTTAACAGTGTACTTTGGAATTGATGTATTATTGTCACGTACAATGAGGAGCTGTAAGAATGTGACAATAATCTGAGCCAACACTCAGTGCAGCACTGAGGGAATGCTGTGCTGTTGGAGGCACCATCTTTCAGATGAAGCACTAAACTGACGTTTTGTTTCTTCCTGAGAAATGTCCCAGAACAGTAACCCCTCCGTTGGGCAGCAAGAATATTCAATGTACCTCCTCTTCCATGCTTGTCAAAATGTCAGTTCAGACCGTGTCAGTGGACTGTTGCTGGTTGAGGAGATAGTGTTCAGTAAAATAGGCTAAAATAGGTGAGTTTTTTATTTTAGGAATAACCCTCAATCTTTCTTTATAAAGTGCAGGAATTAAATTGTCATCAAAGCAATTAATTCAATAATAAAAGAAGACTTAGACCCAGACAAAATAAGATTTCTGTAGATAAACCTGCTGCTTAAAAGTCTGTGTGTTGTCTACTCAAAGTGAAGTGGTGGAAGAATTTTATTCCAACTTTAATTAAATAGAGATGAGGTTTGGCACATCTTCATACTCTGACAGAATTGGGCAGTTCACAGAGCACAATGCGCTGAAGTTTCTAACATCGGTCTCACTATAACATTACTCCTTGGAACAGTAATTACCACATTTTTATCTTGTTCGAGCTGCCCTACTCCTACATTCCTGTACTTCAAATGAAAAAGAAAATAGAAGGTATAAAGGCAGATATTATCAAACTTGGAAACCTGTAGAATTAGGAGAGAAAAATTACAAGTTGCACAAACCTTAGATGTGCAGAAGCCGGAAATACACCAAACAGCACTGAAATGGCAAAATATGTGTTTGAAATGAGGTAGGTGCTGATGCAGCCGCATCAGTTTATAAACCTGGAGATTAGCAGGAAACGAAGCATATTTTCTCTAGCAAGGGGGGTAAAAAGGAAATTAAGTAGGTTCCAGTTGGAATTAAATCATTTCTGCAGAAGGAAGAAAACTAGATTTTTGTTTTTGATGAATGTGGTTTTTTGGTTAGTCAATTAATCTTTTCTTCCTTAAAAATACTTGCATTTTTATTTCTGTGCAATCCCACATAGAATCCTACCACTCTAGTTTCATTGTTTTCTTGATATCCTTTCACGCTAGCATACAAATAGAAATGCAGAAAATAGTAAATCCCATCCAGTAACCAGTTGTTGAAAAGGAATTAAGCCCAAGTGTACCCCATTATGCCAGATATGTATCTCATTGTGTTGATTTAGATGCACTTGCCAATTGATTAGAACTAAATGTCTAGATGTAAGCTGTATTATATAGCTGAAAACCTGTGGAACAATTTATAGTTTCATTAAACTACTTGAATTTCTTCTTTGGTAGAACATGTTTGAAAATAAGCCCTCTCTACCCGAGTACAAAGTGGCATCGGTCCAGAAATCCCGCTTCATCCTCCTGCACTACAGTACCTTCAAAGCGGGCTGGGACTGGCTTATCTTGCTGGCCACATTTTACGTCGCGGTGACTGTTCCATACAACGTTTGCTTCACGGAGACCGAGGACAGCTCCTCCGCTTCCCGCAGCACCACTGTGAGTGACGTCGCTGTGGAAATGCTCTTCATCTTCGGTAAGGCAAATTTGTAGTTCCTTATTTCGGCACCATAGAACATGACAGAACAAAACTTTTTCAGGCAAAAAAGGGCTGCAGTTGCATGGTTTTCTTCAATAGTTTTTGATACATGTATCACATTAATCTAATTGCTCATTTTACCCATTTAATAATGCTTTTCTACCTTCTCAGATTGTGTCAAATTCTAATACTCCACATTTTTTCACAATTTCTAATACTCCACAATTTTTCCTCCGCTTAGATCAGTCACTTCCATTCAGTTGCCTGTTCAGTATTCATCTCATTCATTTCCGTCTAAATCTGTTCCCAAATTATTTTTACCGAATTACTAATATTACTCTGATCAGCAGGTGGCAATTTCAATTAATAGTGAATTAAAGTCATACCAATGGTTGTACTATACTGCATGATTATTGTAAATTGCTTGAAATCCAATAATAAAATTTAGGGTCATAAACTGCCATGAAAAACTAGGCTTAGTCTAAGTTACTTACAGACATCAATCATTCCATGCAGTGCTGAGTTGCAGTTCATATTACTGCAGGCTCCCATACTGCTGCATTGAGTATCGGAGACATTGTTAAAAGGCAAAGCCTCAGAAAATTGGCATCCGTCTATAAGGACCCCCATCATCTAGGATGTACCCTCTTCTCATTGCTACAATCAGGGAAGAGGTGCAGGAGACTGACACATTCAATATTTTAGGAACAGCTTCTTCCCCGCCACCATCAGATTTCTAAATAGATAATGATGCTCGAGATAGAATTTTACAGAAAGAGGAGCCTTCTTGGGAAGGAGCAATACTGGCCCTCTTCTTAGGGAATGAGGCAGGACAAATAACTGAAATGGCAGTTGTGGAGACTTTGGGGAGACAGTGACCACAATTCTATTAGTTTTAAAATAGTTCTGGAAAAAGATAGAGCAGGTCCACAGGTTAAGGTGCTGAATTAGAGCAGGGCCAGCCTTGAGGACATTAGGCAGGATTGGGGAAAGGTTGGCCACGCTGGATCTTTATTGCCTGGAGCACAGGAGAATGAGAGATGGCCTCACAGAAGTTTCTCAAATCGTGATGGCTATGAATAAGGTGGGCGGTCATCATCTTTCCACCAGAACTGTGGAGTCAAAAATGAGAGGGCATGGATACAAGAGGGGAGAGATTTAAAAGAGACCTGAGAGACAACTTCTTTACACAGAGGGTAGGGAATACCTGGAGTGACCTGCCAGAGGAAGTGGTCAAGGCATGTACAATTTCAACATTTAAGAGGCATTTGGATAGGCACGTGGAGTGAAAGGGCTTCAAGGGTAATGGCTGAATGCGGTCAACTGAGACTAACAGGGAGGATGCTGTGGTTGTCATGGACTGGTTGAGTCTAAGGGCCTTTTTCCTTGCTGTATTACTCTATAACAGGAGAAAGGCCAAAGGCAGGTTACTGGCACTTTAAAACCATTCATTTCAGGCAGATGGGGCTCATCAGCTGTGGTTGACAGCTCATCTGATCTCAAACCTCCACTGCCTTACGGTATACTCACTCATGGGGAAGGCTTCAGGAGGAAACCCCAAGGGAAAAATCTGGAGCTGGAGTCCAAAAGGCAGTCCGATGTCAAAGTTCACTGCTTACAGGAAACTCCTGCAACACTGCTGCTCCCAAGCTGTTATACCCAGAAAGCATTTAAAGTGTCTGCCGTTCCTTTGGGTTCATCATTTGCATGGGGGGGAGTGGGGTGGGAATTGCGGGAGAGCTTGCTACGTGGGAAACAGCTTGCTCTCCATATCATACTACCCAGACTTGCGTATCTAGGCAACTAGGCTGCGATATCTATGGTCAACTCTAACCAACAGAAGCCCTCACCTCACCATTACTCTATGACCCTATGACAGCTGTATGACTCTCCTTGTAACTTCATCAATATCATATGCAGGCTGACTCCACAGTATGTCCTCTATGCTTCAGCTCCATGGTACCTACTCCTAGTGCCACTATCACCATCTTGGAAAGGAAAACGAGTGATTACATTTTCAAATTTGATTTTCTGTCCTTTGTTAGCTTTCCAAACTTTCTGACTCTAAATTGAAAATGAAAAATTAATGCTAATTAATTTTTTAATGCAGATTTGTGCCTGAGAGGAATAAAAGATATATTGAATTACATAAAGTTCTAAAGACTGTTCCAACTGGAAATCTGTGAACTATTTGTCTTTGAACTTAGTTCTCAACTGTGTAATGTCTGTGTGGTTTTGCCAACCCTGTTGTTCTTGATTTGTTGTTTGGAGTAGTAGGTGACACTTAGCTGTGGTCAGGGCTGGTTTATGTTGTGCAGCCACTTTCGTGCTATCATTACAGCAGCGTGGTAGGTGGCTGGCAGGAACTGGAAAAGTATTGGTCTACATTCAGTGATAGAGCAATATTGCTCACAGCTGACCACAGGGAAAGCTGCCCCACAAAGCACTTCGGAGACACTAGAGTTTCTGCAGATGCTGGAAATCTTGAGCAATGCTCACAAAAATACTGGAGGAACTCAGCAGGTCAGGAAGCGTTTATAGAAGGGAATAAACAGTTGACATTTCAGGCCGAGATCGTTCCTGATGAATTCCTTCAGCGTTTTGTGTGTGTTCCACAATGCACTTGCAGTCTCTATGGTGTGAGTTTCCCTTTTCTGATGTTGGTTACTGTCAAGTCTCAGTAGATTGCTGGCGTTCACTGCTTGTGAAGATATCAGGCTGAGCACACAGCTAAAATATTCTCAAAGACCATAAACATAATAAATGGCTACAAGAGTGGGCTATACAGCCCCTTGTGCCTGGCTCTGTCAGATCATGGCTCATCAAGCCATCCAAGTGGTTTTATACATTTTTCTCCATCTCCCATGACCTTGCCCTTTTCATTATCCTATCTATATCCCTCTGAAGCTTCTCTGCATCCTCCTCACAACACACAATGCCACCTAGCTGTGATTCATTGGCAGACTTGAATGCCTCATACCTGGTGGAGAGTGGGAACAGTTGGAACTCCAGCACAAATGCCTGCAGCAACCTACTGGTCACTAACTCTCAGCCCAAAATGACTCATTTATTGATGTTCTCTGTTTCTGTCCATTAATGAATCCCCACTCTAAGCCAGTATATGTTCAATAATGCTATGCACTCTAATTTTGTTTAAAAATATTTGGTATTGCATCTTATTAAGGGCCTTCTCAAACTTCCACTGCACTGCATCAACTGGTTTCCCCTTTTCTATTTTACCAGTGACAGCCTCAGATAAGTCCCAACAGGTTTCCCTTTCCTAAAATCATGATGAGTCTGCCTGTTCCTCTTACTGTTTTGCAACTACTCTACTTTGCAACCAGCTTCTTAATAGTAGATTCCTTTCCACTACAAATTAAGAAGCAAAAACCACAAGTTTTACTGAATATTTTAAGTACTTCAGAGTGTAATTTGAGGATTGATGTACAGTACATATGTTCAATAAAGGTAGCTAAAATACTCCATAAAAGTATTAAATAATAAAATACTCCAAATTCATTATATTATACAGTGGATTCTGGTTAATTGGGCCATTGGTTAATCAGGGCAGCTGCTATTTGGGACAACTCTTAAGAACAAAAACTAATTGAAAAATAGTCACTATTCCCTTCATTTATTTTGGATGCTATCACAGGAGATTGTTGCCAAACTGTTTCTAGCTAGCATTAGTTGTGCGCACTTGTGACTCTACACCGTGCTTAGAGCGAACAGTTTCGAAATAGTGTCAATTGTGTGTGTTTGTGTCCAAACAGCAGTGATTTTTGACACTAATAGTTGGTGAGAAATAAGCAGTAAGACAATTCAGAACTGTAATGCTAACTGCGGTTTCAAGCATTCAGGCTTAAAGATACCAGAAACAGTCAGGACTGAAAGTGAAACAATTTCACTACTTCAACAGGTTAGGAACTACAAAGAATTTGAAGGTATCAACAATCATCTTGAATATTACAATGAAACTGAAGATTTGGAGGATGCAATCATTGAAAGCATTTTATGAAGACAGTCCATTATCTGAACTGTGTCTGCGCTGATTTTATTTATTTGCAGTTCAGCTAAAACATAGCAGCTTGTTTAACGAATTGCTGCTGGAAGCCTATGAAGGTCTGATTTGCCCTGTCGGGTGGGCCCAAGGTGCCACAAGCCCGGCAGGAGTTCCAGGTAGCGTGCTGCTGATTTACACATGTAATTTCTGTACCAGCAGTTGTGGTGATTGTTAACGAGTTGTCCCCGAAAGTCTTTATGGATGAATTCCTCTGCCAATAACTATTAGGAACTAATACACAGTTTCATAGTAGTATAATAGAATTGGTAATTTTCTCATTTGTTCTGGATTTCATTTAAACACATAATTTGTTACTTAGTTAAACAGTAGTTTGTCTTTTTTTTATAACTTTTTAACAATTTCCATGAAACTTTAGCTAATTGCAGCAGCCGCTTAATTGGGCCAAAATGTGCTGGCCCCGATGTGTCCCAATTAAATAGAATCCACTGTATTTATGCAAGGAAATTACCATTTATTACCCGATATTTTAAGTATTTTACCGAGTGTGAAATAAAAATTGAATTACATCTGTATGATTATGATAAAAGTGGAAATATTATGGAGTAATTTTGTTAAAAATTTTTTAAAATATATTCTGATATATTATTTCAAGGGAATTATGATCACATACATAAAAAAGTATACAAGTATTTAGGGGTCTGAGACTTAGCTAACCAGCAATTATGGCTTAGTATGCTACTAAAAACTCAATTGATCCTTGAAAATATTTGAAGGGTGTTTTACAGCAAGCATCATTTTTAAATACATAAAGTTCTTGTCAGTTCAACTGATGTCTCTGATTGTTTTAGAATATTATGCCAAACACTACAGAAAGGATGAAACAATGGCAGCAACGGAAGAAGCTCACATTAAATTGTCCATGCACAGAAATCCTAGTTTATGTTACCTTCAGGATATAATTACAATGAAAGTAGATTAGATTCTTTTTTATTAGTTTTGCGGGATGTGGGTGTCACTGTTATGGCCAGCATTTATTGCCCAATTCTAATTGCATTTGAGAAGTTCCAAGTGAGCTGCCCCCATGAACAGCTCCATTACTTCCGATGAGGCTGCTCCTGCCAGGCTGGCCCCAGCAACAATGAAGGAAGGGCAATGTTTTGTAGAGTCAGGGTGGTGTGCCACTTGATCTGTTACCCTTGTCCTTCTGGTGCCAGAGGTTGCAGGAATGGGCTGAATGCTTAAGTTGGTAGAATCAGAATCAGGTTTATTATCACTGCTATCTGTTGTGAAAATTGTTGTTTTGTAGCAGCAAGTAGAGTGCATGTAGTGGCGCGTGGCCAAGTGGTTAAGGCATCGGTCTAGTGATCTGAAGGTCGCTAGTTCGAGCCTCAGCTTGGCAGCGTGTTGTGTCCTTGAGGAAGGCACTTAACCACACATTGCTCTGCAACAACACCGGTGCCAAGCTGTATGGGTCCTAATGCCCTTCCCTTGGACAATATCGGTGGCGTGGAGAGGGGAAACTTGCAGCATGGGTAACTGCCGGTCTTCCATACAACCTTGCCCAGGCCTGCACCCTGGAAACCTTCCAAGGTGCAAATCCATGGTCTCACAAGACTAGTGGATGCCTATAAAAGAGTGCAATATATAAAATATACTATAAGTTACAATAAGTAATATAAAAATTAAGTAGGTATTGCACATAGAGAACAAAATAGCAAAACAGATGTGCCGTGGAGAGCATCACCATGGAGCCACCCCACAGGATCAGTAAAGGCTGTAGTGGCTTGTAAAGAGCCAGCTCCATCATGGCACAATCTTCCCTACCATTGAGGGCAATTTCAAAGGGCGATGCCTCAAGATGGCAGCATCCATCATGAAAGACCATCACCATCCAGGACATGCCCTCTTTACATTACTACCATCAGGCAGGAGGTACAGGAGTCTGAAGACACACACTCGACATTTCATCTTCTCTGCCATCAGATTTCTGAACGTACCATGAACACTACCTCATTGTTTTTCTTTAACTATTTTGCTCTCTTTTTGCACTATTTATTTACCTATCTTTCTATCTATTTACATATCTGTTTATTTTTATATATTTTTAATTGTAACTTATGGAGATTTTTATATATTGTGCTGTACTGCTGCTGCAAAACAACAAATTTCACGATATACGTCAGTGATGATAAACCTGATTCTGATTCTGAATTTTAAGTTCTGCAGGGTAGAATTTTCACGCAGAGGATGGTCGTTGTCTGGTACCAGCTGCCAGAGGAGGTAGTGGAGGCAGATACAATGACACTTAAATGCATGCGAACAGGTACTTTGGTGGGAAAAGCAAAGAGGATATAGCTCTAACGTAGGCAAATGGGATTAGTATTGGCAGCATTTTGGTCAGCTTGGACAAGATGGGCTAAAGAGTCCCATTTCTGTGCTGTATCATCGTATGATTCTTCTATGATTTTGTGATGTCTCCCATTAGGGGCCACTCTTCCCAACACAGCCAATCTCAGGGTGCCATAACTGATTTCCAACTTATTCTCATTTAAGCCGCTCACAAATAGACTTTGCAGTGCAAGTTAATGTTGGTGAGCAGCTGTGCAAAAACAGACTGGTTTATCAGTCACTCCCGAGCTCAACATTGCTGCAGTCATTGGAGATTAGCAAACTGTTTATAGAGCTGAATCTTCCCTAGTTTTATGACTCAACGTCCCATCATTTAGTACACTTACAAACAGCAGGCAATGAAAGAGAAGTTTGAACTAAAGCTTTAAGTTCCTTGGGGTCAATATCACAAATGACCTGACTTGGTCCGACCAAGCAGAGTCCACTGCCAAGAAGGCCCACCAGCGCCTTTACTTCCTAAGAAAGCTAAAGAAATTTGGCCGGTCCCCTAAAACCCTCTCTAATATTTATAGATGCACTATAGAAAGCATTCTTCTAGGCTGCATCACAACCTGGTATGGAAGTTGTCCTGTCCAAGACCGGAAGAAGCTGCAGAAGATCGTGAACACGGCACAGCACATCACACAAATCAATCTTCCGTCCTTAGACTCACTTTACACCGCACGCTGTCGGAGCAGTGCTGCCAGGATAATCAAGGACACGACCCACTCAGCCAACACACTTTCCGTCCCTCTTTCCTCCAGGAGAAGGCTCAGGAGCTTGAAGACTCGTATGGCCAGACTTGGGAACAGCTTTTTTCCAACTGTGATAAGACTGCTGAACGGATCCTGACCCGGATCTGGCCCGTACCCTCCAAATATCTGGACCTGCCTCTCAGTTTTTTTGCACTACCTTACTTCCCATTTTCTATTTTCTATTTATGATTCATAATTTAAATTTTTATTGTATTTACTATCGATTTGTACTTCAGGGAGCATGAAGCGCAGAATCAAATATCGCTGTGATGATTGTACGCTCTAGTATCAATTGTTTGGTGACAATAAAATAATAAAATAATAAAGCTGTCCTTAAGTATCTAATTGTTGTTACTTTACTTATAATATTATTGGTGTCAATGTGCAAACTTCCATGAAGTTTCTTGATATTATGAACACCATTATTTTCTCCATTAATACATTGCTTTGTTTTCTTTATCCAACAGATATTATCCTGAACTTTCGGACTACCTATGTCAGTCAGTCAGGTCAAGTGGTGTATGAACCTCGATCCATCTGCATCCATTATGGAACCACATGGTTTATTGTGGATTTAATAGCTGCATTGCCATTTGACCTTCTCTATGCCTTTAACATAACTGTGGTATGTTACACTTTACCCTTTGCCAGTGTCCATAGGTGCAATGCAGTTATTCCTAGATGAGGATTAAGGTTTTTCTGAATGGATAATGCTTTTTCGAAAGTCATATAGGATAGGATGTATATCGTAAATGGTAGGCACGAAGGAATATTGATAAACGGAGGGATCTTGGGTTTTATGGTTAATATAGGTAGATAGACCCGGCTGATGGCGTAGTGGCATCAGTGCCGGACTTCGGGACGGAAGGTCCTGAGTTCGAATCCAGCCGGCTCCCCTGCACGCTTTCCATCCGTGCTGGGTTACGAGCTGGTGATCTCTTTGGAAACTCACCTGGCAGAAGACAATGGCAAACCACTGCTGTAACTTGCCTCGTACGCGGTTCCCCACTACGTCAGAGAGGCGTGGAGGGAAATCGTTCGCTAACCGGAGAAACTCCAGATGCGATGTACCTTTCCTTTCCTATAGGTAGATAGGGTGGTGAAGACATATTGCATATTTGCCGTCAATGCTTAGGGCATAGAATATAACAGTGGAATATCATGTTGCAACTTTACAAAACACTAGTTAAAATGCTCTTGGAATACTGTGTGCACTTCTGGTTGCCTCACTATTGGAAAGCTGTGGTTGTGCTGGGGAAAGCACAGAGGGGATTTACCAGGATGTTGCCTGGATTGTAGAACTTTAGTTATGGGTAGGTGCTTGTTTCCCCTGGAGTGAAGGAGGCTGAGGGGTGACTTGTTAAAAGTATATAGAATCAGAAGAGGCATAGATAGATGGTCAGAACTATTTTCCCATTGCAGATGCATCAAAAACAAGAGGCAATAGGTTTAAGATGAGAAAAAGGAGTTTTACAGAGTATTTGATGTTTACACAGAGAATGGTTGATATCTGGAACTCGATGTGGATGTGGAAGATGCAGGCAAATGGGATTAGTAGGTCAACATTGAGGTAGTAGGCTAAGGGCCTGTTTTCATGCTGTACAGCTATGACTCTAGCTATCACTACATGAGAGACAGGAGGGCAATATGAAACACTAAAGATTTGTGCAATGTGCCGAGGAGCAGATACACTTAATATCAGTAATTTCACTACCTACACAACTCAAAATGATAATTCACTTGTGAAAGCATTTCTGCAGAATTCATAGTAAGAGATATTGATAATTTTTCAGTGAGTATATCAATGATGGTGAAGTCCATTGAAGTGTGAGGATATTTGCAACAGCAGCACTTTTGATCACTATCCCAGTCAGAAATGTTCAATTTATTAAACTTTCACTTAGTTAGTAGATTGTTCTTAATGGCAATGACAAGAAAATCCATTGCTCTTCCGATGTATTTAAAACATCACAAGGCATCCATTGAAAATACTGACAAGCAAAAGTTTAGCAAAGACAGACATCTTAGGACAGATGATCAAAGGCTTTCTCAGAGAGGTATGTTTTAGGAGAGGTGTTAAGGGAAAGTTGAGATGCAGAGAGGTTTGTTTTGGGAGGGCAGATGGCATGATATTGTGGTGGGAATTCCAAAACACAGAGCCTGGGCAACTGAAGGTATTTCTGCTGATGATACAGGAATTAATATTAGGGGTGCCAAAAAAACTGAAGTTAGGGGATCTGTGGGTTTTAAAGCTGGAATAGATTATAGAATTGGATGGAAGAATTTGGAGAGGTTTGAAGACAATGAAGAAAGCTTCAAAACAGAGACATTGTCAGTGTGGGAGCCAGTACAGGTCAACAAACAAAGCCGATGCTGGAGGTGAGACTTGGACCAAGTTAAAATATGGTAGGAGAGTTTTAGGTGAAAAATTTATGTAGGGTAAATGATAGAAGGTGAACCAGGACTGGGATGGAGAAGTCATAAATAGAGGTAGCAAATGCAAGGGTATGGATTTCAGGAAGAAATGAGCTGAGAAAATGGTGGTGTTAACGAAATGTGGAAAGGATGTTTCCTGTAGTGGGGGAGCAGAATAGAAGGGTGTTCTTTTCGAACGGAGATGAGAAGAAATTTCTTCAGCCAGACAGAGGTGAATCAGTGAAATTCATTGCCACAGATGGCTGTGGAGGCCAAGTCATTGGATATATTTAAAGCGGAGGTTGATAGATTCTTGATCAATAAGGGTATCAAAGGTTACAGGGAGAAGGCAGGAGAACAAAGTTGAGGGGGATAATAAATCAGCCATGAAGGAAGGTGGATCAGACCCAGTAGGCTGAATGGCCTAACACGGCTCCTATGTCTTCTGGCCTTAACCAATTCCACCCCTGAAATTCTGCTCATGTTCTCCAGAGCTCAGCTGTGTCTTGCCCAATACAATTACTAGTGCAGCTTCAGATAGAATAATGGATGTGGTGGCCTGAGGTAAAGATCATAGACCGTGGCTTCTGCCTTCCCCAGCTTTAGTTGTGGACAATTTCTGTTCATTCTGTCTTGAACATCAGACAAATACTGTGACAAGCCTAAGGCAGTAGACTGGCCTAAGGAGGTAGTAGTGTGGTGGAGCGGAGCGGCGAAAACATCCATTTGAAACCATCAGCAGATTTGAATGATCCCACCCAGGGATTCACAAGGCAAATGACTCTCCCCCTTATCAGAATTGAATAAAACTAGAGGGCGCAGACTTAAGGTAGGGGTAAAAGAAGTAGAGGGGATCTGAAAGGGACTACCTCACCCAAAGTGATGAGTATCTGGAATACCCTGCCTGGGAAAGTGGTGCAAGAAAACGTTCTGACAGCATTTAAGAAATATCTGGATAAGCATTTGAATTGCAAGGCATAGAAGGCTATGTGCCAAGTGCTGGCAGATGGGATTAATACAGATGGGTGCTCAGCATGCATGCGCTGGGCGAAATGGCCTATTTCCATGCTGTATATTCTATAACACTATGCAAATAGAAAATGGAAGAGAGTCAAGGAAATATCCTTGCAGGACTCCAAAGTTAACTGTGCAGGAATGGTTAAAAAAAAACAATGTGACTATAAATTAACAAATAAGATTTGAACCAACAGGAATAATTCCACCCAGCTGGGAACAGGAGAAGTGCTGGAGGAACTGTGTCAAAATCTGTAGGCAGATAGGTGAGATAGCTTAGCATCATCATGTATGCGAGAGACTGTCTAACTTAAATGAGGATCACTCAGGTGAAGTGGTGGAAGGGGTGGAAGGGACGGAATGAATGGAAATTCCTGAAACAACTGGTGTGAGGACTGGGGGGGGGGGGTGTGGAGAGGGGTGCTCCAGCACCAATCCTTAAAGAAAGTGCATTCTTTCAGCACATCTGCTTTGGTCTAGTCCTTATGAACTATCTGGTAGTTAATACCCAATTGGTTTGTTTCAATTAGATGATGGAACTAACTGTTATGAATCTGTTTTGCTGACAGGCATATAATTTTTAAAAATTCAGTATAATCATTTCATAACCGCCCACTCACAAATTAAGCAGAGAAGCCTGGATTGTTTTTCTAAATTCTCTCAGGCCAGCAGTTACTAGGCAAGTGTCTCTCTGGTATGACAGTACATATGAATTAATAAAGATTTGGATGTTTTCTCAAGTTAGTCTGAAAACTTGCAAATGGGTGATGCAAGGGGCTGCTTTGTCACTTTGTCCTTGTGGGATATCCACTGAGGGCAGGGTTTCCTTCTTGGGGGAAACTTGAAACGTTTTCCAGAGCTGAGGCAAAAGCGGAGATGAGTGATGTCATAGAGTCGGCTATGTGACTGCACTCAGCTGTGTCAAACCCAGTGAGGTTTCGGTGGTTCCCTGGGGTGGGATTAATGACCATAGGGCACCAAGGTGGCGTAGCAGTTAGCCGGACCCGATTACAGCTCAGAGTTCGGAGTTCATTTCCTGTGTCGTCTGTAAGTGTTTGTACATTCTCCCCGTGACTGCATGGGTTTCCTCCGGGTGCTCCGGTTTCCTCCCGCAGACCAAAGACATGCCGGTTAGTAGGTTAATCGGTCATTGTAAAATAAATTGTCCTGCGATTAGGTTAGTGTTAAATAGGTGGGTTGCAAGGCAATGCATTTCATCGGGCCAGAAGGGTCTCTTCTGTGCTGTATCTAAATAAAAATAGAACATAAAAAATAAAAGGTTTTTCTTGCAGTGAGTTAAAGTCAAGGCTGAGTTTATTGCCATGTGTACAAATACACGTATGCATAGATGCAATGAAAAATGTACTTGCAGCAGTTTCAGATAAGCAGCATTCAAAAGAAAATCATGTACATAAATTATACACAATTTTTACACAAAAGAACACAATCAAAAGGAAAAAAAGGATAAAGCCATCAATTCTCTCAGTTCTGGATGTTAGGTGAATGGTGGAAGGTATCAGGAAGTTGATCAGAGAGAGCTGAGTGTCATCGGGGTTCATTTATAACCTGATAAATTATGCTCACATGATATCACCAAATTCCATAGGTCAGATCATTTGCCAGGTAGTCCTTGGGTTTGCAGGGAATTACAGCTATATATGACCTCAGTTAGACCCCACTTGGAGTACTGTGTTCAGTTCTGGTCACCTCACTACAGGAAGGATGTGTATACTATAGAAAGGGTGCTGAGGAGATTTACACAGATGTTGCCTGGATTGGGGCACATGCCTTATGAGAATAGGTAGAGTGAACTTGGCCTTTTCTCCTTGGAGCGACGGAAGATGAGAGGTGACCTAATGGAGGTGTATAAGGTGATGAGGGGCATTGATCGTGTGGATAGTCAGAGGCTTTTTTCCCAAGGCTGAAATGGCTAACACAAGGGGACACAGTTTTAAGGTGCTTGGAAGTAGGTACAGAGGTGATGTCAGAGGTATGTTTTTCACACAGAGAGTGGTGGGTGCATGGAAAGCACTGCTAGCGACGGTGGTGGAGGCAGATACAATAGGGTCTTTAAAGAGACTCTTAGATAGGTACATGGAGCTTAGAAAAATAGCGGGCTATGCAGTAGGGAAATTCTGGGCAGTTTCTAGAGTATGTTACATGGTCAGCAAAACATTGTGGGCTGAAGGTCCTGTAATGTGCTATAGATTTATAAATAAATAAATAACTAAATTGCATGGTGCTTCAGTATTGCTGTGCATAATGGATGTATGATCCAGACCCTGCTCCTTTGCTGCAGCATTCACCCAATCTATCTTCCAATTCATCTGATAATCAAAGACAGGTCATGGCCCTATGGACCTGATAGATGGGTCAGGAGAGGAAAAGTGAAGTAAAGCCTTAGACCGAAAAACCATAAGATATAGGAGCAGAAGTAGGCCATTCGGCCCATTGAGTCTGCTCCGCCATTCAATCATGGGCTGATCCAATTCTTCCAGTCATCCCCAATCCCCTGCCTTTTCCCCATACCCTTTGATATCCTGGCCAATCAAGAACCTGATCATACCTTGATCATGGACAAGGATAGATCTGGTCCTAGGGTTGAGGTTCTTAACTGGAAGAAGGCCAAATTTGAAGAAATGAGAAAGGATCTAAAAAGCGTGGATTGGGACAGGTTGTTCTCTGGCATGGATGTGATCGGCAGGTGGGAAGCCTTCAAAGCAGAAATTTTGAGAGTGCAGAATCTGTATGTTCCTGTCAGGATTAAAGACAAGGTGAATAGGAATAAGGAACCTTGGTTCTCAAGGGATATTGCAACTCTGATAAAGAAGAAGAGGGAGTTGTATGACGTGTATAGGAAGCAGGGAGTAAATAAGGTGCTTGAGGAGTATAAGAAGTGCAAGAAAATTCTTAAGAAAGAAATCAGGGGGGCTAAAAGAAGACATGAGGTTGCCTTGGCAGTCAAAGTGAAGGATAATCCAAAGAGCTTTTACAGGTATATTAAGAGCAAAAGGATTGTAAGGGATAAAATTGGTCCTCTTGAAGATCAGAGTGGTCGGCTATATGCGGAACCAAAGGAAATGGGGGAGATCTTAAATAGGTTTTTTGCGTCTGTGTTTACTAAGGAAACTGGCATGAAGTCTATGGAATTAAGAGAAACAAGTAGTGAGATCATGGAAACTGTACAGATCGAAAAGGAGGAGATCCTTGCTGTCTTGAGGAAAATTAAAGTGGATAAATCCCCGAGACCTGACAGGGTGTTCCCTCGGACCTTGAAGGAGACTAGTGTTGAAATTGCAGGGGCCCCGGCTGAAATATTTAAAATGTCGCTGTCTACAGGTGAGGTGCCAGAGGATGGCTTATGTTGTTCCGTTGTTTAAAAAAGGATCGAAAAGTAATCCGGGAAATTATAGGCCAGTAAGTTTAACATCGGTAGTAGGTAAGTTATTGGAGGGAGTACTAAGAGACAGAATCTACAAGCATTTGGATAGACAGGGACTTATTAGGGAGAGTCAACATGGCTTTGTGCGTGGTAGGTCATGTTTGACCAATCTATTGGAGTTTTTCGAGGAGGTTACCAGGAAAGTGGATGAAGGGAAGGCAGTGGATATTGTCTACATGGACTTCAGTAAGGCCTTTGACAAGGTCCCGCATGGGAGGTTAGTTAGGAAAATTCAGTCGCTAGGTATACATGGAGAGGTGGTAAATTGGATGAGGCATTGGCTCGATGGAAGAAGCCAGAGAGTGGTGGTAGAGAATTGCTTCTCTGAGTGGAGGCCTGTGACTAGTGGTGTGCCACAGGGATCAGTGCTGGGTCCATTGTTATTTGTCATCTATATCAATGATCTGGATGATAATGTGGTAAATTGGATCAGCAAGTTTGCTGATGATACAAAGATTGGAGGTGTAGTAGACAGTGAGGAAGGTTTTCAGAGCCTGCAGAGGGACTTGGACCAGCTGGAAAAATGGGCTAAAAAATGGCAGATGGAGTTTAATACTGACAAGTGTGAGGTATTACACGTTGGAAGGACAAACCAACGTAGAACATACAAGGTTAATGGTAAGGCACTGAGGAGTGCCGTGGAACAGAGGGATCTGGGAATACAGATACAAAATTCCCTAAAAGTGGCGTCACAGGTAGATAGGGTCGTAAGGAGAGCTTTTGGTACATTGGCCTTTATTAATCAAAGTATTGAGTATAAGAGCTGGAATGTTATGATGAGGTTGTATAAGGCATTGGTGAGGCCGAATCTGGAGTATTGTGTTCAGTTTTGGTCACCAAATTACAGGAAGGATATAAATAAGGTTGAAAGAGTGCAGAGAAGGTTTACAAGGATGTTGCCGGGACTTGAGAAACTCAGTTACAGAGAAAGGTTGAATAGGTTAGGACTTTATTCCCTGGAGCGTAGAAGAATGAGGAGAGATTTGATAGAGGTATATAAAATTATGATGGGTATAGATAGAGTGAATGCAAGCAGGCTTTTTCCACTGAGGCAAGGGGAGAAAAAAAACAGAGGACATAGGTTTAGGGTGAGGGGGGAAAAGTTTAAAGGGAACATTAGAGGGGGCTTCTTCACACAGAGAGTGGTGGGAGTTTGGAATGAGCTGCCAGGTGAGGTGGTAAATGCGGGTTCTTTTTTAACATTTAAGAATAAGTTGGACAGATACATGGATGGGAGGTGTATGGAGGGATATGGTCCGTGTGCAGGTCAGTGGGACTAGGCAGAAAATGGTTTGGCACAGCCAAGAAGGGCCAAAAGGCTTGTTTCTGTGCTGTAGTTTCTATGGTTTATGGTAACCTATCTATCTCTGCCTTAAATACAACCAATGACTTGGCCTCCACAGCCGCTCGTGGCAACAAATTCCACAGATTTACCAACCTCTGACTAAAGTAATTTCTCTGCACATCTATTCTAAATGGACGTCCTTCACTCCTGAAGTCATGCCCTCTTGTCCTAGACTCCCCTACCATGGGAAATAATTTTGCCGTACCTAATCAGGCCTTTCAACATTTGGAATGTTTCAACAAGAACCCCTGTGCGTAGCGCCTGAGCTTGCAATCCGAGTGTCACTGGTGACAAGGTTCTGCAAGGTTTGACCTGTTCTACATAGCATTGTGAAGGATGGGCCTGGCCACGTTACCTTGGAATATTCCTTCAGATAAACTGCCAAGCCACCTGTCTGCTGGTGTAACATTTCTGCAGCAAAACTTTGTTGCCCACCAGTCACCTGAAAGCCCTGCCAGTGAAGGAGGTGGTGGATCCTGTTGGGTGGTTCTCTAAGCAGACTGTCAAAATCATTTGACCAGAATTTTCAAACAAGCAAAAAGACCTTGCTTGGCTGCTGATGAGAAGGGACCCCTCACAACATCCATCATGCACAGTCAGGTTCAGTCCAAGCACACTCGGTCCTCGAGTGGCTGCGATGTGGGCAAGATGTCCAGCCACAGGGAATATAAATTGCCTGCAATGCTTGTAGTTATCCTCTTTCATTTGTTTCCCCAGAAATGAGGAGGTAGCTGGGCACATTGATGGCTTTGGAGTCATATATACACTCAGTGGCTACTTTATTAGGTACACCTGTACACCTGCTCATTAATATCTAATCAGCCAATCATGTGGCAGCATCTCAATGCATAAAAGCATCCAGACATGGTCAAGAGGTTCAGTTGTTCATACCAAGCATCAGAATGGGAGAGAAATATGATCTAAGTGACTTTAACTGTAGAATGATTGTTAATGCCAAATGGGGTGATTTGAGTATCTCAGAAACTGCTGATCTCCTGGGATTTTCATGCACAACAGTCTCTAGAGTTTACAGAGAATAGTGTGAAAAACAAAAAACATCGAGTGGGCGGCAGTTCTGTGGGTGACAAAACCTTGTTAATGAGAGAGGTCAGAGGATAACGGCCAGACTGGTTCAAGCTGACAGGAGAGTGACAGTAACTCAAATAACCACACGTTACAACAGTGGTGTGCAGAAGAGCATCTCTGAATGCACAACACGTCAAACCTTGAAGTGGATGGGCTACAACAGAAGACCACAAACATACACTCATAGCCACTTTATTAGGTACAGAAGGTTGATCTATTCTCTTGAAGGACAGGGGTGAAGCAACGGGTGTTTTAATACAATCCAATCATTTCATGTTTGTAATTACTAAGACACAGTTTCTATAAATTATTTTAATTACGTGAACTTAAACTACCCAGCTCCCTGCTGGACTTCAAGCTCATATGCCAGACCTCTAGCTGCCAATTTGTAAATTAAACACTTTTCTGTTGTGTCCATTATGGGAAGATAATAGGGATAAGTATTCCAAGGAGATGGGTCAAAGAAACATCACTAGACATCTTTTGGGAATTCTTACCCCCTCCTTGATGTTCTATTTTAAGGCATCAATGTTTATGTTTTTGTGATCGGATTAGCAGAGGCCACTTCGAGTACCATCTGAAAGTAAACATTAGCTGCTCTGATGTATTTTCCAGACCTCCCTGGTTCACTTGTTGAAGACCGTACGCCTGTTGCGGCTGCTGCGATTGTTACAAAAACTTGACCGGTATTCCCAGTACAGTGCCATGGTCCTAACTCTTCTAATGTCAATGTTTGCACTACTTGCACATTGGATGGCCTGCATTTGGTACGTGATTGGCAGGAGGGAAATGGAAATGAATGATCCGCACACATGGGATATCGGTAAGCTTTGATTCATACAAGTGTGGCTTTGTCTAAGTATTTATTGGCTGGAAATATTGATATCACTATCCAATCCTCACTGTTAAATGCTGTTTATTTATTCACTTAGAAATACAGCACGGTAACAAACCTCTCTGGCCCAACGAGCCCACACCACCAATTACACCCGTGTGACCAATCGACCTTCTAACCCATACATCTTTGAGATATGGGAGGAAATTTATACAGTCCCAGGGAGAACATACAATCTCCTTATGAACAGCGGCAGGAATTGAACCCGGGTCACTGGTGTTGTAAAGCTTTACAGTAGGACTGAGTTGATCTTTAAGATGGCGACAGCGAACAATGAGACCAACAGCGACATCCTACAGAGAGTTCACAAAACCATTTCTTTTACTCCTTCTTTCAAATATGGCTCTGCTACTGAGCTGCGTGTGATTGGAACCTTTTATTTACATTTTGTTGGTCACAAGCCCATGATCGACTCTATTGCTTCCCTCCGATTGAGGCGTCGAGCAAGGTTGAAGCCGATAAGGATGAGAGCGGAGTGCGGTGGGGGCCGGTGTGGTTGTTCAGTGTGGTCTGCCTGCATTTGACCAGTCTTCCTCTCCCTCTGACTAGCTGCTGTCAGAGGAAAGTGCAGGAGTCTTGGGATCCACTTTGCAAGGATTAATCAGCAATGCTGTGGACTTGTTTTGGGGGATTTTGAGTTTCATATTGCATGTGTTGCTTGATTCTGGTATTTTTTTGCTGTTTTTGAGTGACGTGATCAGGGTGATCGATGCAGACCGGGGCGCTTTGGTGCGGAATGTCTCTGCAGCCTGCAATGGGCTAGCGGCACAACGTTGAACTGAATTAAACTAAATACTACTGGACTCCTGGTTTTATGTTTGATATTCGATGTGTTGTTCGCTCACGTTTTGCCGTTTGTGTAATTTGTTCTTTTGTCACACATTGGGTGTTTGATGTTTTCTTGAATGGGTTCCATGGCGTTTCTTTTTGTAGCAAGGATGAATCTCAGAATTGTATTCTGTATACATACTTTGATGATAAATGTACTTTGAATCTTTGAATATAACCAAGGAATACAGTGTTGTGTAACATAAATGAATTATTTATTCATTAAGTTGTAGTTAAAATGTCTAAGTTAAGATGTCCAGTGCCTTCCTAAGATCAATTAGAGTCTTAGAAGTCAACAAGAGCTAAAACATCTCTCCTATCTTAAAACAATAACTGTTACACAAAAGTTTGCTTGCACAGTACCTGCCTTGACACTATTGGTAGTGAAATTCAGATTTTGTTATTTTTGCAAATTATGTCAGCAGTTAATCTACAAATGCACATCTAATTAATATTTATTAACAGTATCCTACAGGATCAATGCACCCTCGTTCCAATCTGGTGAGGTTTTGTGGAACTGTTAGGACCCTAACTGATTGATCCAAGTGCCAAATTAAAGCTATTCTGAGACACAACATAGCACTGCCAAAGCTTTTACCAACAACCTACCTCTTCTAGTGATCAGCCAGTATTTATTGAAGCATTTGACTGCCAATAATTCTCAGTATTTAACATTCTGAGGTCCATCATCCCTCACCCTTCCTCGGTCCACCTATCGCCTACTGGCCCCAATCTCACCATTTCCTCTCTCCTCTTCATACTGCCTATCTTCTGTTGGTACTTTTAGTTCTGATGCTAGGTTCTGACCCAAAACATTGACATTTCCTCTCCCCCCACAGATGCTGTTCAACCGTTTCTCCAGAAAATTGTTGCTCCAGGTTCCAACAACTACTGTCTCCTCTCTCTCCATGCTGGTTTCCTTATTGACTAAGAAATCCACTGTCACCTTGCAAACTCTAAATTCTCACATCAAGCAGTGATCAATTTCTGACCCTGGTTCCAATCAGATTGATTTCTTCACCAGACAGTCTGACCAGCATCCTGAAAGGAGCTGACTAGATCAGCAATTTTTCATCCTATCTCAGGCCTCAGGAAACTCAGCAGCTGGTTAACTTGACTAAGGAAAGTTTTCCAGTGATTAAAGATTAGTTTTATTTTAGTTTTATTTGTCACATGTGCATCGAAGCATATGGTGAAATACATCATTGTGTCAATGACCAACACAGCCTGAAGATGTGCTAGGGGCAGCCCGCAAGTGTTGCCACGCTTCTAGTGCCAACATAGCATGCCCACAGCTTACTAACCCTAACCCATGTGTCTTTTGGAGTGCGGGAGGAAACTGGGGCACCCAGAGGAACCAAGTGGCATAGACGTGTACAACTCTTGAAGCTCCAAATAGTTAGTGTTCATTTTCCAGATCATTCTTGGAATGTGGTTGTTGCCTGAAAGACCAGCAGTTATTGCTCTCTCCTACTGTCCTGCACTAAGAGTGTGACATGTCATCTTCAATCGGCAGCTACTGGCCCCAATCTCACCATTCCCTCTCTCCTCTTTCTAATGCCTATCTTCTCTTGCCACTCATAGTTTTGAAGCAGGGTTCAGACCCAAAACATTGACAATTCCTCTTCCATAGTAACAACACACAAGTGCCGGGCAAGTATCACTGGACACAGGTTAAACACATTAAATTGTTTTATGCACAATTATATCAATTAATACAGAGTTTTTACAATGGGTCTTCTCCCTGAAATGTTAGCTCTGTTTCTCTTCCCAACCATGTGGCTGACTTATAAGCAGTTGCAGCATTTTCTGGTTTTTTTAGATTTCCAGCATCTGCATTTTTCTTTTGATTTTCACACCAATTACACAATGCAGGCTAACCCAGCAAGGAAGGAACAGCATGGTACTTGGGTTGTGGCACACTCCCTGTTGTAATTTTTAGATATAGTACTGTAGCTTTATTTTTCATCACAAAAACAAGCAATTAAAGCACAATATAGAAAATCCTAGATCTGCAGTCTAGATGAAACTTTTATAACTATTCTTCCTTGAAAAACACATATTCCTCCCAATTAAAATGATTAATTCTCTAAAGTAGGTATCAGTTTTCCTGCTATATATGTGCAAACAAACGGCTACTGCTGGCAGTGATTTTACTGAGAACTTCAGCAATGTCTTGCAGTGGTCCATAATCCTGAGCTTCCCCCTTAGTGATTCCACCTGCTACTTTCTGGTACATCGTACTTGCAACTGACAGTATAATTGGAGCTAAACAGTACACAAAAAGCTGGAAGAACTTTGCAGGTCAAACAGCATCTGTGGAGGTGAAAGGTGTTAAACTGACATTTTGGTTGGAATCCTGCATCAGGGTTGTGAGCCGAGGAAAGACTGTAAGGAGAATTTGGAAGGAGGCAAGTGGGTGATAGGTTGACCCTGATGGGGAGGGGATGATCAAAGTTGGAGATTATATTTGGAGGTGTCTCATTCATAGCAAAATTAGTGTAAAAATGAACAATTTAGGTGAGTTTATTTCTGATTTTGTGTATCTCCTAACCCAACAGATTTGTACTTGACAAACACGCACAAAATGCTGAAGGAACTCGGCGTGTCAGGCAGCATCTATTGAGGGAAATAAACAGTCGACGTGATGAAAAGTCTCAGCCTGAAACATCAACTGTTTATTCCCCTCCATAGATGCTGGCTAGCCTGCTGAGTTCCTCCAGCATCCTGGGTGTGTTGCTCGAGATTTTCAACAGCTACAGAATCTCTTGTGTCTCAGATTTCTAAACAAATATACATTGGCGTGACAAGTTTTCATATGATTCGAAATTTAAACCCATGATACCTAATTTCTTTTCTTTCCCCAGGCTGGTTGAACGAGCTTGGCAAACGGTTGGAGACTCCATACACAAATGACTCATTGGGAGGTCCTACCATTCGAAGTGCCTACATTGCTGCCCTCTACTTCACCCTGAGCAGCCTAACCAGCGTTGGCTTTGGAAATGTCTCTGCAAACACAGACGCAGAGAAGATCTTTTCAATCTGCACAATGCTAATTGGGGGTAGGTGACATGAATGAGTTCATTATAGCTAAGCTATTTTCACTCCTCAGAATTTTTAAAGTTTTCTCACCCTGAAACTTCACAGACCACCAGCTTCAGGCTCTAGTTTGCATATATGCAGTCTAAACCTCTAAACCCTTAACACATCTTAACCAACAAAGTGACCAAAGTGTCTGAATGGATTCTAATGGTTATTTTGAAGGCAACTGATTCAGGAAAGCAATGGGGAAGGGAAAAGCCAAAAAAGCCATGAACCAATAAGAATTTAAATAGTTTATCAGAAATCCAGGTCTTGACTTTCTTTTCTCATGGTTCCATCTATTCCATCTTCTCTTCCAGCCTTGATGCACGCCGTTGTCTTTGGGAATGTCACAGCCATCATCCAACGTATGTACTCAAGGCGATCACTCTACCACACTCGCATGAAGGACCTGAAAGACTTTATTCGAGTTCACCACCTTCCACAGAATCTCAAGCAACGGATGCTTGAATATTTCCAGACCACCTGGTCAGTGAATAACGGGATTGATGCCAATGAGGTAAAACAGCTTACCTTCATCTCATTTGATTTGCAAACCAAAAGTCTCTTTGCCACATAAGAGAGGAAGTTAGGGTTCTGATGAACTGATGGAGTCAGAGAGATCTACAGCAGCAAAACAGGCCCTTCTGCCCATCTAGTCCATACTGAACTATTATTTTGCCTACTCCCATTGACCTGCACCTGGACCATTGCACTCCATACCCCTCCCATCCTTGTACTTATACAAACGTCTCTTAGATTTTGAAATTGAAACCGCATCCACTAGCAGCTCATTTCACACTCTCTCCGCCTTCTGAGTGAAGATGTTCCCCTTCATGTTCCCCTTAAACATTTCACCTTCCCCCCCCCGCCAACCACTTAACTCATGATCTCTAGTTGTTGTCTCACCTGACCTCAGTGGAAAATGCCTGCTCGCATTTACCCTTTCTATACCCCTCATTATCTGTCCTGAAGCAGTCTACATTATTCAAGATGCAAATTAGATCAGACCATCCACACTTACATCTAAAATACCACCTTTAGCAACGATCCCAGTGTACCATTTCAATGCACACTCCCTGTAGGGTGCATCAGCATCTGAAGAGGATGAAGTTACTGCAATATCATCCAACTGGAATTGGAAGATGGGCTGTCAGCATTTTAGTGGGAACATTCCCAAGGGAGCACCAGATACATCTTTTGAATGGGAGGGGCTCAGGTAGGTCATGGGGAAAATGAGTTATATGTGATTCCAACATGAGGAATTCTGCAGATGCTGGAAATTCAAGCAACACACATCAAAGTTGCTGGTGAATGCAGCAGGCCAGGCAGCATCTCTAGGAAGAGGTACAGTAGACGTTTCTGGCCGAGACCCTTCGTCAGGACTAACTGAAGAAAGAGCTAGTAAGAGATTTGAAAGTGGGAGGGGGAGGGAGAGATCCAAAATGATAGGAGAAGACAGGAGGGGGAGGGATGGAGCCAAGAGCTGGACAGAAGGATCTAGAAAGGGGAGGGAGGTGTCGGAAATGGACCAGGTAAACTTGAGGACAGGGTGAAGGTTGGAGGCAAGGTTAATGAAGTCAATGAGCTCAGCATGCATGCAGGAAGCAGCGCCAATGCAGTCCCTCCCTTTTCTAGATCTTTTTGTCTCCATCTCTGGAGACAGCTTATCTACTGATGTCTACTATAAGCCTACTGACTCTCACAGCTATCTGGACTATTCCACTTCTCACAATGTCTCTTGCAAAAATGCCATCCCCTTCTCGCAATTCCTCCGTCTCCGCCGCATCTGCTCTCAGAATGAGGCTTTTCATTCCAGGACGAGGGAGATGTCTTCCTTTTTTTAAAGAAAGGGGCTTCCCTTCCTCCACCATCAACTCTGCTCTCAAACGCATCTCCCCCATTTCACGCACATCTGCTCTCACTCCATCCTCCCGCCACCCCACTAGGAATAGGGTTCCCCTGGTCCTCGCCTACCACCCTACCAGCCTCCGGGTCCAACATATTATTCTCCATAACTTCCGCCACCTCCAACGGGATCCCACCACTAAACACATCTTTCCCTCCCCCCCCCCCCCCGCTTTCCGCAGGGGTCGCTCCCTACGCAACTCCCTTGTCCATTTGTTCCCCCCTATCCCTCCCCACTGATCTCCCTCCTGGCACTTATCCTTGTAAGCGGAACAAGTGCTACACATGCCCTTACACTTCCTCCCTCACCACCATTCAGGGCCCCAGACAGTCCTTCCAGGTGAGGCGACACTTCACCTGTGAGTCAGCTGGTGTGATATACTGCGTCCGGTGCTCCCAATGTGGCCTTCTATATATTGGCGAGACCCGACGCAGACTGGGAGATCATTTTGCTGAGCACCAACGCTCTGTCCGCCAGAGAAAGCAGGATCTCCCAGTGGCCACACATTTTAATTCCACATCCCATTCCCATTCTGACATGTCTATCCACGGCCTCCTCTACTGTAAAGATGAAGCCACACTCAGGTTGGAGGAACAACACCTTATATTCCGTCTGGGTAGCCTCCAACCTGATGGCATGAACATTGATTTCTCTAACTTCCGCTAATGCCCCACCTCCCCCTCGTACCCCATCCGTTATTTATTTTTATACACATATTCTTTCTCTCACTCTCCTTTTTCTCCCTCTGTCCCTCTGACTATACCCCTTGCCCACCCTCTGGGTTCCCCCCCCCCCGTCATTCTCCCTGGGCCTCCCATCCCATGATCCTCTCATATCCCCTTTGCCAATCACCTGTCCAGCTCTTGGCTCCATCCCTCCCCCTCCTGTCTTCTCCTATCATTTTGGATCTCCCCCTCCCCTTCCCATTTTCAAATCCCTTACTCACTCTTCTTTCAGTTAGTCCTGACGAAGGGTCTCGGCCTGAAACGTCGACTGTACCTCTTCCTAGAGATGCTGCCTGGCCTGCTGCGTTCACCAGCAACTTTGATGTGTGTTGATATGTGATTCTACCTAAGGTTGAGGGTAAGAAGGTGTCTAACCAGGGTAAAAGTGAAGTCAGCTGAAAGGATATTGTCAACTTTAGAAACAGCAACCTGCTTGAGGATGGGCAGTGAGAGCTGATGCAGTAAGGAGGGTGTGAAGAATGAAGTCAGTATTATCTCTGCACTTCAGCAGAATCAGAATCAGGTTTATTATCACTGGCATGTGTCGTGAAATTTGTTAACTTAACAACAGCAGATCAATGCTATAGATGATAATATAGAAAGAAGAAAATAAGTGAATCAATTACAGTATATGTATAATGAATAGATTAAAAATCGTACAAAAACAGAAGTAATATATATCTAAAAAGTGAGGTAGTGTCCAAGGGTTCAATGTCCATTTAGGAATCGGATGGCATAGGGGAAGAAGCTGTTCCTGGATCACTGGGTGTGAGTCTTCAGGCCTCTGTACCTCCCACCTGATGGTAACAATGAGAAAAGGGCATGTCCTGGGTGCTGGGGGCCCTTAATAATGGATGCTGCCTTTCTGAGACACCGCTCCTTAAAGGTGTCCTGGGTACTTTGTAGGCTAGTACCCAAGATGGAGCTGACCCTCTGCAGCTTCTTTCAGTCTTGTGCAGTATCTCCCCCCACCCCCCGCCACCCCACCTCCATACCAGACAGTGATGGAGCCTGACAGAATGCTCTCCATGGTACATCTATAGAAGTTTTTGAGTGTACTTGTTGACATGCCAAATCTCTTCAAACTCCTAATGAAGTATAGATCTTAGAACAATGAGAGCCAGAGCCACATCCTTTGTTCCATCCAGAACTAGTGTTCAGCAGTTAGTAGTTGGACCATCGATTGAACTCAGGCTAAGCACTACCCACCATACCAATACTTGAATAAAGACCAGTGTTGCCTCCTGCACTCCTGCAATAATTATGTGGCCTCTCACACAATAATTATGGAGACAGAACTGGAAAAGAATTATTGAAAAACCAGCACGTTAGAGATCAGCAAAACTTCGTCATTAATTCATTAGCACTGAGGAAAATGCATTTGATCTGTGGTCCACGTCAAAAGAAAATAAGTTTGTCTGGACCGGACCCAAATTTAGATCTCTGAGGTAATAGAGTGGAGTGCATAGTCTTCATTCTTTGTTGGTTGCTTTACTGCTCTAATAGGGAGAGATGGCAAGCACAGTTTTGCCTCAACAGAGATAATTTCAAAGAAAGTCATATTGCTTTCCTGCAATGATTAAGTACTTAATTGAAAACTGTCTGATCCATTTAGCTTTTTAAAATCCAATAGCTTTTCTGACTAGGTGGTTCATTTGTCCTTATCCTGTCCTTATTCCACAAGGCCAGGCGTGCATTAACTGGGGGGAATAGGTCAGGCAGACAATCTGCTCCTTCCACTACAGTAACAATGTTCACCCTCTTTACCCTTGCAACAGCATGTAGGCTGCACCTAACACTTCTCCTGGGGCTCTGGAAGTTGTGGGGATAACTGGGTGGAGCAGTGATTCGGCGACTTGTGCTGCTTCCTCACAGCTTCAGTGAGCTGGGTTCAATCCTGACCTCCTGTGCTGCCTGTGTGGAGTTTGCAAGTTCTCCTTGTGATTGCAGGTATTTCCTCTGGGTGCTCTGGTTTGCTCCCATGTCCCAATGACATGGTTCTTAGGTTTAGACACCAAGTGTGAGTGAGTGGTAGAATCGGAGAGAATGTATGGGAATGTGGGGAGAATAAAAGTCAAAGTCAATGTAAATTTATTATCAAAATATGGATATGTCACCATATACTACCTTGAGCTTCATTTTCTTGTAGGCATTGACAAGAAAATAAATACAATAGAGTTTATGAAAAACTATACACGACCAAAGACTGACAAACAACTAAAGTGCAAAAGAAGAGATATAGTGCAAACAACAAAATTAAATAAATAATACTGAGAACATGAGTTGTAGAGTCCTTGAAAGTGAGTCTGTGGGTTGCGGAATCAGTTCAGTGTTGAGGCGAGTGAAGTTATCCACACCGGTTCAGGAGCCTGATGATTGTAGGCTAATGATTGTCCTTGAACCTGGCAGTGTGGGATCTAAGGCCCCTATACATCTTACTCCTGTAAAATGGGATTAGTGATAGCTAGCCTGGACAAAGTGAGCCAAAGGGCCAGTTTCCATGATGTACAACTCTATAACTATAACGCTATGATCTACATTTCCTGCTTCCTGATGCTGCATAGCAGCGATCTAACTTGAGCACAGTGAGGCAAGGTCATTATATGTAGGTCCCTTTATTTTTTTTCTTTGAAAACCAATTAAAGAATAACAGTATTTAGTGTCCTGGGACCATTCTGCATTGATGTCACTTGGTTATGAAAGGCAGAAGAAAAGACCAGGGTTTATAAAGGCACAACTATCAGTCAAGAAGCAGTTTGTTAGAGGATGCACCACATAATTTCAATGCACAAAGGTCACGTGCCTTCAGTCCTGGACAGGGCTCACATACTTGTGACTTGTTACTTTACCCTCTCCACCTCTGTGTGGTTGTTATGTTTGTGGTACTGGGAAGCTGGGTGACCGTGAATAACACACGATAGACAGAGAGGTGAGGAACAAATGTGTATCAGTTTATTTTGCTTGTAAGTCATCTACCCAGAATGCCCTCGCACATTACGTTCAGTATGTGTCACACCGGGAAGCTTGATGACAATCTGGAACAGTCAAAATAGACATGAATACATAACATTTACCCCCTCCCTTATTTTAAAGGTTTCTCCCCCTTCCCATACACAGACCTCGTAACATTCAATGAAGTAATTATCAAATTCAACCAACAACAAATAAACAATGTTTTCTAAACTAGGGAAAGAGGGTATCCTGCCTCTATTTCCAGACATAACCCTTGGGATTATTCTGCCCCGTGTGCTGAGGGTTAGTCACTAGAGATAGAATCTGTTTGGAGGCCACCTGGTCCTGTGAGGGTACCAACAACCTCAGGATGAAGTCATTTTCAAATCAAATCAAGCTTAATTATCATTCAAACCTTACATAGAGACAGCTGAATGAGACAGTGTTCCTCTGGGGCCAAGGTGCATTTAAAATAGCATGCAAACATTCAAAAATAGCGAGTAACATAATTCAAAATATTGAGCAAAGAGGCATATTCACTTGAAAAGAAAACATATATAGTCCCAGACCCTGAGCAACAATGTCCAGCAATTGATGTTACAGTCTCGAGGCAGTGTACAGATGCACGCAATACAGCCTGTTATTCCACTGCTCGAACACGGGAGGGCAGCACCAACAGGAGAGGCCAGGCCCCAGCCGAGCTCAACCATGCTGTAAAGCTTTCGTGTCTCTTACCTGGTCTGCAGCAGCAGGCAAGCCCGAGTCTTGAGGCCTAGTTCTCACTACAACTGAAGCTACACTGCTCCCATGTCACTTGTCCCTCCACCAGACAAGGGTAACAGGTCTGCAGCAACGCACGTTATCATTATTCAACAGAGTCTTACGATCGCAAGTGAAAGGTCTGAGATAACTCCAACGGTTATACTGCACCAACTCCGACGCTTCCAAGCAGTAGCAGCAACACAGTGTGCAGGCAGGCCAGCCCCTCCGAACCCAAACCGGCTCCTCCGGCACATCCTGTCGGGCTTCTCCAATATCCGGATGAGGTCCTCTGATATCCCGACCAGCTCCTTCGACAGCTCGGCCAGCTCCACCACTGACACCAGTCCAGCTACGCCAATCAACGACCAGCTCATTGATGGAGTATCCCCAATGTTCTTGGAGTAAGATTGTTTTGGGATCATAAAAAACATACTTTACAAAGAGAAAAAGGATCTTTGGTTGGCCCCTAAGAGGCCACTGCATTCACACCCACTGCTATCTTATCGGAAGTCTCTTGAAGGTGCATGTACAGTACAAATCATGGCTTGGGTACTGCATTGTCAGTAGGAGGCACCTCAGAAAGCACAGGTGATAGGGGACAAATGGCCTTGCTGATTAAGGACCCACTTGTGATGATTCTGACTACCAAGCAGGTCACCAAGAATATCTGAGGATGGAGACCCCATTACAGGTTGAGGTAGAATTTAAGGGGTTTTGATTGCAAAGGCATGTTTCCACTTGCCTTCATACTGTTAACTAGCTTATTGAAAGCAGTCATATTGGTGTCATTTTTTTGTATTTGGTTCACTGTGAATGGGGTGGCAAGCTTCCTCTCAGATTCTATTTTGAGACCTTTCGGTTCAACTTCCACAGACAAAACCACTCCAGTCTGTGAACTCTCCCTTAGCTTCTCCTTGGTAGTGAGAATGGACAGCAGTCATTTCATATCCGCATTGGCTTTTTGCAGTATTTCTAACATATCAATCTTTTTATGAATCTCCTTATTATCTTTGTGTGATGTAATGGGAGCAAGGTAGTTTCCAGACCATGAAACAAGAGTTGAGATCCCCTGCTCCCGACCAGCAAGTCTCTTAAGTTCTTCATGTGGAGTAGACCGCAGGCTACTGGAGCAACTACCTGGTCCACTTAAGTTACTTGACAACCATCGACAGAACTGCCTGAATGATACTGATCCTTCACCAAACAACTCTACAATTATCTATGCTGGTCCAGGTACAGTTTTCTCCATGTTGAAGGACTCAATAAAGTCAAAGTTCCCAAACTGCCTGCTTGCTGGGGAAATTCTTGGATGCAGAAACAGTAGGTATCTCCACTTGGGCAGCACCATGGCATTCTTACACACTTTCTTTAAGGGTTTCTGGTCAATTCCTTCACCTCTTTGCCCATCTTGGATCCTCCAATAGCATTTTATCATCAAAGCCCATCAGCTTTATTGTTTCTGATTGACTAGTGGGGCCAGCAGAAAACCATTCTGCTTCCTCTTCAGTTTAGGAATCACATTGCCTCGGCTCACCAAAATGTATTTGCCATCACCAAGCTCTCACCTAAAGTACTTTACCTTCCTTCCTTCTCTAGCATCTCTGTCACGCAAGTCTTTCTCTCTGCCTTTACGATCAAAGGTTCTTGATGTTATTATGCACCCACTTTTAATTCTCCACTGGCAACCCAACCCCCAAATATTTTAATTCTCTTTATTTTCCATAGGCTTCCAGGTTGTCGAATATTGGAGGTATTGGTCACATGACAGCCACCACCAAAGCTTCAGCGCTGAGGACTGAGTACAACATCAAGATCGGCTTCTTTTATTCTCTTTCGTGGATCTGCGATTATTTGCTTGAGAGCTGCTCTCTCCAAGTCTAAAGCATAGTCCTTCTTAGTTCCATCCAGTGGTGGACTCCTGCCAGAACAAGGATAGCATAGTGCATCCCATTACTCAGGGTCCCAGATGTCTTCACTGTCATATTTTCTCAAAAGACATGCTGGTCTCTGCTTTGTATATGAGTACTCTTTGATTTCAGCTTTTCCTTGGAATACCTTATGGTTTCTTCATGCCACATATTTTAATTGTATCATTTAATTCATCTTTTTCTTCAATCTGTTATTTTTTATCCATGCTGCCACTAAGGCTCAATAGCCACCCCCACTAAGAACCCAGGCTTGACAGCCAGCTTAACGATGATTCCTTTCATACTGCCCAGCTCTCCGTTGAATGCTTCTGCATATTTCTTCAAAACCTCTTGTAGGCCAGCACTCCCACCAATCAAGTGCACTTTGTGCCAGTTGAGTTTGAGTTGCTCCATCCACGAGTGGCCCAGAAACACAGGATAATGACCTTTAACAATGTACAGTGGATGTTTCTTCTCATTAATCTCCACTGTAACATGTACCACTCCCCACACTGGAACAGCCTCACCAGTGAAAGCCTTTAAAGTCAACCTTGCCCCTTCTGGGGTGAGATGCTGCAATTTCTCCTTGTAAGCTGCCTCTGACACCAGTGATACTGCAGCACCTGTGTCCACCTGCATCCTCACTGTGGCCCCGTCCAACCGCAGGGTCACCCAAAAGACATTGTTGTGCCCTGAAACAGATAAAATATGCAAAGCCTTTTCAACCACAGAGCGAGGGTCACTCAGTCCATCCTCAATATGTTCCATCTTGGTTACATGTTACTCCTTGTTTTTCCAAAAGTCAGTTCCCTTTATTAGTGTTTAATTGACTTTCTACTTTTACAGGTGTTCAATGTCACTTTGCCTCAGCTTTGGCAATCTAAATCCTTATACCAGCATTCTTTGCTGGCTACCCAGTTGTGCCATAACGGTAATATTGTTTGCCAATAGGTGTCAGTAGAAACTTTATGAACTTGGGAAGATGCGCTTAATAGCTGTGCTTCTTTAGCTGCCATCTCCACAGATGTACTGACCTCAATTGCCTTTGTAATGTTAGTCTGTCTTCTGTAAGCAAACACTTCCGAATTGCCTCACTAAGCAGACAACGTACGCGTCTGTCATAAAACATGTCATTCAGCGACTGCCCGAAATCAGTGTTCAATTGCTTCAGCACTGCCACAAGCTGTGAAATAGACTCGCCTTCCTCTTGATTCCTTTTATGAAATCTAAACCTCTCAGCGATAATCAAAGGTTTAGGTGACTAGTGGTCCTTTAACTACGTCCTCGTAAGGCTTATCAACAGGCTTAGCTGGTTGCACTGTACTACGTAATAAATTAACTGTTCTTGCACCATCACAGTTAGAAAAGTTGGAACATGACTATCATCTGAAATTTCATTTGCCAGTGCTAAATATTCAAATCTTTCAGAATATGAACTTTATTGCTGTCATTTCATGATACGGCCCCATACTTCCAAACATCGTTGGCATTTTCAAACACAATCACATTCCAAAGAAGTTAACTAGTATTATCTATCTCTCTCTCCCTCTCTGATTGGTTTCATTTAACTATCCTGTTCTCATCCTCACCCCTCGGATTCTTCACTCACCCACTTCCTGCAGCCGTCTTCTTTTCGCTCACCCACATTACACAGTGGTGCACTGCCAGTATTGCACACAGACTTTTCATGCTGAAGGGATCAAAACGGCAAATATCGCCTCGTCACCAGTTGTTGTTTGTGGTACTGGGAAGCCGGGTGTCCGTGAATAACACACACAAGAGACAGAAAGATGAGGAACAAATGTGCTGCTGCTTACTTTATCGGTAGGTCATCCAGCCAGAATGCCCACGCACATTACATTCAGTATGTAACACACAGGGGAGCTTGTCAGCAGCCTGTAAGGGTCAAAATATACCTAAATACACAACAGTACTGAGGACAATAAATCAAGTAGGTTCAAGGCCAGGCCGGGGAAGAGAAGCCCTATTGCACGGGAGAGAATTCAAGCATTGTGGAGGAGTGGGCAGTCAAGGAATCTGAACAGGGTGGGTGCTGGGCCTAATGGATAGGTGAAGAGCTGAGAACTAGAGTTGACTGTTGGGATCCAGTGGACGGAGGGGTAGGATCAGAGGCAGGAGAGCAGGAATGGCAGACAAAGAATAGGAATAGAGGTTGGCAGAGAAATATTGCTACCTTTGGGCTGTGGTTACTGTTCAGTGCTGGCTGTTGTTTGGGATGATGAATCTTGTTGAATCAGCAGGCCTGGGGATGGGGTGGGTGGAGGGCAGAGGTGGCCAAGGGTTGTGAGCTTTAAGGAGGGCATTATGATTGTTCCAGGACATGGGAGGGTGGTGGTGGGAGTCCAAAGGAAGCTGCACTAGGACCCACCCTGTGTCTGGGACCTGCCCCTTTAATTTGGACAGAAACAGAATCCAGAAGTGCTATAGCGGTCTATTTCCGCATAACCCTCCCGTGGAAGTCACAGCAAGGCACCCATTCCACACCATTAGTGCACTGCATGTCTCCAGCTGCTCTGTACACGAAGCACTCAGACACATCTGTTGTACCTCGAAGAGACATCACAGCCTGTCATCAATTCTTAAAGTCTCCAGTTTTGAATAGCATTTTATTCTTCACTGAACTTGAATGGCCACAACGCAGAACCACTTGGTCCTACATGGTCCAGTGTCTAGGACCATGCCTTTGACGGACATGGCTGAGCTGGAACGTGTATCAAAATAATAGCAAAGAAAAACTGCTGGAGGACCTTAATGGGTCAGGCAGCAGTTTGCTGCTCCAGATTCTAGCATCTGTGGCCCCCTGTGCCTCTGTGTATCAAAAAGATACCAGCTTCAGATTAGATTTATTTCACTTTATTTATTTAGAGATACAGCATGCTAACAGGCCCTTCTAACCTAACCAGCCCACTCCACCCAATTACACGCATGTGACCAATTAACCTACAAAATCATACGGCTTTGGAATGTGGGAGGGAACCCTTGTGGTCACGGGGAGAACGTATGAGCTGCCCATAGTGGAAATCAAACCCGGGTTGCTGGTACTGTAAAGTGTTGCGCTAACCACTACGCTACCATGTCACCTCTTCTACCCTTAGCCATAGGTCCTGCAGAAGTCTTGGCCCTCCCACCCTACACCCCACTTCATTGTTTCTCATCTATAACACTATCATCACTGATGAGTCCTGATGAAGGGTCTCAGCCCGAAATGTAAACTGTGCCATCCCCAAGAGTTATATAGCACCTAAAAAGGTGCTTCAGTCCAGAGTCCAGGCTGACTACCAAGCACCCACTTACACCAATCTCATTTTTTCATTTACTCTCCACGCAGTCACATCAACTCTCCCTAGATTCTACCATCCTCACACACAAACACACACACATGCGCACGCGTCAGCTTACAGTGAGTCATTAACCAACCACCATGCACAACTTTAGGATGTGAGGTGAACCCAGAGCACCTGGAGAAATGTACGCAGTCACAAGGAGAAAGTGAAAACTCCACACAAGCAGGCCTGATGGTCAGGGTCAAACAGGGATGGCGGGAACTGCGAGGCAGCAGTTCTACTATCTGCACCACTGTGCCTTCCAAGTTATGCCTTCAATTTTTACCACAAGGCTTTGTAATAAAACATATCCTGAAAATGACATTCACATTTTTTCTTTATGTGCTGCAGCTTTTACGAGATTTCCCAGACGAGCTCCGCGCTGACATCGCCATGCATCTTCACAAGGAAATTCTGCAGTTACCCCTCTTTGTATCGGCCAGTCGTGGATGCTTGAGGTCGCTGTCTCTCCACATCAAAACCACTTTCTGTGCCCCGGGGGAGTACCTCATCAGACAGGGGGATGCCTTGCAGGCAAACTACTTTGTGTGCTCAGGCTCCATGGAAGTTCTGAAGGACAACATGGTGTTGGCAATTCTCGGTAAGACCTACTGAGCTTAGTTTTCAGAGTCATAGAACAGTACAGCACAGAAACAGGCCCTTTGGCCCATCTAGTCCATACCGAACCATTAATCTGCCTTGGCCCATCGGCCTGCGCCCGGACAATAGCCATCCAAACCTTTCCCTCCCATGTACCCGTCCAAATTTCTGTTAAGTGTTGAAATTGAACCAGCAGCCATCAGTTGCACTGGCAGCTCGTTCCACACTCTCACCACCCTCTCAGTGAAGAAGTCGTCCACCCCTCATGTTATCCTTAAACATCTCACTTTTCAACCTTAACCCATGACCTCTGGTTCTAGTCTCACCTAACGTCAGTGGAAAAAGCCTGCTTGCATTTAACCTATCTATCCCGCTGATAATTTTGTATACCTCTATCAAATCTCTCCTCATTCTCCTACGTTCCAGGGAATAAAGTCTGAACCTATTGAACCTTTCCCTATAACTCAGGTCCTCAAGTCCTGGCAACATCCTTGTAAATTTTCTCTGCACTCTTTCAACTTTATTTACATCTTTCCTGTAGGTAGGTGACCAGAACTGCACACAATACTCCAAATTAGGCCTTACCAACATCTTATACAATTTCAACATAACATCCCATCTCCTGTGCTCAATATATTGAATTTTGAAGGCCAATGTGTCAAAAGCTTTCTTTATGACCCTATCTACCTGTGACGCTATTTTCCAGGAATTACAGATCTGTATTCCCAGATCTTTCTGTTCTACCACACTCCTCAATGCACTACCACTCACTGTGTAAGATCTACCCTAGTTGGTCATCCAAAGTGGAATTTAATGCAGACAAGTGTGAGGTATTCCACCACCTCCTTCACTGGCAGGGCTTTCAGGTGACTGGTGGGCAACAAAGTTTTGCTGCAGAAATGTTACACCAGCAGACAGGTGGCTTGGCAGTTTATCTGAAGGAATATTCCAAGGTAACGTGGCCAGGCCCATCCTTCACAATGCTATGTAGAACAGGTCAAACCTTGCAGAACCTTGTCACCAGTGACACTCGGATTGCAAGCTCAGGCGCTACGCACAGGGGTTCTTGTTGAAACATTCCAAATGTTGAAAGGCCTGATTAGGTACGGCAAAATTATTTCCCATGGTAGGGTAGTCTAGGACAAGAGGGCATGACTTCAGGAGTGAAGGAAGTCCACTTAGAATAGATGTGCAGAGAAATTACTTTAGTCAGAGGGTGGTAAATCTGTGGAATTTGTTGCCACGAGCGGCTGTGGAGGCCAAGTCATTGGGTGTATTTAAGGCAGAGATAGATAGGTTACCATAAACCATAGAAACCATAGAAACTACAGCACAGAAACAAGCCTTTTGGCCCTTCTTGGCTGTGCCAAACCATTTTCTGCTTAGTCCCACTGACCTGCACACGGACCATATCCCTCCATACACCTCCCATCCATGTATCTGTCCAATTTATTCTTAAATATTAAAAAAGAACCTGCATTTACCACCTCGTCTGGCAGCTCATTCCATACTCCCACCACTCTCTGTGTGAAGAAGCCCCCTCTAATGTTCCCTTTAAACTTTTCCCCCCTCACCCTAAACCCATGTCCTCTGGTTTTTTTCTCCCCTTGCCTCAGTGGAAAAAGCCTGCTTGCATTCACTCTATCTATACCCATCATAATTTTATATACCTCTATCAAATCTCCCCTCATTCTTCTACGCTCCAGGGAATAAAGTCCTAACCTATTCAACCTTTCTCTGTAACTGAGTTTCTCAAGTCCCGGCAACATCCTTGTAAACCTTCTCTGCACTCTTTCAACATTATTAATATCCTTCCTGTAATTTGGTGACCAAAACTGAACACAATACTCCAGATTCGGCCTCACCAATGGCTTATACAACCTCATCATAACATTCTAGCTCTTATACTCAATACTTTGATTAATAAAGGTCAATGTACCAAAAGCTCTCTTTACGACCCTATCTACCTGTGACGACACTTTTAGGGAATTTTGTATCTGTATTCCCAGATCCCCCTGTTCCACTGCACTCCTCAGTGCCTTACCATTAACCCTCTATGTTCTACGTTGGTTTGTCCTTCCAACGTGTAATACCTCACACTTGTCTGCATTAAATTCCATCTGCCATTTTTCAGTCCATTTTTCCAGCTGGTCCAGGTCTCGCTGCAAGCTCTGATAGTCTTCCTCACTGTCCACTACACCCCCAATCTTGGTGTCATCCACAAACTTGCTGATCCAGTTTACCACATCATCATCCAGATCATTGATATAGATGACAAACAACAAAGGACCCAGCACCAATCCCTGAGGCTCTCTACTAGTCACAGACCATTTACTACCACTCCCTCAAAGCCAAAGTCTAACCAGTTTACTACCTCATCATGAATGCCAAGTGACTGAGCCTTTTTGATCAACCTCCCATGCGGGACCTTGTCAAATGCCCTGCTAAAGTTGATGTAGACAACATCCACTGCCTTGCCTTTATCAACTTTCCTCATAACTTCCTCAGAAAACTCTATTAAGGTTGATTAGACATGGCCTACCATGCACAAAGCCATTTTGACTATCCCTAATAAGACCCTGTCTCTCCAAATACTAATATATTCGGTCTCTTAAAATACCTTCCAATAACTTCCCACAACCGATGTAATCTGTAGAGGGTCCATAAATTTGCTGCTGCTTTGCCTCACTTCTATAGACTCTCTTTAACATGGTCATACCTTTCTTATTCTCATTTCTACCCATAAAGCCTCGCTAGACAAGCTTTTCAACCTGTCCTGATGGAGCACTGCCATGACATTTTCCTTGACTAGTAATACCACCCCTCCCCTTTAATCCTTCCCACTCTGTCGCGTCTAAAACAACAGAACCCCAGAATACTGAGTTGCTAATCCTGCCCCTCCTGCATCCAAGTCTCACTAATGGCTACAATATCATAATTCCACATGTTGATCCATGCCCTAAGTTGATCTGCATTTCCTACAATACTCCTAGCAATGAAATATACGCAGCTCAGAACATTAGTTCCACCATATTTGACCTTTGGATTCCTGACTTTGTATGTAGCCTTAATATCTTTCTCCACTATCCACTATCTGTTCTGGTGTTCTAGTTCCCATTCCCCTGCAACTCTAGTTTAAATTCCTCGTGCAGTACTAACAAACCTTCTCACTAGGATTAGTCTCCCTCCTGTTCAAGTGCAAACCATTCCTTCTGTACAGGTCCCACCTTCCATGGAAGAGAGCCAAATGGCCCAAAATCTGAAGCCTCGATGAACCAAAGACTCAACTCCCCACTCTAACACTGGTCCACTTCCATAATGGCTGCTCCACTTAAACTTAACTTATTTTTTATTGGACCTTGCCAAGTGCCTACCTATGAGCAACCTAAGGTCTCCTTGGGAACAGTGGCGTGCAAAATGTGCCAACTATCGCTGCTCGCTTCTTTTAAACTCTCTTCCCTTATGCAATGAAATATCTCCTCGGGAACTATCATGCGCAAAGTGCGCCAACTGCCCCCGCTAGCTTCTTTTAAACTCTGTCTCCCTCCGCGCAATGATATGCCTCCTCGGGAGCACAAAATGTTCCGGCTTGCTTCGCTCATTTTCTTTAAACTCTCTCCCTTCAAGCAATCAATATCTACTCAGGAACTGTGGCGCACAAAATGTAACTGCCGCTGTTTGTTTCTTTTAAACCCTCCCTCCCTTACGCAATGAAATATCTCCTTGGGAACTGAGATGCACAAAATGAGCTGGCTGCCCTCGCTCACTTACTTTAACTTCTCTCCCTCTACGCAATCCAATGGCTCCTCAGGAACTGTGGCGTGCAAAATGTGCAAACTATCCACCCGCCCCTCCCCTCACACTTCTTTAAACTCCCTCTCCCTCCATGCAATCAAATGTGTCCTCAGGAGCCGTGGCGCGCAAAATGTGCTGACTGACCCTGCACGCTTCTTTTAAACTCTCTCTCCCTCCTCAAAAACTATGACGTGCAAAATGTGCTGACTACTACAGCATGCTTCTTTTCTCCCTCTGCCTCTACGCTGTGAAATGTCTTCTCGCGAACTATGACGCGCAAAATATGCTGACTGCCCTGCGTGCTTCTTTTAAACGTTCTCTCTCCCTTTACGCAATCCAATGTCTCCTCAGGAACAGTCGCGCACAAAGTGTGCCGACTACCCCTGCTCGCTTCTTTCAAACTCTCTCTCCCTCTACACAATCAAGTATGTCCTTGGGAACTGTGGCGTGCAAAATGTGCTGATTGCCCCTGCTCACTTCTTTTAAACTCTCCCTTATGCAATCCAGTATCTTCTCGGGAACTGTAGCACGCAAAGTGTGCCGACTTCATCGGCTCATTTCTTTTAAATTCTCTCCCTCTATTCAATCCAATGTCTCCTCAGGAACTGTGCTGCACAAAATCTGCCAACGGCTACAGCTTGCTTCTTTTAAACACTCTTTCTCTCCCGCTACGCAATCAAATATCTCTGCAGAAACAGTAGCGCTCAAGATGTGCTGACTGCCCCCGCTCAGTCTTTTAAACTCTCTCCTTCCATGCAATCAATATCTCCTCAGGAACCGTGGTGTGCAAAATGTGCTGACTGCCCCTGCTCGCTTCTTTTAAACTCTCTCTCCCTCTACTCAATCAAATATTTCCTTTGGAAATGAGGTGCGCAGAATGTGCCCACACACTTCTATTAAACTATCTCCCTCGATGCAGTTCAATGTCTTCTCTGGAACTGAGGTGCGCAAAATGTGTCGACCGCCCCCGCACGCTTCTTTTAAACTCACTCACTCTCTCTCTCTCTCTACGCAATCCAATCTCCTCAGGAAATGTGGCGCGCAAAATGTTACATTAACATTACACGTTACACATCTTTGGTTAGATAGGCTTGGTAAAAAGCATAGGTTTTCAGGACTAATTTTAAAAGAGAAAGTGAAGTTAGAAGATAATTCCAGAACCAAGAAGGTTGAGAAGAAACAAAAACTAATGGACAAAAACTATCGTCCCTTAAACCATTCAATAAAATCCTAAATGGTTGATCTTGTGCCACTTTCGAGCTCAGTCCCCATATTCTCTTACAGAAAACAATCCGCTGGAGGAACTCAGTGAATCGAGCAACACAGAACATAGAACAGCAGTACATTACAGGCCTTTTGGCCCATGATGCTGTGCTGACCTTTTCATCTACTCCAAGATCAATCTAATGCTTCTTTCCCACATGGCCTCCATTTTTCTTTCATCCATGTGCCTATCTAAGAGTCTCTTAAATTTCCTTACTGTATCCACCTGTACCATCAGTCCTGGTAGAGCATTTCACGCACTTACCATTCTCTGTGTGAAAAAAAACTGCCTCAGACATTTCCCCACCCCACCATACTTTCAAACAACTATACAAACAATTTTCAATTTTGGCCTCTCATGTTAGTCACTTACATCCTTTTTTTTTGTCGACACGTATCAGAGGAAAGAAATTGTCGACATTTTGCGTCAAACCCTGTATCCAGAGAGGTCTAAGTTTTCAGCCAGATTGATTTGATTTGGTCAGTGTCCTCCAGCAAATAGTTTGCTGCTACAAAATGCAGCACCTGTAGTCTCTTGTATATCTCTCAATGTTCAGAAAACAATCTGGTCCCCCCTGGATCTTTCAGATCAGCCTGAATGCGCAACAGCTTAACTGTGAGCACTTGCTTGAATTTGCCAGTCTACAATACAGACCCAAATCATGAAGTGTGACTTCCACTAGCTTCTAACTTCAAAGCAATGCTGCTAACTTAGTCAAACTGACATTTCTTTTTGAGAGATACAGCCCCTCCAGCGCAATTACACCCATTTGACCAATGAACCTACTATCCCATGCGACTTTGGAATGGGGAAGGAAACTGGAGCACCCAGAGGAAACCCACGGGGTGACGAAGAGAATGTACAGACTCCTTACGGACAGCAGCGCGAACTGAACCCGAGTCGCTGGCATTGTCATAGCAATATGCTACTGTGAGAAAAAAACTATTAATTTTTAACCACCAAATTTAAGTCCACGAGTTTGCAAGAAGAAAAAAACACATTTCATTAGTGGTACAAACATTGGCAGAGATTTCCAGCTTATCCTGTTTGTCTGTTGTTTTCCAATTGAGATGATTTTTTGTTTGTGTCTTGATAATCAGGTACAAAGTGCATTCTCCTTGATTAAAAATTGCCATCTGATTTTAAACGACAATGGCCCTGAAGTAGGTTAAAATTTTTGCCAAAACACCAATCAGTTTATTTTGTTGATGCACTGTTTTCTGGCACTGTGAAAATCCACATTGATAATGCTGCAGTTGCTAGGCTACAAGTTTATATAATGTGTGTAGGAGGGAGTTCTTTCATTGAGACTTATGTAATAGGTGCTGCAAACTGAGAACAGCTTGCAGATTTTTTTATGAACTACTAGACAATCCTTTCCTGCAATTCAAATGCAATTGTTAAACTGGCTCTCTCTCGCCTTTCATCTTTTAATGGCAGGGCCATTAGTGAATTAGAAAGAGGATCTGGATTATTCTCACTTCTCTGAAGCAGCTCCTGATGATTCAGGAACTCCTGATGCCCCGAGTGATTTTACAGCAATCAGGGAAAAAACTGAGGTGCTGTAAAATATTCTTATCGCATTATCATTTGCAATTCACAAAGGTGATGGGCTCTCTGAAAAATTCTTTGTTCAATCGCATTTGTTAATTCTTCACACTAGCACAAGATCCTTTTCAAGTTGAAGTTCAAGTTTATTGACGGTCAACCATAACAACGTTCCTCTGGACCAAGTGCGCAACACAGTATATATAATTCACACACACCACACGTAAAGTAATATTACCATAAATAAATTTGCAAGTAATAATCATCTTTGGAAACTTCAGACTACAGGGACATTAAACTGATTCACAAGAAATGAACCTGTTAATAAAAAGGGAGCTCGGTGGCCCTTAGCTTCAGTGGGAAACCAAATATTCAGTACTTCAGAAGAAAACCGTGCGTCTGCAAAAGATCATGGTATGTCTATGAAAATAAACTTGATCTTCAATTTCAAACAAGAGAAAATCTGCCGACGCTGGAAATCCAAGCAACACACACAAAATGTTAGGTGAACTCAGTAGGCCAGACAGCATCTATGGAAAAGAGTACAGTCGACGATTCGGCCTGAGACCCTTCATCAGAAGTGATGAAGGGTACTGGGAAAGTCCTGACAGACCCAACCCTAATGAAGGGTTGAGTTCCTCCAGCATTTTGTGCGTGTTGCTTGATCTTCAACTTGATATATAATGCTAAACTGACCAGTTTCAACCAACATCTTAAAGGATTTGCGAGAGCAATAGGAAACGCTATTTGGTAAGTCATGCTGCATCTAGGAGAAAGTGGCAGAGCCAACAATCTGCAATGATCAGCTTTCACCAGAACAATTCTCACAAAAGGTGAAAATAAATAAAACATAAAACCGCCCTCTGAAATGGTCAAGGTCTTTAGATTAGAGACACTCAGGAATGAACAACAAATGCCTGACTTGTCAGCAACATTCACATTCTAATAAAAGTAAAGAACAAAATATACAAATTCAGGCAAATGTTCACTCATTTGCCGGATCAAGACCAGGTTCAGAGAACTGCATGACCAACTCCCGGTATGTTTTATGTTTGTACTGTAGAGACGTATCTCCTTCACTCCGTGGAATGGGCAGGTAACCTTTCAGTACCTATGTATTAGCAAGGCTAACTGGAATTTCACTCCATCAGAATCATGTCTATTATTACTGACATGAAATCTGTTGTTTTGCGGCAGCAGTACAGTGCAATACATTTTTAAAGCTATAAATGACTAAAAGATATATGTGTTATTGAAATTTATATAAGATATATCCCGCTGCTGCCTGTAAGGAGCTTGTACATTCTCACTGTAACCACGGGAGTTTCCTCCAGGTGCTCCAGTTTCCTGCCGCAGTCCAAAGACGTACGGGTGGGTAGGTTAATTGGTCACTGTAAATTGTCCCATGATTAGGCTAGGATTAAATCAGACTTGAAGGCCGGAAGGGCCTATTCCACACTGTATCTCAATAAGTAAATATACACACACACACACATATATATAATATTTATTTCATATAAATTAAATTAAAGAAGTAGTGCAAAAAGGGAGCAAGAAAGAGTGAGGTAGTGTTCATGAGCTGGTTCATTGTCTGTTCAGAAATCTGATAGCGGAAGGGAAGAAGCTGTTCCTAAAATATTGAGTGTGTATCTTCAGGCTGCTGTACCTCCTAAACATCAGAAGATCTGCTGGAAATCCAAAGCAACGCACACAAAATGCTGGAGGAACTCAGCAGGACAGGTAGCATCTACGGAAAGAGTAAATAGTCGATCTTTTGGGCCGAGACTTTTCAAGGGTCTCAGCTCGAAATGTCAGCTGTTTTATCTTTTCCACAGATGCTGCCCAGCCAGCTGAGCTCCTCCAGCATTCTGTGTGTGTTGTCCTGTACCTCCTCCCTGATGGTAGCAATGAGAAGAAGACATGTCCTGGGTGACAGGGGTCCTTAATGATAGATGCCATCTTTCTGAAGTATTGCCTTCTTAAAGTGTCCTTCATGCTGGGAAAGCTAGTGCCCATGATGGAGCTGGCTGAATTTGCAACTTTCTGCAGCTTTTTCTGATCCTGTGCAGTGACCCTTCCATACCAGACAGTGATGCAACCAGTTAGAATGCTCTCCATAGCATATCTGTAGAAATTTGCGAGTGTCTTTGGTGACATACCAAATCTCCTCGAACTCCTAATGAAATATAGTCACTGTTGTGCATCATTATGCTGGGCCCAGGATAGATTTTGAGAGGCGTTGACACCCAGGAGCTTGAGACTGCTCACCCTTTCCACTACTGACCCCTCGATGAGGACTGGTGTGTGTTTGCTCAACTTCCCCTTCCTGAAGCCCACAATCAGTTCCTTGGTCTTGCTGACACTAGTCAGCCAGCAGATCTGCCTCACTCCTGTACGCCTCCTCATCACCATTTGAGGTTCTGTCAACAATAGTGGCATTGGCAAACTTAGAGCAGTGGACTAAGCACGCATCCTTAAGGTGCACCAGTGTTGATTGTCAGCGAGGAGATGTTATTTCCAATCCACACAGATTATGGTCTCCCGATGAGGAAGTCAAGGATGCAGTTGCTAAGGGTGGTACAGGGGCCCAGGTTCTGAAGATTGTTGATTAGTACTGAAGGTATGAGGTTGTTGAACACTGAGCTGTAATCAATAAACAGCAGCCTGACATAGGGATTGCTGTTGTCTGGGGGGTCCAAGGCCAAGCAAGGCTGAGTGGAGAGCCAGTGAGACTGCATCCGCTGTAGACCTATTGTGGCAATAGGCAAATTGCAGTGGGTCCAGGTCCTTGATTAGGCAGGAGTTGATTCTGGCCATGACCAACCTCTCAAAGCACCTCATCCCAGAAGGTGTGAATGCAACTGGGCAATAGTTGTTGAGGCAGCTCACCCTGTTCTTCTTGGGTACTGGTATGATTGTCGTCCTTTTGAAGCAGGTGAGAATCTCTGACTGCAGCAGTGAGAGATTAAAGATGTTCTTGAACACTCCTGCCAGTTGGTTGGCACAGGTTTTCAGTGCCCTACAAGGTACATCATTGGGGCCTGATGCCTTGCAAAGGTTCATCCTCGTGAAAGATGCTCTAATATCGGCCTCTGAGACAGAGATCACAGGGTCATCAGATGCTGCAGGAATTCTCACAGGTGTAATTCTTTCCTCCCTTTCAAACCCTGCATAAAAGGCGTTGAGCTCATCTGGGAGTGAAGCATCACTCCCATTCACGATGTTAGGTTTCACCTTGTAGGAAGTAATGACCTGTAAGCCCTGTCAGAGGTAATGTGCATTAAATTCCTTCTCTAACTTCAATTGGAATTGTTCTTTCTCTCTTAAGATACCCCTTTGGTAGGTCTTATCTGGACTTCTTGTATAGGGCTGATCATTGGTCCTATACCTTGATTTGGTGTTCATGCTAATAAGTAGCATAATGGAGTAAAAACAAGAGAAATTCGGTGGATGCTGGAAATCCAGAGCAACACACACAAAATGCTGGAGGAACACAGCAGGTCAGGCAGCATCTATGGAAATGAATAAACAGTCAAAGTAACACACATAAAAGTTGCTGGTGAACGCAGCAGGCCAGGCAGCATCTCTAGGAAGAGGTACAGTCGACGTTTTGGGCCGAGACCCTTCGTCAGGACGAATTTTTATGTGTGTTGCTTGAAATTCCAGCATCTGCAGATTTCCTTGTGTTTGCATTTTTAAACAGTCAAAGTTTTGGGTCAAGACCAAAATGGTATGGGGAGGGGAAGGAGAATAGCTAGAAGGTTATAGGTGAAGCTAGGTTGGGAGGAAAGGTAAAGGGCTGGAGAGGAAGAAATCTGACAGGAGAGAAAAGAGTGGAGCATAGGAGAATGGGAAGGAGGAAGGGATCCGGAGGAGGTGATAGGCAGGTGAGAAGAGGTAAGAGGCTAGAGTGGAAAAAAGAAGAAGAGAGGAGGAGTGAAAAGTCTTTTCACCAGAAGGAGAAATCGATATTCATACCATCAGGTTGGAGGCTACCCAGATGGAATATAAAGTGTTGCTCCTCCACCCTGAAGGAGGCCTCATCATGGCAAAGAGGAGGCTATGGATTGGAATGGGAATCGGAATTAAAATGTTTGCCCACCAGGAAATTCCACTTCAGGCACGTGCTCAAAGAAGCATTCGCCCAATTTACGACGGGTCTCACCTATGTAGAAGAGGTTGCATTGGGAGCACCAGACAAAATAGATGAGCCCAATAGATTCGCATGTGAAGTGTTGCCTCAACTGTAAGGACATTTGTGGCCCTGAATGTAGGGGAGGGAGGAGGTGAATGGGCAGGCGTAGCACTTTGGCCACTTGTAGGGTTAAGTGCTGGGAGGGAGATTAGTGGGGAGGGACGAATGGACAAGGGAATCACGGAGGGAGCAATTGCTGTGGAAAGTGGAGGGGGGGGTTCAAAGTTAAAGTAAATTTATTATCAAAGTATATGTGTTACCGTATATAATCCTGAAATTCATTTTCATGCAGGCATACTCAATAGATCCATTAGAATAACAACCATAATAGGACCACTGAAAGACCACACCAACTTGGGCATTCAACCAGAGTGCAAAAGACAAAAAACTGTGTAAATACATAATCAAATAAATAATAATAAATAAATAAGCAATAAATATCAAGAACATGAGATGAAGAGTCCTTGAAAGTGAGTCCGTTAGTTGTGGAAACATTTCAATGAAGGGGCAAGTGAAGTTGAGTGAAGTTATCCCCTCTGGTTCAACAGCCTGATGGTTGAGGGGTAATAACTGTTCCTGAACCTGGTGGCGTGAGTCCTGAGGCTCCTGTACCCACTTCCTGATGGCAGCAGTGAGAAGAGAGCGTGTCCTAGGTGGCGGGGGTTCCTGATGATGCGAAGATATTTTTGGTGGTAGGATCCCTTTGGAGATGGCAGGAGTTGCGGAGAATGATGTGTTCGATGCAGAGGCTCATGGGATGATAGGTGAGGACAAGAGGAACTCTATCCCTGTTAGGTCGGTGGGAAGGTGCAGTGAGCATAGATTTTTGGGAAATGGAGGCAATGCAGATGAGGGCAACATCAATGGTGGGGGAAGGGAAACCCCATTCTTTGAAGGAGGACATCTCTGACGTCCTGGAAAGGCAAACCTCTTCCTGGGAACAAATGCAGCAGAGACAAAAGAACTGAGAAAAGGGAATAGTATTTTTAAGGTGGGAAGAGGTGTAGTCAAGATAGCCTTAGAAATCAGTAGGTTTGTTTCCAGAGATGGAGACAAAGATATCAAGAAAGGGGAGCGAGGTGTCAGAAATAGACCCAAGTGAATTTAAGGGCAGAGTGGAAATTGGAGGCAAGTTGATGAATTTGACAAGCTCAACCTGAGTGCATAATGGAACATATCTCCTGAACACCAAATTATGGAGAAGTTTCAATGGGTCGAATAGCCTAATTGTGCCCTTATAGTCTTAATAAAAATGATTTAGATGAAGATGAATAAACTTTGAACTTTGACTAAGATTGAATAGTAAATACAGGCAGGAATTTTTAAAATTCATATCCAGTACTCTATTTCTTTGATGTCAGTTGATAACTATATTTTAATTACAAACATTGACTTTATGGCAGATAGCAACCATTTGGACCAACTGGCCTTACAGTTGCTTTTTATCCATCTGAATTTCCTCCCATGCTGTTTTACCCAGCATGTCTTTCTAAATATAGTTCAGGTTCATGAAGAAAGCACATTCTCAGTCCTTTTTAGATCACTGTACATCCCATGTCAAACTCTGGTCAATATCATTTTCCCCAATTAACATCCTACAAAAAGATTTGGATCTAAAGTTAATTGATGTTTAAGGTACCTAACAATTTTCTGAATTGTTTTCCATTGCAGGCAAAGGAGATTTGATTGGCGCAGATCTTTCAACCAAAGGCCAAGTGATTAAAACAAATGCTGACGTGAAAGCATTAACTTATTGTGACCTGCAGTACATCAGTCTGAGGGGCTTATATGAGGTGTTGGAGCTCTACCCTGAGTATTCAAGCAAATTCCTATCTAACATCCACCGTGACCTGACCTTCAACCTTGAAGAAGGACGTGAAGCTCTGGTAAGAGCAGACCTCTGAAAATATTTCACTTCTATGTACAAGCTTTAATACATTGGTTGCATTAATTTGCAAACAAATAGTTTAAAGGATCTCTGGATTCTGGGAGTAAATTCATTGAGCTACATTACTCTCAAGTTTTCTCCTTCTTTCTTGGCTACCCATGAACTTCTGTGTCCATGTAATTGCCTTCCAGGAAGATGAATATATACCCAACTGACAAATTCAACTATCTTCAATTGCAATTAGAGGAGAAAGTCTTTTTTTTTCGTGTTTTATTGTGGTTCTTTTATATTGATCATTGAGAGTCACTGAAACTATATTTTGTGTCTTTGAATGCATTGAATAGTATAAACAACGATGTTTAAATATTTTCTTTGATTATAGGCTTCCAAATGTGCTTTGACTGATGTGTATGAATGATGGATAAAAATGTTTAGTTCTGTAGTTTCATTGTTCCTTGCTAGTTTATTCTGCTTTCTACATCCGTTTGAAAATGATGCATATTCTAAGACTGATTTGTGTGCATTTGGACTGTTTATGCCCTACCATTTATTTTGTGAATGCACGCCCATGCAAATGTTCTGTTGCTATTTCATTACTGTAGGATCTTTCTAAGCGGTTTGCAAGAAAGAATTAAAATCATTTTTTTAAACTGCTGGAGCAGCTAATCTGCAATAAAAAGCAAGAACGTTTGTAACATTCAGTAGGTCAGGCAGAAAGAAAAACAATGTTGCAGGCCCAGATGGGTGGAGGTGGGATGGGGGGCTGCTAAGGGGGTTGAGGAGGAACGCTTAAAAGTTTTCCCTTCATGGCAGAACTGCTGATTGTCACAGCATTATATCCACTTTTCCACCAGCAGTACAAATTCCAGGTGAGAAGATCATTGTATTAAGAACCTGCACAATTTTTTTTAGAAGATATGCAGTTGGTGGATTTCTGTTAAAGAGCTGCAGGCACTCTGTGTCCTACATCCTTCTTTCGATAACAGGAATCATTCACATGGGAAACCCTTTATTGAAGATCTCATTGGTATACTGACCCATAACATTCTTTGGGAATGTGCTTTAATATTTGTTATCATGACCAGGACTGCCAACGAGTGACATGTGAATACAAGGTAGAGGGCCAATCAGAGTGGAGGCAAAGAGCAGAAAAGCAGGGTACCTTTATAAAACATAGTGAGGTTACAGCCTGAATATTGCATCTATTTCTAGTCTTTGCACTTTAGGAAGGATATGAAAGTCCTAAAGAGGGTCCAGAGCAAAGTTACTAGAATGATTCTAGGGAGAAAGGATTCAATTTAGATTAGATTAGATTAGGTTATTTTGAAGGTTGAGGGTAGATTAGACAAAGCTTTATATCAGGTCAATGAAGGGAAGCTGTAGCCATTTGAGATCTGGTATGCATGTTTGGAAGTGTTGGGGATGCACATTTGTTTGTGGTTTTGTAAAGGAAAATTGATAAATTAATAAAGCAACGGGGGAAGTTTGGAGAAATGAGCTGAATGCATCACTTAGCAAAGAACTAGCAGTCAGTTGATGGACCTAATAGCCTGCTTCTATGATATAATAGAGATTATAAGGAAAGGCTGGATATGGTTTAAGTTAAAAGGAGACACTGGATAGTCTGGGACTTTTTTTTTCCCTGGAGTGTAGGGCACTGAGGGGTGCCTTGTGGAGAATTATAAAATCATGTGGGGCATAGATAAAGTGAATGCCCAAAGACTTCTCCATGGATAGGTGAGTCAAAAACTAAAGGTCATAGGTTGGGGGGGTGGGGCGGAAGAATTAAAAGAGACCTTAAAGGCAACTGTCCTGTACAAATGGTAGTGGGCATATGGAACAAGCTACCAGAGGAAACAGTGGAAGTGGATACAATTACAACATTAACAAACGATTTGGACAGGTACATAGATGGCAAGGTTGGATATGAACCCTCTAAACTTTGGAGGGACATGGACCTAAGGTAGATGGGAGTCTCTCAGTTAGGCAACTTGGTTAGTATGGATGAGTTGGGTCAAAGAGCCTCTTTCCTGTGCTGTATAACTCCAAGACTCTAATGGTTCTAAGGTTATAAAGCTTTCACTACGTATAAGCATGTATCATAAGATCTAACACAGCTGTGTTTATTAGAATGTAAAAGCAATTGCCGAACTTAATCCAGAATTTGAGAATATACTCTGATAACACAAATAGATTTAAAATCATTGCTTTATTAGAGAAGACACAAACGCTCCATTAACCAAACTCAGAAATTTTATTTGTGGTATCTTGCTTTCATGGTCTGCAGTCATTGTTATGGTTTTCAATTACGGTGTTGGCTCAATGCCTGGATTACTAACAGGGTACCCCAGTATAATGTTTAGCAGTCAGAGGTCTGATGTGCTAATCCAAATACGTGAGTTCAAATTCCACAATGGCAGTTAGGAAGGTTAAATCCAAGGAGTCAAATAAATGTAAATTAAACAGTAGCCAGAAGAGTTTCAGATTGTTTTTTTTAACCAATCCCTTTTACTAGTATCTTTCAAGAATGGATAAGTGCCCTCTTTGAGCAATACACACACACACACAAAATGCTGGTGAAACTCAGCAGGTCAGGCAGCATCTATGGAGGGAAATGAACAGTAGACATTTCACCAATCCTGATGAAGGGTCTCTGCCCGAAACCTCTGTCCCATGAAACTTTACAAAAGGTAAGGTGTGACAAGTCTGATGCATGCTAATACAGAGCATCACACTAGACTCAACAGATATATTCCTCTGAATTGTTCAGGATGTTCCACTGAAGGCTGGAAAATTTTGGAACATTAGACGCAGTGGTTGTTCTGTGCCCAGTATCAGTAACACACATTATTTCTTCTGATGGGATTAAATGTACTCACCAACAATCATAATTCCTCTGGGCTTGTAGATAAGAGCTAGCAGCCTGTTGCACTTGAGAAGATTACATTAATCAAACACAGGATGGGGTAAAGTACCTCCTTTCATGACTTGCCTGTTAAAAGTTATGGCGATAGAGAAACAGCTGCCCTCAGTATAAAACATAGTGAAGTGAAAGCATTCGTAAACATTTAGGAACACAAGAAATTTTGCAGATGCTGGGAATCCAGAGCAACACACACAATGCTGGAGGAACTCAGCAGGTCAGGCAGTGTCTATGGAAATGAGTAAACAGTTGACATTTTGACCCGGAACGCTTCATCAGGACCGGAGAGGAAGGGGGAAGGTGCAAGAATAAGAGGGGTGGGGAAGGAGTACAAGCTGGAAAGTGATAGGTGAAACCAGGTGGGTGGGGGGGCGGAATGAACTAAGAAGCTGGGAGGTGATAATTGGAAAAGGTAAAGGGCTGGAGAAGAAGGAATCTGATAGCAGAGGGGAGAGTGGACCATGAGAGAAAGGGAAGGAGGAGGGGCACCAGGGGGAAGTGATAGGCAGGTGAGGAGAAGAGGTAGGAGTAGGGCCAGCATCCCCCTCATCAGGTCTCACCTATCACCTTGTCAGCTTGTACTCCTCCTCCTCCTCCATCTTCTTATTCTGGCTTCTTCCCCCTTCCCCTCCAGTCCTGAAGAAGGGTTGTGGCCCGAAACGTCGAATATTTATTCATTTCCAAAGATACTGCCTGATTTGCTGAGTTCCTTCAGCACTTTGTGTGTGTTGCTCTGGAAGCATTTATGAATTCCTTCTCAGGACAGCACATCGCATTGCAGTCAGTATTATGCTTTTACAGTGCCAGTTGTAAGATCAATTCCCGTCACTGTCGGTAAGGAAGTTGTACACTCTCCCTGTGACCAAGTGGTTTTCCTCTGGGTGCTCCAATCTCCTCCCACATTCCAAGGACAAACAGGCTAGTGTAAATAAGTTATGGACAGGCTTTGCTGGTGCTGGAAGCATGGCAACATTTGTGGGCTGGCCCCCAGCACATCCTCGAACTGTGTTGGTCATGAATGCAAACGATGCATTTCACTCTCTGTTTTGATATACATGTGACAAATGAAGCTAATTTTTATCTCTCAACCGCCTATAAGAAGTATTTGAGATGTTTAAGTTTCCTCTCAATGTGATAAATTAACACATGCCCTATTTTAACACAGTTGTTAATTGAAATTAAATTCCAGATCAGTTTCACACTGTAGCAATGATAAGCGTTACAATAGCGCGGAATGAAAATTTGGAGTAATGTGTGAATGGAGTGGTGTTAGGTAATTGGTCTGATCACTGATGTTTGCACAGTTACGTTTAGTTATATGCTTCCCACAATTTAATACACTCCCACTTCCCCGGTAAAGAAAGTGGCCCGACATGTTGAGAGTCAGCAGACATGACAGACTTCAAATGCTGGAATCTGGAGCAACAAACCATATGCTGAAGGAACGCAGCAGGTCGAGCAGCATCTGTAGTGGTGGGGGAAGAATTCTCGATGTTTCAGATTACAACTCCACATCAGGGCTGCAAGTAGAGAAGCCAGTATAGAGAGGAGAAAGGGAATGGTGAGATAGGAGTTTGAAGTGATTGGTGGACTGAGGAGAGGTGTAAGGTGGCAGGCAGGTTACATTAGATCAGGGAGTGGAATTAGGAGACAATGGCAAGTGAATGAGACATGATGGCAGAGAGAGAGAGAAAATAATGAGAGGCAGATGGATCTAGGGAAGCATGAAGGTTGGAGACACCCTTCCTACCAGGACACTGTGAATCGTGAAATTTTTACACATAATTTTATCCAAAGGCTCTTTTCTCTTTATAACCAGACAGTGAACAGGTTGTCTTGGAAGATGAATGATGTTGTCATGGCGAATTCTTTTGCCCCTCTGCCATTTCAATATCCATGTTTTATGAAATCATACTGATAACGAGTTTGCCCTTTGAATCACACTTAGGTGGTGGATTTAGACCAACCAGGAGCAATTCACTAATTTCTTGACCAGATGCATAATTGGATCAGTCACATGTGTCATGTGACCAAATCGGAGGTGGTGACTCCCCTAAGACTGTCTTGCCATTACCAGGCTCAAGTCAATTGTATATTGTGAGAACAAAATTGTTGCAGGAAACTAAGTGAGGGGAATGGCATTGATCCGATTGGTCTGAGAGCTGAATGGTTTCTGGCCTCTGTCTATGTTGTGAGCAAATATAAGAAATCAGAGAGGAGGTACAGGAACCTGAAGACACACACTCAACAGTTTAGGAACAGCTTCTCCTCCTCTACCATCGGATTTCTGAACAGTTCATGAACTATGAACACCACCTCACTCTTGTTCCCTTTTTGCACTGATTTATTTTGATATGTTTCTGATTGTAACTTATAGTAATTTTTATGTATTGCTCTGTACTGCTGCCACAAAACAACTAATTCCACAACATATATCAGTGATAATAAACCTGAGTCTTATTCTGAAATAACAGACCGTATTTCCCTTGTCTGGATGTGTGCAGCTCCACTGACACCCCAGAGCCTCAACAACTGTTCAGAATAAAGGCAACTGCATGACTGGCGCCAAATTCACGTACAACATTTAAAAATAGAGATGAATGCATTTCTGGGTACTAGCATCACTGGATATGGGGACAGGGCAGAAGATTAGCCCTGATCTTACTGAATGGCAGAACAAGTCTGAGGGTCAGAAGGGCCTAGTCTTCCTCCAGTTTCTTGTATTCGTACCATCTACACAGTCACTCCCAGAATTTACCTGCAGTGTGTAGATCTTCTTGGAGGCATCTCCTACCTGATGACCTCCACCATCAGGAAAGATAATTAACATACCCACCTCCAAATGCAAACATCCCTCCAAGTTACATTCCATTATCATTGCTCAGTCAGTACCTTGGACCTCAGCCATGAACACTGCTGAGAGAAAACCTTAACAGCATGGACAGCAGCAGTTCAGGAAGGGGCTCACCATCACCTTCTCTAGGTCAACTGGCATGGACAATAATTGTTGGCTTGGCCAGCAAATCCTACGCTTCACAAATTAATTGAAAAAAAGTGAATCCATGCCCTGCGGGCAAATTGATTGGATGGCACCAGCCTCTTAGAGTTGCTATCCAGTCTTTTAAAGTCAATGAATATGGCTATAGATAACACCATCTTGAAAGCCATACTCAGGCGTCTGCAGATTCCTAGCAGCAGTATCTGGTTGTATTGTGAATAGGATTACATTTAATAGATTGTACTGCATATAAATTCAGATGTAACTCAGTGTGGCCTGCTCCAGCTAATTGCATGGTATAAACTCCATATATTGTATTCACAGGGAATCTCAAAATGCTCCAAGTCTCCAAGACTCCCTCAGGTACGTTGGCTAATTTATTCTGAACGTAGTGTATTATAACTTGTGATAGTAACTAGCAATAAACCGAAATGGGAGAATGAAAATCATTGATAATAAGGGTACAATTCTGTGAAATTTCATTCATATCGAAGCTGTTGTTCTGAGACTGACAGTTCTGGAATTGAATCTAACCAGGCAAGATCTCATTAGTGCTAAATGACATCAATTACAATTTTATCTCGGAGTGTATTCTCAGTATTTATGACTCCCTGTGTGCACAAACCTCCACTGATCTATTAGTATTAATTAGCTTCATTAACATAAAAAAGATTTCTTGTAGACTCCAAATAGCTTTAATGCTTAAACTCCAGGGGTCCTCTTAACTCTTTATATTCCTGATTTGACAGCACGGAGGAATTTTGCTCCATATAATGCCAAACTATATTATTGGTTTAGGACTGATCTCTCTGAGGGTCAGGAACAGAATCTAATGTTGGCCTGGTCTTGTAACTCAAAGCCCTTTACTTTTTCTCTCACTCTGGGCACCTGGTCTGGACCAAAGAATGGGAGGAGGTCATAGTGCTTGTTAAAAGGCAGGAAAGGTTAGACCACACTTTGAATACTGTGTTCATTTCTGGTCACCTCATTACAGGAAGGATGTGGAAGCTTTAGAGAGGGTGCAGAGGAATTTTACTGGGATGCTGCCTGGATTAGAGAGCATGTCTTATGAGGAAAGGTTGAGTGAGCTTTGGGTTTTCTGTTTTTTTAAATTTTTATTGAGATACAGTATAGAGTAGGCCCTTCTGGCCATGCCATCCAGCAATCCCCGACTTAAAATCCTCACCTAACCACAGGACAATTTACAATAACAATCAACCTACCAGCCGGTACGTCTTTGGACGTTGGGAGAAAACCCACACAGTCACGGGGAGAACGTACAAGCTCCTTACAGGCAGCAGCGGGAATTGAACCTGGGATGCCTGGATTGTAAAGCATTGTGCTAACCACTATGCTACTGTGCCGCTGTTTGGAGTGAAGGAGGATGAGAGGTGACTTGATGGAGGTGTGCAAGATGATAAGAGGCAGAGACTTTTTCCCAAGGTGGAAATGGCTAAAACAAGAGGGCGTAATTTTAGGTGATAAGAGGAAAGTAGTGTTTTTACATAGAGACTGGTGGGTCCGTGGAACACACTGCCTAGGGTGGTGGTCAGATACATTAGGTATATTTAAAAGATTCATAGGCTGACACGTGGATGAGAGAAAAATGGAGGGCCATGTGGGAGGGAAGGATTAGCTTGACCTTAGAGTAGCTTAAAAGGTCGGCCCAACATTGTGGGCTGAAGGGCCTGTAATATACAGTGCTGATCTAAGTTCTCTGTAGTGCTATCGAAAAACGGTTGCTCAGAGGACGTCCAGCATCATACACACATCAGAACAACATGACCTCATTTCCTGGTCAGTGCCCTGCAGGAGAATCACAAAGGAAATGACACAAGGCAAAAAACTGGTTCAATTTTAGAAATGCCGTAATTTGAGCTCAAATCCCTGTCCACTTTGAAAATAATTTTATACACTTAGAGCCAGATATTTACAAAACCCACATGAGCTAAGTTCAAGCCATTGTGTTATTTTTGTTAGCCCCAGTCATCCAGGAAGCCTAGACCTTTGCTGTATGTGAAAGCACTATCTTCACACCTCCTGAGTTGTGGCTTTACATTCTCCTGCTTCTTGTCAATGTGATGAAGTTATTATGACCACAGGCTTCTCTGTGCATGTAACAATGAGTGATGTGTCCTGCATTGCTGCATCCTGTGAAGCCTCTGAGGCTTCTAGACTGTCTTTTAAATGCATTTGAAACAACACTGGAATTCTTATTTTCCAGCGCAGACCTCTTAGAAGTTTCATATTTTGGATAAAGACACAGCATTTCATAGAAATGGGTGAAATTTGAAAGGAAAGGCTTAAAAAATGGTAGAAACCAGCAGTGAGTTCTTTTTGTTCTGTTATAGCCCATATTATACTGGCAATGAATGTCTATTTTTAATGAAGTTCCTGAATCTGGTCAGTAATTTGGACCAGGTTAATTCAATCTCAGAGTGGAATTGAGAGTGGAACAGAGTGGAGCATCCAGATAAGAAGTGATATTAGTATTGCACAGAGGTCCGCAGTAGCAGGGTGTGGTAAACAGAACTAAACTGAGTTTAAACAGAGGTTAATAACGGTATAACAGGAGGGGGTCATCACTTCCCCAGCTATAGGTTGACTCATTATAGAGCCTAATGGCCGAGGGTAAGAATGACTTCAATTACTGCTCTTCGGAGCAGGCCGGTGGTATAGGTCTATTACTGGAAGTGTTCCTCTGTTCTGAAAGGTCCTCACCACATCCACATCCTCACCATCAATAGTAACAGGGAGCAGTGCAGGCTTAGTCTTCCTGAAGTCCGTCACCATCTCCTTTGTCTTACTGATGTTGAGTTGCAGATGATTCAGCTTGCACCAATAGACAAAGTCCTCCACCAGGGCCCAGTGTTCATCCTCCATCCTCCCTTTATACACCCAACTACTGCTGAGTCATCAGAGAATTTCTGCAGATGACATGACTCAGTGTTGTATCTAAAGTCTGAGGTATACAGGGTAAACAGGAAGGGAGCCAATACAGTCCCCTGTGGGGCCCCAGTGCTGTTATAGCCATGTCTGACACACAGCTCTGAAGCCACTCAAACTGTGGTCTGCCAGTCAGGTACTCCATTATCCAGGATACAATAGAAGTGCCAACCTGCATTGAACGGAGCTTTTCCCCAGCAGTGAGGGCTGTATGGTATTGAAGGCACTTGAGAAATCAAAAAACATGATCCTCACGGTGCTGCCCTGCTTATCCAAATGGGAGTAAGCTCTGCTCAGCAGGTAGATGACAGCATCGTCGATTCCAATGTAGGCAAACTGCAGGGAGTCAAGGGCTGATCTGATCAGGGGTCAGAGGTGAGCCAGGGCCAGCCTCTCTGGGGTCTAGAGATAGTATAAAGAGAAATGTAATAACAGTGGGTGGCATGGAAACGTAGTGGTTAGTGTAATGCTATTACAGTGCCAGTGACCCGAGTTCAATTCCCAGCACTGCCTGTAAGGAGCCCCGTGACTGTGTGGGTTTCCTCCAGGTGCTCTGGTTTCTTCCCACATTCCAAAGACGTATGGGTTAGTGGGTTAATTCGTCACATGGGTGTAATTAGGAGGGATAGGCTCTTTGGGCCAGAAGGGCTATTACCGTGCTGTATCTATAATTAAAATTTTTTAAAAAGCATGCAGGAAAGAGTGTTATTGCTACAGATAAAGTGCAGTCAAGTTGGTAAATAAAGATCAAGGACCATTACAATGTAGATTGAAAGATTATACAGTTCAGGAGTTTTATAGCTGTGGGATAGAAGCTGTTCTTGTGCCTGGTAGTGCATGTTTTAAAGCTTTTCTATTTTATACCAGCTGGAAGGAAAGAGGAGAGAGAATGACTGGGTGGCAGAGGACCTGAATTATGTTAGCTGCACTCCCAAGACAACAGGAATGGTAGAGAGAGTCTATGGAGGAAAGACTAGTTTGGACTGGGCTGTCTTCACTTGGGTTTCATTCTAACGAAACAACAAATTAATTCATATAAAACATCTTAATGTAGCAAGAGCTCCCCAATGAACCTCACAGGAGTGTTACAAAGCAAAAGAAAAGCTAACGTGGAGGCAAATGTGTGGAAGCCAAGGAAAGCAGACAGCTTACATTCCAATAACTTGTTTGCAATCTGAGGCAGTATGTGCAGAACAGCTGCTTTCTGAAGTACCAGCAGACAATAAGAACCAAGGGACTTTGCCTCACCATCAGTGTAAAAAAGGAGGGAAGAAAGTAGATGATCAGATGTGCTTTCATAGCCTTACCTAACAGTACAGATCTCATGCAGGGCTGGGGATATAGACTTGTTCCTGCATTGCAATAAAAAGGAAGATTTCATGTTTTTTTTTCTTGCAACTTAGAAAGAAGCCATTCAACCCATCAAGAGTTTGCTGACTCTTAGATAAATCCCATCAATTCTCCCACTTGCTTGCCTATATACTCTTGACAGATGCTCAAAACTCCCCAGTTCTCCCATCACATTAGAGATCATTTGCAGTAGTCAAATCATCTACCAACATGCTTTTGGGACATGGGAGGAAACCTGAGCACCCAGAAGACCCAAGATCCCCCACCATCCAGGCCATGATCTCTTCCCACTGCTGCCCTTGGGAAGGAGGTACAGGAGGTACAGGAGCCTCAGAGCCCACACACCAGGTTCAGGACCAGTTATTACCCCTCAACTTATCAGGCTACTGAACCAGTGTGGATAACTTCACTCACCTCAACACTGATCTGATTCCACAACCTATGAACTAACATTCAAGGACTATACAATCTCATGTTCTCAATATTATTTATTTATTATGATTATTATTATTTGTTTTTTTCATATTTGCACAGTTTGTCTTGTTCTGCACATTGGTTGTCAGTTGTTGTAGTTTTTTGTTCTACTGTGAATGCAAGAAAATAAATCTCAGGGTCGTATATACAGTAACATATATGTATTTTGAATTTTTTTTGAAACCCATGTCATCAGAGAGAATAAGAAACTCCGCATATACGGTACCAGAGGTCTGGATTGAACCCAGATTGCTAGAACTGGCATATATTGCAGTTGGGGAAGGGCACTGTTTATAATTCACTCTAGCCGACAAACTAATGGAAACTCACTGATAGGAGATCGATGGGGAAATTTTACAAAAAAATTAAGGCTTGCTTTCCCTCCACAGGTCTCACTAAAACTAATAAAGCTATTGCATTACTTTTCAGAATAAATTGGACAGCAGTGACAATTCCAGTAAGAAACTTCCCTCCATTTTAGAAACTGAGGACGAACCAAATGAATATTCACATCTCTCACCAGCAACTAAAAGTCGCAGGAAACTCACACTGCCCGGATTGAACAGTCCGATTCGCCGAGGATCCCTGGGCAGTTTGCTGGGAGAGGAATTGAAGCATTACTCAGCGATACGACTCGGAAGTCGATCTCCAGGGAAGTGCAGGAGGGGGGAAAGCCCTCTACATAAAAAAGAAGATAGCACCTGCAGTGGTGGAAATTGTAATGTCCGAAAGCCAGCAAAGCTTCTTCTACCATCGCTGAACTGCTGTGGACCCCCTGACCTAAGCCCTAGGTAATGATATTTCCAGATACATTATCCAGAAGAATAGATTATCCACAAGAGCTCAACCTGTTGACACTCAACTATGCTGTAAATCTAAGGAATAAGAATTACACATAGAATGAACACTACACATCACTAGTGTATTCCCAACAGCCTTATCTACATGAAGGCAAAATAGTTAGTGATACTGTACATTCCTTCAGCATTTTGTCTGGTAATAAATTTATCTGTTTACCAGTTTTCCTACTTTCTGGATAATCCTTCTTTGTACAGCTGATGTTCTGTAAAAAATCCAGAAGAATTTTACATATAGACAGTTGAGTCAAACAACTGAGTCAACGGTGATGAGATCATACAGTATATTGTTAAAATACCTCTGCATTTTGGTGTATTGAGCTGTTAAATGTTTCATGCTCCATTGTGGGTGCTCTTAAAGGCAGACTGTAGAAATCATAATTTTCTGTTTGTTCATTGAATGATCACAGATTCCATAGTTTGTATGGATTTCGATCAGGGAGGCCCAGGAACAAAGTCAGGGATCTTCTGCATTAGACTTATCACATATAATGTCACAACACAGAAAGAGGCCATTTTGTCGAACATAAGACCATAAGACATAGGAGCAGAATTAGGCCATTCAGCCCATCAAGTCTGCTCTGCTATTCCATAACGGCTGATTTATTATCCCTCTCAACTCCATTCTCCTGCCTTCTCCCTGTAAACTTTGATGTCCTTACTAATCAAGAGACTATCAATCTCTCCTTTAAATATACCCAATGACAGCCTCCACAGCCATCTGTAGCAATGAATTCCACAGATTTTTTACCCTCTGGCTAAAGAAATTCCTCCTCATCTCTCTACTAAAAGAATGACCTTCTGTTCTGGGGTTGTGCCCTCTGGTAATAGACTCACCCACAAAAGGAAACATCCTCTCCACATCCACTCTACCTAGGCCTTTCAATATTTGATATGTTTCAATGGTATCCCCCTTCATTCTTCTAAACTCAAGGGAGTACAGGCCTAGAGACATCAGATGTTCCTCATACATTAACCTTTCATTCCCAGGATCATTCTCATGAACCTCCTCTGGACCCTCTCCGATGTCAGCACATCTTTTCTTAGATAAGGGGCCCAAAACTGCTCGCAATACTCCAAGTGCGATCTGATGAATGTCTTATAAAGACTTAGCATTACATCCTTACTCTTATATTCTAGCTCTTTTGAAATGAATGCTAATATTGCATTTGCCTTCCTTACCACCGACTCAACTGCAAGTTAACCTTTAGGGAATCCCAAGTTCTTTTGCATCTCTGATTTTTGAATTTTCTTCCCATTTAGAAAAGCATCTACACCTTTATTCCTTCTACTAAAGTGCATGACCAGACACTCCCCTACTCAGTGTTCCATCCGCCACCTTTTTGCACATTCTCCCAATCTGTCTGCGATACCTTGCTTCCTCAACACTACCTGCCCCTCCACCTATCTTCATATCATCCACAGACATGGCCGCAAAACCATCATGACCATGACATCATAAATGGATTTCATTTGTTCATTTATTTGTGAACATTATTCAGCTTTCCAGTCTTTGTCAGGGTTCATGTTGCATCATGGAAGGTTAAGCATGCAAATTAAAAAGATATTGCGCAACATTACATGACGGTGGAGGGTCATTGTTGAAGTCCTGACTGATGGGAACCCAGCAAAAAGCTAGCAAAAAAAGATCTTTTTTCTTTCTCCAGTCCTGATGAAGTGTTTTGGCCCGAAACATTGGCTGTTTACTCTTTTCCATAGATGCTGCCTGGCCTGCTGAGTTCCTCCAGCATTTTGTGTGTGTTGATGGAAACCCATTTGGATCCCTTAATCCTCTGGACTTCCCTTAATGTCACTGCTTCATATGGAAAGAAGGGAAGGGGTGATGTAATAGGCTGGCACCATCTTGAAGGTGCTACAACGCACCAATCTGCTGTATTTAGGTTGATGTCAACAAGTAGGACAGTATAACTTCTGTGGACAATTCAATAGCCATCTGTAGGACACAGAATTCATTTATACAAATTGAGTAATCAAATTTGTATACTGTGGTCTTCCAAAATTCACAAAGTTGTTAAATGATGGAATTTGGGTAAATGTTGAGGCATACCTTGGTTTTTGGCAGTCTTTGGCCAATGGGCTTTGCATACTGAGCAGACGAATAGGAGGAAATAAAATAAATTAGGATGTGAAATTTGTTTCTATAAAAATATAGGAAGGTGAGATAATTAAATGTATAATTCACAGCCACTAATGGAATTATAACAATGCATAGCCTCAAGAAAATAGCTTCTGAGGTGACTTCACTTATGAGTCACCAGTGGAGAAAGAATAATTCCAATACCTAAAACTTAACCCCCGTCAAGACTGCTAAACTTATTATACGTTAGTGATAATGTGTCATCATTTGCCTCCAAAGTTAATTTCCATTGGCATCATTGACTGACAGAAAATTAATTTCTAGATATTTGTTTTTAAAAGAGGAATTTCACATCCCCATTGGTCAGACTGATGTTTATATCTTCCCAGATAGAGCATCAACCAGTGTTATTAATAGAGCTAATTTTCTCGTGAAAAAAAATAGAAAATTATTTTGCACAGATTTTTTCAGTAGATCTGTTGATTCTCTGAAAAGAGGTACAATGGCAGGGACTGCAGCGTTCTTACTTTGAATCAATCTTCTCAACTGAACTGGACCTTGATTTCCTGTAACATGGATGATGACTCAATATTTCTTCTAGGTGATATACACTTCTCTGACTAACTTCATGAAAGATTGCTTGTAGAATGCTCAATGCTGTGTTCTGAAAGGGTAAAATTAGGCATGAAGTGGATGTTATACTTCATTTTCCCATTCCAATATGTCAATCCATGGACAACCAACAGGAATTCTGCAGATGCTGGAAATTCAAGCAACACACAGCAAAGTTGCTGGTGAACGCAGCAGGCCAGGCAGCATCTCTAGGAAGAGGTGCAGTCCACGTTTCAGTCTTGGCCTGAACCATCGACTGCACCTCTTCCTAGAGATGCTGCCTGGCCTGCTGCATTCACCAGCAACTTTGATGTGTGTTGTCAATCCATGGACTCCTCTACTGTCATGATAAGGCCACATTCAGGTTGGAGGAACAACACCTTATATTCCATCTGGGTAGCCTCCAACATCAATTTCTCGAACTTCCGGTAATGCCCTCCCCCCCCCCCTTACCTTCACTATCCTCCTCCCCCTTTTCTTTCTTCCATTGCCTTCAGTCCTCTTCTATTAGATTCCGTCTTCTCCAGCCTTTATCTCTTTCACCAATTAACTTTCCAGCTCTTCTCCACTCCTCCCTCTCCTGGTTTCACCTATCTGCTTGTGTTTCTCCCTCCCCTTCCCCCCCCCCACCTTTTAAATCTACTCCTCATCTTTTTTTCTGTCGAAGGGTCTCGGCCCAAATCGTCGACTGTACTTTTACTGAGTTCCTCCAGCATTTTGTGTGTGATCTATGCTAGATCTGTTTCATAGTCAGGCGAATTAACCTACTATCCTGTACGTCCTTGGAATGTGGGAGGAAACTCGAAAGCTGTTTACTTATAAGACTTTTTGGAAACTTCCATTTTTATAAGACTTTGCACGACCTCATGACACTTATAATTACCTTACAGCTCAAGTGGTGTTTTTCCTGTTGTAATCATTGTGGTAATGTATGAAACATAGCAACCAATTTCTAGATAGCAAGGCCCCTACGATCGAAAGATGATAATTACAGAAAATCTGTTTTGGTGATTTTAAGTGAGCGAGAAGAGTTGGGCATGAAAACATGGATAAGTTCTCTAGTTTTTTTTTAAAAATAGACTCATGGGATCTTTTACAATCAGTTGAATCAGCCCAAGTTAATGACTCGAGTTAACGCTTGCTAAGAAGGACTGTTGATCTTAAATTGCCTCTGGAGTTAGACTTGAATTCACAGCCTCCACTGGTGGCTCAGCTGAGATGTTTTGCACTTGTGTCTCTGGAGCAGAACTTGTTTACGAGAATGATCTCCATTCCCTAGACAGGTAGAGATGGTCAATCTTACGCAACTTATGTTAGAAAGAAATAAGATGTTTGGAAGCTTAGTCAGGGGAAAGTAGGACACTAAGATGGTTAGTTCAGGCAGTGACTGAAGATTGTGACGGAATCAATGGGAAAACCCAGCTATCGAGACATCTGGGTGTAACTTCTGTCAATTCGTGATGCTTTCGCTTTATCTTTGATACCTTTCAGGAAATTTCCTAACATCGTTTGACCTCTTTACTGTCTGAAAGTCTGCATTCATAACCTGCTATGTAGCAAAACATGTGCCATGAACCTGACATCCCGCAGCCCAGAGCAATGTAATTACCATATACGTATTTATTGAAAACAGCACTTACTGTAAGCATGAAGTCATCTGGAGATGGGGAAGGACATGTGACCCACAGCAAGCAGTCAGTCATACATCAGTCACAATCAATTTATTCAGCAAATAGCATCCTCTCCTGGCAGGGCAAGTTCTCTGAACAAAGTGCTGTTGTGGCAGTTATAATTATGTGCATAAAATCAATCAAAGTGATCAACCCTCTTGATTGTCGGTGGAATTATCTCCAACATGCCTGGCTATAGCATTGTTCCATATGCAGCCTATGAGAAATATCTGATCTATAGACAGGACAGAACTTACTGTTCCCCTGGACTATTGGAGCGTAACAGCACCATTCCTACTGGGGAGAGTTAGTCTACACTCTCAATGGGATCTCCTCTGCCTCTTCACTGTAAAAGCAATCAGACCCTTCATGATTTCTTGCCACTTTGCACTGCCACAAGAAAGTAGCATTTATGATCATGAACCCCATCATCCAGGCCAGGCTCTTTTCTTGGTACTGCCATCAGGAAGAAGGTACATGAGCCTTAGGTCCCACACCACCAGGTCCAGGAACAGTTATTACCCTTCAATCATCAGGCTCCTGAACCTGCGTGGATAACTTCACTCACCTCTGATTCCACAACCTACAGACTCACTTTGAATAACCCTACGCCTCATGTTCTCAGTACTATTTTTTATTATTTGCACAAATTTGCCTTCTTTTGCACATTGGTTATTTATCAGTCTGTTATTTAGATTTTCATAAATTCTATTGCATTTCTTTATTTTTTTGTATAAATGACTGCAAGAAAATGAATCTCAAGGTAGTATATGGTAACATTTGCATACGTTGATAATAAATTTTACTTTTGATCCTGACTTTGACTTTTGGACACTTCAAACAAACCCCATTATTTCATGGTGAACTCAATAATTGATGATTTTCCTATCTAAGTGCTACCTAATTGCTGAAATGAGCTTCACCTAATGACCCATCTATCACCAGGTGGTTTGAACTGAAGCTCAGGAACAGCGCAGAAATGCTGTTGGCCAGATGAGAGACTTAGATCCCTCAGGGAGCTATGATCAAAGGCTTCAATAATTTGTCACTTTGCCCGCCAATTTAATGACATTCTGTACTTAAATGCATCACTTCCCGCACAGTAAGAAACCTGGAACACAACAGAGGATTATGAACTCAACATGTTTTTCTTTTCAGAATACACAGTCTGACTAACTGACACTCACCCAGTGTGACAGTCACGCACAAATGTACCTATTTTGATGTGTTTTACTGGAAAAACAAGAACAATTTGATTTATTTAATCAATATTGTGATCCGTGTCACTTTTACTAATCATAAATCTTACCAATGTTGTCAAGTCTAAAAATACAAAGATCTTGCACTGAACAGTCCAACAAGAGGCTTTACAAGGCTTCTCCTGCAACCTTTCTTACCAAAGAAAAAGAAGAAGCTGCAGTACTTTATCTTAGAAAAGGGAGGAGGGAGACTCTGGGAAAACAGGTTATTTAAATCTGCCCTTTGCTGTTTGTTTTGCATCTACTGAACTTGGCATGGAAGGCGGGTTAGGAGTCCATGTGTGACAATGTCAGAGGAAGGTGGAAACGTGAAATAAGCAAGCTAATAATTATATTTAATTATCTGGTGGCTAAGTTGCAAGGAAATTGTAGGTGACACTGTAGACAAGAGCAGATATTAAAAAGTCTGCAAAAGTGTAACTACTGACAGAAAGGTGTGAATTTTAAAAAAGGATTGTTTGCTGTTCAGGCAAGTCCTCCAGAATTGGATCATGTGTCTTCAGAGTGCAGCTTTGGTCTGACTCAACAATAATTTGCAATTGTTAAACACCTTTAACGTAGCAAAAATGTCTCAATGCCCTCCCTCACAGCATCAGAGCCACATGAAGTGATGCTGGGAGAGATGGCCAAAGGCATAGATGAGAAGGCAGGTTGAAGGAATATCTTAAAGAAGGCTAAAAGAGGTAGTGAGGTTTAGGGAGGTGATTTGAAAGATCGTGACCTCGGCAACTGAAGTCATTTGAAGGGGTTGTGTGGGGATTTTTTTTTAGATAAAGAGTGGTGGGTGCCACTGCCAGGGGTGATAGTGGAGGCAGATATGAAAGAGGTATTTAGCAGGCACTTAGACAAGGAATGGAGGGATATGGACCATGTGTTGGCAGAGGGGATGAGTTTAATTAGGTGTCGTTAGCTTAATTAGTTCAACACAACACTATGGACTGAAGGGCCTGTTCTTATGCCATGATGTTCTATATTGACAATGAAGGAGCAATTTAATTCAGTGATGATTGGGAGCCTGAAATTCTGGAAATGTCAGAACAGACAATAAAGATAGAATGGTCTAAGGCCAGGGGGATTAGTTTAAAAAGGTTGAAAATATTAAAAATTCCCGCCAAAAAAAGCACTAGTTTAAACACTAGAAATGTTATACATGTGATCAATCTGGAGTTGTGTGGTTCTTGATGATAGAGAGTGCTGTAAGTGGGGGGAAGGGTGTCAAGTGGGAAGAGTACATCTCGAGATGTTTGTTATAAATGAGGGTAGAGGGAGTAAGAATGGAAAAGGGCAGCGCAAAGAAGGATGTAAGTGCTTAAGAGAAGCATGTAAGCACAGCAATGCCTCTACTTTCTTAGAAGTTTACCAAGATTTGGCATGTCATCTAAAGCTTTGACAAGCTTCTGTAGCTGAGCGGCAGAGAGTATATTGACTGGTTACATCACAGCCTGGTATGGAAACACCAATGTCCTTGAACAGAAAATCCTACAAAAAGTCGTGGATATGGCCCAGTAAACATTCCCTCTATTTTTGTAACGGCTGCATGGACCAACCATGGCTCTGAGCAGGAAATTTTTACATGGTCTGAAACTGCACGGCACTTTTAAGTGTTTTTTTTGTAATGTGCATACTTTGAATATTTAGAATGAAAATTGAAAAATCACATACTTTTGATTTTATTTATTAATTGAAGGGTATAATAAAATGCAGTACAACAAAGAAAATCATCCACGTTTCATGAACATTTTGTCATCTTTCTTTATTCGAGCTGCGCGGCAACAAAGGCTATGTGCGCGGGAGCATTTCAGTTACTGCGCAGTTGCGCACCCGCGCAGCTTGGAGGGAACAGTGAGACCAGTCCATCACGAGTAAAGCCCTCCCCACCACTGAGCACATCTACATGGAGCGCTGTCGCCGGAGAGCAGCATCCATCATCAGAGACCCCCACCACCCCAGGCTATGCTCTCTTCTCGCTGCTACCATCAGGAAGGAGGTACAGGAGCCTCAGGACCCACACACCACCAGGTTCAGGAACAGTTATTACTCCTCAACCATCAGGCTCTTAAACCAGTGGGGATAACTTCATTCACACAACACTAAACTGTTCCCAATTTGTTAGGTATCTCCTGTACCTAATAAAGGGGCTCCTGAGTGTATGTTTGAGTTCTTCTGCTGCAGTAGCCCATCCACTTCGAGGTTCAACACATTGTGCTTTCAGAGATGCTCTTCTGCATAACTGTTGTAACGTGTGGTTATTTGAGTTATTCCTATCAGCTTGAATCAGTCTGGCCATTCTCCTCTGACCTCCCTCATTAATAAGGCATTTTCGCCCGCAGAACTCCCACTCACTGGACTTTTTTTTTGTTTTTTCACACCATTCTCTGCAAACAATAGAAAATCCCAGGAAATCAACAGCTTCTGAGATACTCAAACCATCCCTTCTGGCACCAGCAGTCTTCCACGGTCAAAGTCATTTAGATCACATTTCTTCCCCATTCTGATGTTTCATCTAAATAATAACTGAACCTCTTCTTGTATCTGTCTGAAGGCTTTTATGGATTAAGTTGCTGCTACATGATTGGCTGATTAAATATTTACATTAACAAGTAGGTGTACAGCTGTACCTAATAAAGTAGCCACCGAGTTTTTAAATCATCAACTGACTTTGTATAAACAACCAATATCATTATTTCATTGATATTTATGGGAATTTATTGTGCACAAGTTGACTGCTGCTATCAAATACACAATTATAATTTAAAAGTTTTCTATTATTACATTCCATTATGCTATCTCAGCATTATTACTTTAAAATGCTATGGAACATTTCAAGATTGAGAAAGGCATTATACAAATTTAAGTTACTCTCTCGCATTCTTTCCTTTTTTTCCCTCTTTCTCTTGGAATGACATCTTCGCGCCAATATTGTGTTGCTGACATTAGTGCACTAAAGAAGGCAGAGGTTGATTGTCTCAAGGCTGATGAGATAGTGAGCAGGAATTAATAAATTGCAGCTGAAACTGTCTCTTAAGCCTTTTCAAGGTGTCAACCAGTAACATTCCATCAGATCAGCCCTCCACACAGTGAAGTGGCGGTGTGCAGTCATCAGTAAGACCTTAAGCGTATTTGCATGACACATAGCGTTGATAATCATCAGAGTAATGAATAACTTACACTTAATTCTTTACATTATTGTCACAGGATTGTTGACGGGATTGAAGATGATGGGAAGAATTCCGAAACACAAACATTTCATTTCAACATTGATCAGAGTTTCCAGAAATCGACCAGATTATCTCCAAAGAAAGGTAATGTACCTGAAATACATAACGGGGCAAAGGGTGATTCAAAGAATGGAAAGAGTTGAGAAACAGCCATGAGTATTCTAATTAGCAATGTAAGCGGCTTGTCATAAGAATATCCAGGAAAGAAGATTCACTGACTGGCATAAGGCAAAGAATGGTATTAAGGAGGGCCTTTTCTGGTTGGCTGCCATTGACTAGTGGTGATTCCATTACTTTTCACATTATATGTTAATGATCTTGATGATGGAATTGATTGTTTTGTGACAAAGTTTATGGATGATACAAGGATAGATGGAGAGGTAGATAGTGGTAAGGAAGCAGTAGTCCTCAGAAGGAATTGGACAAGTTAGAAGATTGGGGAAAAAGAGATTGATGGGATACAGTATAGAGAAGCGTATGGACATGCACTTTGTTAGAAGGAATGAAGGCATAGACTATTTTCTAAAGGGGAAGCAAATTCAGAAATCAGAGGTGCAAAGGGATTTGGGAGTCCTAGTGCAGGATTCCCTAAAGGTTAACTTGCAGATTGAGTCTGTGGTAAGAAAGGCAAATGTAATGTTGCCTTCATTTCCAGAGGACTGGAATGTGAAAAAAAAAGAAATGTAATACTGAGGCTTTATAAGGCATTGGTCAGGCAGAACTTGGAGTATTTGTGAGAAAGTTTGGGTTTCTCATTTAAGAAAGGATGTGCTGACATTGGAGAGGGTCCAGAGGATGTTTATGAGAATGACCCTGGGAAGTAAAGGGTTAATGTATGAGGCACATTTGATGGCTCTGGGCCTGTACATGCTGGAGTTTAGAAGAATGAGGGGGTATCTCCTTAAAACCTGCCAAATAATGTAAGGCCTAGATAGAGTGGACATGGAGATGATGTTCCCAATAGTGGAAAAATCTAGGACCAGAATGCATAGCCTCAGAATACAATGATGTCCCTTTTAGAAGGGAGATGAGGAGGAAATTCTTTAGCCAGAGGCTAGTGAATCTGTGGAATTCGTTACCACAGACCGTTGTGGAGGTCAAGTCATTGGTTCTTTTCAAAGCAGAAGTTGATAGGTTCTTGATTAGTAAGGGCATCAAAGCTTACAGAGAGAAGACAGGAGATTGTAGTTGAGAGAAATAATAAGTCAGCCATGATTGAATGGTAGAGCAGCTCAAAGGGCTGAATGGCCGAATTCCATTCTTATATCTTATGGTTTTATGGAAATGATGACATGTTGATGAATATAGCGGGATTGACATTCCTCAGTTTGAGGTCCTAAAACCTACAGGGTGATATTACCAGCATTTGTAGAATTGTAGTTTGCTTACATCTGATGGACCTAAAAGCACCATTGTATCCTTAGTGTCCCTGCACCATGTAGCTCGAAAATCTGGCATTCAATCATGAGAGGTTTTTGTTGCTCTGGTCCCTATGGTAGCCATGAAGGCCAATTTATATGTTAATATATTTCCACAACCCCTGCCCATTTTTCCTCAATGATGTGGCTCATTTCCATAGCAAGGCTAGGCAAGGCAGGGTAGGCAGCACACTGGCATGGCCTAGGTAGAATTTGTGTGTCCTCCCCACCACCACTTGCGTTTCTACTGGGGCTTTCAGTTTCCTGCCGCCTCTGGGTTAATTATTGAGTCATAGGGTCATACAGCACAGAAACAGGCCCTTCGATGCAACTGGTCCGTGCTGACCAAGAGTCCCATCTAGACTAGTCCCATTTGTCTGCATTTGACCCAGAACCCTCTAAAGCTTTCCTATCCTATCCAAGTGCCTTTTAAATAATGTTAGTGTCAGTAGCCTACCACAAATTGCTATTGTAAATTGCTTCTTAGTTTAGGTGTGTGTCTTTGGAATCAAAGGAGAGTTGATGGACTTTTAGAAAGAATAAGTTGTGGGACTACAGGGGAATAAGTAGTTAAGAAACCCATGTGGTCATGGGCAACAAATACCTTTATACATAGTCAGAGGCAATAGCTTTGTGAATAAGTTGTGCAATTGCACCATTGCACAATTCAAAATCCCATAGAATTTAAATTCAAATAAATAAATAAATGATAACTTATAAACTACTGGATTGGCATCAAAAGCTTAACTGATTCACTAATGTCCGTCATCTGCCATTCTCCCATTACAATGTAAGCTAACTGCCTCTTGGATAGAGTTCGATGGTAAATGACAGCATCAACATCTTGTAAATGGATTTGAAATAAAATCATCCCTTATCTTTAGATGTGCAACCTGATTAATCTGACTTACCACCATCACAGTGAATAAACCAACATTTACAGCAGTAAAGGTAATATGACTTAGAGATTTTTCAGAGCAAAACATTCATACTAAATGTAAATTCATCAGTTGAGCTTTCTAAGTTTTGTAAAAGGCAGAGAAATGAGAAGTATAATAATTTGTATTGCTGTAATGATTGTTAAACCGGTTATGAGTTAATTTTGAATTTTAATGGCTATGGTTAAATGAAATTAAAGCTAGAAACCTATTACGTATATAAATACAACCAAGAACTAATTCCCATTCTAATGAATAATGTAGCCTCCAACCACACTTTATTAAATAATTTTTAATATTTTACATTGAAGAAATATTTCATCATGGTCACAGATGCCTCTCATGTCATTATAGATATCATTCTAAAAAAGCAGCAGAGTTAATCATTGTCTGTGTGTTCTGTTCAATATTTCTCCCTCAACCAACTATAGCAAAGCAGATTACCTAGTGTGAGATCTTGTTTTAGCAAATTGATTCTATGTTTCGTACATTTTGACAGCAGCTGCACACATCATTCGCGTTTCATTGCTATTGTTAATGTTTGTGGTTTTTTAGGATCTCTGCTTACAAAGGCAGACCACCTAGCAGAACATCTTTTATTGAAGGCAATGAATGCAGCTAACAGCAGTATCTGATACAATAGGCATGTGGCATGGTACACTCATAACACTGTACCCCTTTTCAAAAAAAGCATACAACATCAACTATTTACATCTATAAAATTAAAGAAATAACTATTGACAGGTTTGAAAATATACAATTAACAAGGTATTTATAGAGAATTGCATGAATCTAAATGAGATCATTTATAAATTCACTAGATTTTTAGCCTTGTTATCTACAAAACTCTTCAGCATGGGCATCCACTCCACATACTGATGATTGTAGATGATCACTCCTCCAGATTGGCATGTGGATCTGGACTCATAACCTGTTCTGCAATCATTACAGCAATATAATTGCCCTCATAACAATTATATTGCATATACTACATATTCAAAACACCAAATAGTTCACGGAAAGTATAACACAGGACTAATAGCTCTCATCGACTACAGCATTGGTTACAATAATATACTATTTTTAGCACATTACTAAATAACATGAACTCATTAATGACAATCTCTGGTTTAATTGCTTTTTAAGGCTCTTCATTCTTGTAGCTCTGCTTTCATGCCATCTTAAATTTTGACTCCCAGTCTGACTGTTGACTGTCATCGAATGGTCTACGTTTGGCATTTCACTACACAACTCTTAATCAATCAAAGCTTGCACTTTATTGTCTCTGCGCCAAAATCAACGTAAGTATGTTGACCCTAGGCCAATAACCTAAACATGAATTCTGTTGTTCCCTCTGTACCAATGCTCTCTCAGACTACTTTTCCAATTTATAACACTGAAACGGGGGATCTCATGTTGGCCAAACGATTGATCCTTCTTCTCCCAGCTCCTGGCAAGGGGTTCTTCCTTGTGATAGTCCAGGGTTCTTGCCACTTTGCATTCGAAGACCCTCATTCTTGTACTCTTTCCTTATCAGTTCAAACGTTGCGTTTCAACCTTGTTGATTCTGGCCTAGCTGGCTAACATGTATCAGCTTCCCATTGGCTCTCGTCCAAGCCAACATCATCTGATTACCTTTCTCGCAAGTAACAATTTGTAATTAACGTTTCTTTGTTCTGAATCAGCCAGTTACTTGGCTTGAGTTACTCAGGGCAGACATAGAACCCCTGTTCATAAACCTGTATGTTCTATGTTACCAAAGAGTACCTCACAAATAACTTCTTATTTGGAAAAAAAATCTCTAGTTCAGCAGATTATCAGGAGCATTATTGTGTCAACTTTAAAGCATTTTGATAGAACTATTTCTGACAAAAACAGTTCACAAAAACAGCGCACAAAATGGAAGCTACAGAGCAGCTTCACAAAATGGCACCCTCTATTCCTTCAAACACTTGGCAAGATCAAAGACAATTGGTTTGTGTACTTCCACTGTCCTTGACCCATTCGAGTTTGATGTTTTCTGCCATATTTCACTTCCTTCATGGCCAACATAACTTCATGTAGACACTGGACCTTTCCTCCTCCTTGTTGTTCCTTTAAAGGCATCAATGGGCCCAGAGACAATCCAGGAAGCAAAGGGTCCTTCCCCTGAAAATTTAACTGTTTCTTTTTACACAGATGCTGTCTGACCTGCTGAATATTCCCAGCACTTACTGGTTTTATTTCAGATTTTCAGCATCTGTAGTTTTATTTACACAAGGAGCTCATTGTTTTATGTAGCAAGTAGTAAGGGTCTAGAGTGCACTCCCAGGAGTAGTAGTGGAGGCAGATTAAAATGCGACATGCTCAAGTTTTCAGTCCACTGTAAGTCATCCCTACAATCGCCAAGGTCCTTTTCCGTAGTGAATACGGAAGCAAAGTATTCATTAAGTATCTCTACTATCTCCTCCAGTTTCTTACACATTTTTCCACTGTCACACTTGATTGGTCCTGTTCTCTCATGTCTTATCTTCTCGCTCTTCACATACCTGTAGAATGCCTTGGGGTTTCCCTTAATCCTATCTGCCAAGGCTTCTCAGGGCCCCTTCTGGCTCTCCTAATTTCATTCTTAAGCTCCTTCCTGCTAGCCTTATAATCTTCTAGATCTCTATCATTACCTAGTTTTTTGAACCTTTCGTAAGCTCTTCTTTTCTCCTTGACTAGATTTACAACAGCCTTTGTACACCATGGTTCCTGCACCCTACCGTCCTTTACCTGTCTCATTGGAACGTACCAATGAGAACTCCATGCAAATATCCCCTGAACATTTGCCATATTTTTTCCGTACATTTCCTTGAGAACATCTATTCCCAATTTATGCTTCCAAGTTCCTGCCTGATAGCCTCATATTTCCCCTTATTCCAATTAAATGCTTTCCTAACTTGTCTGTTCCTATCCCTCTCCAATGCTATGGTAAAGGAGATAGAATTGTGATCATTATCTCCAAAATGCTCTCCCACTGAGAGATCTGACACCTGACCAGGTTCATTTCCCAATACCAGATCAAGTACAGCCTCTCCTCTTGTAGGCTTATCTACATATTGTGTCAAGAAACCTTCCTGAACACACCTAACAAACTCCACCCTATCTAAACTCCTTGCTCTAGGGAAACGTGAATCGATATTTGGCAAATTAAAATCTCCCACCACAACAACCCTCTTATTATTATACCTTTACAGAATCTGTCTCCCTATCTGCTCCTCGATGTCCCTGTTTCTACTGGGTGGTCTATTAAAAAACACCCAGTAGAGTTATTGACCCCTTCCTGGGTCCTAACTTCCACCCACAGAGACTCCGTAGACAATCCCTCCATGACTTCCTCATTTTTTTGCAGCTATGACACTATCTCTGTTCAACAGTGCCACACCCCCACCTCTTTTGCCTCCCTGCCCGTCCTTTCTGAAACATCTAGAGCCTGGCACTCTAAGTAACCATTCCTGCCCCTGAGCCATCCAAGTCTCTGTAATGACCACAACATCATAGCTCTAAGTGCTGATCCACGCTCTAAGCTCATCCACTTTGTTCATGATGCTTCTTGCATTAAAAGAGACACATCTCAAACCATCAGTGTGAGCACGTCCTTTCTCTATCACCTGCCTATCCTCCCTCTCACACTGCCTCCAGGCTTTCTCTATTTGTGAGCCAACCGCCTCTTCCTCCATCTCTTCAGTTCAGTTCCGACTCCCCTCGCAATACTAGTTTAAACTCTCCCCAATAGCCTTTGCAAACCTCCCCACCAGGATATTGGTGCCCCTGGGATTCAGGTGCAACCTGTCCTTTTTGTACAGGTCACACCTGCACCAGAAGAGGTCCCAATGATCCAGAAATCTGAATCCCTGCCCCCTGCTCCAATCCCTCAGCCACACATTTATCCTCCACCTCATTCTATTCCTATACTCACTGTCACATGGCACAGGCAGTAATCCCGAGATTACTACCCTTGTGGTCCTGCTTCTCAACTTCCTTCCTAACTCCCTATAATCTGCTTTCAGGGCCTCCTCCCTTTTCCTACTAATGTCGTTGGTACCAATACGTACCACAACCTCTGGCTGTTCTCCTTCCTACTTCAGGATACCGTGGACGCGATCAGAAACATCCCGGACCCTGGCACCTGGGAGGCAAACTGTCCTGTGTCCACAGATTTGCCTGTCTGACCCCCCCCCCCCCCAACTATAGAGTTCCCTATCGCTGTTGTCATCCTCTTCCTTTCCCTACCTTCTTTAAGCATCACCTTTTAAAGATGTCCTCAATGATGAGGAAATTATTGCCCATGATGGAGCTGGCTGACTTTACAACTCTCTGCATGGGAAGAGAGTAGAAGGGCAAGACTAGATGGATTTCTCTTTCATTGGGATGGCATGGATTTGATGGGCCAAATGGTTTTTCTCTGTTGATTCCTTTCTGTGACTCTGGTGACGCCTATCCATGGCTCATACAACAATGGACAACCGGACCCTTGCCTCTCCACTGGCAAATCAACAGTTTGCCTCTCCCCCAATTATACATGGTGCCCTTCCCAAAGTGTATCCAACATTGTTTTGCTTTGTAACATTGGAAATTTGTAGTATAGCTGCACATCCTGCCCAAATTGCCATGGCATCAATTTGTACAGATATTACTATGTTCTTATTCCATCCCCTTTGGATGTGCAATATGTACTGTTCAATATTCCACTTTTACCTCCTAATTTTCTGATTCTGTAAGTGTATGGTCCCCCAGCAGGACTAGTCCAAAATTTTGCATCCAAGGAAAATGGGGACTTCCATCTTCACCAACCGTTACTTCCAGCAGAGGTTTGCTCTGTCCTGTGACAACTGTAGGAAAGGGCCACCTCAAATGGGCATTCTGAGGTCAGGTGACTCCCATAATACCCATGGTGAGGCCTCCTGCTATTTGCAGCCATGTCATTTTTGTGTTCAAATTACCTACTGATTTCCCAGTGAATCTATTTCCAGCATCCTTGTGACCCAGCTTGAAGATGACCATGCCATCATTGCCATTTCTGTGGGTTTACTCCCTGCTGGCTTCTTAGAATTATGCCCCTAAGAATCCTTGTGATTTTTAAGTACCACCTTTGTACTTGCAGCCATATTGAATAGAGTCAGAGAGTACTACAGCATGGAAACAGGCTCTTCTGCTGAACTGATCTACTTCCTAGTCCCATCTACCTGCACACAGACCATATCCCTCCAAATCCTTCCTATCCATGTACCTATCCAACCTTCCCTTAGATGTTATAATTGAACCCATATCTACCACTTTTGTTGGCAGTTCATTCCACACTCACACCACCCTCTGATGAAGAAGATTCCCCTTCAGTATTTCACCTTTCACCCTAATCACCATGACCTCTAGTTTTAGTCTCACCCAACCTGAAGGGATAAGGACAGCAGGCATTCGCCCTGTCTATACCCCTCATAATCTTGTATGTCTCTATAAGATCTCCCCTCATTCCCCTGCGCTCCAGGGAATAAAGTCCGAACCTATTCAGCCTTTCCCTATAAATTCAAGTCCTGGCAACATCCCTGTAAACGCTCGCTGCACTTTCAAGTTTATTGACATCTTTCCTGTAGGCAAATGACCATAACTGAACATAATACTCTAAATTCAGCCTTACCAATGTTTTAAACAACATCAACATAACATGCCAACTCCTGTACTCAGTGCCCTGATTTATGGCTGCCAAGATGCCAAAAGCTCTCCATGTCTTCATGTCAGGCTGCAGACTACATAATGACATCTATCACCAACGCTGTTCCAGCCAGAGAACATGTTCCTTATTTCCTTCGCTCTAGATCACTGTCCTGCAGCTGTGTCAACATCCCAGACTCAGTGCCAATACATTATCTTTGGGTTTATTAGTGCTTCAGTTCGTAAAGTCAAAAAACAAAGATAGAGATGTTAGTACAACACTTCAAGTGGAGGCAGTAAGTGTTCACCTGATGGTGTGTCTGTATTAATGTCATATCACATGGTACAATTAGTTCTTGAAGCTACATTTACCCTTAAGTGTACTCTAGCTCTAAGCGGTTTAGCAATATCCAGAGATTACGAAAGGCATTAAATAAATACAAGTCTTCATTTCTTTTTCTTTACACTAAACAGTGTAGATTGAGTTTCCATGCCTCATTTTCACTCTATCAAACAAGAAGATACACAAAGGGTGACGTGAGGCAGGCAGTTATGGCCCAAGTGCCAAGAGCGAGGCACTGAAGCGAATCAACAGTTCACTGACTTTAATAGGAACCGCACAAAATAAAGGAAAAAACAATAAATGCTAGGCCAACCGGCCATTAATTAGAAGATTCAAACTAAAGCTAATGCCAAAACAGCAGCTCGGCAGTATTAGCTTAATACTAAAGAATACTGCTCACTAACAGCATCAGTCAAAATGGTAGCCTTCTTTCCCAGAGTCAGGACAACAGTAAGCAGGGAGCGTTGACATTGCTCTGCTTTTGGTCAAGTCTCGACAAGACTGAAGTGAGAGGAAGGGAGTTAGATGAAACACTAATTGGCTGGAACATGCATATTCACGAGCGTGATTGCCGAACCTGTTCCGCAGTTCATCTGCGAGGGCGCAGAGACCCCATGGCACAGTCCATGGTTGTGACAGGGCCCTTGTCCCGAGGTTCCAGAGAGATGTACCTGCTGGAAGTCCCAGATGACAGACTTGTCCAGGGTGTCAGGGGCCAGAACCCAAAAATGCTCCTCAGGGCCATAGTTCTCCCAATCATCAAGGTACTAGATCTGCCCCGCACCCTGCGAGGTGCCGGGGACCCATCCACCAAGTGGAGAGGAGGGAGAGGGGAGGGAGAGTGACTGGAGTCAGAAGTGGTAGTCACCAGCTTGAGCCAGGAAACATGGAATACTGGATGGATCTTCATTGATGATTGTAGGAGCAATCTATATGAGACCTTTTGATAGCCTTCTCCACTACGAATGTAGCATGGGGTCAATGTGTGGCTGTCTACTTTCAAGGGAAGATCCCTAGGTGCCAGCCTAACTTTCTCCCCCTCCTCACCTGTCAACAGAGCCAATCAGCTCACCGGGAATGTTGTTTCTGTGTGCATAGGAGAGAAGCCCTGGCCCGCCTTCACGTGCATTCGCAGCATTGGATGATCTGTTCAGCAGCAGTAACTCCCACGTCAATCTCTTGGTCAGGAAAGAGTGGTGGCTTGAATCTCTTCTGGCATTCAGAGGGGGGACATGACAGTGGAGGGCGACTGGAGGTTGTTGTGGGCAGTCTCTGCCCAAACCAATTGGGAGTGCAGGACGTGGGGTTGGAAGACACAAGGCAGTGCAGGGTTGTCTCCAGCTCCTGATTCACTCTCTCAATCTGGCCATTAAATTGGGAGTGGAAACCAGACAGCAGGCTGGCTGGAGCTCCCAAAAGAGAACAGAAAGCCTCCCAGAAACAGGACGTGAACTGCGGTCCATGATCAGACACCATGTCCTGAGGGAAGCTGTGCAGCCTGAACACATGCTGAACCATGAGGGTGGCAGTCTCACAAGCCAACGGGAGCTTGGGGAGAGCAATGAAGCGGACGGCCTTGGAGAATCGGTCCACAGCTACCAGAATGGTAGTGTTTCCATTAGACAGGAACAGACTCCAACAAGAGGTGGGACCAAGGGCAGTGGGCACAGGCAGTAGACAGAGCAGAACTGTAGGGTGCTGGTGTGGCATCTTGTTGTGGGCACAGGTGGGACAGGCAGAGACAAAGTCATGGACATCCTGCCGCATAGATGGCCACCAAAATCATCTCTTAATAAATTCTAGGATGTCCAAGAAGATAGAAGGAAGACCCTACTCCAACACTCTGGGATGCACAGAGGCAGGGACAAACAGCCAGTTGACAGGTCTCCCACCTGGGCCTGGATATGACTGTCGGGCGTCCCTTGCTTCCACCTCTATTCCCCAAATCACTGGAGCAGCAATGCCTGAGCGAGGAACAATGGGTTCTACATTGATGTCCTCAAATATGTTGAACTACCAGGAGAGTGCATCGGCTCTGGTATTCTTGCTGCTAGGATGGTAGGTGAGGGTGAAATTAAACCGGGTGAAGAAGTAGAGCCCAAAGGGCTTGATGGGAGTTGGGTTTCTTGGTGGTCCAAATGTAGAAGAGGTTCTTGTGATCTGTCCATCCCAAAAAGGGATGCTCTACCCTCTGCAGCTAGTGTCGCCATGCTTCCAGGGCCTCCTTGACAGCCAGGAGATCTCGGTTCCCAACATCATGATTACACTTGGCAAAAGTCAAGCGACGGGAAAGAAAAGCACAGGGGTGCAGCCAGCTGTCTGCGGAAGAGCATTGTGAGAACACAGCTCCAATGCCGACATCTGATGCATCCACTCAACGATGAGTGGACAGGATAGGTCGGACGTTGCAGCACTGGGGCAGTAGTGAAGTGTTGCTTTAGCTCCAAGGTCTGCTTTACTTGTTCAAAGGAACCCTGCAGCAGTCTTCTTGGTTGAGGGCATTTATGGGGTCTGCAGTAGAACTGAATTTTCGGATGAAGTGTCGATAAAAGTTTGCAATCCCCATGAAGCACCGCATCTGTTTGACCGTAGATGGTTTGGGCCACTCTGACTGCCTGAACTTTACATGGATCCATTTGTCCCTCACTGTCCTCTACTTTGGTGCTGGTCCCGGAGTCAGTGGGCAGCCTCCAAACCCCATACTGGAAGATCAAAAACACTCTTGAACCCTGGAATGACTGAGCTGCGGGGAACCTTGTTCCCATACAGCATCGAACAGGCTAAGTGGGGGACTCTCTAAGAGATTCACCATATACACCAGTTTATATGAATCATCATTGAACCAACCAGGCAGGGCTTGAAAAGTCAGCTCACATTGGATAATAAAATCCTGCAGTCGTCGGGGTCACCGAAGTATTTGCCTAGTGGAGGAATACTCGTTTCTGGTCCAGACACTGTTATGGCAGTCAGGGCATTAGTGGCTGAGGTTGATGAGGCTGTTGAAGAGGGGGACCTGGGAGACGCTGGGAGTGGGACTGACATGGCCAAAGGCTGCTGAATTGTGTCAACAAGAGTGGTAATCACTGCTACTTGATTCCGACTGGCTGCAATGAGTTGCTGAACCGTCGCTGCCAGGGCTGACACCTGTTCTTCCAGTTGGGACTGGGCTTGCCACTCTGATAGTAGCCGTTGCACTGCAAGAGACACATCGGCCAACCCAACTTTGACTGATTTTAGTTCCTCCTCCACGACCTTCAGTCCGGGTTGGACTTGTCAGTCTGAGAGTATCTGTCACACTGCTTGTGTCACTTCTCCCAAAACAGCTTCAACTGACTGTAACTTTTCTCCTATCTGGCCAATGAATGTTAGAGCCAAGGTCAGCTGATCTCTCTCTGCTGAGTCTATTTTCTTTGCCCGAGACTTGCTGACACCAGGTGTGTGGTTATGGCCCAAGTGCTGACAGAGAGGGACACAAGAAGGATCAACAGTTCACTGACTTTAATAGGAATTGTGCAGAAATAAAGGAAATACAATAAATGCTAGGCCAACTAGCTGTTAACTAGAACTTTCAAACTAAAGCTTATGCCAAGACAGCAACTCAGCAGTAGTAGCTTAATATTAAATGAATATTGCTCACTAATAGCTTCAGTCTAAATGGTAGCTTTATTTCCCAGCACCAGGACAACAACAAGCAGAGAGCATTGACATTGCTCCACTTTTGGTCAAGTCCCGATAAAACTGAAATGAAAGGAAGGGAGTTAAATGCCACCACAATGAAACACCAGTTGGCTGGAATGTGAATATTCACGAGCGTGATTGCCGAACACCTTCTGCGGCCCGCCTGCAAGGTTGCCCAAACTCCGTGGCAGTGTCCGTGGATCTGACAAAGAGTGGTGAGTGTGTGGAACGCACTGCCAGGAGTAGTGGTAGAGGCAGATATATTAGGGACATTTAAGAAACTATTAGATAAGCAAATGGGTCATAGAAAAATGAGGGCTATGTAGGAGAGCTGGATTAGATTGAACCTACAGTAGGTTAAAAAGTCATCACAATCTTGTGAGCCAAAGGGCCTGTACTGTGCTGTAATGTTTTATGTTCTATATTCTTAAGATGAAATTCCAAGGTAAGGTTTCCCAGGAGCAACCCTCATGGGGATGATGCTTTTGATTTGTTCCTTTGCAATTCTTTTGTCACCAGGTAAAGTTGTTCCATGAATAAGTTAAGCAGCTGCAAGATGGTAGTAATGTTGGACTGCTTCTTGTTTCAAGACAAACCCAATCCTGAATTCTGCTTTCCCATCAATTGGTCGCAGTCTGGATAGGACCAAAGATAGCATTATTGGTTTCTGTTGCTTGTCCTGGGGGAAAGATTAATAGGGCAGTTTCCCGAATTCTCTCCAGCAATTCCTCTTGGAAAGTGGATGCAGGAAGTTGTGTGAGAAGATTAGGTTTTATTATTTTGTTGCAGTAATTTATAGTGTTGAATACCTCACAAGCTCTTGTAACCTGGCTTTACCTGGGTGATTGGTGAGGATTTAGTTGTCCGTGTGCAGTTGGAGATAGCATGGATCATGGCCTTGAAAGGAGGAACAGAGAAATGGGAGGTGCGATGGACAAACTACAAATGTTGAAACAGGAGAATCACACTTTTTAATTGGAATTTATAAAATAGGTTTCTAGCCTGTGATTAAAGAGTTAGCTGTATGGTGAAGGGTTCCTTTGAGCACTAGATGTAGCAAAATCATTAATTCATTCATGAAAGGGCAGTTTATTATTTCGCTACACTGGGCAGCTGGAAGCAAAGCTTCCCCTCTATTTAATGAGCAAAATCAATATGAAAAACATGGAATTTTCAGATTTCTACATAATCATTGCAAAGAGCAGGGCAATTCAATGTAAAGAGCTACTAACTACCTGAAGAGCTAATTCTCTGCAAAAATGGATATATTTGCAGAGAGAAAAATCCACTTTGAAACTTGTTAACAGGGTTGAGATGATGTGATAAATTTAATCTGTGTGGGGAAGCAGATAATCGGAGTGTGTCTTGTGCGTGAAGCAGAAATTAGGTAGAACTTAGAGATTTCTTTAATATAATTAATTGTTGAATGAAAGGGAATTGTGCTGACCACATTACACTCTATTTGGAAGTTTGGAATATGTTCAATGTTTTAAAGCATCTATATTTCGTATAGGTAATCATAAGCAGGCATGCAGCTCAGTCTGTAGCTACACCATTTCTGCTGCAGCCGCGAAACTTTGAGTGATGCAATATTAATATACTGGATCTCTCTTCCAAGCCATTCGTCAGTGACTGCTGCTTATATCTGTTGAGTTTATGGTAGGTGTAGGATAAAACTACTGTAGTCCAAGATTTCAGTATAAGTTCCCAGTGAACTTATAATTTTGACTGAGAGTAATGACGCCAGGTTCATGAGAGCTTAATGTCACCAATCACAATCACCTACTTCAGCCCAAATGAAAGTTTTATTTTAATAGTGACTTGAAAAGCTTTAAGAAAGAAATTGGTCTGCTACTTAAGAGAGTTCACTTGAGTAAGCACAAGAGAGATGAAAAGGTTTAGAAGTCCACAAAGTGACTCATTAACAGCCTTGACTAACCAGTCTCTCCGAATCTCTGGAAACATCCAACTGCAGCAGCTCAGCGGCCACATTAGATTAGTGCAGTTCATTAAAAACAAGCCCACATTCTTAATATCTTACACTCAGGATCAACATTGATTTACAGATTAGAATAGAACAGTTCAGTGCAGTACAGGCCTTTCAGCCCACGATGTTGTGCTAACCCTTTAACCTATTCCAAGATCACTCTAACCCATCCCTCCCACATAGTCTTCCACCGTTCTTTCATTCAAGAACTAAAATTCAAGGTTGTTTATTCTCATTCCTCAGTACATGCGTGTAAAAGAGAACAAAATTGTTGTTACTCTGGATCTGATGCAACATAATAAAACCCAATAATCATAAAGGACACAATAAAATACGCAATAAATATAAATATAAAAGCAATCCTATAAAATACAATGTACAAGTAACTTTTATACACACAGACTGATTGTATGTACATAAAGTGACACTAAGGGTTGTGTATGTACTGGTGATGGGGGTCCATCCATGTGCCTAATAGTCTCTTAAATGTCTCAAATGTATCTGCCTCTACCACCACCCCTGACAGCACATTCTATGCACCCACCACACTGTGTAAAAATAAATCTCTCTGACATTCGCGCCCCCCCCCGCATACTTTCCTCCCAACACCTTAAAGGTGTATTAACCATAAACAAGTTTGCAAAAACAAAGGACATTTAATTGGATTCTGGCAATTCAGCACTCCAGTAAACTGATGAGACCTACAATGTGAAAGGACCAAACAAAATCATCCACTTCAGCACAGACGCAAGTTTCTATGGTAATTCCAGTATTGGTGACTAGTATTAGAGGAGATTTACAAGGACGTTGCCTGGATTGGGGAGCATGCCTTATGAAAACAGGTTGAGTGAACTCGGCCTTTTTTCCTTGGAGTGACGGAGGATGAGAGGTGACCTGTAAGAGGTGTATAAAATGATGAGAGGCATTGATCATGTGGATAGTCAGAGGCTTTTTCCCAGGGCTGAAATAGTTACCACAAGAGGACACAGGTTTAAGGTGCTGGGGAGTAGGTACAGAGGAGATGTCAGGGGTAAGTTTTTTACACAGAGAGTGGTGAGTGCGTGGAATGGGCTGCTGGCAACGGTGGTGGAGGCGGATACGATAGGGTCTTTTAAGAGGCTTTTGGATAGGTACATGGAGCTAAGAAAAATAAAGGGCTGTGGGTAAGCCAGGTAATTTTTAAGGTAAGGACATGTTCGGCACAGCTTTGTGGGCTGAGGGCCTGTATTGTGCTGTAGGTTTTCTATGTTTCTATGGTCATTTTTAAGGCTGCAAAAAAGTCCATAAAACAAAGTACTGGTGCAGACTGGCATCCCTCTCTATCTCTCTCACCTCTTTCTACACTGCATTTACAAAAGATCTTTTTACCCAGATTTTCCCCTCTCCTGCTAACCTCTGCTGCTTTGGTTCAATAGCAATTTTTCCTCAGTTATGCTTGGGCAGAGTATCTCAAATCATTTTATCTCACTAAACTATATATAATATATATATAAAATATAAAATGTATAAAAGCAAGTTGTTGCTGCCCATAGTCTCTGAAGTAGCCCAACCGTTTTGTGCGATGCACAATCTAATTTAGTTAAAATCCTGTTTGATTTCTTCATCCAGGAGCCCCAGGGCATGTTCTGATGTCACAAAGAAAACAGGCACACACGACTAAGAGCTGAAGTCTGCTTCAGCACTGGAACTCCACAGCAGCAGTGCAAGTCATCCCAAAGCATCTACAAGTAGATTCTCCTTTAAGTATTTGCCTTACTATTTATTCTGTCCTCCCCCTCACTGCTGATGTGCACAGGGCCCTGCTCATGTATCCAAACGAAAATTAATTGTTTTTCTAACCAGTCACGATACTCACCCTCCCACCTCAGCTCCACCATCCAAACTGACCAGTATTCTGTAACAAAGTAGGACCTGTGTCCCATAGGCACCCAGCCAGGGAGTGGTTAAGGGACAGGAGTGGAGATGGTCGCATGGTTTGCAAATGTCCATTTCAAATGTAGTGACAATTGTATGCGGGTGAACAGGGAACATTGCTCAGCAATGTGTTGCGTTTCCTGTATGTTATCTTGCAAATTTGCCTTGAGGCCAAGATCAGGCATTGACACCTGCCACTGGGGAGGATATAAGGGACATCAGCTGGGCTTGAATTGTGTTTTCTGGATGTCATTGTCCATCTTGGCTTGGTGCTGGTGCCACTGTGATATTCAGCAACAAAACAGACCTGTGTCCAAGCAACAAAATGGACTTAAGCCAGTGTCCACCAACACTGAGTTCCCAGCCTATCTGATTTCATTTGTGTGAGGATCCAATTAAAAGTCCTGTTCTACCATGTCTGATCCTTGGAATCTCGGCACAGGCTCCTTGAGTATTGTTTCAGCATATAGAACGCCTCGAGTCTGTGTCTCTGTCCTTTATTCTAGGGAATAAGACAGGACATTAAGTATTTCATAATATCAATCGTCACTTGAGATTTAATATTTATGGAATCAATTATGGAATTGATATGATCAATTAATTTAGCATTACGGTTACAATGACACAAAGGCTAAAATACAGATTATTTACCCAGCTACACAACTACCCTGATAGCATTAAATAACGACTATGAAAGATGAATGCAATAACATAATTGGGTTTCAAAACTGTCTGATCTCATGTTACTATTTATTGTTAAGCACCGGACAAGAGTGCCAAGACCATAAATGCTAATGGATGGAGGAAAACTATATCTCATCAAGACTTATTTGTAGTGAGAATGCAATATTTTGTTTCCTAGGTGATTGCTGTAGGACACAAAAGAATTGATCCAAAGTACATTGCACTGCTCCTTGTCCACAAGTTAAACAAATGTGTTCATTTATCTCAAGCCTAATCAAGGAGTATGAAAAATTATAAATTTTATTTTGCATAAAACTACAAGGAGAAATAACTGACTGGAGGAATAATGCACATGTCAGATCTAACAGTCAATGCTAATGTGTCAGATCCAGTTGACTAACCTTCATTGTTTTACTTGTTTGAAGACTTTACATTTCAACATTCCTGAAAGCAACACTCAACTAAAATTAATTGTTTGAAGTCAAAATCTGAAGTGAGGCAAAAGTTCACAAACAAGAGAAAATCTGCAGATATTGGAAATGAGCAACACACACAAAATGCTGGAGGAACTGAGCAATCAGTGTTTCCAGCCGAAACCCTTCGGCAGCAAACTTTCATTTATTAACACACAAAATGCTGCAGGAACGCAGCAGGTCAGGCAGTATCTATGGAGCGAAATGGGCAGCTGCCATTCCAGGCCAAATCCTTCATCTAGACTAGGTTAGTGTCAGTCCAGTCTCGACCCAAAACATCAACTGACCATTTATTTCCCTTCATAGGACCTGCTGAATTTTTCCAGCATTTTATGTGTGTTGCTCCAGATTCCAGAACCTGTAGTGTCTTGTGTATCCCGTTTATAAGTGGTTGTTGTCACTTTGTGCAGTGCGGTAACACTACATTTCGTTATGTGATTGAGAAGCCATGAGGGCTTCTCTCTCATCCCTGAAAATGAGGTAAAATTACGGGTCCTTCAGCCTGACCTGTTCTTGCCAGAAATTTTGCTCCAAGGAAGTCTCCTTCCAGTCTAGTCATCAGCATAACCCTCTGACCCCCTCCTATTCATATGATTGACTGTCTTAAACAATGCAGAAACTGCTAGGGGAATAATGAGACCCTGTCAGGTTTTCTTCTACATTTTCTTCTCCTGCTTGACACCTGCTCCACTCTACACCTCCTCCCGACAGTTGAACTGAATTTAGGAACTTACACTGCCTGGAGTCTTAGCCTTTCATTAAGTGCTATTTCCATTTCCCCATCTCTATTAAACATTTCCACAAGTAAGAATGGACAGAAAGATCGCTGGTTAAGCTGTTTTTGCGACCGCGTAATGCCGTAGCAAGCAAAGAATTTCCTCCTCTTAATGAGGAGTTTTCTAAAGATGTAGTGTGAACAGATTTAACATGTCTGTACGTTCTTCAAATGTTTACTTTGCCTCAGAACAGCTCCGTTTAAAGTTAGGAAAGCGCTACTGCTCTCAATTTTTTGGCCAGATCATTACATCTCCTTAACTTTCAGGTCATGTTTTTTCACTAAGTCTCTTCAACAAATTTGTACCTCTGTATTTTCCTTCTACAACTATCAGCGATTGACCAATAATTTAAATGGACCAGCCACATGCAATCTGTACTCATAAGAGATTGGGTTTTCTGCGAAGAGTCACTCACTTCTTTAACTCCCCAAAGCCACAAGCAAATGGAACACCCTCCACAACACTTGTGATATTGAACCTCATCCACAACGCACCATGTCCACTACCTTAAATATTCACTCCATTCTTCTACCAAGGTAACTTGCACCATTTACAAGATGCAATAACACAACCTGCCAAGAATCCTTTGGCAACATCACGCAAGCCCTTGACCTTGTTCCACTTAGAGGAACACAGGTAGCTGGCACATGGAAACACTGTCAGCTGCATATTCCCTTCCAGCTTGTACACCAGCTCGACTTGAACATATTTCACTCCTTCATGACAGCTAACTGAAGTTTGGAAATCCCTATCTAATAACACTCTGAGAATTCCTGCAGCTCTGATTGCACTGAAAGCAGCAATCTTTGAAAGACAGTCAGTGACATGCAATCTGACTGGCAATGGTCATAGCATGAGAGGGAAGGAATAAGGTAAAAAAAAAGGCCAAATTGCGCTAAAACTTATACTGATGTTTCAGGTCAAGACTCTGCATCGGGACTGCGAGTGGAGAGGGGTGATCGCCAATTTCAAGAGGAGAGGGCAAAGGTTGAGACAGGTGATTGGTGGACTGGGAAGGGGTGAAAGATGACAGGTAGGTGGGGCAGGGGATCAGTAGATGATAGAGGGAGGCAGGCAAAAAGGGAGAGGTAGCTGGAGTGAGGTGGGTAGAGGTTACAGCTGCTGGAGGGAGATAGACAGGAACATAAAGATTGCAGAGACACATTGATAGGGTGCAGAAGTGGGCTGAAAAATGGCAGGTGGAGTTCAACCCGGAGAAGTGTGAAGTGGTACACTTTGAAAGGACAAACTCCAAGGCAGAGTACAAAGTAAATGGCAGGATACTTGGTAGTGTGGAGGAGCAGAGGGATCTGGGGGTACATGTCCACAGATCCCTGAAAGTTGTCTCACAGGTAGATAGGGTAGTTAAGAAAGCTTATGGGGTGTTAGCTTTGATAAGTCGAGGGATAGAGTTTAAGAGTTGCGAGGTAATGATGCAGCTCTATAAAACTCTGGTTAGGCCACACTTGGAGTACTGTGTCCAGTTCTGGTCACCTCACTATAGGAAGGATGTGGAAGCATTGGAAAGGGTACTGAGGAGATTTACCAGGATGCTGTCTGGTTTAGAGAGTATGCATTATGATCAGAGATTAAGGGAGCTAGGGCTTTACTCTTTGGAGAGAAGGAGGATGAGAGGAGACATGATAGAGGTGTACAAGATAATAAGAGGAATAGATAGATTGGATAGCTAGTGCCTCTTCCCCAGGGCTCCACTGCTCAATACAAGAGGACATAGCTTTAAGGTAAGGGGTGGGAAGTTCAAGGGGGATATTAGAGGAAGGTTTTTTACTCAGAGAGTGGTTGGTGCATGGAATGCGCTGCCTGAGTCAGTGGTGGAGGCAGACACACTAGTGAAATTTAAGAGACTACTAGACAGGTATATGGAGGAATCTAAGGTGGGGGGCTATATGGGAGGCAGGGTTTGAGGGTCAGCACAACATTGTGGGCCGAAGGGCCTGCACTGTGCTGTACTGTTCTATGTAAAGGCTATCAGTGCTGGAGTCTGAATAAGTAAAGGAGGTGACAATGAGAATCACAACCAAACGTGGGGAGGAAGAACCAGTGAGCGAACACCCTGTGCAGTGGATGAATGGAGCCAACAAAGATGTTGTGGGGGTGGAAAAATTGGGAGGTTGATTGGACATGGAGGTGGGGGGCGGGGTGTGACACACCGGAAGGAGGCATTAAGTAATCTTTCCCTCCAGCTGCTATGTCTAACTCCATCCTTCCCTCCCCACTTTTCGTACTGCCTGTCTCCCCTCTCCTCTCTCAGTACTGATGTAGGATTTAGACCATAAGATATAGGAGCAGAAGTAGGCCATTCAGCCCATCGAGTCTGCCCCACTGTTCAATCATGGGCTGATCCAATTCTTCCAGTTATCCCCACTCCCCTGTTTTCACCCTGTACCCTTTGATGCCCTGGCTAATCAAGAACCTATCTTTCTCTGCCTTAAATGCACCCAATGACTTGGCCTCCACAGCTGCTCGTGGCAACAAATTCCACAGATTTACCACCCTCTGACTAAAGTAATTTTTCTACATCTCTGTTCTAAACGGACGTCCTTCAATCCTGAAGTTGTGTCCTCTTGTCCTAGACTCCCCTACCATGGGAAATAACTTTGCCATACCTAATCTGTTCAGGCCTTTTAACACTTGGAATGTTTCTATGAGATCCCCCCTCATTTCCCTGAACTCCAAGGAATACAGCCCAAGAGCTGTCAGACATTCCTCATACAGGAACCCTTTAATTCCTGAAATCATTCTTGTGAATTTTCTCCAAACCCTCTCCAATGTCAGTATATCCTTTTTAAAATAAGGAGCCCAAAACTGCACACAATACTCCCAAGTGTGATCTCACAAGTGCCTTATAGCACCTCAACATCACATCCCTGCTCTTATATTCTATACCTCTAAAAATGAATGCTAACATTGCATTCGCCTTCTTCTCCAACAACTCAACCTGGAGGTTAACCTTTAGGGTATCTTGCACAAGGACTCCCAAGTGCCTTTGCATCTCTGCATTTTGAATTCTCTCCCCATCTAAATAATAGCCTGCCCATTTATTTCTTCCACCAAATTGCATGACCATACACTTTCCAACATTGTATTTCATTTGCCATTTCTTTGCCCATTCCCCTAAACTATCTAAGTCTCTCTGCAGACTTTATTTCCTCAACACTACCCACTCCTCCACCTATCTTTGTATCATCAGTAAATTTAGCCACAAATCCATTAATTCCATAGTCCAAATCATTGACATACATCGTAAAAAGCAGTGATCCCAACACCGACCCCTGTGGAACTCCACTGGTAACTGGCAGCCAGCCAGAATAGGATCCCTTTATTCCCACTCTCTGTTTTCTGCCAATCAGCCAATGCTCCAACCATGTTAGTAACTTCCCTGTAATTCCATGGGCTCTTATCTTGCTAAGTAGCCTCATGTGCAGAACCTTGTCAAAGGCCTTCTGAAAATCCAAGTACACCCCATCTACTGCATCTCCTTTGTCTACCCTGCTTGTAATTTCCTCAAAGAACTGCAGTAGGTCGGTCAGGCAGGATTTTCCTTTTAGGAAACCATGCTGGCTTTGGCCTATCTTGTCATGTGCCTCCAGGTACTCCGTAATCTCATCCCTAACAATCGATTCCAACAACCTCCCAACCACTGATGTCAGGCTAACAGTTTCCTTTCTGCTGCCCCCACTCTTCTTAAATAGCGAAGTAACATTGGCAATTTTCCAGTCATCCGGAATAATGCCAAAATCTATCAATCCGTGAAAGATCATTGTTAATGCCTCCACAATCTCTCCAGCTACTTCCTTCAGAACCCGAGGGTGCATTCCATCATGTCCAGGAGATTTATCCACCCTCAGACCATTAAGCTTCTTGAGCACCTTCTCAGTCATAATTTTCACTGCACATACTTCACTTCCCTGACACTCTTGAATGTCCGGTTTACCGCAGATGTCTTCCACTGTGAAGACTGGTGCAAAATATGCATTCAGTTCCTCTGCCATCTCTGCATCTCTCATTACAATATCTCCAGCATCATTTTCTATTGGTCCTATATCTACCCTTGACTCTCTTTTACCCTTTATATTCTTAAAAAAAACTTTTAGTATCTTCTTTGATATTAGTCGTCAGCTTCCTTTCGTAATTCATCTTTTCCTTTCTAATGACCTTCTTAGCTTCCTTCTGCAAGTTTTTAAAAGCTTCCCAATCCTCTATCTTCCCACTAGCTTTGGCTTCCTTGTATGCCCTCTCTTTTGCTTTTACTTTGACTCTGACTTCACTTGTCAGCCACAGTAGTGTCCTTCTTCCATTTGAAGATTTCTTCTTATTTGGAATATATCTGTCTTGCACTTCTCTCATTTTTTGCAGGAACTCCAGCCTTTGCTGCTATGCTGTCCTCCTGCTAGTGTCCCGTTCCAGTCAACTTTGGCCAGTTCCCCTCTCATGCCATTGTAATTTCTTTTATTCCACTGAAATACTCACACATTGGAATTTAGTTTCTCCTTCTCAAATTTCAAAGTGAGCTTGATCATATTGTAATCATGGTTCCCTAAGGGTTCCTTAACCTTAAGCTCTCTTATCACCTCCAGATCATAGCACAACACCCAGTCCAGCACAGCCAGTCCCCTCGTGAGTTAAACAACAAGCTTTTCTAAAAAACCATCCCTTAGACATTCTATAAATTCTCGCTCTTGAGGTCCAGTACTGACCTGGTTTTCCCAATCCACTTTCATGTTAAAATCCCCAATGATTATCATGACATTGCCCTTCTGACATGCCTTTTCTATCTCCTGCTGTAATTTGTAATCCACATCCCTGTTGCTGCTTGGAGGCCTGTATACAACTCCCATCAGGGTCCTTTTACCCTTACCATTTCTTAACTCAACACATAGAGACTCTACACCTCCTGATCCTATGTCATCCCTTTCTAATGACTTAATATTATTTCTTATACACAGGGCCACACCACCCCCACCGCCTACTAACCTTGGATGTTGAACTCCCAACGGCAGCCATCCGTAAGCCATAACGTCATACTCGCCAATCTGCAGCTGAATTTCAAGATCGTCCATTTTATTTCTTATGCTGCGTGCATTCAAATATAACACTTTCAGTCCAGTATTTGTTGCTTTCTGTTTTAACTGCACCATGCCTCTATTGCCCTGTAACTCATCTCACTGACTGTGATTACGCCTCATCTCCTTCCTGTCCTTTCTATCATCTCTGTTGCACGCTATCTTTAATTTATTTCTGTTTTCCTCTTCCTCAGCCCTATCACTCCGGTTCCCATCCCCCTGCCAAATTAGTTTAAACCCTCCCTCATAGCTCTAATAAACCTGTCTGCTAGGATATTGGACCCCTTTGGGTTCAGGTGTAACCCGTCCTTTTTGTACAGGTCATACCTCCCCCAGAAGAGGCCCCAATGATCCAGGAACTCGAAGCCTGGCCCCCTACACCAGTCTCTCAGCCACGCATTAATATGCCTGATCATGCTATTCTTGCGCTCGTTAGCATGTGGCACAGGCAGCAATCCTGAAATTACTACCCTGGAGGTCCTGCTTTTCAGCTTCCTACACAACTTCCTGATATCTCTCTTCAGGACCTCCTCCATTTTTTTGTTTGTACCTATGTCATTGGTACCAATGTGTACCAAGACTTCTGGGTTGGTACCAAGACCTTTGGCTGCTTACCCTCTCCCTTCAGAATACTCTGCACCTGATCCGAGACATCCCGTACCCTGGCACCAGGGAGGAAACACACCATGCGGGTATCTCTGTCAGGCTGACAGAACTTCCTGCCTGTTCCCCTGACTATGGAATCCACTATGACTACCGCATTCCTCATCTTCCTCTTTCCCTTCTGCACCACGGAACCAGGCTCAGTGTCAGAGACCCGATCGCCGGTGTCGTCCTCTGCCAGGTCAAAATATCCACAATTCCTCCCCCAAACCCTGCACAGATGTTGATTGATCAACGGAGTTCCTCCAGCAGAAGATGATGTGTTTCTACAAATGAATTAGTTTTCTGATTGTTGTCGGAACTACATTCCAGGTCTTTGCATCGTTCGCATTCAGTCAGTGGTTTTCAGAGATCAGAAAATTCTGTGTCTATGCTCCAGTAAAGTGACTTAGCTCAGGTGGCACTGACTAGGCAGTGTCTCTTGTCCTACTTGTTAACTGCACCAATTTTTAATGTGACTAGTGGTTGGAGAAGAGGGAAGTCCTCGCCTATCCTTTTCTGTGGTTCATCGCATGAGACTAATGGGACTAATGGGAGACTGCTTTGCCGAGAACCTTCATTCCATCCGCCACAAAAGGCGGGATCTCTTGGTGTCCACCCATTCCAATTCTACTTCCCATTCCCATTCCAACATGTCAGTCCACAGCCTCCTCTACTGTAAAGATGAAGCCACACTCAGGTTGGAGGAGCAACACCTTATATTCTGTCTGGTTAGCCTCCAACCTGATGGCATAAACATCAATTTCTCAAACTTCTAGTAATTTCCCCCTCTTCTTCACCATTCTCCATTCCTATTTCCCTCTCTCACCTTATCTCCTTACGTGCCCATCACCTCCCTCTGTTGTTCCTCCCCCTTTTCTTTTTTCCATGGCCTTCTATCCTCTCCTATCAGATTCTCCCTTCTCCAGCCCTTTATCTCTTTCACCAAACAACCTCCCAGCTCTTTACTTCACCCCTCCCGCTCTTCCCATTTCACCTATCACCTACTACTCCCTCCCCCCCCCCCACCTTCTTACTCTGACGGCTCCCCTTCCTTTCCACTTCCTGCTGAAGGGTCTCGGCCCAAAACGTCAACTGTTTACTCTTTTCCACTGATGCTGCCTGGCCTGCTGAGTTCCTCCAGCATTGTGTGTGTGTTGCTTTGAATTTCCAGCATCTGCAGTTTTTTCTAATGGGATAATGTTGCCTGGCAGGAACCCTTGGCAGCTCCCTAGCTCTCCCTTCTAAACCTCTTATCTTTTGAGATCAAGCTTGAAGTTTGGAATAGCCCAGTCCTACTGGAACATCAATTCAAAATGTTTATCCATATTAAAATATTCAAATAAAGAAAACCTACTCAATGACTATAAATTAAGTACTTCTACATAGTTGGAAGTACATCTGACTGGATGTACACACAGGAGGCTATATGGAAACTATAATACAGTATGATCACTTTAATTCAATAATTTACCTTTCCTGCAGAAAATCACCTGGAAGTTTTTCAGAACTTATAAAGTTAAAGGTTGGCTTTATTTGTCACATGTAGACTGAAACATCGAAAGATAGAGTGGAATGTTTCGTTTTGTATCAACAATCTACAAGGTCCAAGGATATGCTGGGGCGGCCACAAATATCATGCCAACAAAGCGTGCCCACAACTTACTAACCCGTATGTCTTTGGAATGTCAGAGGAAACTGGAGTACCTGGAGGAAACGTGTGTGGACACGGGGAGAACGTACAAACCTTTCAACACTTCCGTTGATAATCTCAATTTCTGTCACAGGCAACCATATTAAACCTACCTTCTGTTGGCTCACTCTGATTTGTTTTCTCTGTTTTCCCCAACACCACCACCCCCCCTCCATTTCTTTGCCCTAGGTACCTTTTAACAATACTGTCTTTTGTTGACAGCTTTATCTCAGGGGAATTCCACTGCAGCAGCTGAGGCACAGGAAATAAAGCAGAACATCTGCCGACTTAATCAGGAGGTAAAGTATGTGGGAAAACTCTCAAGTAATTCATGTTATATCAGGGCTGAGCTGCCACTGGAAGCAGGCTATTCAGAGTTCCAACATTGATATCCTGGTCATAACAAGAGGTACAGCATGGAAGTATACATGGACAGAAGCAACATGTTGGGAACTTGTCTTCTGATTATTCTCTCATCATCTAAGGACTGCATGAAACTTTAACGCACTTCATCTCCTTGTGGCATAATACTAGGGAACACACGTTGAGGAATTGTTGCAACTACTGAAATTATCAGTGATCTTGGGAAACTGCTGACTGGATAGTTTTCATTGGCACAAGCAATTCCCAGATTCCCATTTGGAGCTGTAGCAGTAAATACTGTGTGGGAAGCATCTTCCAGCTTCTGCCTGAAGCATTGTTAGTTCCTCCTGTCCATCTTGCACCTGCTAGCTTGAGGGTTTGGTAGCACGGAGGCAAAGTTACTGCACCAGCATGCAGAGATCTAGTCATAATAAGACATGAGTTCAAATCCCACTGTGACAGCTGGAGAGTTTAAAATCAAGTAATAAAATAAACCCAGAATTTTAAAAAAAAGTCATCTCCATGGTGACCAAGAAACAGCCAGCTTGTTGTTAGTAGTCTATTTTGTTATAGAGTCATAGAACACTACAGCACAGAAACAGGCCCTTCAGCCCATCTAGTCCATGCCAAACCATTAATCTGCCAAGTCCCATCGACCTGAACCCAGACCATAGCCCTCCATACCCCTCCCATCCATGTGCCTATCCAAATTTCTCTTAAATGTTGACATTGAACCTGCATCCATCACTTGCACTGGCAGCTCGTTCCACATGCTCACCAGCTTCAGAGTGAAGAAGTTCCCCCTTATGTTCCCCTTAAACATTTCACCTTTCACCCTTAACCCATGACCTCCAGTTCTAGTCTCACGCAACCTCAGTGGAAAAAAGCCTGCTTGCATTTACCCTATCTATACTCCTCATAATTTGTATACCCTTATCAAATCTCCCCTCAATCTTTCATATTCTAGGGAATAAAGTCCTAACCTGTTCAATTTTTCCCTACAACTCGGGTCCTCAAGACACAGCAACATCCTTATAAGTTTTCTCTGCATTCTTTCAATCTTATTTACATCTTTCCTGTTAGGTTGGTGACCAAAACTACACACGATACTCCAAATTAAGCTTCACCAATGTCTTATACAATTTCAACATAACATCTCAACTCCTGTACTCAATATGTTGATTTATGATGTGCCAAAAGTTTTCTTTTATGACTCTATCTACCTGTGACACCATTTTCAAGGAACTATGGATCTGTATTCCCAGATCCCTCTGTTCTACCACACTCCAGAGAGCCCTACCTCTCTCTGTGTAAGACCTACACAGAGTTGGGCTTTCCAAAGTGTAATTAATGTCTGCATTAAATTCCATCTGCCATTTTTGAACCCATTTTTCCAGCTGGTCCAGATCCTTTGATAGTCTTCCTCGCTGTCCACTACCACTCCCCAGACTTGGTGCCATCCACAAATTTGTTGATCTAGTTAATCACATTATCATGCAGATTGTTGATATAAATGACAAACAACAATGGACCCAGCACCAATCCCTATGGCACATGACTAGCAACAGACCTCCAGTCAGTGAGGCAACCATCTACTACCACTCTCTGGCTTCTCTCGTGAAGCTAATGTCTAATCCAACTTTACAGGCATCTATTAGTCTCATGAGACCATGGATTTGCGCCTTGGAAAGTTTCCAGGGCGCAGGCCTGGGCAAGGTTGTATGGAAGACCAGCAGTTGCCCATGCTGCAAGTCTCCCCTCTCCATGCCACCGATGTTGTCCAAGGGAAGGGCACTAGGACCCATACAGCTTGGCACCAGTGTCGTCGCAGAACAATGTGTGGTTAGGTGCCTTACGCATGCTGCCTCAGCCAAGGCTCGAACTAGCTACCTTCAAGTCACTAGACAAATGCTTTAACCACTTGGCCACGCTCCAACACTCCAACTTACTACCTCATCTCCAATGCCAATCGAGTGAATCTTCTTGAACAACCTCCCATGTGGGACGTTGTCAAAGGCCTTGCTAAGGTCCATGAAGACAACATCCACTGCCTTCAACTACATTCTTGGTAACTTCTTCAAAAAACACTATAGGACTCGTTAGACACGACCTATCACGCACGAAGCTATATTGACTATTCCTGATTAGTCCGTGTCTATCCAAATACTCATATATCCAGTGCCTTATAATACCTTCCAAAAACTTGCCCCTACTGATGTCAGGCTCACTGGCCTACAATTTCCTAGCTTATTTTTAGAGCCTTTCTTAAACAACGGAACATCACAAGCTATCCTCCAATCCTCCAGCACCTCACCTTGGCTAAAGATGTTTTAAATATCTCTGCTAGCTCTCATGCAATTTCTGTACTTGCCTCCCAGGGTCCGAGGGAACACCTTGTCAGGCCATGAGAGTTTTTACACCCTAATTTTCCTGAAGACAGCAAACAACTCCTGCTCTGTAATCTGTTTAGGGTCCATGACCTCACTGCTGCTTTGCCTCACTAAGATAGACTCTGTGTCCGTCTCACAAGTAAATACAGATACAAAAAAACCCATTCAAGATCTCTCCCATCTCTTTTGGCTCCACACATAGATTACCATTCTAATCTATCAGAGGACCAGTTTTGTCCCCTGCAACCCTATCCTCTTAATTTTTCTGTAGAATCCCTCAGGATACTCCTTCACCTTGTCTGTTAGAGCAATCTCATGTCTTCTTTTAGCCCTCCTGATTTTTTCTTAAGTGTTCCCTTGCATTTCTTACACTCCTCAAGTATCTCACTTGTTCCTACCTGTCTATACCTGCTATGCACTTCCTTCTTTTTGTTAACCAGGGCCTCAACATCACCTGAAAGCCAATGTTCCCTAAACCTGTTATCCTTGCCTTTTATTCTGACAGGAACATACAAAACTCTATACTCTCAAAAATTTCACTTTTGAAGGGTTCTCATTTACTAAGCACTCCTTTACCAGAAAACAGTCCATCCCAAGCCACATTTGCCAGATCCTTTCCGATACCATCAAAATTGGACTTTCTCCAATTTAGAATCTCAATTTCAGGACTAGATCTATCCTTTTCCGTAATTACCTTGAAACTAATGGCATTATGATCAGTAGATCCAAAGTGTTCCCTTACACAAACTTCCATCACCTGCCCTGTCTGATTGCCTAATAGGAGATCTAGAATCACAGACTCTCTAGTTGGGATTTCTGTGTATTGATTAAGGAAACTTTCCTGAACACATTTGACAAACTCTTTCCATCCAGCCCTCTTACAGTATGGGATTCCCAGTCAATATGTGGAAAGTTAAAATCACCGACTATTACAAACTTATGTTTCTTGCAACAGTCTGCGATCTCTCTACAAATTTGCTCCTCTAAATCCGGTGCACTGTTGGGTGGTCTACAATATAGTAACATAACTTTGTCATACCTTTCTTATTCCTCAGTTCTACCCATAAAGCCCCACTAGACAAGTTCTCAGTTTGGACAGACTAGACAGAGCACTGCCGTGACATTTTCCCTGACTAGTAATGACACGCCTCCCCCTGCAATCCCTCCTGCTCTATCACATTTAAAACAACGGAACCCTGGAACACTGAGCTGCCAGTCCTGCCTCTCCTGGAACCAAGTCTCAGTAATGGCTACAATATCATAATTCCACATGCTGATCCATGCTCTAAGCTCATCCGCCTTTCCTACAATACTCCTTGCATTGAAATACACACAACTCGCAACATTAGTCCCACTATGCTCAGTCTTTTGATTCCTGACTTTGTATGTTGGCTTAACAGCATCTTTCTCCATAACCTCTCCACTATCTGTTCTGGTGCTCTGGTTCCCATTCCCCTGCAACTCTAGTTTACCCCGCCCCATGTGCAGTACCAGAAACCCTTCCCACAAGGATATTAGTCCCCCTCCAGTTCAGGTGCAAACCTTCCCTTTTGTTCAGGCCCCACCTTCCCTGGGAGAGAACCCGATGATCCAAAAATCTGAAGCCCTCCCTCCTGCACTATCTCCTTAGCCACGTGTTAAGCTGTATGATCTTCCTACTTCTGCCCTCACTATCACGTGGCACGGGTAGCAATCCTGAGATCACAACCCTGGAGGTCCTGTCCTTTAACTTAGCGCCTAACTCACTGAAGCCACTTTGCAGGACCTTGTCACCCTTCCTACCCACGTCATTGGAACTCCTACTTAAGAGTGCTGTAGATTTGATCTGAGATGTCCCAGACCGTGGCACCCAGGAGGCAACATGCCATTTGTGAATCTGGCTCCCGTCCACTGAACCTTCTTTCTGTTCCTCTAACGAGTCCCCTATCACTGCAGCTTGCTTCTTCTCCATACTTCCCTTCAGAGCCACAGACCTGACTGCTGTGGCTTTCCTCTGCTAGGTCATTCCTCCAAACAGTATTCAAAGCGGAATACCTGTTGCTGAGGGGGACGGCCACATGGGTACTCTGCACTGACTGCCTATCCCCTTTCCCCCTCATGACGATCACGAAGTTACCTGTGTCCTGCACTTTGGGTGTAACTACCTCCCTGTATGTCCTGTCCATCAACCGCTCAGCCACCCAAATGATCCAGAGTTTGTCCATTTCCAGCTCCAACTCCTTCACATGGAGCGTTAGAAGCTGCAGCTGGCTGCACTTCTCGCAGTTGTAGTTGTCAGGGACACTGGGGGTCACCCTACTTTCCCACATCCCGCAAGAGGAGCATTCCACTATCCTGCCTGGCATTCCCACTGCTCCAAGTCTGCAATAAGAAAGAAACAAACAAAAAAATCATGAAAAAGATCTACCTACCTCCATATGCCTCTCCTTGCCGAAGCTTCAATGAGCTAAAGACCCAAGTCCCCACCATACCCTGGCCTCTGACACAATGGCCGCTCCACGTAAACCGTACTTCTTTTTATTGGACCTTGCCAAGTGCCTGATTATGCACAATCCAATGTCTCCTCTGGAACAGTGGCATGCAAAGTGTGGTGACTGCCCCTGCTTGCTTCTTTTGAACTCTCTCTCTCCCTCTATAAATCCAATGTCTCCTTATGAAGTGTGGAGCACCAAAAAGTGCCAACTTTCATTAATATCCTTTAAAAAAGAAAATTAACTATGTTACCCAAGCTGGTCACACGTGACTCTGGACTCATTAATCTAGCTAGTACCTTCTGGCATAGCCTACTGAGGTCAGGTAGGGGTGAAAAGTAAATGCCTGCTTACCAGTCCCATCACAATCCTATAAGCAAATGTTTAAAAAAAAACTTTAGAATTGACTGCATTTTGCAACAGTTTATAGGCCCTTCATTAGCGTGTCCCTCCATTCATGTGTCCTGATGAAGGGTCTTGGCCCAAGATGTCGACTCTTTTTCCCTCTCCACAGATGCAGCCTGAGTTCCTCCAACATGTTGTGTGTGTTGCTTTGGATCTCCAGCAGCTGCAGACCCTATTTCTCGAAGGGGCACGCTGCCCACTGATGGCTCATGTATGGAAGCCATAAAGACCCATGTTTAATTTCTGAAGTTGCTGGCAATTATGGGCATACTGAGAAGTGAATAGATGGATTTGACCATCATGGATCACTGATGGATTCCTGTACAGAGCTGCATTATGAAACACCAAACCCATTAAGAATGCAAACATATGATCATAGAAATAGAAACAAAGGCCAGTGCACCCCTCATGCTTCCTCTGTCTTACAATCGGATCATGCATGAGCTTTTACCTCAGTGCCACTGTCCTGCACAAACCACCCATGCCTTGATTCCCTTAATGTCTCTTTCTTGCCGTACACCTAGCAACCGAGTCTCCACAACCTCTGGGTGAAGAAATTTCTTCTCACCTCTGTCCTGACTGGCCTGTCCTTTATTTTGAGACTGGGACTCTCTTGTTCAGAACTCCTGCATCAAGACAAATAGCCTCTTTGCATCAAAGTCTGTTAATAATTATAAATATTTCAATGAAATCACCTCTTGTTCATTGAAACACAAGTCAATACAGTTTGGCCTGCATAATTATCTGGCAAAACCCCTCATCTTGGGAATCAATGTTATAAGGCTCCACTGCATTAAGTATAACGCTCCTTAGGGAGGCAGACCAGCAACGTCCACAATAATCTTATCAGGGCTCTATATATTCGAAGCAAACCACCTTTTTTGCGAGAGAGCCAACATACCCTTTGCTTTTCCAAATACTTGCAGAAACTGAAAATTAACTTTCAATAAATTGTGCACAAAGACACCCTGGTCCTTCTGAACACCAACACCTTTCAACCTCACTGCTTTCCTACTTTTAGATTTTCTAATGCAGTGAAACATTTTGGAGTTTTTTTTATCTTATCTAATTTAGAATAGGAACAGGTTCATCAGTGATATCTTCCTTGGTTAACCAGACAAAACGTAGGGATAAATTACTCTTGGAGGAAAACGGAAGAAATTGCGCTGTTCAACTGAGGAATAATCAGCTTTTTATTATACTGTAATATCTATTCACATAAAACAGTCAAACAGTCATGATTCACCTAAACTTGGATTTCATACTCACTAGCTGATAAAGAATCCCCCGTGGTTCAGTCCCTTTCCACCTACATCCGCAACACTTCTCATGCTCTCAATCTCCTCAGTACCTTTCAATTCCCTGTCCCTGACCGTTTCATCTTCACCGTGGATGTTCAGTCCCTATACACTTCTATCTTCCATCAAGAAGGCCTCAAAGCTCTCCGCTTCTTTCTCAACAAAAGAACCATCCAGTTCTCCTCCACCATCACCCTCCTCCGTCTGGCAGAACTGGTCCTCACCCTCAGCAAATTTTCCTTCGGTTCCTCCCAATTTCTCCAGACTGGAGGGGTAGCCATGGGAACTCACATGGGTCCCAGCTGCGCCTGCCTTTTTGTTGGCTATGTAGAACAGTCCATGTTCCAAGCCTGCCCCAGTAATGCTTCCCAGCCCTTTCTCCGCTACACTAACGACCGCATTGGAGCTGCTTCATGCACCCATGCTGAGCTCATCAATTTAACCAACTTTTCTTCTAACTTCCACCCTGCCCTTAAATTTACTTGGCCCATTTCTGACACCACCCTCTCAAAGTGTCAACCGACATCTTTTATAAACCTACCAATTCCCATGGTTATATTGACTATACCTCTTCCTACACTTTCTCCTGTAAAAATGATACGTAGTTCCCTCATAAATGATAGTAGTTCCCTCATCTACGGCACATCTGTTCCCAGGATGCGGCTTTCCTTTCCGGGACATCAGAGATGTCCTCTTACTTCAAAGAATGGGGTTTCCTTTCCTCCACTATTAATGCCACCCTCACCCACATTTCATCCATTTCCTGAACATCCACACTCACCTTATCCTCCCGCCACCTTAACAGTGATAGAGTTCCTTTTGTTCTTACCTACCACCCCATGAGCCTCCACATCTAACACATCATCCTCCACAACCTCCGCCATCTCCAAAGGGATCCTACCAGGAAATTAATCTTTACATGCCCACCACCCTGCCCCCCAACTTTCCGCAGGGATTGCTCCCTCCGTGATTCCCTTGTCCATTCATCCCTTCCCACTACTCTGCACCTGCCCATTAACTTCCTCCCTAACTTCCATTCAGGGTCCCAAACAACTGCTGGGGTTGTCTGTTGTGTCCGGTGCTCCTGATGCAGCCTCCTCTCCAATGGTAACACCCACCATAAGTTGGGAAACTGCTTCATCAATCATCTCCACTCCAATCTCCAAAAGCAGAACTTCCTGGTGGCCAAACGTTTTAATTACGATTCCCATTCCCATTCTGACATGCCAGTCCATTGCCTCCTCTTGTGCCAAGATGAGACCACAATCAGAGCAGAGGAACAACGCCATATATTCTGTCTGGGTAGCCTCCAACCTGATGATATGAATATCAATTTCTTCTGGTAAAAAAATATTTTTCCCTCCCTCTTTCTTCTTCTTCTATTCCCCACTCTGACCTCTTACCTCTTCTCACCTGCCTATCACCTCCCCCTAGTGCCCCTCCTCCTTCCCTTTCTCCTATGGTCCACTCTCCTCTCCTGTCAGATTCCTTCCTCTCCAGCCCTTTACCTTTCCCACCCACCTGGCTTCACCCATCGCCTTCCAGCTATTCTCATTCCTCTCCCCCAACTTTTTTCATTCTGGCATCCTCCCCCTTCCTTCTCAGTTCCAAAGAAGGGTCTTGGCCCAAAACATCGACTGTTTATTCATTTCCATAGATGCTGCCTGACCTGCTGAGTTCCTTCAGAATTTTGTATGTGTTGCAAAGAATAACTAAAACCCCTTCACTTTCCAGAGCTTAATCACTGTAAGGTTCATCAAAAAGTCAGAAAGAATATTTTTCTCACCAATGTACAATTATTTTACATAATTTATATAGCATAGGCTTTTCTTTGCTCTAAAGTTTAAATACTATCTTTATTTACAATATGTACATTGAAACATAGTGAAATGTGTCATTTGTGTCCAATTATGTGTAATAGCATAATGCTAACCACTATGCTACCATGTTGCCCACATTGTTCTCTACTGTTGATCTTCCCAATATATAAATAAAGCACTATTTAACACAGTTCCTTCTCTTCATACTCCAGGTAAGTTTTTCCAAAACTAGAAATTGGTTTTAGTTTTAAAATAAAGCCATTACAATTGGTGGCATATATATAAACACAAAAAAAAACATATAAAACAAGAATTCTAACCAGGGAAAACTAAAAAACATTAGAAGAAAAATACTGCCTATGTTGGAAATACAACAAAAACTGTAAATTGGGAAGCACTCAGCAGGTCCGGCAGCATCAGTGGGAGAGAGCTTTGAGATCTTGTTGTGAACTATTCCAGACCTTAATCAGTACACTATACCCTTGGTCTGAAATTCTGAAGCAGACTACAATGCTACATTGCACCTAAGTATATATCTACTACTACCTATTGGGAACTAAATCCCTAGGCAGATTATTTTTCCAGCAACAAAAACCAATGTGTGTACACAGGAAGTCTCCTATATATTCCTATCCTTTAAGTCAAGAGTTCTGACATCAAACATATAACACAGCCAAACCACGTTACAATTCTGAAGGAGAGCTGAATTGTCAGTGGCGTCATCCTTCAGAAGAGAGAAGGAACTGACACACCTGGTTAAATAGATATTTGAGAAACATCCTATAATGCAATTTAATAAAATGTGGACAGTTTTATTCCTCCACCAGCACTCCCTTTTACCATTCTCATTGGTATTTTTGTGTTGTTCTGCATACATCACTCTGCAATAGCGTGTCTAAGCAGAAAATATTCAAAACACTCCACACATCGGGGGACATCCATGAAGGGGAAAGGCAGTTAATGTTTCAAGTCAATAATCTTTCGTTAGTACGTTCTTGGTTGGTTGATTTGTTAAGGCAGACGTTTGGTCCAGAACAATTTCTTTGTTTTGAACCATGCATGATTGGAGAAAAATTAATATAGTTAGAGTGCAAATATAAAAGTTGGTTTCATTTTCCAACATCTTTTTTATTTTATGTCTTCTTACTAATTTACTCCTGAAGGCATTGACTCCTAACTGGATACAGTTCCACAGGAACTAATTGAGCTCTACTACCTTATTCAGGTATGTTTGAGCACATATTGTGAACGTCACCCGGCTCCTCTTTGATTCATTTATTGGATGTAGGATTCTCTGGCTGGGCCTACACTTATTTCCCATCCTAAATTAACATTGAGTTGCTTGTTGAGCCATTTCAGAGGTCAATTGAGAGTCAGTACATTACACTATGGCTTTGGAGACACAGGGTGATAACAGTAAATTCTTTTCTCAAGAGAATACGAGAAATCTTGTGAGGTTTTAATGACAATCTAATGGTTATAAAATCATCAATAACTTTGTGTTTCATATTTAATTTACTGAATTTAAATTTCCCAGCTGAAAAGATGAGATTTGAAGTCATGTCTCAAGTTAGTAATGCAGCTCCTGGTTAATTGATACACTGACATTACCACAGCGCTCCTGTTCTACATTAAGTTACGCCATTAGGACAGTTACAGAGTCATTGAGTCATGATGAGGACTGTCTTTTTTTTTGTTTCCTCAGAGTTAAATTTGTTACATTTTCTTTTCATTTGTTTATTAAAATCTGCTAATATTACAAAGATCAATGATCAACCATTCTGTACATTATGCTTTGTCTACATGGTTTAGGTATGGCATTAGATTAATGAACCTAACTAATGGTGAAGTCTGTACTTCACCTTCCAGGATGCAGTGCAAAAAGCTTCACTTGCATGGGTGGTTATTTTGCAAACTCTGACACAAGGCATTCAGCCAGCATTTGCCCCAGAGCGATGCTCATTCATGGCAATGTTAACAGGTAGATTGCCTCAAAGAGAAAAGAAGATGAACAGAACTTAATGAGTGAGATTGCTTGAGTGTCTGGTTTATTGCGCTAATTATATTTAACAATTTCACCCACACAGCAGAAAGAAGTCGAAAAGTTGACACTTTCCACTTGCTTGATGGCAGCTTCACATATGAAGTCCCATGGAGAAATCATTAGTAGCGTTCACACAGCAGAGCATGCCATGGGTGATGCTTCAGAATTCTAGAAATATGCATCAAAACTATTAGTTCAACATATGCCACTTTTTTGAGTAGGGAAGAGATTATTCTCAGAAATTTCTTAATGATTTTGGACAATATCTTTGCTGCCTACTTACTCCAAATAAAAATTGAATTTATGTAAAGTAGCAGAAATATTGCAGAATTATTATCCTATTCCACTAATTTTCTGTTCTCCATTTCCAATGGTGTTCACTTATTATTGAAAAACACTCCCACAAGTACTGTTCATCCTCACTAGGTCATAATAGAGCATGAGTGTGTCAGCCTATTATAATTGAACCTGATGCCAAACTGTGCTGCTGTTTCTAATTCTTCCACATTGTTCTGATCAAAAGCAAGAAGATGAAGAAAACAAACTTAAATCAGTTGAAATGGTGGCTTATCATCATCTATATTTTGAATTTATTGTGTGTTTTATGTATTTGTGCAATGTCATCTGTGGCACATTGTTTAAGCCTATGATTGTATAATCCAAAATCTAGACATGCTAATACTTCATACCTATTGTATAAATAGGTACTACTTTGTGGTAAATTTATTTAGTACTGTCTTTTTATCATTTATTCAGCTTTTTTTGTTCAATTATGGATCTACATTATAATTAATACAATAACTACTTGAAATAAATACAACAGAACCATTCAGCTGACAAGAACATGACTTGTTTATTTATTTGCAGATGAATAATCTAAATCAGGAGGTATCTCATCTCGCCAAGGAGCTTCATCATATGATGCACCTTCTTCAAAGGCAAATGTCTACTCAGCAGTACACACCTGCAATGGCCTACGCACCATATGGTGTCTCCATGGCTTCTTCTTCATCTCCTTCTACTGATAGCAGTGGGAATGAATGGCAACCAAGATGCTCACATTCTTTACAGCAGTCTACTCTTCGTGTGCAGTCTGGACCATTTCCTATGGCTCAGCTCAGCCGAAGCACAGAGGTTCCCAGCTCATGGAATTACAACAGCCATTCGGCTGCATGCTATCCTGGAAGCTCTGTGAGGGCAACAGTGTCATGCCAAAGGACAGCAGATGTGGAACTTCATCCAGTGCTGGACTGCTTCCATGCAGTCTCAAGTCCGGTGGCATCTTTTCATTATCAGGTGACTGTGGGAGATCAAAGAGAGAGCCCAGTGACTCTCACAGACATAAATCGAAATCTTACTCAGTCAGTTGCTGCCTCTCCAAACGTTGCTCAGCCAGCCTCGCTGCCGGTGAGCAGTGGCTCCAAACCTGGACGACAAACACCAGTCTCACAAAAGCCCACTTTTTCAACATCACCAAGCCCTTGTCACTCTCTCTGTCTTCCTTCAAGTCCACATAACTCTCCTCTGATCACTGCAAGTCCAGGTCGATCTGTACCGAGAACTTCAGGTGCCATGCAACCCACAGAGAACTCTGCGCATTCTGTCACAATCTCTCCCTCCACCAGCCCGCTTATTTCTATCATTCCAATGCCTTGCCAGTCTGAAAATGTCTCTCTAAATGTTGGTCAGTCCTTCTCAGTGATTCCCAATCCCAGTCACAACATTTTTGGTTCGCCAAGCTCCAATCAGTGTTTCCCCACTTCTACAGTTACTGGCTTGAGCTCTATGGAGGATCTGATGGATATGAACTCGGGAGGTACAAACGATGAATGTATATCTTGAGATCAAGTAGTTTCGAAATTGATTCAGGGACTCATAGAATACATTTGCAAAGGAGCCATATGCTCTGGAGTAAATTTCCTTAATCTTGTGTTACTCATATCTGTTGAGCAAATGACATGTTTAGGGAAATGAGTTTAAACTGATTATTTGGGCTCACAAGTTGTTGAGTTTCATGGCTGGCTATCCTTGGGCATGAAGTCATTTATATTGGGTTGCATTCACTAAGATACAATTCAAGGTAATGAATGGCAGGAACAGAGCATCAGGAGTATCAAACTGCAAATCAATCTGCCCTTTCCTAGTCCGACGTAATAGAACACAATGTTAGGCTATTGACAAGAGCAATTTGCATTTGAATAAGGAAGCATTTTGCAGAGATAATGTTGCAACAACCTGAGAAATTAGTTTAATTTACAGTGGAGGTTCACAGAAGAAGGATTTAACTTCTTCTGATCTTGAACAATATCTAGAATCAGAAATATCTGAAGGAAAACTATTCGGTTTGTCAAAAAAGAAAGGTACTTGAAGGTGAAGTGGTGCCACAGGACAGGAAAACTGTAGCTGTGAAGAAAGGTTGGATAAAGCTGTGCTTTCTTTGGAACAGAGGGGGCTGAAGAGAGACTATAACTAAGCTGTATAAAATTCTGAGTGGTCTACAGTATAGAGTCCATAGGGAGGACTGATTTCCATTAGCAGAGTTATCGAAAAATGACACTGCAATTGGTAGGATGAGAGGGGAGGGGAATTGGGAAAAGAATTTTTCACCCTGAAGATAAATGGCCTGAGAAAGCAACTGTGACTGAAATCCTTGAAGTGACCTGAGCTGTAGGGCTAATAACCAAATGCTAAGAAGTGGATTTACACCGGGTAGCTGTTTTTGACTAACACTGACATGAGGTGCTGAATGGCCTTGTTCTGCTTTGTAAATTTTCCATCATTCTCAGAAACAATGTGTCGCTGAGTGGCAGAACATGGTCAGCAGTCAATTCCAACAGGGTAGCCAGGCGCTGTACCAAGAACACTCAGTAATCGAGAGTAGACGAGGGAGGATATGCCAGCCTAAACCACTCTTTACCAGCTGATCATAGTCAGTAGAGAATTGAGAACAGAGTATCTGCTTCTATTATTTTGAAAATTGTACAGGTTAGCCAGAAAAAAATATATATATAATGAGAGTTCCACATAACACCTTTCTGGAAGAGGTGAGCAGGCTAAAATCAGGAACATCTGAATCTCAGGGTTCGTGCGTTAGTTTATTTGAACCCATATGATAAATGAAACCTGGTTAATATATTTTCCATATCTAAACCTATACTCAGTTCATGTTGGTTGCTGGTTTCTCTATTGGCTGGCATTCAGACACAGCCAGCTACTATGGATAGATCAGCCAAACCTCACACATGCTGGTGAAGAAAGGAAGAAAAAGTCCGACGACACCTGAGAACCCGAGTTGAGAAGGCCAAGGAATATCAGTATCTAGTTAATTTGAATATGTGGTAATCCAAAAACTCTGGCTTCACACATTGGCACATACGTACTCCACCTCTAAACCAAAGGAATCACGTAACATTTTCTGTGTAGCCAGTCCAGAGAGCAACCAGGATACAACTACTCTGAAAAAATATTAAACACTGAAGAGGCAACAATGCAAACCTTTCTTTCATGTTAAAGAAGACAATTGAATGTAAATTATGATGCATTTTTAAATGTACCCAGCGTGTTTTTTATGTGTTATATTCACCTTCCCATAAGTGCAAAGACCGAGGGATTCTTCCCTTCAGACTGCAGGGATGAACAGCACATTGTCTTAATGTCACCATTTTACTTGCATGTTAATATAGAGACAGCTATCTTGTTAAACTTCTAAATATTGTATTCTACACGAGGTTATATTTCTACTCAACCCTTTGAAGTTCAACTTGTGTTTCTTGCTATAAGCAGAAAATTAAGTCGACATTCTTATCCTGATAAATACATTTCCTTTGTGTTGGTAATTTCATATCTAAGTTAATTTACAATGAAAGCATTCTTGTTGTTATGAAGAAAGGGATTTTATTAATGCTGTCAAACTGCAAAATAAAGTTTGTGCTCACTGGGTTAAAGGAGCTGACTTGTCATTAGAGTAATGTTTATAAGGAGGCTAAATTTCCAAAAAATATCCATGTAATTGACGAGTGTAGTCAAAATGCTGGTTCTAGATCAGTGGTTCCCAAACTTTTTTTGGATTACTACTCTCTTGGCTCCCAGACCACATCCCCAATGCCCCCCTCTCCCTTTCCAGCCATTATATAAAGACTATAAAGAATTTCAATTTACAACACATAGTGAAAGAAAATAGGAACTACAAATTCAAAGCAGTGACAAATAATTGCAAAATTATTCAAATCTATTTAAAGCTATGAATAAAATTGTTTCTATAATTACAGTAAGAGCAATTTTCATCAACAATTTTAGAGTCTACATTAGTAGTCCAACTACTTCATTGCTTTTTCACCTTTCGATGAGATGGATGGGCTTGGTGCCGTGATATCAGCTTCTCAACATCACGCTGATTGTCACTCAGGAGTCTCAGATCCCCAGGTTCGGTAATTTGCAGTCTGTTTCGTTGCTTTGAAAGAAGTTGGAAGACTTCTCTGAAACCGCGCTGCACTAAATATAATGTTGGAGAGGGAATAATGAACATCTTGACCTTTTACCACAGTGCAAGATAGCATTTAGAGATTAATTTCTGCAACCAAAAGTCTTGATACAACTCTTTGAACCTTGGCTTCAGCTCAAAGTCATTTCGTAGCCAGGTTAGTTCTTCCTCCATCCTCCCTGTTAATTCCTCATTACAAGTGTTCAGGAAATGGGTTTATTCCCCAATCTGGGATTTGGATCAGGAGAAGATCCTGAAATCTCTCTGACATGTCTTTATGCGGCTCACCCAAGTGGGCACCGTATATTTGAAGACCATCATATAGTATTTTTTTGTTTCACTCCCAAGTCATAGTCATAGTCATACTTTATTGATCCCAGGGGAAATTGGTTTTCGTTACAGTTGCACCATAAATAATAAATAGTAATAGAACCATAAATAGTTAAATAGTAATATGTAAATTACGCCAGTAAATTATGAAATAAGTCCAGGACCAGCCTATCAGCTCAGGGTGTCTGATCCTCCAAGGGAGGAGTTGTAAAGTTTGATGGCCACAGGCAAGAATGACTTCCTATGACACTCTGTGTTGCATATCGGTGGAATGAGTCTCTGGCTGAATGTACTCCTGTGCCCAACCAGTACATTATGTAGTGGATGGGAGACATTGACCAAGATGGCATGCAACTTAGACAGCATCCTCTTTTCAGACACCACCGTCAGAGAGTCTCAAGTCAGAGACGTTCAGAAACTGAAAAAGGTTGTGACGGCCAATGCTGCACTTAAATAGGGGGTTAACTTGGACAGTACTGTGGAGGTAACTGATTTGACTTTGATAAAATTCACCGCATTGCCTTGCAATTGGAGATTGATTTCATTAAACTTTACAAATAATTCTGACAAATAAGCAATGTCATGCCTAATATTCTTGAGTTTGATTTACTTCGAGATAGAGTGTGGAATCAGCTCTTCCGACTCTTTGAGATGCACCACCCAGCAACCCTTGATTTAACCCTAACCTAATCACGGGACAATTTATAATGACCAATTAACCTTCTAACTGATACACCTTTGGACTGTGGGAGGAAACTGGAACACCCAGAGAAAACCCACACATTCCACGGGAAGAATGTATAAACTCTTTGCAGAGGATGCCGGGATTGAAATCCAAACTCCCCGAGCTGTAATAGCACATGCTACAGTTGATTATTGAATGAAACATTCAAGACTTCAAAGAATTTTACCATAGTTTCAAAAAGTGCATTAAAGCATTTCAGGCAGTTTCCTTTTGAGAGCCATCAGACTTCTGTGTGCAATAGCAAGCGTTCAAACTGTTCATTTTTCTCAGTACAAAGTTCTCAAAAAAAAAGTCAAGAATTGAAGGCATGGGACTTGATTTTATTTAGCGCTGAGATAACAGAATTGAATGATTTGTGCAGCTGATCACATTTTTTTTGTGGCAAGGTGTTGCCTGAGAATTACGCAGGGAATGGTAAATACTGTAGTTACAGCTTGTTTCAAGAAAGTAATAACTCCATGGTGGCATCCTGTCATTGATGGTGCCCCATATGTGGCATGAGACCATAAGATAAAGAAAAAGAATTTGGCCATTTGGCCCATCGAGTCTACTCCACCATTTCATCATGGCTGATCCACTTCCCTCTCAACTCCAATCTCCTGCCTTCTCCCTGTATCCTTTCATACTCTGACCAATCAGGAATCTATCAACCTCTGCCTTAAACATAGAACACAAAACAGTACAGTACAGGGAACAGGCCATTTGGCCCACAATGCTGTTCTGAACCAGCTAAAAGCAAATCAAAAACACCCAAACACTAATCCCTCTTACCTACACCATGTCCATAACCCTCCATCTTCCTTACATCCATGTGCCTATCCAAACGTCTCTTAAAAGCCTCTAATGTATTTGCCTCTACCACCATATCAGGCACCGCATTCCAGGCATCCACAGCCCTGAGTAAAAAACTTATCATTCACAAACCCCTTGAACCTACCCCCTCTCACCTTCAATGCATGCCCTTTGGTATTATACACTTCAACACTGGGAAACAGGTACCCTCCGTCCACTCTATCTATGCCTCTCAATCTTGTAAACCTCTATCAGATCTCTGCTCAGCCTCCGGCACTCCAGGCAAAACAACCCAAGTTTATCCAGGCTTTCGTGAAAGCCTGTGCCCTCTAAACCAGGCAGCATCCTGGTAAACCTATTCTGCACCCTCTCCAAAGCCTCGACATCCTTCCTATAGTGGGGTGACAAGAACTGTATGTAATACTCCAGATGTGGCCTAACCAAAGTTTTATAAAGTTACAACGTAACCTCCTGACTTTTGAACTCAATGCCTCAACTCATAAAAGCAAGCATTCCATAAGCCTTCATAACCATCTTATCAACCTGTTGAGCCACTTTCAAGGGGTTATAAACTTAGATTCCAAGATCTCTCTGCTCAGCAACACTGTTGAGGATCTTGCCCTTAACAGTATACTGTCTCCTTGCATTTGTCCTGGTAAGGCGCAACACTTCACATTTATCTGGGTTAAACTCCACCTCCCATTTCTTAGCTTATATCTGCAACTCATCTATATCACATTGCATTCTTTGCCGGTCTTCTACACTATCCACAATTCCACCAATCTTAGTATAATCCACAAATTTACCAACCCACCCATCTATATTTTCATCCAAGTCATTTATATAATTCACAAACAGCAGAGATCTTAGTGTAGATCCCTGCAGAACACCGCTAATTACCAACCTTCAGCTCGAATTAGTCCCTTCAACCACTACTCTGTCTTCTAATGGCAAACCATTTCTGAACCCAAACAGCCAATTAGCTGTGGACGCAATGCATCTTAATCTTCTGGATTAGCCTCCCATGAGGGACTTTGTCAAACACCTTACTAAAATCTATGCAGACAACATCCACTTACCTAGACAACATCTACTTCCCTACCCTCATCAATGTCTCTCGTCACCTTGTCAAAAAACTCAATCAAGTTGGTGAGACACAGCCTTCTACTCACAAAGCCATGCTGGCTCTCCCTAGATAGGCCATGGTTTCCAAATGCTCATATATCCTATCCTTAAGAATTTTTTCCAGTAATTTCCCTACAACTGACATGAGACTCTCTGATCTATAGTTTCTAGAATTTTCCCTTGTTCCCTTCTTAAAATACAAGTACAACATTTGCCACTTGCCGGTCCTCAGGGGCCTCACCTGTGGCTGGAGGGGAAACAAATATACTGGTCAAGGGCCCAACAATCTCGTCTCTTGCCTCCTTCAATAACATGGAGTAAATCTCATCAGGGCCTGGGGACTTATTCATCTTAATACTCATTAGGAGGCCCAACACTTCCTCTTCCTTGACCTCTAAATGCCCTAAAGCATTTATACATTCAGCAATGATCTCCTGGTCCTCCATATATTTTTTTCTTAGTAAATACTGAAGCAAAGTACTCTCTAAGTACCTCACTCATATTCTCTGCATCCAAGCAAATGTTCCCCCCCTTTATCCTTGAGTGGTCCCACCCTCTGCTTAGTTAACCTCTTGCTCTTGATATATGTATAAAATACCTTAGGATTTGCCTTAATCCTACTTGCCAAGGACTTTACATGGTCCTTCCTGGCTTTCCTAATTCCCTTCTTTAGTTCTTTTCTATTTTCTTTATACTCCTCGCGTGCTTCATTTGATCATAACTTCTGAAGCTTTACATACTTTTCCTTTCTCTCCTTGACCAAATTTATCACCTCTCTGGACATCCAATGTTCTCTTATCTTTCCATCTCCATCCTTCCTTCTAACAGGAATATACCTTTCCTGTACCCTGTACAATTGATCTTTAAACACCTTCCACATGTCTGATGTGGACTTGCCAGAGAGAAAGTGTTCCCAATTAATGCTTCTTCGTTTCTGTCTAATGCCCTTGTAATTTGTTCTACTCCTATTTAAGACTTTTCCGGCTAGTGGCGTAGTAGCATCAGCACCGGACTTCGGAGCGAAGGCTCCCGAGTTCAAATCCAGCCATCTCCCTTGCACACTTTCCATCCGTGCTGGGTTGAGCGTCGAACTAGCAACTCGGCCTTGTAAAAATAAGAAAGCCTGCTAAAAAAAACGCCATCATGACAGCGTCCCGATGACTCCACTCGGAGTTAAGGGCTTTCTTCTCCTTTCTTCTTCCAGTTCAGGTGTAACCCATCCCTCATTTACAGGTCACCCCTTCCTCAGAAAAGGTCTCAACGATCCAAGTACTTGAAACTCTGTCCCTTGCACCATCTCCACAGCCACTCATTCATCCATGCTTTTACTCCATTCCTACCTGCAACGAATGCCACAGATTCATCACTCTTTAACTAAAGAAATCCTCCTCATCTCTGTTCTGAATGGACATCCCTCTATTCTGAGGCTGAGTCCTCTAGTCTTAGACTCCCCATCATAGGAAACATCCTCGCCAAATCTACTCTATTGAGGCCTTTCAACATTTGATACGTTTCAATGAGATCCCCCACTCATTCTTCTGAGTTCCATTGAGTTTGTGCCCAGAGCTCCTAATATGATAATCCTTTCAATCTCAGAATCATATTTGTGAACCTTCTTTGAACCTTCTCCAATGTCAGTAAATCCTTTTAAAGAGGCCCAAAACTGCTCATAATACTCCAAGTGAGACCTCACCAGTGCCTTATAAAGCTTGAACATTACATCCTTGCTTTTACATTGTAATCCTCTCAAAATGAATGCTAGCATTGTATTTGCCTTCCTCACCACCAACTCAACCTGCAGATTAACCTTTAGGGAATGCTGAACAAGGACTTCCAAGTCCTTTTGTACTTCAGAGTTTTGAATTTTCTCCCCATTCAGAATATAGTCTGCACTTTTATTTTTTCTACCAAAGTGCATGACCATACACTTCCCGATACTGTATTCCATCTGCCATTTCTTTGCCCATTCTCCTAGTCTGTTTAAGTCCTTCTATAGCATCTCTGCTTCCTTAATACTGCCTGCCCCTCAACCTATCTTTGTGTCATCCGCAAACTAGGCCACAAAGCCATCAATTCCTTTATCCAAATCATTGACATATAACATGAAAAGAAGCAGTCCCAACACAGACCTCTAGTCACCGAAAGCCAAACAGAAAAATCTCCCTTTATTCCCACCCTTTGCCTCCTGCCAATCAGCCAATGCTCTGCCCATGCTAGTATCTTTCCTGTAATACCATGGGCTCCTAACTTGTTAAACAGCCTCATGTGTGGCACCTTGTCAAAGGCCTTCTGAAAGTCCAAGTACACGACATCCACTGATTCTCCTTTGTCTATCCTGCTTGTTATTTCTTCAAAGAATTCCAACAGATTTGTCAGGCAAGGTTTTCCCTATGGCCTGCTGACTACGGCCTACACCTGCTGAAGGGTCTCGGCCCGAAACATTGACTGGCCTGCTGAGTTCCTGCAGCATTTTGTGTGTGGCGCTACAGCCTATTTTATCATGTGCCTCCAGGTACTCCAAAACCACATCTTAACAATTGACTCCAACATCTTCAGAGTAACTACCCTGCAATTTTCCTTCTTCTGTCTCTCTCCCTTCCTGAACAGTGGAGTGAAATTTGCAATTTTCCACTCTTCCAGGACCATGCCAGAATCCATCGATTCTTGAAAGATCATTTACTAATGCCTCCACAATCTCTTCAATCACCTCCTTCAGAACACAAGGAAGAATGTTGGTGAGCAAAATGTCCTTCTCTTTGTAAAATTGCTCAACAATCTGAAATATTAACTCCCCCTTCCTATCTGTTTCTAGTTCCCTTGAAAATAAAAACTCTTGAACCATACTTTCATCTTTTATGAAGTAAGCATACCCATGAAGATTTATTGCCTGGCAAAGTTGACTCAGCCAAATGTAGATCAACTTCTGCTGCCCTAAGTATGTTGTATACAGTGTCTTTTACATTCTCAGACATTTGATCTATTCATCTTTAATAGCGTTGCCACTGAGCGGCATCACTTTCATTATTTGGTCTGGTGACTTACGCAAAATCGAACCTCCCTTGCTACTGGTAGAATCAGTCCTCCTCCAATTGTATGGGACTTTACAGATTTAACAATGAACAATGAAATGTTGCACGAAGCTTGAACCCACCACTGTTTTGTTGTGAAGTACTGGTAAACTTGTTTTGAAGTGTTTTCCTGTTTCTGAACATTTTCTCGAAGTGACTGAAAATAAGCCAAGTTCTTGTTTGCTTTATCAGACAGTATTCACTTCAAATGTTCAAGGAGCATTCAAATGCATTCAAGACCACTTGAAAGGGCAGGTTCTGAACTTTACTCCATTGAATGTCATACCCTAATTCAAAGGAATTGCATCACTGCGTGATTGAGAGTACGGGAATCATACTAGCTAACACTGTATTACAGGAGTGAACAGCAATAATGTGCAGTCCGAGCCCGGAAATAACACGTTTACTCATGTTATGTCAAATACAGAAGAGTTGCATTGCTTTTCAACAACTATAACAGTTGCAACAGTTGCATGCCATGTTGGACAATGTCTCCCATCCACTACATAATGTACTGGGTGGGCACAGGAGTACATTCAGCCAGCGACTCATTCCACCGAGATGCAACACTGAGCGTCATAGGAAGTCATTCCTGCCTGTGGCCATCAAAGTTTACAACTCCTCCCTTGGAGGGTCAGACACCCTGAGCCGATAGGCTGGTCCTGCACTTATTTCCTGCCATAATTTACATATTACTATTTAATTATTTATGGTGCAACTGTAATGAAAACCAATTTCCCTCGGGATCAATAAAGTATGACTATGACTATGACTATAATGCGTCTCGAGCGAAGAGATCATTATATGACCATTGTAATCAATTATGAGGCACTGAGGATCAAATGCTTATAAAAAGTATTTAATTTCTTAAATTAAGCCTGCAATCCCTCAGCTCCTCCCCTTGCTACTGAGCACCCCTGACCACTCTCTTTATCTTTATCACCCCCTTAGATACTTCCATTGGTCCCCGGGCGGGGGGGGGAGGGCGATATCGTCCACTTTGGGAACCACTGTTCTAGATGGACAGACACAGCAGACATGGTTGGAGACAGAGAGAACAGTGACCGATGGCCAAAGATTGGGGCCTAAGGGTCACATTGGGGTTTAGAATGGGGAAGTGTGATCTCCAAGCAAAGTCGCGTGGGCTGGAAACTAAGCAAGTGAATGGGGTTGAGACTGGAAGCTCCAGGAGACTAACGATTGGCCAGAGGGGAGCGTAGGTGCCACGGTAGTGTAGCGGTTAGCACGATACTAATATAGTGCGGGGTGTCAGAATTCGGAATTCAATTCCAACATTATTTTTAAGGAGTTTATATATCCTCCATGTGGAGGGCATGGGTTTTCTCTGGGTCCTCCAGTTTCCCCCCACAATCTAAAGACATACCGGATAGGTTAATTGCTCATGATTAAATTAGAGTTGAATCAGGGTGGTTGCGGGTTGCTGGGCAGTGGGGCTCGAAGGGCCAGAAGGACTGATTCCGCATGGTAATGCTAAATAAAATAAAAAATAAAATAAATAAAGAGATCAGGGCTCCTGTTGTTGCCTGGGCCTTGGAAGATTAGGGATGAATTCAGAGGAACACGTCAAGGGCTTTTGGATAGCGAGGGGTGATATTGGGAGCAAGGCTGGAGAGTCAGAAAGTGGACCTTGAGTGATTGGAGGCAGGATCTGGTGGTCACAGTAACAATACTAGGGGTTGGTTGTGGGGACTGGAGAGAAAAAGCCGACAACAGGGATTTTTACTTATTTTACTTAGAGGTACTGTCATAAGGGGGGCGTTGGTGGCAGACCGAAATGCAAGACACAGACACTGAAGTACTAGGAACTGGACTAGGACGAGAGTTAAGCAAGAGAAGTGAGGAAGAAAGGATGCTGGACATGACACAGGCCCTGGACGAGACAAGGATACAGTGCCTGGGCTAGGACTTGACGAGGATAGCAGAACCAGGACATGGAACTTGGAACTAGGAGCCTGGGCTTGGACTCCGAGCCAGGGTCTGGACAAGGACCCAAAACCTGGGTCTTGACTCGGGCTCGGACCCCGGATCCAGGCGAGGACATGACAAGGCTTGAGTTCTTTGAGGCTAGGGTACTTCGGGGCTTGGGTATGGACTCCAAGCCAGAAACTTGGACTCCAGAACTAGGCGATGACAAGACGTGGCTCCAGGACAAGCAGAGGCAACAGGACTGGACGTGAGACTCCTGGACAGGACAAGGGAACCCCAGCGCAGGACGAGGGAACCCCAGCACTGGGCCAAGCAAGGTACTCCTGGGCTGGGCGAGACACATGGACAAGACGAGAACACAAAGCCGTAGCTTGGACAGGACAAGGTTCTTGGATCGTGGTTAGGACTGGACGAGACAGGAACACAGAGCTTTGGTCGAGGGAGAGACAGGAACGCAGAGCCAGGACCCCTCCTTGGGTACAGGACATAGGGCCGGGACTCATACACAGAATGCAGACTACAACGAGAGTGCTGTCATACAAGCTGCAGATCTGGAACACATCCTCAGAGTTAGGCAGTCAGGACAGGAACAGGACGGTACCACTGCCAGGACATTTACCTGCAGACAGGGGATCTGAGCCTGGTCGGCACACTGCAGCACCTTCTGGTAACACTCCTCCAGCTCGGCATACGGTCACCCACACTCTTCTTTGGCCATTGCCACGTTCAGCCAGGTCTTACACTCCTATAACCGAGAACAAGATGGTCTCAATCAGAAACACAAACAATTCCTTCCCCTTCCCTCCACATAAATGGATTCAGAAAACAATTAGCAACACAAGGTAGCAGCAAACGGCCAGACCTACCTAGTGAAGGCGTGAACAGAGACAGTTCAAAACAATAGACAGTTCCTTATCTTGCTCCAGCAATGGAACTTGACAGCGGTGCAGGTGAGGGTTACAGGCGAGACAAGGCTTCAGGCGAGGCGAGGCAACAGAAGGCAGAGGAAGGGAAAAGATTCAGACGGGGAGTTTGGACAGGAACAATCCAGCAGCCAGAGGCTTCTTCTTCTTCTTCTTCTTTGTTTTATGGTGGTTGGCAACCAGTTTTCAGTGCATTACCACCATCTGCTAGACTTCTTGTGTTCCAACCAAATATGTCCTGGAGTTCTCTACTTTAGACAATCTAGTTCAGCCTGCAGTTCTCTATTAGCATCACTCTGTAGTTGCAATTCCTCGTGAATGCTTAATGCACTCATGAGATAATGCTGCAAACTGCTATTCTTCCCTAATTTTGTCACATGTTTTCATGTAGTTGCATTACCTCAATTACATTGATTTCATCTACATCACTTGTAAGACTAAAATCGTCTTGTTAAAGAATAGTAATTATCGCACATTATACTTTTAAAATTGCTGTTTTTCCAAGTCTATCTGCTTTTTCAGGTTTTCCTTTTCTTGGATCGTAGCCTGCAGTTGTTTACTGAGACCTTGGAGTTCTTCTTCATTCGCTTCCATGTTTTCATTTTATAATCTGAATGTAGATAATTCACTTTGCAACAAATTCTTTTTCCTTTTGTATCCTTGTAATAATTTCCTTCATTTTCCAATCTCTTTCCAACTCACCATTGCTCTTGTCGGGTACTTCTATTTGTTGTTGTAGGTTGCACATTTACCCTGGGCTTCATCCATAAAATCTGAGGATTTTCCTTAAGTTCTGAAACATTTCTTAAATTCTTGACCATTTGCGATAAATATACTGCCAGTAAGATTCCATCTTCCCTGCTTGTGAACAGTTGGATACTCCATTCAGCATTTCTTTGACTTCTTCCCACCTAATCCCTTTAATAACAAGATACTTTTCTGCAGACTTGACGATAATTTTAATCTTCTCAGTTCTTTTGCTTGTTTGCGCTGAACAATTAATTCCATCCACTATAAAAAGCACAAAATCCTTTCTACTCATTAATAGTGTATCCTTATTTTTCATATTACAGCCCTCACAATTCACCAGTTTATTATTCCCTGTATTTGTTTGCTTGATAGCCTTTTTTTCATCAAATTCTTTCACTGCCTCTGCATAACTGATTCCTTGAGTTATTTTTACATATTGTATCTCAGCAGCCTTCTTGCTATAAATGCACCCTCGATAAGCTGCGCTGTGTTCCTCACCACAATTGCAGCATTTCAGCCTAGCTCCCGCTTCACATTTCCCATATTCATGTTCTCCAGCACATCTCCCACATCTTTGTTTTCCTCTGCAGACCGCCGCAATGTGCCCGAATTTCTGACATTTATAGCATCTTAAAGGCGGTGGTATATATACTCTAACCGCATAACACATATACCCTAAATAATCATTAGTCGGCAATCTCTCTTCATCAAAGTTAATCATTACCGATAAACTATCACACTTTTTCCCATTTCTTGTAACTTTCAAATGTTTGGCCTCAATAATTTTTGCTCCTTTTATGTCCTGTTTAATCTCATCCATAGTAACTTCTGTTGGTATCCCCGAAATAACTCCTGTAGTCCACTTTCTATTGTTGGGTATTGAGCATTGTACTTCTTTGCCGTCTACTTTACATAATCTTATCACTTTGCCTTGCTGAGCACTATCCCGACAAATCACTAATAGTGATCCATTTCGTAAAATCTTTGCTCCTTTAACCTCGCCTATAATTTTGTTGAGCATCTTCGTCAAACGAATCAGGTTCCAATCACCAAATGACGCCCCGTCTTCACTTAGTTTTATAATTGCTTTGATCTCATCTTCTTTCCATTGTTTTGCTGTCCTGCTTTGATCATCCGCTGACTCCTCAGAGTTTGATATCCCGTACCTCTGCTTTCTTCCTCTTTCCATTCCGTTCCTCTTTCCCGCCAACCTCCATCTCTAGTTCACTTCCACTCTTACCAAAAACTTCCTTCAACAGCTTGGCTCTTTCCTTGATTTTCTCTCTCTCTGCCATTTTCCAGTCACAACTCAACTCCTCTTGCTGTTCACAGGTCTCAATTTCACAGCCAGAGGCTGAATCCTGAAGGTATTTATGAATCCAGCCCAAACAAGAATCTGCTGCCTCAACAGAAACTGGTGAAAATCGGAAAACCTGGAATAAGGAACATGGACCGGAATGCGGATTTCACAGACCGGACCATGACAGATACTGAACGGTAACAGGCCTTTCTGGCCCAATGAACCTGGGATGCCCAATTACACCCTTGTGGCTAAATTACCTACTAGCCCATGTCTTTGGAATGTGGCAGGAAACTGGAGCATCCAGAGCAACCCACGTGATCAAGGGGGGAATGTACAAACTCCTTACAGACAGTGGCGGTGAAGGGTGAGGGAGGACAATGATGTGATCAGAAGAGTTTTCTTACAAAATTAGAGATCTGTGGGATCCCAATCCACCTGAATTGGGAGCATTCATTTGATCTTGTCATGCTCCATGATGACCATCCCAAGGACCCAGACCTGCTTCCCCCAAGTCGCTCCAAAAGAAGGTCAGCACAGAGAGCAGCATGTCCTTGGCACACCTGCATCAGGAAATGTAGAAAAGGATTGACCCAAGCACAGAGCAGCGGAGACAATTCAGCAGTGAGTAATAACCTTAATAATAAACTGCAAAATAACAAGCCACAAGGGGCTACAAAACAAGAGAGGAAAGGTACTTAACATGACAAGGTAACTGAAGGCTAGGAGCAACTGGTTGAGGCTGGCTAGTTCGTACAAGTCAACAAGGACTGTGGATGAGAACTGGTTTTAAATAGGCTGCAGGTGATGAGTTGGAAACGAGTGGCAGATGACTGAGAGATTCTTTTGGTAGGGAGTCCAAGTTGCACATACAAAGTCTCATCCAGAAAGTTGCCTGCTGTGCCAGAATCCACCAGAGCCTCCTGTGTGCGTAGAGCCATTGGGGTGTGGGGGAGGACAGAGCAAGTTAGTCGGGCTATGGTGCTGAAACGAGAGACTGGGGGTGTTTGCTAGGTAGAAAGCGCCTCATCTCTACCTGGTGGTGCCGTTTTCCCAGACTCAGTGGGTATTTGATGAATGGGTGATCAGTGACTTCGCAATAAGCACAGAAGTCGCTTCTCCACTGAAGCTCATGGGCTCTGGAGAAGTTATTGATGCAGGTCCTGCAGGCCATCATAGTTCTGGGAACAGAACTGGGATTCTGGCTGGTGATCTGGAGGGCCATTCTATAAGATGCTTGTCAATTTGGAAGGTCAGAGCTCTGAGGCTTTCGAGGTTGGTGGGCATCTCCCGGGTAGACAGCTCATCTTTCAAGCACTCCGAGAGACTGTGGTGGTAGTGGGCCGGCAGGGCTTCTGCATTCCAGCTGCACCTTGCCGCAAGGGTCCTGAATTCTACAGTGTAATCCAGCATCGAGCATGAGCCTTGACGCAGGTGAAGTATCTGATGTGCTGCCCCCCACCCCCCGTCCACTTCCCAGATGGTCGAAAACCTGGCACATCTCAACAGTGAAATCCTTATATTTATTGCAAATGGTGGTTTTGTTGTCCCGGTTAGCAGCAGCACAGTTTAGAGCTCAGCCAGTCAAGAGACAGATGACGAAGGCAATCTTGGCTCGGTCCGCAGCATACAGAGATCGCTGGAGCTCAAATTGTAAGACACCCTGGACAGGAAGTTGCGGCATCGGGTTGGAAATCCATTGAAGTGTTTGGGCACTGGAATCCAGGGCTCAGAGGGCAGACATTCCCTGTTGCAGGGTTGCCGTATCAAGATGAAGAGTTGCTTGAGAGTGAGCAGATGGTCAGTGGTTTCCTGTTGCTTCGGGATCACGTACTCATGTCAATAGACAACTTCCTTCAGGTGAGCAAACTTTGCTGGGTAAATCACTGGTTCACCCATCCTGTTAGGCAATGTAAAGGAGAATTGTCCCAAATGCAGAGCATTGTCGATGATTTAGCGGTGAGCTATAACTTTAATAACAAACTGCAAAATAACAAGCCATGCGAGGCCACAAAAAAAAGAGAGAACAGACACTTAACACAATAAGGTTAATAAAGGCTAGGAGCAACTGGTTGAAGCTGGCTGGTTCGTACAAGTGAACAAAGATTGTGCATGGGAGCTGGGTTTAAATAGGCTGCAGGTGATTAGTTGGAAACGAGTGAGAGGTGATGCCTGTCAGCTGGGAGATGCCTATCTGTGCAGGCCCAACAACCTGATCCACATTGTAGGTTTGAGAGAACAGATGCATTGTATGTACCATGGTGTGATGTTAACTGTGTGAAAGTGTACAGACTCACAGTGAGCATTAACACTGGCAATTTTATTCATGATTGCAAAAGTAATGTGGTAAAAATCTAAGAAGCCAAGACAAACTGCTGAAGGCACTGGCCAAAGTTAAAGTAGTTACAAGCAGAACAATGGAAGAGTTTGAGGCAGAGATGTCCTTTCTCTCATTCTATCGGCTGATGGATAATATGGGGAAATGGAAAAGAGTGAGAGAGAATGACCTTGAGTAAATATATCATTCCAAGATGCACATACTTTCACAACCCATCAAGGAGCTGGATGAATCACAGGATGAGAGGAGCTGGGAAAGATGGACAAGTGGGATAGGTACGCCACAAACACAAGGTGTTAAGGTGGTAGCTCAGGGTAATTAGGGAGGAATTTGAGAATAAACTAAAATAAAAACAGAAAATGTAGGAAATACTCAGCAAGTCAAACAGCATCTAAAAGGGAGACAAAGTTAACATTTCAGATTGATGACCTTTATTCAGAACTGAGAAAGACAACAAAGGGAATATTTGGGAAGACTGACAAATGATGTGTCTCAACAATCCAAAAACAAGAAGAAAAACTTTTGAATGACAATTAATTTCACCATTACATGTATCCCTTTAATAATGTAAACAATCATAATTCAAAAGCAAAAAAAATGCAGATGCTGGAAATCTGAAATAAAAAATACAGTAAATGCTCAACCTTACAGGTATTCTCAGTGGAAAGAGGAGTTAATATTTCAAGTTGACAGCTTTTATTTAGGATGATAAAAATTTTCAAATCAAGTATTTACAGTTACAAACAAATTGGAAGGTGGAGAAAAAAAACAATGGGAACATGTGATAGGCTAGAGAACAAGAGATTAAGTAGCGCCAGTTGAAAGAGAGTGGTGAAGATGATCAGCTTTGAAGAGATGCTATAGAAAAAAACAAGTGACAAGAGAAAAGAGAGGGAAAAGGAGAAAACAATGTGTTGGTTATTTTACATCTTGAATCATTTATATTTATACCTCTGATCCAGTCCTTTCCATACACATCCATACCACATCTGCCTCTTTAACAGTTTCCAATTACCTAGTTAATTACCCAACCAGATCAGCTTTTCATTGACGCACCAAGGGACCGTCACTGCTTATTTGACAGAAACACAACGAGTCCCCATCCATAAATAGACTAATTTCGTCTTTACACTGAGCAACTTCTCCTTTAACTATTCTACTTCATCAAAATCCAACATGTATTTATGGGAACTCTCAAGCTATGCCTGGTTATTTTTTGTCAGCTATGTGGAACAGTTTTTTTTTAAGTTCTACTCTGGCTCTCTGTCTCAATTCTTTCTAGTAGCACATCTCCAAGCCAACTGGTTCTGCTTCCTGCACTAATGCAGAGCTTGAAAATCTTGTTATTTTTTTTTGCCAAATTCCACTGTGTTCTCACATTCACATAATCCAGCTGACTATTCCCTTCCCTTTCTGGCTATCTCCACTTCCATGTTAGGGGGATAGGCTAGACATAAACATCCATTGCTATCTCAACTATATTTCTTTCCATGTAGCCTCTGTAAGGACTCCATTCCATTTTCCCAGTTCCTCTATCTCTGACATACTTGTTCCAACGACTAGACTTTCTACACAGGTGATTCTGTGGTGTTTTTCTTTTTTCTGAACTGTGACTTTCCCTCCATCATACCTGAGAGAATCTCATCTATTTCCTACATCTCTGCTCCTAACCCACATCCAGGGGAGAGAAAAGATAGAGTTCTTTGGTTTTCACCTTCCGCTCCAACAAATTCTTAATCCACAATTTAATCCAACAAATTACCCTTCACAATTTCCACCATCACACACATAAGCCCCTTTACTTTTGTTGGGGCTATACCTTTCATGACTCTGATTCACTCTTCTGTCCCCACCAATCATTCCCTTTCCAATACTTCCCGCTACAAATGCAGAAGATGCCACACCTGTCCTTTTCCCTCTTCCCACTATCCAGTAACACAAACAGACCATCCAATGGAAGCAGCAATTCATAGAAAATAGAACAGTACAACATGATAAGGCACTTCAGCCCACAATGTTGTGCCAACCTTTTAAACTACTCCAAGATCAATCAAACGCTTCCCTCCTGCATAGCCCTCCACTTTTCATTCATTCATGTGCTTGGCTAAGAGTCTCTTAAATTCCTCTAAAGTATCAGCTTCTATCACCACCTCTGGTGTGCTGCATGCACCTACCACTTTCTGTGTAACAAGAATCACCCTTATGCTTTCCTCCAATCTCCTTAAATGTTGCTGTCTCATATTAGCTATTTCTGCCCTGGGAAAAAGGCGTGGGCTATCCACTCTATCAATGTCTCTTATCATCTTACGCACCTCTGAATTATTACCCTTCAACATCAGGTTACTGAATCAGCATAGATAACTTCACTCACCTCAACACTGAACTGATTTCACAACCTAGGGACTCACTTTCAAGGACTCTACAACTCATGTTCTCAATACTCAATATTTTTTATTTATTTATTTTTGCACAATTTGTCTCCGTTTGCACATTGGTTGTTTGTCAGTCTTTCTGTGTAGTTTTTCATTGATTCAATTGTATTCCTTTGCTCTACTCTGAATGCCTGCAAGAAAATAAATCTCAGGGCAGTAGTATATGGTGACACACAGTACACGTACTTTGATAATAAATTTACTTTAAACTTCAAACAAGTCACTTCTAATCGACCTTCACTCCAAAGAAAAAAGCCCTAGCTCATTCAAACTTTCCTCATAAGACATGCTCTCCAACCCAAGCAGTATCCTGGTAAATTTCCTCTGCACCCTCTCTAAAGCTTCCACATCCTTCCTACAATGAAGTGACCAGAACTGAACACAACAGCACTGCCTCACTGCTTTTGAACACATTTTGATGATTTTCATTTTTACACTTAAACCCCTCTTGTTAAACTGGTTGCACAACAAGGCAAGTTTCCTTATTAATTTCCACACATTTCTGAAGAGCATTGACAGGGACAGAGATGAAAGCAGCAACAGTGGAGGAGTTGGAACACAGCAACATCATGGAAACACACAAATTCATAGAGAGGATTTGGGAGACTGGTTGAATGTGCATGGAGAACAGCCAAAAATGTTACCTTTCTACACTGTTGGCCAGAGATGTTACAAACACAAACTCTCACAATAGGTTCTTGATAAATTTCCAGCAACAGATAGTGTTAATAAGGTGTTAGCAATCATGCCATTGTACAAACTCCACTAGTGTAGAGGCTGCTTTGTCCTGCAAGATTCAGCCCTAAATGACAATTCCTTTTAATTATTGCTTCTGTGTTTTACAATTTAAGCATTGTCCCTTTCATAATTACAATTTAGGTAACAAGAATAAATCTGTGATTTATTTCAATTAGTATTTATACCCAAACAGTCCACTTATCTTGAATTAACTAATTAATGGGCATTAGATGGATGATTATTATGGCTACAGGGAACATGCATTGCAACTAGACTGCTTCCTGTAATTCAACAATGTATTGAAAATTACAGAACAATAAACTGACCATAAATGTTCTTTTCATCTTCTTTAACGTTTCAGCTATTAAGGGGTACTCACCTCATAGTGATCCATACTATAGTTGGCCTAGGAGCACAGGGCTATCCAGAAATGAATTGTTAGTTCCACTGTTCTAAAACTGATCACCTTGTGATGGACAACAGTGCTGGTCATGCTTTTAAGAAACAGCTTCTCCCACCACCATAAAGAGGATAGTAAAGGGCCTATTTTCTATCAATGTTACATACCTCATGGGTATCTTGTGACTGTCTTATGACCATGATGTAATTGAGTATCTTGTGAGCATGATTTAATGGTCTTGTGATGGTGGGGTGAAGTAATTTTCCCAGAAGTGTGAGGTCACGTGATGACATGTTCTCAACAGGTATATAACGGGAAACCCCTGTTGTTACGCAGTTTAGTTCGTTGTTTAATTTGTCAGTTACTCCATTATGCTGCGTATTCATCTGATGACGCAGTTTCGTTTTAAAGTGGAGTTTTACTTTCTGTTGTAAGTCTGGTATTGGAGAGTGAAGACCTTACTAAAATACGGGAACCTGAGGGATTGAGTAAAGTTGGTGTCGTTTGGCGGTTTAATACAGGAGCGACCTTATTGAATCTTCATTCAGAAATAGTGACCTTCATCTGAGATAACCCCGGTAAGATCTGGAAGGTTTTTGCAGTGTTCATTCGCCAGGAAAAGGTCAGTTCCTTTAAGTCGTTTTATTTCCTACGTCGTGAATCCTTTGGATAGAACCAGCAGTAACGTCACGTCTTCGAACAAATCTGTTTCCATAGAAGTCTCTCCTTATTGACTGTGTAAATCACTTGGACTTTCGAATTTACCACTTTAAGACTGTGTTTGAATTTACCACTTTAAGAACTGTTCCAGAGTTGCCGTATAGCAGTTAACTTCCGGTTAAGTTAGTCATTTGAATACTTTTTGCTATTGTTGAGCAGAGTTTAATAAATGTTTATGTTTGTTTATAAAACTTGACTCAATTATATATTCATTGTTGCTGGTCACATGACAATATGTCCTCTCATATTGGCATTCTCCAGGAAGGCAGTAACGCGATGGCAATCAAGGAATTTGTCTACTTATCAAGGTACAGACAGTTCCCCATGTTATGACAGGGTTCCACTCCTAAGAACTGTTAGTAAGTTAGAAGTGAACAAAAGGTGTGAGGGACAAGATCACAGAAACAGCTGGGATGGGAGAGGAGGCAGGCATAAGAAGAGTGGCCAGCTGCCAGCCTCACTGACTCAGTGGGTGAGCAAGTCTGCTCAGCGCTCCCAGTTCTGGTGCAGGGGCCCCAGCAGATATATTTAAGATGTCCTTCGCCATGGATAAGATGCCAAAGGATTGGAGGATATCTAATAGTGTTCAAAATAGGCTCTAAGAAAAAGCCAGGAAATCAGAGGCCAGTGAGTCTGACATCAGTGGTGAGGAAGTTATTGGAAGACATTCTAAGGGACGGAATATATAAGTATTTGGATAGACATGGACTGACTAAGGCTTTGTGCATGGTAGGTTGTGTCTAACCAACCTTATAGAGTTTTTCGAGGAAGTTACCAGGAAAGTTGATGAAGGCAAAGCAGTGGATGTTGTCTACATGAACTTTGACAAGGTCCTACATGGGTGGTTGGTCAAGAGGTTCAGTCGCTCGGTATTTGGGATGAGGCAGTAAATTGGATTAGACATTGGCTTTGTGGGAGAAGCCAGAGATCAGGGTGGGACCTCCTGTACATGCAGAACTATGAAGTCATTGCAATTGGGGATTTATAGTAATTTTTATAGTGATGTTTATGTATTTTACTGTACTTCTGCTGCAAAGCAAATTCCACATTGTGTAAGGCAGCAATTAAAAGCCTGAGAATCACACACAAAATGCTGGAGAAACTCAGCAGGTCAGGATGCATCTATGGAAAAGAATAAAGAGGTGACATTTTGGGCCGAGACCCTTCATTAGGACTGGAAAGGAAGGGGAAGAGGCCAGAATAAGAAGGAAGGGGGAGAGGAAGGAGTACAAGTTGGAAGGTGATAGGTGAAACCAGGTGAGGGAGAAGGTAGGTGGGTGGGGGAGGGGGGATGAAGTGGAAAGCTGGGAGGTGATAGATGGAAAATGTAAAGGGCTGAAGAAGATGGAGTCTGCAGAATCTCCTGTTGATAATAAACTTGATTCTGATTCTCACTCGTGGGTCCACAGTAAAAGGGATAGAGTGGTAGTGGAACTTATATGATTTTTGGAGTTGCATACCCACCAACTGCAACTGTAGTAATTCTCCTATACTTATGATAGAACTATAGTGACATTACTTGCTATGTACAGGAAATTGTGTCCTCATAAATCATTTCCTTTCTAAATTTTCATCCCTAATCTTCATCCTTTCACTTATTTTTGTATATTGGTGGAAAACTGTGACCCGTAGAGCAGGATGTGATCAGATGGAAAGTCAATTGAGAGACAAGTTCAGTCAGAAAACAATGGTCAAGAACGGGGATTCAAACGCCGGGATGCTGCACATACCTCAGCGAAGTGAGACAGGAGGAGTATGATTTCAAAGCACTGAGGGTGCAAGGAGAAAAATGAAAACTGACATATTGTATCATATTTGTTCATTTTAAGTGCCAAATGGAATGTTTACACTGAATACTTGATATATAGACATTCTAAAAGTAGATACCGTACCCAACTTTCTTCATAACACAATAGGCTATTCTCTCAAATTTGGTGACAAGTGGTACGATATACAACATGACAAATAAAAGACATACTGTAGACTGAAAATGTACTGACTGAGAAAGACTGATTAAAGCAATGCAATGTGAGAGGGCCATGCCAATGAAGCACTTGAATTGTATGATATCCTATCTGGAGCAGGATATTTTTTTGAACGGGCAAATTAAATACACAGAGACACATGAATACATGTATGTTGTTTACATCTGTGAGAATTACCCCCTACCCCTATTACCTGTCTTCCTCACCTTTACATGTCTAAGCTGATGCTAGTTTTGAGGAAAGAGGCTGTCAATTTGACTGAGGATCAATGAGGATCTTGGATAGATGACAATGAAGGATGGATGAGAAATCCAGCAGAATGGATGGATAAAAGTACCAGCAGAATGGATGGATGAATACCAGCAGAATGGATGGATAAAAATACCAGCAGAATGGATGGATAAAAATATCAGCAGAACGGATGGATGAGAATACCAGCAGAATGGGTGGGTAAATATCAGCAGAACGGATGGATGATTGAGAATACTGACAGCAGGGCGCTGTGGGCACCAAGTTTTTTGATGGGGTGGTGTAAACAAGGTTGAAGGTAGCCGCAACCAAAAACAGGATTGATGGACTGTGCAGCAGCAAAACCAAAACAAAACCAAAGCCAAAGCAATTGCTGTTGCCTGTAACCCTGCAGATTTATTATACTTGCATGACCCAGACCTCAACTCCAATGATTGCTCCAAAAGTCCTTTATTCGATCCTTTATTAGCAATTAGCAAACATACAATCTTGAAGTGATGAAACTTAAGCATTCTATACATAAGTTTAAGCTAAACAATATTGAGGGTTATTCAGCGTTATCTCGGCAGTCAGCAAAAGATATGACCTCAGCCGGTCCCAAGCTACAAACTCACCCAAAATAAGCAAGAATATGTGAGTTATTCCATTCACTTTTACCACTCCCCCACTCATGCGACTTGTTACCATAATAAACACCCAACACAGAATACAATGCAGATAGAGAACAGATGCATGGCTCTTACATTCCAGCTCCCTAATTACTACACTAGAATAATTGCAACTACATGCTATCAAGATGCAGGAGACATGAAATCCCTACATTTACACAAATATCCTTTTTTGGTAAGCAGTCTATACTGGATTGTGATCTTCTGACAAAGCAGGTTGTTCCTCTTGACTGCAGTCAGGAAAATCTGTCTTGAATCGCTGCTGCCAAAGCTCATCTAAGCGCAAAACTGAAATCCTGTTAACTGTCAGCTGTCTGAATGTAGTCTCTTCCACCACCATGGTCTCTTTTCAATGGCCCATTATCATTCTAACCCAGCATTGTTTTGATTACATAGGGTCCATCATTAACACTGCGAATCACTTGCAGCGGTTCCAATGTCTTAGGCACAGCTCAATTTCTGACTCAATTTCCAGGAAATGAATGTGCTTCGGGTCAGACCATTCCTGACGAGGAATATTCTCTTTGTTGACAGGCACATGTTCCTGCGTATAGATGTTAGGCAGTTCACAAAAGTTTTCACTACCTAAGCCAGCCACTTCCAATCCTGAAACAACGTAGCTACTCACAACCTTCTCTTGACCCATCGTGCATAAGAGAACACGCGTTCCTTTTCCTGTCAGGTTGAGCTTGTTCATGAGGCTCGCTGTGTAGAGCACAGCTGTACTTCCTTGATCTATGAAAGTATAAGTAACCACTGTCTTGTTACTGTTCTTAGACTTCATTTGAAATGGAATTATAAGAAGCTTACAGTCATGATCATCAGCCTCCATAAGGCTGTTAGATACCAGGGTGGTACTCGTTGCAGTGTTTGCTTTATTCACGGCTTGTTTTGAATCGGCACCCTTTTCATCAGTTCCGGGCTCAGATGTGGCTTCAGTTTCCAGAGTAGCTACAGTAATGGCAAAACTGCTTCCTTTAGCTTGAGAATAAATTTATGATCCAGTTTTGTTCACACCTTTACTTACTGCTGGCAATGTAGCTTTATATTTTTTTCCCCAAACACTGGGTGTGTAGCAATCTTTACTTTCAATAAAATCAACAGTATCTGTGAAAGTAACCTTACGGTTGTGCCTTTCTTGCAATTTATAGATAGTCGATCTCCATTTTTCCCAAAGTTTATCAAGCGGTTTATTCACAACAATCCTCATTAGCGGGCACATCCAACTCACGTATGTCCTGCACGTCTTCCATGGCATTGCAACAGCCTCTTAGAGAAAGAATATAATCTTGAAGAGCTTTCATGTCTTCTGATTTGATACGTAGCTATGAAAGAGCCTTTTCCGTGTAGGCTGCAGCAATTTTGTGCTCATCACTGAAGTGTCTTTGTAGTAGAACTTGGGCCTTTAGATATCCTTGCTCTGGGCCAACTGGATGGCAACTTTTGACAAGCTCTCTAGGGTAACTTCCAGTGAACTGTTCAAGAAAATAGAGATGGTTACCATAATTATCCATCTTGCCTTTAATGCTATTCTTGAAAACCCTCATGAATGAATAATACTGCGACATGATCGCCATTGAAGATTTGAATCTCGCTTTTAGGCAGAGATGTTTTTGCAGTATCAAATGTTTCTTTACTTTCTATCTTGTCTTGACTTCAAAGTCACTGCTTCCAATGTGTTGTTTTCCAAGTGCACGAACAAGACAAAACAAAGGCAAATTCAATTCAGCTCTTCAACAATGGCCACAATTCAATTCTTCAGCTTTTTGACAGAACCAAGGGGTTGAACTCTTCAGACAAACTCCACTATAGAGCTTTTCAGTCCAACCCAGTTGGACATGGCAATGATGACCATTCAAAACCGTGTTTCAAACCCAAACACAACACGAGCCAACAAAAGTTACTGCTTGCCACAAGCTGCTCCAGGCTGTGGTGCTCCTCATTTCACAGACACGTCCGAATGCTGATGTTCGTTTGGTATAACTGTCAAAAACTTTTGCTGACAGAATGTAGTGACAAACCAAAACCAAAACAATTGCCGCTGCCTGTGATCCTGCCGATTTGTTATACTTGCATGAGGCAGCCCCAGCTCCAGCGATTGCTCCAAAAGTCAAATCCTTTATTTTGATCTTTTATTAGCCATCAACAAACATACAATCCAAGCAGCACACACAAAATGCTGGAGGATCTCAGCAGCCAGGCAGCATCTATGGAAAAGAGTACAGTCGACATTTTGGGCCAAGACCCTTCAGCGGACTGGAGAGAAAAAGATGAGGAGTCAGAGTTAGAAGGTGGGGGGGGGGGGGGCGGCGAGAAGCACAAGGTAGACGGGTGAAACTGGGAGGGGTAGGGGTAGGGGGGTAGGGTTGAAGTGAAGAGCTGGGAAGTTGATTGGTGAAAGAGATACAGGGCTGGAGAAGGGGGAGCCTGATAGGAGAGGACAGAAGGCCATGGAAGAAAGGGAAGGGGAGGAGCACCAGAGGGAGGTGATGGGCAGGCAAAGAGATAAGATGAGAGAGGGAAATGGGAATGGGGAATGGTGAAGGGGGGGGGGGGGGGCATTACCAGAAGTTGGAGAAATTGATATTCATGCTATCAGATTGGAGGCTATCCAGACAGAATATAAGGTATTGCTCCTTCTACCTGAGTGTGACCTCATCATGGCAGCAGATGAGGCCAGGAACTGACATGTCAGAATGGGAATGGGAAGTGGGATTAAAATGGGTGGCCACTGGGAGATCCCGCTTTTTCTGGCGGACAGAGCACAGGTGCTCAGCAAAGCGGTCTCCTAATCTGCGTCAGGTCTCATCGATATACAAGAGGCCACACCCGGAGCACCGGATACAGTAGATGACCCCAACAGACTCACAGGTGAAGTGTCGCCTCACCTGGAAGAACTGTTTGGGGCTCTGAATGGTAGTGAGGGAGGAGGTAAAGACGCAGGTGTAGCACTTGTTCCGCTTGCAAGGATAAGTGCCAGGAGGGAGATCAGTGGGGAGGGACGAATGGACAAGGGAGTCAAGTAGGGAGCAATCCTTGCGGAAAGCAGAAAGTGGGGGGAGGGAAAGATGTGCTTGGTGGTGGGATCCTGTTGGAGATGGCGGAGGTTACGGAGGATTATGTGCTGGACGCGGAGGCTGGTGAGGTGGTAGGTGAGGACAAGAGGAACCCTATTGCTGGGAGGGTAGAAGGAGGATTGGGAGAAGGCAGACGTGCGCGAAATGGAAGAGATGCAGTTGAGGGCAGCGTTGATGGTGGAGGAAGGGAAGCCCCTTTCTTTGAAGAAGGAGGATGCCTGGCCTGCTGAGTTCCTCCAGCATTTTGTGTGTGTTGCTTGGATTTCCAGCATCTGCAGATTTTCCCTTGCTTGTGATTAAACATAAAATCTATTTAGCATTATCTCAGCAGTCAGCAAAAGATATGACCTCTACCAGTCCCAAGCTACAAACTGTGACAAACAAAGCACAGATACATGACTTATTCCCTTCGCTTTTACCACGCCCCCATTCATGTGACCAGTTACCATAATAAACATGCAACACAGAACAGAATGCAGATAGAGAACAGATACATGATTCTTACCGACAGAATGGCCTCTTCTGTGTCATTACAATTTTATGGAAAGCTTCTGTTCTCTGGCAGCAATCCAAGTGAAGGTGGCTTGTTAACTAACAGCAGGCCTCAATCCTGCTTCCATGTTGGTACAGTGCAGTTTTGTTCAAGTGATTTCAAAATTACCATTGCGCGCTGTTTGACATCACTGTGCAGTGCCAACATCCTCCATCTTATCATAGACTTGGGGAATCGGGTTCAAATATCGAAGGTTTGCCACCAGTGCAAAAAATGCAACAAAACTTTCATAATTCGTACTTCAACTGGTCAAAATCTCAGCGGTTCACCGGCACACTTCTTTCCCTGAAACTGCGGCCTAAGTCCCCACACTCCTCTCATTCACTGGAGACCACAGTTCCCACTTTCTCTTTCAACTTACCTAGTTCACTGAAAATTTTGTTACAATACTGTGTGACATCTTAAAACAAAACAAATTAGAAGTGTGTTGGGATACTAATAGAATAGCATCCAATATCACACAAAGAGTGACAAGTGCCTGGAATGCACTGCTAGGGAAAGAGTGGAAGCGGATGCCATAGTGGCACTTACAGACATCCCACCCTGCAAAAACTCATTTCAGAGAGGTAGCACCCCGCCCCCCCCCCCCCGCAACCCCATATTGCCCCCCCACCCACCCGGTCGACCTCCAAGGGTGTGTGTAATACTTTGTTTAGTGATTTTGTCTAATCTGTAAACCAAGTTGGGTATATGCAGAAAATGTGACATTAAAATATGTACTTATATTATATTATATTATCATGTTTATTCTATTACAATTTCAAGCAAGTCTATAAGGAGTTTGGCCTCATCAAGTAGGACATCAATAGCGTAGCTCCTTAGCAGCTAGCCAGCTAGTTTAAATAATGTTAGCTATGCTAATGAACGAATGACACCTGTTAAAGCTCACCTCAGCATGTCTTTTACAGTCTTAACCCACTATGGGCAATAGAAAAGTCACTGTTGCAAACAGTGCAGTGAGCAACACTGTCACTATTTTGACCCCTATTAGGCAGGGGTACACTTTAGTGTAGTCTGGGGTGAAATGTGTTTTATATATTTTGTTTAAACACTCTGCCATGGCGGTGCAGGACACGAAACTGAACTGATGGAGAGACAGGGGTCGACTGTAAAGCCCGCCCACAGAGAAAACTGATAGGTCTACTTAGCACAAAGAGAAACCAATCAGGATGCTCACTCTCACTCCCGCTCCCGATCTCGTTCTCGCTCTCCCTCTCAAAAAAATCAATTTCCGGGATATTTGCGGGTGTCAGGGAGCTGCCATCAATATGCGGGAGACTCCCAGAACTTCCGGGAGAGGTGAGATGTCTGCATTTAAGAGGCATTAAGACAAGCACATGAACAAGCAGGAAATGGAGGGATATGGACCATGGGCAGCTTAAATTAGTATCATGGTCAACACACACATCATGGCTTAAGGGCCTGTTCCATATTGTTCTCTATTCAATGTATTTTTTAAATTTATTTGGTGATGCAGCACAGAACCCGGCTCAACATTCCTGCCGCGCCCAATTACACCCATGTGACCAACTAACCTACTAACCGGAAGGTTAACCTACTAACCAGAAGGAAACTCTTGCAGTCACAAGGAGAAGGTATAAAACTCCTTACGGACAGAGGTGGAATTGCACCTGGGTCGCTGGCGCTGTAATAGTGGGATAGCAACTGCTACACTACCAAATAGTCTGGAAAATTTAGCTACCCAGCATCACCAAAGTCATAGGCATGGAGGGTCATCAGAGTTTTACTGTAATTGGGGGTTCTTTAGAATAAAAAAAACATAGCACTTTAACATCAATGTTGCACTAATATATAAAATTTCTAGCCTGCTGCTTTTGTGTAAGACCAACAAATTTGTAGGAACATGGAAGAATGATGACATCATTGAGGCTGATTACTGCATTGTTTGTAATATTCCAGAATTCCTTTGAATAACTACTGATGGTTTCCTCCTCCTTTTGAAATATTATATTTTGGAGTGCTGGCAATCTGAAGGTTGACCCCAGGACGTTGCGTACTGTATTCCAGATATTAATCAATGACAACTTCAGAGAACACATTGGCAGCAGTCTATGAATAGAACATGGATGGTCAGAAAGCCTTGGCGTAAGGAAAAGGAAAACTTGGCCATGAAACACTTGGTTGAAAAGCTCCTGCCCATTACGCCGCTGGTATTTCGTCCTACATTTCTGGCGGTGTTCAGGGCTTCCTTCATCATGTCAGTAGCTTCCTCTCGGTTTTCATACTATCAGTCATGCTAGTTCCAGGTGGAGACTCAGGAATACCGGCACACTCAGCACAGCAGAGCTCTAAAGCAATTTTAATGTTTTTCTGTTCTTGCATTCATGGACGTCAGTCCAAATTTCTCTTTTCTTTTTACATGGGGCACTGTAAAGAGGCACAGCCACTTGATTATTTTTATTTTTTTCAGGTTAATCCATTAACACAAGTTACCTGCATGGTAGCATAATAGTTAGCACATTGATTTACAGTACAGGTGACCCGGGTTCAATTCCTGCCGCTGACTGTAAGGAGTTTGTATGTTCTCCACATGGATTGCGTGGGTTTCCTCTGGGTGTTCCGGTTTCCTCCCACAGTCGGTAGATTGATTGATCATTGTAAATTGTCCCGTGATTGCTGGGCAGTATTGCTCAACGGCCCAGAAGGCCTATTCTGCGTTGTATCTCTCTCACTCAATCAATCAATAAATAAATAGAAATATTTCTGACGTCAAATAATACAGAAATGAATAATATTAGAAAATAGAACAGTCACATGGTTCATCGTATTAGCAGGGCAAATCGCCGCAATGTTCACAGACACGAAGCATAGCAGCCGGGGGCAGGCTCACAGACCTTAGCATTGCGGAGAGAGGAGCCCCCAGTCTATCTGGGCCGATGTTTAAATTGTCCAAATGGCAGATCACACCTCGCATTAGGACCTGGGTTCCGCTGCAGCCGGTTGTTCCGGGACTAGAACATGCCACCCAGTGATTCACTTCAGGCCTAGATTTCTCTGTCGAAGAAGCTGTTCTCAACCTCTCCAAATCAGCTCGGCACTTTCAGCGATCCAACCTTGCCCGACTCTCGACACCCTGCCTTTCCAGTCTATCTGGGTCAGCGTTTAAATTGTCCAAACAGCAGATTGTGCCTCGAGTTAGGACCCAGGCGCTGCTACAGTGAGTCACTCCAGGCCTAGAACACACCGCCTAGTAATTTGCTTTGGGCCTAGAACATACTGTTAGAGTGAGTTTTTGGTAGATGATTTGTTTACACTTAAATGGCTTTGGCCACCAGACTTCTATTTGACAAAGTACTGTGGATTGAGTCCACAACAATGCACTTCCTAAAAAGGTGTGAATACCGGATGCTTCTGGCACCGTAGTTTGACCAAATGCTGTAGTTTCAAAGACAGTATTATCTATACTTTATAATATTAATTGTCCTCTATGTTAGCACGTAAAATGCCAAATAAATGTTTTGTGGATTTAACTTGCATTCCTAAAGGCTGTGGGTACCAACCCAGACATTTTGGTGTCGGAAGGAAAGGATGAACTTAGGAGATGTGATGCTTTGTATGTAGCTTCAAAAGGAAGCATTGTCTATGCATTGTCTATAACTTATTAAGTAGCGATTGCCTTTGTGTTTAGCATATAAATATTGAGCTCACATTGGGCTAGCAGACCTTTCTACCGAAAGCGTCTCCATCCGTAGATGCCTGCTGTACCTTGTTGTGTTGAATAAAGAAGCTGCTTTGTATCTACCAGTGACTCTGTCTCTCTGGTGATTTCAACCACACTACAACACATGCCACCCAGCAATCACCTTGGGTCTAGAACACGCCACCCAGTTATTCACCTCGGGCCTAGATTTCACTGCCGAGGAAGCTGTTCAATTTGGGTTGGCACTTAGAGCAATCCAACCTCACACCCGGCTTAATTGGACGGGCATCTGAATTCCTCTGCCTTGGGTTTTACATGCCAAATCCTTCACTCCAACCAGCACGGTTCCAACTCCAAGTGCCTCAATTTTGCAGCACCTCTCAAATTCACTTCGCCTTCGTTCACTGCTTCACTGTTTGCGATGAGAGTTTACCACAAATTACTTCAAAAAAGTATTATTAGTAATGTTTTTAATCGAATTTCTTTGCTTTTGAACTACCAGTAAGTTGCTGCATACCTTCGGTAGCGCCATCTTAAACCGGAAGTTTCAACCCTTGAGGCCTACGCTGAGCACAATATCTGCACATGGTCTGTCCATTCCCTGTACATTCATTTGTCTATCTAAAGCAGAAATATATTAAACATAAATCATTAGCACTGAGTAACACACACAAAATGCTGGAGGAACTCAGCAGCTCTGACAGCATCTATGGAAAGAAATGAAGAGTTGACATTTTGGTCTGAGACCTGTTACCTGAGGTGATGTCACCAACAGGACAAATGAGAACTACTTGCATGGCTCAATGAATAGTTACAAAGAGATAGTACCCAGCTCATCTATGGTTCTAGAAACATTCCTTTTATCATTACAATTAATGGCCTGCTGAAAGTTGATTCCAATTAAATACGTAATCAACTTTCCTTCTTGCTAGTTATTTGTGAATTTCAACACAAAAGTAACATATTACAAGGGACAGACAACTAAAATAAAATAGAAAATGCTGGAAATGCATGCCAATTATGATAGGTTATCAGCCTTCATTTCTTTCCCCATGGATGCTGCCTGACCTGCTGAATATTCCCAGAATGTTTTGCTTTGGGGCTATTGGAGAAGTTTATTATTCAACCATCAACATCAAAACTACTCACAATAAGCATAACAGGAGCAATGTATACATATTTTGTGTCCTATCGTAATTCACTGTAATCACAAACTTTGAACATCCTCCACCCTTCTCCAGTTTTTTAACAACACCCCCCCCCCAACATTCCTATTCCCTTCCTACCTCAACAGCTTTGTTTTCAAAATCAGGCATCACTGAATCGGTCTAATGATTTGATAACAAATTGTGGGAGGTTTTCTGTGCTAGATTTGTGCCATTATGAACTAGATTAAGACAGCTCAATGACATTTAGACTTGTCACACCTATTAAAGAGCAGATATTTTTATCCATTCGTTTTGGCCTGTTTCCCTACCATTTCCCCACATAAACATTTTTCTGTTACTCATCTGCACCCAAGCCAGAAAGGTCATCAACTGCACATTAAGATTAATTATTTCCAACCCTCCCCTGAAGAGATGATTTTGTGCTGTCATCAGCTTATTGAGGGGAGGATGCTGCAGCTCCAGCATTCCCCTATAATTGTATGACAAGCACTGTTACAGCTGATGAGCTGACAAATGCAGAAGTACTCAAGTCAGGAATAAACAGGCCAGAGGTCAGACCTATGCCACTAAATAAATGGTTGTAGGTGCAATGACTCACTAAAGTCTGTTAAAAATAAGGTGCAACCAGTAAACAAACGAGAAATGAAACAAAGAAGAATTTATATAATGGCTTTCATATCGCCATAAGGATGTTTGAAAGCACTTAACAGCCAATGAAGTCCTTGTAATGTGTAGCTGCTATTCTAACTTAAGAAATGTGAACGCCACTCATGCACAGAAAGCTCCCACAAGCAGCAATATAATGACTAGGAATGTCAAATTATGTATCTAAAGGCTAGGAAACCAGAGGAAACTTTCCATCTCTTGTTCAAAACAGTGTTCAGGGAACTCCTTGTAACCTCTCATCCAAAAGATAGTAGCTTCATTATTGCAACTCCATTAATGCAACACCTTTACCAATATTATGACTCAGGTAAAAGTGCAACTCATTGGAGATCGAGAGTAAGAAACAGATTTTAAAAAAGAGCGGAGAGATATGAAGATGTTTTGATATTAAAGGAATCATGGGTTTGGTGCAGGAAAGTGGCACTGATGTAAAAGATCAGTCATGATCTTATTTAATGATGGAGCAAGGGCTGAAGTTGTATGGCCTACTTCTCCTTTGGTATTTTTTCTTATGGTACAGTAAAATAGGGAATTGCAAAATGCATTAAAGATACAGAATCATAGTAGTTACACTATTGTGCAAGTATCCAAAAATCTGACCTATTAATCTAGATATTAGAATTTTTACAAGTGGCAGGGTGGAGATACATCTCTACCAAAGGAAGTATAAGGCACTCTTTTCCTCCGCTAGCCTGCAGGTCACCTTGGGCAAGGTGTAGCATCTGCTTAGCCCCAAGATCAGGGTCATGTGAAGCCATGGAAGTAGGTGGTGGATGGTCGTATGTGCCAGGCAATCTCTGAAGAGTACTGATAATGGATGGTGTCACCCATCTTGTAAAGACACTGCCTAGAAGAAGGCAATGGCAAACTACTTCTGTAGAATTCCCAAGAACAATCATGGTCATAGACCATGATCGCCTATGTCACAGGACATGGTACATCATGATGATGATGACTGGAATTTAAATTATATCAATATAGATGAGAAATTGTTGCTCAAATAATTAAGTAAAGGCTAAACTTAAGAAAACAACACCTGGAGAAGTATGCGCTGTCCGTAGGCAATTGGGTCTAGCATGGAGAATGCTGTGGTTGTCATGGAAAAATTGAGCCAAAGGACCTGGTTCTGTGTTCTATGACTTAGGACTCTATGAGATTGATTGTTGTTTAAAAAAACACAAATATTCATCTGGGGAAGAAAATCTTTGAAGAATGGTCGGTAATGTGACTGACCATCTTGAGACATAGCCCAATGGAATGTTTTTTTTAATTCAGTTTTCAGGATTGGACAGTTCTGACTTCTCTCAAGATGAGAAACTTAATACGCATTTCATGATCATTTAAGGGTTGAGTCTGATGTTACATCTGAAAAGCACCTGTATTCATGAGATTTGGCGTAACATAAAACAACTACAGACGCTGGAATCTGAAAGAAATAAAAACAGGAAATTCTAAAAGGAAAAGTTAAAGAACAGAGTTAATGTTTCTGGGCAGTGGTTTGCTGACTTATCTCCAATGTCTTTATTTTTGACATAATTTTTTTTCATAATTCAAGATTATTGTTTCATCAGTATGTGCTGGTTATTCCATTTTTTGTCCCGATGTTACTGATAATGCTTACGGAAATCTAACCCTTTAGATTAAAACAAAGGTTAGTTATCTCAAGATGGCGCTGGTGAGACACAGCGATGGTTTTAACAATTCAACTAAATATACTTTTTCTGGACTACGATCACTGCAATCCACAGCCTGTAATTTCCCTCTGGGAGCTGTGTTTTTGAACTGTCTGTACGACCTGGCATTTTTGCGGTATTCTGAAGGATTTGGCAAGCTGGACTCTTGAGAATACAGACATGGCCGCAGCGGACATTCCCAGCATAGACTTGTGTCCGGATTCAAACTTTGGACTGGATTGAAGTGGTGGGACCTGGGTCCAATAGTAAAAAATTAACTGACATTTAACTGATTTAAGCACCAAGCCAGATTTAAAAGATTAAGGCCAAAGGCGAAGGACGTCATGTTTTGTGCATTATTTGTTTACATTTTTATTGTTTGTGTAACCCTCAGGTTCAGCTGGCGGCTTTAGTCTAGGGAAGACAGTCTCCGGCCCCACCAAACTTGTGAAATCTCGTTTGTGTGGATGCTCTGCAATGTGTTTCCCTGTTACAATCAGTACCACAAAGTATCAGACAGTACGCCATATGCAATTAAACGATTGAGCTTTATAACCATATAACCATATAGCAATTACAGCATGGAAGTAGGCCATCTCGGCCCTTCTAGTCCGTACTGAGCTCTTACTCTCACCTATTCCCACCGACCTGCACTCAGCCCATAATCCTCCATTCCTTTCCTGTCCATTTATCTATCCAATTTAACTTTAAATGACAACATCGAACCTGCCTCAACCACTTCTGCTGGAAGCCCATTCCACACAGCCACCACTCTCTGAGTAAAGAAGTTCCCCCTCATGTTACCCCTAAACTTTTGCCCTTTAACTCTCAACTCATGTCCTCTTGTTTGAATCTCCCCCACTCTCAATGGAAAAAGCCTATCCACGTCAACTCTATCACTCCCCCTCATATTTTTAAATACCTCTATCAAATCCCGTCTCAACCTTTTACACTCCAAAGAATAAAGACCCAACTTGTTCAACCTTTCTCTGTAACTTAGGAGATGAAACCCAGGCAACACTTTAGTAAATCTCCTCTGTACTCTCTCAATTTTATTGACATCTTTCCTATAATTCGGTGACCAGAACTGTACACAATACTCCAAATTTGGCCTCACCAATGCCTTATACAATTTCAACATTACATCCCAACTCCTATACTCAATGCTCTGATTTATAAAGGCCAGCATACTAAAAGCTTTCTTCACCACCCTATCCACATGAGATTCCACCTTCAGGGAACTATGCACCATTATTCCTAGATCCCTCTGTTCTACTGCATTCCTCAATGCCCTACCATTTACCATGTATGTCCTATTTTGATTAGTCCTACCAAAATGTAGCACCTCACATTTATCAGCATTAAACTCCATCTGCCATCTTTCAGCCCACTCTTCTAACTGGCTTAAATTTCTCTGCAAACTTTGAAAACCTACTTCATTATCCATAACACCACCTAACTTAGTATCATCTGCATACTTACTAATCCAATTTACCACCCCATCATCGATCATTAATATATATGACAAACAACATTGGACCCAGTACAGATCCCTGTGGCACACCACTAGTCACCGGCCTCCAATCTGACGAACAGTTATCCACCACTACTCTCTGGCACCTCCCATCCAGCCACTGCTGAATCCATTTTACTACTTCAATATTAATGCCTAACAATTGAACCTTCCTAACTAACCTTCTGTGTGGAACCTTGTCAAAGGCCTTACTGAAGTCCATATAGACAACATCCACCGCTTTACCCTCGCCAACTTTCTTAGTAACCTCATCAAAAAATTCAATAAGATTTGTCAAACATGACCTTCCACGCACAAATCCATGTTGACTGTTCCTAATCAGACCCTGTCTATCCAGATAATACCATCTCTAAGAATACTTTCCATCAATTTACCCACCACTGACATCAAACTCACAGGCCGATAATTGCTAGGTTTACTCTTAGAACCCTTTTTAAACAATGGAACAACATGAGCAATACACCAATCCTCCAGCACCATCCCCATTTCTAATGACATTTGAAATATTTCTGTCAGAGCCCCTGCTATTTCTACACTAACTTCCCTCAAGGTCCTGGGGAATATCTTGTCCGGATTCAGAGACTTATCCACTTTTATATTCCTTAAAAGTGCCAGTACTTCCTCTTCTTTAATTATCATACTTTCCATAACTACCCTTCTTGTTTCCTTTACCTTACACAATTCAATATCCTTCTCCTTAGTGAATACCGAAGAAAAGAAATTGTTCAAAATCTCCCCCATCTCTTTTGGCTCCGCACACAGTCGTCCACTCTGATTCTCTAAGGGACCAATTTTATCCCTCACTATCCTTTTGCTATTAATATAACTGTAGAAACCCTTTGGATTTATTTTCACCTTACTTGCCAAAGCAGCCTCGTATCTTCTTTTAGCTTTTCTAATTTCTTTCTTAAGATTCTTTTTACATTCTTTATATTCCTCGAGCACCTCGTTTACTCCAAGCTGCCTGTACTTATTGTAGATCCCTCTCTTTTTCCGAACCAAGTTTCCAATATCCCTTGAAAACCATGGCTCTCTCAAACCTTTAACCTTTCCTTTCAACCTAACAGGAACATAAAGATTCTGTACCCTCAAAATTTCACCTTTAAATGGCCTCCATTTCTCTATTACATTCTTCCCATAAAACAAATTGTCCCAATCCACTCCTTCTAAAACCTTTTGCATCTCCTCAAAGTTAGCCTTTCTCCAATTAAAATTCTCAACCCTGGGCCCAGACCTATTCTTCTCCATAATTATATTGAAACTAATGGTATTGTGATCACTGGACCCGAAGTGCTCCCCAACACATACCTCTGTCACCTGACCTATCTCATTCCCCAACAGTCCCCAACAGGAGATCCAACACTGCCCCTTCTCTAGTTGGTACCTCTATGTATTGCTGCAAAAAACTATCCTGCACACATTTTACAAACTCCAAACCATCCAGCCCTTTTACAGTATGGGCTTCCCAGTCTATGTGTGGAAAATTAAAATCTCCCACAATCACAACCTTGTGCTTACTACAAATATCTGCTATCTCCTTACAAATTTGCTCCTCCAAGTCTTGCTCCCCATTTGGTGGTCTATAATACACCCCTATAAGCGTCACTACACCTTTCCCATTCCTCAATTCCACCCAAATAGCCTCCCTAGACAAGTCCACTAATCTATCCTGCCAGAGGACCGCTGTTATATTTTCTCTGACAAGCAATGCAACCACCTCCCCCTCTTGCCCCTCCTATTCTATCACACCTGAAGCAACGAAATCCAGGAATATTTAGTTGCCAATCACACCCTTCCTGAAACCATGTTTCACTAATAGCTACAACATCATATTTCCAGGTATCAATCCATGCTCTAAGCTCATCCACCTTTCTTACAATGCTCCTAGCATTAAAATAGATGCATCTAAGAAACTCTCCACCTCCCTGTTTATCCTTAATGGAGCAAACAACCTTGTTATCTTTTTCTTCCTTGTCCCCTACATCTTCGGTCTGAGCGCTCCCCTTCTCTGTCACCTGCCTATCCTCCCTCACACACTGTCTACTAGCTTTCTCAATTTGTGAACTAACCTCCTCTCTCCTAGTCTCTTCAATTTGATTCCCACCCCCCAACCATTCTAGTTTAAAGTCTCCTCAGTAGCCTTCGCAAATCTCCCCGCCAGGATATTGGTCCCCCTAGGATTCAAGTGCAACCCGTCCTTTTTGTACAGGTCACACCTGCGCCAACAGAAGTCCCAATGATCCAAAAACTTGAATCCCTGCTCCCTGTTCCAATCCCTCAGCCATGCATTTATCCTCCACCTCATTCCATTCCTACTCTCACTGTCACGTGGCACAGGCAGAAATCCCGAGATTATTACCTTTGCGGTCCTTCTTCTCAACTCCCTTCCTAACTCCCTATATTCTCCTTTCAGGACCTCTTCCCTTTTCCTACCTATGTCATTGGTACCTATATGTACCACGACCTCTGGCTCCTCTCCCTCCCACTTCAGGATATCTTGGAAACAATCAGAAACATCCCAGACCCTGGCACCAGGGAGGGATACTACCATCCGGGTCTCCTGACTGTGTCCACAGGATCGTCTATCTGACCCCTTAACTATCGAGTCCCCTATTACTACTACCCTCCTCTTCCTTTCCCTACCTTTCTGAGCTACAGGGCCGGACTCTGTGCCGGAGGCACAGCCACTGTTGCTTCCCCCAGGTAAGATGTCCCCACCAACAGTACTCAAACAGGAGTACTTATTGTCAAGAGGCATAGCCACTGGAGTACTCTCTATTACCTGACCCTTCCCCTTCCCCCTCCTAACCATAACCCACTTGTCTGCCTCCCGTGGCCCCGGTGTGACCACCTGCTTGTAACTCCTCTCTATCAACTCCTCACTCTCCCTGACCAGACGAACGTCATGGAGCTGCAGCTCCAGTTCCCTAAAGCGGTCCCTTAGGAGCTGGATCTCGGCGCACCTGGCGCAGATGTGGACGTCCGGGAGGCTGGGAGACTCCAGGGCCTCCCACATCCGGCACCGAGAACAACAAGCTGCCCTCACACTCATATTTCCCCCTCTCCTCAAATACCAGGAAAAAATGAAAACCAAACCTTCTTCACCTCGCCCTTTGAGCCAAAGCCCTTAGGCCTTCACTCTGCTCCCGGCTCACTCTGCAGCCCGCAAATGATGCTGCCTGCTGTATAAGGATGTGTTCCTTTTAAATCTTCCACGCTTCACTGCCCGACATCACACGCCTGCGCAGTCCCGCCTCTCTGAACTCCGATGGAAAAAAATGAAAAATTCAAGATGACTTTATAATTCTTAATTTGACTATAGGGTTAGTAAAGAGAACAAAAAGAAATGGGCCCACTTTAACGAAACAGTCTAATGTGCACGTTGGAGCTCACGGTTTTCCCGTCCGTTAGTTCCCCATCAATTTCCCCCCGGGCATCGTCGACTCCCAACCCCATTCCACATCCACTCAGTCCTGCAGTCTACGGCCTCTCCATTCCAGCATCTTCTCTCTCCATCTTCCACCGAACAAAAGACTGCGAATACCTTACTCTCAGGCACGCAGGAAAGAAAAGCACTCCCCTCAGTGGATGGCGCCCAGTCCAAAGCCCTTGTCATCTCCAGTCATAACCCAAACACTGCTGCTACAGAGAAACCATTATATTAGCAGCGAAACCTTTCCCAGGGCATTACACTTGCATGACTTGCTCTTTCTTTTTCACATATGGGATGTCTGACTGTCTTTGTAGTGGGGGGTTTTGCATGAATTCTATTGTATTTCTTTGTTTTGTGGCTGCCAACAGGAAAATGAATCTCAAGGTTGTATATGGTATATATACTTTGATAATGAATGTACTTTGAACTTTAAACACTAAATGCTACATGCTTTTAATATAACAAGGGTTGTTTTCATCTTATCATTTTTTCCCTATTAACAAACAAAATAATCTTGAATTTTTCTAAAATTTAAACAGAAAATCCTTGAAGTACTCAGCTTTTGATTCATACAAACGTCCATACCGATATATGAGTTAGTAGTAGTAGTAGCAGCATGATTCTTAGCCCTCAATCTTGCTCTGCTACTTAAAATCACAGCTGATCTTATTGTCCTTCAGATTCCCAGTAAACCTCCACTACATAGTTTATCAAATACCTACCTACCTCTCTCTTAAAAATATACAAAACTCTGTCCTCTGTAGAAGAGGCTTCTAAAGACTCTACTTGAATAGTGAATCATGATCTAATGACACACAGATCCCTCTGTTTCTCAAAGCTCTGTAATCTCTCACCATTTAGCTAACACTACTTCAGTCTGCCTGCCAAAGTGAGCAATTTCCTACATTGTGCTCCATTTGTCAGTGCTTTTCCCCACTCATTTAACATCCCTTTGTAGCCTCCTTATGTCCTCATTACAAATTGCGTTCCAACCTATTTTGTACCATTAGCAGATTTAGCATCCGCTCTTTCATTGCTTCATCCAAGTCAGTTAGATGAATTAAGGTCTAAACATTAATCCCCATGCCACATCTCTCATTAAATCTTGCCCAACCAGAAAAAGACCATTAATACCTTCTGTGTTTCTTGTTAGGCCCTGTCAACGTTACCTCTTGTGCCATGAAATTTATTTTCCAAAGTAAATTATTTATTTGCTTTGCGATACAGTGCTGCATAGGCCCTTTGAGCCGTGCTGCCCCAGCCACCCCACAACCCCAATTAACCCTAACCTAATCACAGGACAATTTGCAATGAGCAATTAACCTACTCCATACATCTTTGGACTGTGGGAGGAAACTGGAGCACCCGAGGAAAACCCTGTATTCCATGGGGAGGATGTACAAACTCCTTACTGAATAGTGCCAGAATTGAACTCTGAGCTCGAAATGCCCCGAGCAGTAATAGCATTGCGCTAACTGCTAAGCTACCATAGTGCCCGTTAAAGCATCTTAATGCTTGTACCTTCTGAAGATGTGAGAGGTTTTGAAAATCTAAGTACAGTGCATTCACTGTTTCCCCTTTATCCCCAGTATGGCATTTAAGACCATAAGATATAGGAGCAGAATCAGGTTATTTGCCACATCAAGACTACTCCACCATTCAATCATGGCTGATTCATTATCCCTCTATTCCCATTCTCCTGCCTTCTCCCTGGAACCTTTGATACCCTGACTAATCAAGAATCTATCAACCTCTGCTTTAAATACACCCAATGACTTGGCCTCCACAGCTGCCTGTGACAATGAATTCCACAGATTCGCTACCCTCTGGCTAAAGAAATTCCTTCTCATCTCTGTTCTAAAGGGATGTCCTTGTATTTGAAGGCTGTGCCCTCTGGTCCTAGACTCACACCCCAATGGAGAAAGCGTTTGCATGTCCACCCTACCTAGGTCTTTCAATATTCAATAGGGTTTCAATGAAATCTTCCCTCAAAGCCATTAAGCATTCCTCATATATTATTACATTTCTACTTGGATGAGTCAGATTATAACCATAAGAGCATTATCAATAAACTATGATAATGCTGGAGTTTAAATAAGCACCATGGCAGCGTAGCGGTTAGTGTGACTGCTGTTACAGTTCGGGATGTCAGAGTTCAATTCAAATGTTGCCTGTAAGGAGTTTATACGTCTGTCCCATGACTGCGTGGGTTTCCTCTGGGTGCTTTGGTTTCCTCCCATAGTACAAAGATGTACCAGTTAGTAGGTTAATTGGTCATGGTAAATTGTGCTGTGATTAGGCTCGGGTTAAATAGGAGGGTTGCAGGGTAGCGGAGCTCACTGGCCCAGAAGGGCCTGTTAAGCGAGGTGAGGTGAATTTTTAACCACGGTTACTGATTTTGAATTTTTGCAAAATCATTGACTATGCTTCCTTCCATTGCTTCTGGAAATTTATCAAATAAAACAAGTGCACTTTTTTTCAACTACATTCAAACAAAAGCCCTGTTTTATATCCATTTGTTTATACCTCCAGTTTAACAAAATGATAGCCACCGAGAAACTGCAATCTCACAGCATATCATCATATCAAATATTAAGAGAGCGGGCACAGAGGCTGCAACTTAATCCGCGAGCTCAACTACTTGAAATTTGTTTTCATCGTTTTTCCAAACTTTGGTAACATTTGGCCTTGCATTTTACTTGTGATCTGAAGATGGGAGTGCAGTCATTATTTCTCCATCTGAGACTTTCAGATTTACATCCTTTCCAGCTGGAGCTATTATCCATCTGCACATATTAAATGTGAAACAGAAGCTCTTGCAATCAATCGCCTAATGCAGGAGAACCTGTTGATTTGGATTTAATCTGCACTAATTAGCAAATCAATTAAATGTGGTACCTTTCAGTTGCTATGTATACTGCTGGAGCAATTAACTGCAGTTATTAGAATGAAAGTGGTTTAAATAAGTTTCATTATTGATCTGCCTCCCAGGAACTGGCATTCCCCACCAGAATTCAATGAACAAAAAATTTTTTTAAGTCTACTTTGTATATTTGAACATTTTTAAAATGTACAGGTCCTGATTGAATCAGGCTCTTCTCGAAGCTGCTTCTGCCCCACTGCTTGAACCTCTGAAATGAATTTCTCTTTCAAAATAATACAACCTTGAAAGAGATAATGGGCTGTGCTATATAAATGCAGGACTTTATTTTTGTTCTTTTTATGAATATTAACTCCTCTGGTGGTGAATACAGTGCTTCAAAAGTGTGCTTATATTAAATATATGTTCTCCATCTCTATCAGTACTACCCAGGTCTTTAATTCAGACATGATTCTGGTTTTCCTTTGACCATTTGGTTTTATTTTCATGCAAAGATTAAATCTCTAATATGCTGCGTGCTTTCTTTTTTGAACAGAGTATTTTGCCTAAGTTAAATATAAGATATCAGGAATACTGATACATACACTGTAATTGGTACTGTTGGTACTGACTTTTTGAATTAATCTGTGTTAATGCCTATCTTAAAGTAGCATACATCAGAATTTATAATGAAATACATTTGAATTAACAACACCAAATGCAATATTTTCCCTATTTTTCCAGTGAGGTTGGGTAGGATGACAACCAGAGGTCATAGTTTAAGGGTGAAAGGTGATAAGTTTAAGGAAAACATGAGGGGAAACTTCTTCACTGAGAGGGTGATAGAGTGTGGAACGAGTTGTAGCACTAGTGGTGCATGCGAGCTTGATTTCAATGTTTAAGAGAAGTTTGGATAAGTACATGGATAGTAGGGGTATGGAGAGCTATTGTCCCGGTGCAGTTTGATGGGAGTAGGCAGCTTAAACGGTTTCAGCATGGACTAGATGGGTTGAAGGGCCTATTTCTGTGCTGTACTTCTCTATGATTCTATAACTCTATTGTGAGCAGTATTCAATAAGCCGGACCCACCAGAACCTGCAAACACAAGGTGTACTGCTTGTCCACACAGAGCAAAATTTTCTCTCCTTGCCACACAAATCATTGATCGCTATCTATTAATAAGTTGCTTTCATGTGAACAACAGGCTTGTTGATTAAAATATATATAAGAATATATTTAGCTTTTCAATAATTATTTTCAGTGGTCTGGAGTGCTGCTTTAGTGTTTAACTTTGAATATAATAGTCTGTACTCTGGAGAATTCAGCGGTATCATGATTATCAGATTTCAGGAAGGTGTCACAGGCAGATCTATAAGATGTAGAATATAGAACAGTGCAGGACAGAAACAGACCCTTTAGTCCACAATGCCTATGCTGAGCATGGTGCCAATTTAAACTGCCCATCTTCCTGCAAATCCCTCTTCATGCATCGGTCTAAATATCTCTTCAACTATGCTATCGTATCTGCTTCCACCACTTTCCTTAGCAATGTGTATTCCAGGCCCCTACCACTCTCGCCATATATGCCTCCTTTAAACTTACACCCCCCGCCCCCCCCCCAACCTTAAAACTATGCACTGTAATATTTGATATTTCCACAGTGGCAAAAAAAAATCTGATATCTATCCTTTCTATGCCTCTCATAGTTTTATATACTTTTATTAGGTCACCCCTGACATTTCAGAGAAAAAATTCCAAATTTGTCCAATTTCTCCTAACACCTAATACTGTCAACTTTCTGGTGAACCACTTCTGCAGTCTCTCCAATCCTTTCTGTAATGCACTGAGTAGAACCGCACACAATATCCCATATTTTCTTATTCCTCTTTCAATTGTTTAATATCAAGTAATTTAAAATTCAAGATTCAAGATTGTTTATTGCTATTCTTCAGTACATGAGTATAAAGGAGAACGATATGGTTGTTACTGCAGACCCAATCCAAAACACAATAAGCATAAAGAACACAATAACAAAAACAAAGTATATAAATATAAAAGCAATCCTATAAAACACAATGTACAGATAACTGTTATGTGTATACACGGAGTGATTGTATGTACATGGAGTGACACTAGGTGATGTGTACGTAGTGGTGGAGGGGTGGGTTAATGGATGAAGGTGTTGATCAGCCTTACTGCTCGGGGGCAGTAACTGTTTATGAGTCTGGTGGTCCTGGCGTGGATGTTGTGTAGCCTCTTCCCTGATGAGAGTGGGACAAACAGTCCATGACCAGTGTGGGTGGGATCCTTCATGATATTGATGGCCTTTTCCTGGCACCTTTCTGTATATCGGTCCTGGATGGTGGGTAGGCTGGTGCCAATGATGCTTTAGGCAGCTTTAACTAACTGTTGTGAGCCCGTTTGTCTGCCACAGTGCAGTCTGCACACCATTTCATATCCGTGGTTACAGAATTCAGCGTATTGAGCCTCCTGGGAACTTCTATTACACATTAAGGTTGGTGTGGCCCTGTTCACAATTTGTACTTTATTGCTGGAAAGTAATGTTGATGGCCTTATGCCAATAATCCAGCAGTGCCCACTCACAGCTTCAACATTGCTGGCACCTTCCAAATGCAGTGAGCCGAGACTGATGGTTCAATCTTGTCTTGTGAGTGCTTCTTATATGATGCTGTGTGCCTGTGATGCTGCTGCAAGTTCGTTTCTCTTTGCACCTGTGCATATGACAATAAATTCGACTTTGACTTTGAATCTGCAGAGCTCTCAGGCACGTCACTTTCAGCTCTATCACTCTTCCTGCCAGTTCCTCTCTCCGGCCATCCACTGAAACCCTGACCCAGCTCTCGCTAATTAATTTTTTTAATCCTAAATTCCCCTTGCTGACCTTTCTTTAACTACATTGCATGACCTTTAATTTTATATAAACACAGATGATGGAATGGAATCTCATACTACATGTCGTCTATTCATCATATCAACTGGTGCACTCTCCTCCCTCAGTTTATTCCAGTTAAAATCCTATCATTACTCTATCATCTCACTGCACTCTGGATGACTCATATACTGTACTTACCCGTTTAAATGCCATAAGACCATAAGATATAGGAGTAGAATTAGGCCATTCAACTCATTAAATTTATTCCGTCACTGAATCATGGCTGCCATTTTTTTCAACCCCCTATTCTCCCACCTTCTCCCCATAACTCTTAACCCGTTTACCAATCTAGCAATCTCTGCCTTACGTACATACAATGATCTGGCCTCCGCAGCCCTCTGCGGCAACAAATTCCACAGATATACCACCCTCTGACTGAAGACATTTCTCCTCATCCAAGTTTCAAAGGGATGTCCCTTCATTCTGAGGCTGTGCCCTTGGATCCGAGACTCTCCTGCTACTGGGAGCATCTACTCCATTTCCACTCTGTCCAGGCCTTTCGGTATTCAGTAGGTGTAAATGAGATACCTTCTCATCCTCCAGTACTCCATCGAGTACAAGCTCAGAGACATCAAGCAGTCCTCAGATGTTAAATCTTTCATTGCTGGGATCATTTCTGAAGACTTCCTCAGGATCTTCTCCAAGACTAACTAATCTTTTCTTCGATACAGGAGCAAAATTGCTCACAATATTCCAAGTGTGATCTGACCGACATCTTATCAAGACTCAGCAGTACATGCAAACTTTTATGTTCTATCCTATCAAAATGAAAGCCAAAATAAATTCAATTGTACTAGTTATCTTAAACACCTCTGTGGTAGTGAGAACCTCATACTCACCACTTCATGGGTAAAAACATCCCATTTCAATTTCCTACCGAGGACATGAATACCCTACTGTGCTCGTTCAAATGAGAAAGGGAAGAAGTTTACAGGGGATGCAGGGGGAAAGATTTTAACACAGAGTAGTTGATATCGGGAATGCACTGCCTGAGGAGTTGCTGGAGGCAAATACAACCATAACAAATAAATGGTATTTACATTGGCACTTGAATAGCCAAGGCAGAGAGGACCATGGCTCAAATGTGGGCAAATGGGATTTAGTGTAGGTAAGTACGATGGTTGTCATTGACATTGTGGGCTGAAGGGCCTGTTTCAGTGCTGTAAGACACTACACTGAGCATAAATAATATGCACTACTATTATTTATGTGCTAAGTTTAAATCTAATCCATTCTTCACAGCCATCCACAGAATCCATTCCTCATAACTGTCAATTTTTCCTCTTTTAGAACTCCCACATATTCTTCTGTGTCTTCAGTTATCCTTCCTTAACAATCTCCCTATCACAGCATCACATTCTGCCTCCCTCCATACTGTGAAGAGCCACTCAATGGTTTACACATTAATAGTGGCACGCAAGGTTTATGGCTCCAGCTTGCATAACATTGAGTTGTCTTGAAGGTGTGGAGGAGAGAGGAAAGTGAGCCTTTCTCCCTGCAGTGATAAAGAGTCTGCTTTGAAGCCCCTGCAATTCATTTAACATATTGAAGATACTGGGAGAAATTGAAAGAATGCTCCTGACTGTTCACTGCAGCTTTTTTTAAAATCTTGCGATAAACAGCACCAAGGCAACAAAATCTCTCAGGCACATGCAGTCAACTACTGATTCAAATTTATTCAATTGCACTTAAGTGTGAGGAAAAAAAAGGTACTGATGAAATTAAGGCTGATTTAGAAACCAGTTTTTTTAAAGCAAAAATTTACATCAAACCCAATCTTTTTTCCCTTGTGAATAAGAACCTTAGGGATTCTGCAATACTCCAGTCACCAAACCAGGCTTCTACTTTATCAGTGAGTGTGGTATCACAAACAGGAGAAAATCTGCAGATCACATCAAAGTTGCTTGAATTTCCAGCATCTGCAGAATTCCTCGTGTTTGCGAAAATCTGCAGATGCTGGAAATCCAAAGCAACACACACAAAACGCTGCAGGAACTCAGCTGGTCAGCTGGACCACAGATATTAAATTCCGTATGTGCAAACAGCAGGCAGAGACAATAAGATCACAATATGATAGGGTCAAGAGCGATTAGTTTCTGCCTGAATACTACAAAGGCTGCAGGAAACCTCTAGAGGCAGATACATTAGGAACATTTAGGTATATGGATGTTAGGAAAATGGAAGGCTATGTGAAAGGGAAGAGTTCGACTGATCTTAGAGTAGGTTAAAAGGTTGGCAGAACATTGTGGGCCAAAAGGTCTCTACTGTTGTAGGTTCTATCTTCTAAAACAATTTAGAAGAAGCATTGTGCCAGACAGTTCATAAATTCATAGAACATTTGCTGTACGGGAGGCCAATCAGCCTATTGGTGTCTGTGCTGATTGGTACCCAGTCTACTCCCACCTTCCATAGGGCTGCAGGTCAAATCTCTTCAAGAACACATCCAAATGATCCAAATCATTTAAATGTTTTTTGGTTCAAATTTCCAAACCCTAAAATTATTTTGATTTTCATTTACAGTTTAAATATGTTGAAAGTCTCTCCCTCTATCACCTTTCATGTAGTTGAAACCAACATTCCCTCTCAGTTGTGAGTGTGTGTGTGTGCGCACATGCACACATCTTTTGCTACCATCGCACAAAGGAATTTAAACTGTATGCAAAAGGTGGCCACCCTCTACCTCATTGGCATGTTAAGTATACTTCACGATTGGACACAATCACATTTCCTTTTCCAGTTTCTGATGCGGATGGTGCTGACAATGTGGAGTTTGAGGTGATTTGCCTGCAGCTTTTAGAACTGGCTTATTTATACTGGTTTTATTGAAGAAATTATTCAGTACGCACATGTTGCTGTCACTGGGCAAAAAATAGCACAGCGCAAGATTTTTGTGCACACTGGTCATTACAAATTAGAGGGAACATTGGTTGTAACCCCATCACCAGAGCCCGTATGCCAGCTTGGCTCGTCAGTTAACTCTGCTAACAGCCATGTGACTCAGCGGTGAGCAGGCCACCTTTCTAAACAATATACATCTAGGGTCGATACGATCTGGGATTTCAACCAAATGGGAACGTTGGGAATTCCAATTAAAGGAACTTCGACTTGAGCGAATGCTGTGTAAATACTGCCCATACCCAATTATTGGTCGCCAAGCAATAACAAATTGTACATCAGCATGAAATTATAAAGAAAGTATATTTACCAATTTCAGCTTTATCAAACAGTTAATGGGAAAAGAAAAGGAAAAAAAAATAAAAGGACCCATTACAATTAAACCAGACTAGATGTGCACATAAACATTGGAGCTCATGTTTGCAGTGGCTGGGTATATCACTTTACTCAGGGCGCTGAATTCTCATCACCAATCACAGGTAGAACATCCTATCTTGGACTCCTTCATCTTGGGAAGCACTCCTTGCACTAAGGTCTTCCCTTCGGATAGGATCCTCCTGGCAGCTTCCCTGATCCTCTCCTCTCAGCATCTGCTGCCAAAAGACCACAAACCCGACTAATGTCCATCAGAAAGCTCTCTCTAGAACCTTCTCTCCAACCACCCCCCATCCTGATTGGCTGACACAACATTCCTAAGTTGAACAACATGGTTATCTTTAGCCGAAACCAAAACATTCTACCAGCAGGATGCTCTGCTTTTTCAGAAAACTACTAATATAAAATACAAATATTTAATATAAATATAAAAATAGTTATGTCCTTGTGACTTTGGAACTTATTAAACCATTATTAATAACACAGTATTCAAATGAATTTTGTGATTTCAGGACCTCCCAATCCATTTGTAAATGGCAGTAACATACCTCCCATTTGGGATGGACACAACACTCTGTTTCCCTGATGCATCATATGCCAACCTATCTGGGGGCTTCCTGACTCTGAGACTTTCTTATCTCATCTTCAGTTTCTTCGGTCTCGGGCACTTCTTGTGACTGTTCCTGTTTATTTGGGAATGCCTCTACCTGTCTATCACTCATACTTTCCGGCAACTCAGGTCCCCAGCCACCTGACTGAACTCAGCTTTAACCCCAAGTGTACTGGAACCCAGTTTGCCCTCAGTTTGTCCACTGGTAGTCCTCCCCTCTGTATCTGAGTCAGAGCTGGGAGATTCAGAAACCTCTTCATCAATTCTTGGGGAGTTTACTTAAGGTAAAGCCTACCATACTCTCATTTCCTCATCTTCTGAGTCTAAACAGTACTCAGTGGTTGCTCCTTCTTCAGGCCTTTCCACTAAAATCACATTAATGTCAACTTGTTGCCTTTCTGTTCTCCTACGAAGTATAGGTTCCCTGTCAGGCTTTGGGTCAACACGTACTTTCTGCCCTAAGGGTAGAAGGTGATTCCAATGGAGAATTTTGACAGGACTATTCCCACCTTCTGGCTTTACCCAGAAAACTGGCAAATTTGGCATCTGGCTCTCCATTACATAAGGCATAGGCACCCAGCAGTCAGCCAGCTTATGCTTCCCTGGTAGCCCCAAATTTCTTATTAAAACTCTGACTTCAGGCATCAGTTGAGAGGGGTGATTGATAAGTTTGTGGCCTAAGGTAGAAGGAGTCAATTTTAGAAAACCTAGCACATTTATTTTTCAACATAGTCCCCTCCTACATGTACACACTTAGTCCAGTGGTCGTGGAGCATACGGATCCCTTCTTTGTAGAAGTCGACATCTTGGACGTCCAGAAAGTGGTCCACAGCAAGGGTGATTGATAAGTTCATGGCCTAAGATAGAAGGAGATGAGTTATACAGCTCTCGTTACATGCACATGTGGTTCAACTCTTTGAGTGATTATGCAGAAAGTTTGAAGTTAATAACTCATCTCCTTCTACCTTAGTCCACAAACTTACCAATTATCCCTGCTGTGGACCACTTTCTGAAGGTCCAAGATGCCGACTTCTACAAAGAAGGGATCCATATGCTCCACGACCGCTGGACTAAGTGTGTAAATGTAGGAGGGGACTATGTTGAAAAATAAATGTGCTAGGTTTTCTAAAATTGACTCCTTCTACCTTAGGCCATGAACTTATCAATCACCCCTCGTAATCGTTTCGTCATACTTCCTCTTATTTCCTTCACAGCAGAAACCACTGCTAGTTCATAAGCTTTTTGCAGTTCTTCCTCATGTCAGAAACATACTTGAGATGTCTTTTGCGGCAAATCTTCACCACCAGCTCTAAGACAGAGATCTACAGGTAATCTCGCTTCATGCCTGAACATCAAATAGTATGGCAAGTATCCAGTAGCTTTGTTTTGTGTACCGTTGTAGCAGTGTACGCAATGCCCAATATGCTGACTCCACTTGTTTTTTATGCTGATATCCAGAGTTCCAAGCATATCAGCAATGTCTGGTTGAACCTTTCAGGGTGAGGATCACCCTGAGAGGTGATATGGTGTGGCCCTAGACTTCTCAGCTGCAAGCACGCCCAGTAACTCATGTATGAGCAGACTCTCAAAATCCCTTCCCTATGTAATGCCCTGCTTCACTTGGTTCATATTTTTCTCTGTTATGCTCTTCTGTTCTCTGTGTAAGCTGCTTGTTTGGGTTACTGTTGAAGATAAGAGTTAGAACAAATGTGTGCCATCCAATGGGGACAAATGGATTCAGGGGAGGTTTCTCTGGTGAGGGACACTAAGGGTGGGCTTGGGGCTTTTTTGGGAGAGAAGAGAGAAGACACTGGAGAGAAGAGGTCGGAGGAGTCGACCCGGAGTGGGGCCGTGATTTGATGAAGCCCGGGGAGATCGGAGGAGGATTGGTGAAGGGGAAACCGTGAGCTCCAACTTGTGCAGATCAGACTGTTTCATTAAAATGGGCCCCTTTCTTTTTTTTGCTTTATCTTTACTAACCCTTTAGTCAAAGTAAGAATTATAAAGCTAAATCGTTTAATTGTATGTGGTGTACTGTCTGTTTTTTCGTGGTACTTATTTGTAACAGGGTAACGAATCACACAGCATCCATACAAACAGGGGAATTTAGGGGGGCTTGCGCCCAAATCTCACACATTTGGCAGGGCCGGAGTGTGCCTTACGCAGCTGACAAAACCAGAGTGTTACACCTGATCACTCTGTATCCTCCTTGAGAGGCCATAATGAGCAAAATACCTTTCCCATAACACTTCGGCAACTGTGCATGCTCTCTGCTCCTTTGTGCAGAAGGCTTGAGCATATCTGGTGTAGTGATCTGTGATGACCAAGAGATTTGCAACATCGCTGAAGTCAGGATCTATGGAGAGGAAATCAATACACACTAAACCAAGTGGTCCTGTACTCTGTAAGTGAGATAATGGAGCAACTCTCATAGGCAGCAACACTCACAACACGCTGCCGGAACTCAGCAGGTCGGGCAGCATCCGTGGAAACGATCAGTCAACGTTTCGGGCCGGAACTCTTCAGTCCTGACGAAGAGTTCCGGCCCGAAATGTTGACTGATCACTTCCAGGGATGCTGCCCGACCTGCTGAGTTCCTCCAGCGTGTTGTGAGTGTTGCTTTGACCCCAGCATCTGCAGAGTATTTTGTGTCTCGTAGGCAGCATATTCTTCCAAATACATTGGATGCACGATTTACAATACTATTCAATCTCAGGCTTCACTCTGAGCCAATAGAACCGACCTCAGACATACCTGTAGGACTTGTCAAACCCCAAATGACCTGAATCATCATGAAGTGACTTTAGTGCAATCCTCCAGTACTTCTCAGACAAAACCAACTGAGAACACAGAGGTCTGTCTGGAGGAGATGTGGCCCTGTATAAAACTTGTTCCTCAGCTCCAGTTTGTCCCATTCCCTCATCAGTAGGGATAATGATAGGGTGTTTTGTCTTCCCAACTTGGGCCATTTTCTCTTTGACAACAGATGACTAAATGGCACCGATACAAGGTGTTGTGTCACTGATCTGCTGCCAATTCCACAGGACTCAAGGCAGGCAACTGCTTTGTATCCAGAGTGGTTAAGTTGCAATAGGCTTGTGGAATGGCACAACTAGAATCTCCCAAATTATCCACAGCTCTATCAAGCCACAGCCTTGTCTCTGATTTCCCCACTATGGAGAGCTGGCAGGAATGTTCTCCCGCTCTCCGACTATCTCCAGCACCTCTTGCAAACGTCGGGACAATGCATCTGCATCAATGTTCCAACTCCCCGGTCAGTATTTCAGGCTGAAGTCAATAGCAGACAACACCGCCAACCAGCGATGACCGGTGGCATCCAACTTCACCGAGTTCAGAATATAACTCAGTGGATTGTTGTCAGTCGTCACCTCGAAATTGCCACCACATAGATAGTCACTTAACTTATCCACCCTGGCCCATTTCAATGCCAGAAACTCTAATTTGTGCATAGAGTAGTTTTTTTGGGAGGGTGACAGACTCCAGCTGATGAAAGCAACAGGTTCTACCCTTGGCTGTGGAGGTCAAGTCACTGGGTATATTTAAGGCAGAGGTTGATAGATTCTTGAGTCATCAGAGCATTAAGGGATACAGGGAGAAGGCAGGAGATTGCATCTGAGAGGGAAGATGGGTCAACCATGATGAAATGATGGAGCAGACTCGATGGGCCAAATGGCCTAATTCTGTTCCTATATCTTATGGTCTTAACCATGGAATCATGAAAATGTACTGCACAGAAACAGGAACTTTCAGCACCCCTCATCCATGCCAACCATGATGCCCATTATGCTAATCCATTTTGCCTACATTAGGCCTATGTCCCTCTACACTTTTTCTACCACCTCTCTAAACATCTTTGAATGGTCGTTATTGTATTTGCCTGGATCACCTCCTTTGATAACTTGTCCCAGATATTCTCCACCCGCTGTGTGAAAAACTTACCCCTCAGATCTCTTTAAATTTCTCCTCACTCACCTTTAAACATTTGACCTCTAATTCTCAACTCCCTGCTCTGGGAAAAAAGATTCTGATTCTGATTGGTGAGTTCCAAGCTCCTCGTCAGTCTACATTGCCCTGCCATTTGCCCCCATCTGCAATTCCCGTTCCAGAGCCCGAGGCTGTGCATGTTGACCGTACCCGCTTGACACTGACTGAAAGACAAAGGAGAATCAGTACCCGTTCCTGTCTGTACTGTGGCCAACCAGGCCATTTCATCTCCACCAGCCCAGTAAAACCCAAGTGCTCACCAGCAGGACGAGGAGTACTGGTGAGTGTCACCCCTGTCCGGCCCTCCTCGACACCACTCACTCTCATACCTGCTTCTCTGGAGCGGGGCGTCCAACACCGAGCAGCCTCCGTCTTGGTCGATTCTGGTGCGGAGGGGTGTTTTATCGATTCCGGCTTGGCTGCCCAGTGGGGATTACCCACCTCTGCACTCCAGTCACCACTGGTGGCCAACGCCTTGAATGGTCAGCAACTGGTTAACATCACCCACATCACGGCCCCAGTGAGTCTCAGTTTATGCAGCAACCATCATGAACAGTTAACCCTTTATCTTATTGACTCTCCTCAAACTCCCATCGTCCTGGGCCATCCCTGGTTCGTCAGACACAACCCCCACATTGACTAGCTCAGTCGCAAGATTGTAGGCTGGAGCCCATTCTGTCACTCCCACTGCCTCTGCCATGCTCAGATCCCCTTGTCTCCAAGCCCAGATCCCCCCCACCCCCCCAAGGAATTTCCGGACCTTAGTGCCATCCCTCCTCAATACATGGACCTCAAGGCTGTGTTCAGCAAGTCCCAGGCCACTTCCCTGCTGCCTCATCGTCCATATGACTGCACCATTGACCTCTTGCCTGGCACATCTCCCCCAAGGGGCTGCCTGTATTCGCTGTCTGTACCTGAAACAGAAGCCATGAGTAAGTACATTCAAGAGTCTCTGGCTGCAGGCATCGTCCGGCCGTCTTCCTTCCCTGCTGGTGCTGTTTTTTTCTTTGTTGGAAAGAAGGACAGCTCCTTGCGTCTATGCATTGATTACCGGGGACTGAATGAAATCGCTGTTAAGAACCATTACCCTCTTCCGCTCATGACCTCAGCATTTGAACTACTGCAAGGAGCCTCAGTTTTCACCAAGCTTGATCTCCGTAACGCCTACCATCTTGTCCGCTCCGCGAAGGGGGCAAGTGGAAGACGGCCTTCAACACCACCTCAGGCCATTACAAGTATCTGTTCACGCCATTCAGTCTCACCAATGGCCCCTCCGCCTTCCAAGCCCTGGTAAATGATGTTCTCAGGGACATGCTAAACCAATTTGTTTTTGTGTATCGCAATGGAATTTTGATTTTTTTTCGAAGTCCCTTGCTGAAAATACAGGTCACGTCCACAGAGTTCCCCAGTGCCTTCTGGAGAACCAGCTCTTTGTGAAGACTGAGAAATATGAGTTTCATCACAATACCGTCTCCTTCCTGGGGGTATGTAATTTACAGGCGGTTCCATTCAGATGGACCAACAGAAGGTCAAGGCGGTGGTTGAATGGCCCCAACCCTTGACTCATCGGGAGTTGCAACGCTTCTTGGGCTTTGCTAACTTCTATCGCCTCTTCATCAGAAATTACAGTACACTGGCTGCACCACTCACTGCTCTTACCCCATCGGCTGTCAGATTCTCCTGGTCCCCAGATGCTGAAAAAGCATTCTCTGACCTGAAGCAACGTTTCATCTCTGCCCCCATCCTGATTCAATCCGACACCAACCGGCAGTTCATTGTGGAGGTGGATGTGTCTGACTTTGGTGTAGGAGCTGTTCTCTCTCAGCGCTCGGCCAAGGATGAGAAGGTACACCTCTGCGCTGCCTTCTCTCACTGCCTCACTCCCATGGAGCGGAATTACAATGTTGGAAACCGGGAACTGCTGGCTGTGAAGCTAGGTCTGGAGGAGTGGAGGCATTGGCTGGAGGGATCCAAGGTGCCATTCTTAGTCTGGACCGATCACAAGAATCTGGAATATATCCGTACAGCCAAGCATATCAACACCTGTCAAGCTCGTTGGTCCCTGTTTTTTTCTCTCAAGATTCAATTTTACTCTGTCCTTCCACCCCGGTTCCAAAAATGGAAAACCTGATGCCCTCTCCCAAAGATTTCCTTCCCTGAGGTCCTCAATGTCATCGTCCCTGCTCGTTGTCTCGTGGGTGCAGTGCAATGGGACATTGAATCCATGGTGCAAGCTGCTCAACAGAGCGAGGCAGCCCCTAGTCAATGCCCCACTAACCGTGTTTATGTTCCCAGCTCTGTCCTCTCACAGGTATTGTAGTGGGGTCATTCTTCCTGGTTCTCCTGTCACCCTGGAACCAAGCATACTCAGGCCTTCATCAGTCGGCGGTTCTGGAGGCCCTCCATGGGAGACCACACCCACAACTTTGTCTCAGCCTGCTCGTTCTGTGCTCAAGGCAAGAACTCTAACCGGTCACCTGCTGGTCTGTTACAACACCTGTCTATCACCAAGAGACCCTGGTCCCACATTGCCCTGGATTTTGTCACCAGTCTTCCCCCATCAGATGGTAATACCACCATTCTCACAGTAGTTGATCATTTCTCCAAGCCTGTACACTTCATTCCTTTACCTAAACTCCCCTCTGCCAAAGAAACAGCCAAATTACTAATTCTGCATGTTTTTAAATTACATGGTTTACCTGTAGATGTTGTGTCAGACAGGGGCTCTCAATTCACATCCAACTTTTGGAAGGCATTCTGTAATCTTCTGGGTGCCTCTGAGTCTGTCTTCAGGATTCCACCCACAGACCAATGGCCAGACCGAGCGGGCCAACCAACAGCTAGAGACAGTATTGCAGTGTCTGGTCTCCTAGAACCCCTCTATGTGGAGTCAGCAGCTACCCTGGGCCGAGTACACCATAAACTCTCATCTGTCCTCCTCCACCGGTCTGTCCCCTCTCGAGTGTTACCTTGGCTACCAACCTCCACTGTTTCCTGCCGAGGAGGAGGAGGTTGGCGTTCCATTTGCCCAGGCGTTCATCCGTCATTGTCAGTGGACATGGAGGCCCACTCACTCTGCCCTTCTCCGTGCCTCTGCTAGGATCAAGCGTCAAGCTGACCGCCATTACTCCAAGGCCTCATGTTACCACCAGGGACAGCGTGTGTGGCTTTCAGCCCGAGACCTGCCCCTCAAGGTGGATTCCTGCAAGCTCACCCCTCGCTTCATTGGCCCCTTTCCCATTGCTAAAGTCATCAACCCTGCTGCCGTCCATCTCAAGCTCCCCTCCACTCTCCGCCGCATTCACCCCACCTTCCATATGTCCCACATCAAGCCCTTCAGGAGCCACCCCCTGTGTCCTGTCCCCAAACACCCCCTTCCCACATGGCTCATCGATGGGTCAGAGGCCTTCATGGTGTGTCGACTGTTGGACGTGGCCTCCAGTACCTTGCGGACTGGAAGGGCTACGGTCCTGAGGAGAGGTGCTGGGTCCCCACCTGTAACATCCTGGGCCCCTCTCTCTTCAGGGACTTTCATCGCCAGCATCCAGCTCTACCTGCAATGATGCCAGGAGGCAGCCGTGGGGTCGGGGGGGGGGGGGGGGTATGGTCAGTACTTCCAGTTGAACTGTCTTTTTGTGTGTTTCCCCCAGCTGTCAGTCTGTGGTTTTGTATTGCCATGTGCTCCTGTCCCCGCTCCTGCTCTACTCCGGCCCCTGTATTACTGAGTACTCCGTCTCTCACCTGTTTCTCATACTTGTGTGTTGGGCTCAGGTCAGGTCCTCCAAAATAATACCACAGAGGAATTTAATGTTGCTGACCCTTCTCACCTCTGATCATCCAAGGAGAACTGACTCAAGGACCTCCGGTTTTCTCCTCCTGAGGTCATAATCAGCTCCTTGGTCTTGCTAACATTCAGTAAGAAGTTGATGTTATGGCAAAACTCAGCCAGATTTTCAATCTCCCTCTGATATGCTGATTCATCACCCTCCCCACTTTCTTTTTTCATGCTCTGTGATCTCACCTGTCCTCTCTCACTCTAGGATTAATTCCCCTACCAGTACCCTCTCACACTCTGAAATTAAATCCTCTGCTTCAATGCTCACACTTTTGGGGGTCAGTTCCCCTACAATATCCAATCACATTTTGGGAGCCAGATCTTCATCATATTTTAGTACATAGAACCATACAGCACAGGAACAGACCCGTCAAACCACAGTGTCTGTGCTGAGAATGATGGCAGATTAAACCAAATTTGGCACCACGGTAATGTAGCCATTTTTTTTCAAAGTCTGTTACGAGCCTTGTGGCCCATCAGTTCAATGCTTATGCCGGTTTCCGTGACGTGAAGTGACTGAGAGCACTAGACTCCACACCCCACCCCCCCCCAGATGGGACGCCAGTCTATCGCGAGGTTAACCCCCAGCATTTTTGTCGGTACCCATTTTCAGCTGGGTAGACTGGAACATTGTGTGGTTAAGTGCCTTGCTCAAGGACACACACACTGCCTCGGCTGAGGCTTGAACCCACAACCTTCAGATCGCTAGTCCAACGCTCTAATCACTTGGCCATGCGACACACAATTAGCACAACACTATTAGAGCTCATGGCGTCAGAGTTTGGAGTTTAATTCTGGCATCATCTGTAACGAGTAGATTGGAGGGCGTACCTAATGAGAATGGGTTGAGTGAACTCGGCCTTTTTTCTCCTTGGAGCGATGGAGGATGAGAGGTGACCTGATAGAGATGTATAAGATGTTGAGGGGCATTGATCATGTGGATAGACAGAGGCTTTTTCCCAGGGCTGGAATGGCTAACGTGAGGGAGCATAGTTTTAAGGTGCTTGGAAATAGGTACCAAGGGGATGTCAGGGGTAAGTTTTCCACACAGAGAGTGGTGGGTGCCTGGAATGCACTGCCGGTGATGGTGGTGAAGAGGGTACAACAGGGTCTTTTAAGAGCCTCTTAGATAGGTACATGGAGCTTAAAAAGTAGAGGGCTATGCGCTAGGGAAATTCTAGGAAGTTTCTAGAGTGGATTAGATGGTTGGCACAACAATGTGGGCCGAAGGGCCCGTAATGTGCTGTAGATTTCTATGTTCTGTGAGACTGTATCTCCTCCCTGTGGAATGCATGGGTTTCCTCCAGGTGCACCAGTTTCCTCCCATGGTCCAAAAATGTACTAGTTGATAGGTTAATTGGTAAATTGTCCTGTGATTTGGCTAGGGTTAAATCGGGAGATTGCTGAATGGCGTGGTTTGAAGGGTTGAAAGGACCTGTATCTCAATAAATAAATTACCCTGCATACTTACAGTACGTGTCTGTCTAAACGCCTCTTGAGCACTGATCGACAGATGACACAATAGCCACTGCTCTACATACCAGCCTTACACATTAGGAGAAGGATGCTTACGTGAGAATGCTGTTGTTGAACTATAGTTCAGCGTTCAACACTATAATTCCATCCAGGAGTGACAAGAAGCTCGGAGACCTTGGCCTTGACCCTGCCTTGTGCATCTGGATCCTGGACTTCCTGTCAGATCGCCGGCAGGTGGTAAGAGTGGACTCCCTCACCTCCATCCTTCTGACTCTCAGTACAGGTGCCTCTCAGGGCTGTGCACTAAACCCCCTTCTTTACTCCCTGTACACCCATGACTGTGTCACCACCCACAGCTCCAATCGGCTACTTAAATTTGCCAAGGTCACCACATTGATTGGCCTAATCTCAAACAATAATGAAGTGCCCTACAGGTAAGTAGTCATCACCCTGACACAGTGGTGTCAAGAAAACAACCTCTCCCTCAATATTGCAAAAACAAAGGAGCTGGTTGTGGATTACAGGAGGAATGGAGACAGGCTAGCCCCTATTAACATCAATGGGTCTGGGGTTGAGAGGGTGAACAGTTTTATGTTCCTTGGCATACACATCACTGAGGATCTCACGTGGTCTGTACACACCAGCTGTGTGGTGAAAAAGGCACAACAGCGCGTCTTTCACCTCAGACGGTTGAAGAAGTTTGGTATGGCCCCCAAATCCTAAGAACTTTCTACAGGGGTACAATTGAGAGCATCCTGGCTGGCTGCATCACTGCCTGGTATGGGAACTGTACTTCCCTCAATCACAGGACTCTGCAGAGAGTGGTGTGGACAGCCCAGCACATCTGTAGATGTGAACTTCCCACTATTCAGGACGTTTACAAAGACAGGTGTGTAAAAAGGGGCCCGAAGGATCATTGGAGACCCAAGTCACTCCAAGCACAATTTATTCCAGCTGCTGCCATCCGGGAAACGGTACCGCAGTATAGAAACCAGGACCAACAGGCTCCGGGACAGTTTCTTCCACCAGGCCACAGACTGATTAACTCATGCCGATTTGAGCATATTTCTATGTTACATTGACTGTTCTATTTATTATAAATTACAATGATTGCACATTGCACATTTAGATGGAGGCGTAACGTAAAGATTTTTACTCCTCAGTATCTGTTTCCACCACCACCACCCTGGCACCCACCACTCAATGTGTAAAATAAACTTGCCTCACGCATTCTCTTTAAACTTTCCCCTTCTTGCCTTACAGCTATGCTATCTAGTGACACAGGCAAAAGTGCTGTTAGCTTTGCCTCATTCTGTTGCTCTGTCATTCATCTAAATCAGAAGGCAATAGGCTCATGATCTGCTTCAGAGAAATGAGCACAACAACCTACAGTAAGGTAGTGAGGAAATAAAGATTAGAAATAGGAGCAGAAGTCGGCCTTCTGGCCCATTAGGTCTGCTCCACCATTCAATAAGAACATGGTCTGGCCGTGGACTCAGCTCCACCTACCTGCCTTTTCCCCAGGACCTTTCATTCCCCTGCTATGGAAACATCTTTCCAATTGTGTCTTAAATATATCTATGAGGTAGCGTCAACTGAATCCCTGGGCAGAGAATTCCACAGATTCACTGCTCTCTGGGAAAAGCAGTTTCTCCTCACTATTAATCATCCTTCTAAAGAGAATAGCATATCCACCCTCCCAAGCTGATATAAATGATCCCACGGTACTAATTTGAGGAAGAGCAAGAGAGGAGAATTTCCTAGCCTATTGTTATCCCTCATGCAACATCACAAAGAGGGACAATGTAGTCATTTGCACATTGCTTTTTCTGATTGTGAAGAACCCGTGAAGTACAGATTGATTGCCATGCATATTACATTTCTAAACTCGGCTGAGAAGGGCTAAAGGTAACTCAAGCAGTGAAAGACACACTGGACATAAAAACGTTTGTAGCAGGGCTGTGTACAGTGAGATGACCCACCAGGAGCAGATACTCCATCACCTTCCCAGTAACCATCAAATTCACTAAAAATAAATACCAATGTGCGTATACAAGTAGAAAATGCATCTATCTTAAAAGTGATTAAAATTAAATTTCTTTCATTCCTGTCTTGTAACACAGGAAACAGATAACTTCACATACAAAAAAATGAGAAGAAGAAAGAGGACTTTTAAAGAGTACTTTAACAAGAAAATTAAAATCTAAAAAATCTACCTTTGTGTTATAAGTGGGAAATTGTGGAAGTACAGCTCAATCAAAACCCTTGAAGAAATGTGCCGTTGGAACTGTTACATAAATATTTCGGATTACAAGCGTCTAAAGATTATTTTTCATGTTATTTATGGATTTCTTTGATTTTTTTCGCACCCTTACATTTTGCTGTAAAAATGTGCTTGGATCACAGTTTGTGATGTGGTTATATTTTTAGCACAAGTACATTGAATTCCCAATGTACTTCCCACCTTCCCAGCATTCCTACTCATACAGAAGAATGGAAAGAAGACGAGCATGGTCATTAAAAGAAAGTATACCTAGCACTTGGCTTCAGTTCTAGAGGGAACAGATTTTTTTAAATCTGCAGATGCTATAAATCTGAAATGAAAATGTAAAATGCAGGAACCCTCAGCAGATCAGAAAGCATCTGTGGAAAGGGAAACAGGATTAACATTTCAGGTCAAAGGCATAGAAAAGGTAATTTTAAGTTGCAGCAAAGATGGCAGTAGAGTTAGGTAGAAGTTAAGGGAATAAACGTTTTATCCATCCATCCATTCTCAGCAACATAAAATTATATATTTTTTAATTTCTCCTATCCAGTTCTGACAAAGGGTCTTGGACTGAAAACTTAAACTAATTTTCTCTTTCCACGGATGTTACCTGACCTGAGTGATTTCAGTATTCTTTGCTTTTATTATGTTAAACCTGTATAAAGCGTGGGATAGACTGCACATGATGTGCAGTTCACTGTAATATACAGAATGCAGAGAGGTGCAGAGAGAAATACAAAAATGATTATGCACGTATCAGGAAAAGATAAATTGATAGAATCTCTTATCTCTTGGGTAAAGGGGTTGGTGAGAGTGGAGATGGCCAAATACTATTTTGTTTTTCTTTCAGATTAACAACATCTAAAAGGTACTTGGACAGGTATTGTACATGGATGGGAAAGGCTTAGAGCAGGGGTGGCCAACCTTTTACATTCCATGCGTCAATTTTTTCACGCACGAGTTCAGATGCGCCATACAACTCTTGTACTACTACTACTACGTCAACTCAGGCCTAGGGGGCCGGCGTCGGGCACGATGACAGACTCTTCACTTCTCCCTCTCCCTCATCAGTGTGTTCAGTTCATCTACATTAGCCGCGCCACTGTCTTCTAGGAGCGTGTTGACCATAGTCTTGGGAGGGCGCCCAGGGTACATCCTCCCATGCTTGGACTCCCATATGATGACTAGGCTGGCAAGTAGCTCGGGGTGGCATAGACAGTGCCCCGCTAGTTGCAGTCTTTTCGCCTCGGTTACATAGAACATAGAATAGGACAGCACATTACAGGCCCTTTGGCCCACAATGTTGTGCCGACCCTCAAACCCTGCCGCCCATATAACCTCCCACCTTAAATTCCTCCATATACCTGTCTAGTAGCCTCTTAAATTTCACTAGTGTATCTGCCTCCATCACTGACTCAGGCAGTGCATTCCACGCACCAACAACTCTCTGAGTAAAAAACCTTCCTCTAATATCCCCCTTGAACTTCCCACCCCTTACCTTAAAGCCATGTCCTCTTGTATTGAGCAGTGGTGCCCTGGGGAAGAGGCGCTGGCTATCCACACCTCTATCATGTCTCCTCTCATCCTCCTTCTCTCCAAAGAGTAAAGCCCTAGCTCCCTTAATCTCTGATCATAATGCATACTCTCTAAACCAGGCAGCATCCTGGTAGATCTCCCCTGTACCCTTTCCAATGCTTCCGCATCCTTCCTATAGTGAGGTGACCAGAACTGGACACAGTACTCCAAGTGTGGCCTAACCAGAGTCTTATAGAGCTGCATCATTACATCGCGACTCTTAAACTCTATCCCTCAACTTATGAAAGCTAACACCCCATAAGCTTTCTTAACTACCCTATCTACCTGTGAGGATTTTAGTGGTGAGCATCGGTAGGTCATTATAGAGCTCGACGTTCGTCGTGTGCTGTTGCCAACTCACGTCAAGAGCCATCCGGAGCATTCGTGTATAGCAACCATCTAGAGACTTGCGCATAGTCTTGGTGAGTGTCCATGTCTCACATCCGTATGTGAGAATGGACTCTATGACTGCTATGAAAATCCTCTTTTTAAGCCCCCTGGTCAGGTTCGACTTCCAAATTTCCTTCATGTCATTCATAGCCCTCCAAGCCAGTGCCTCCTGTATCTTTATGTCCTTCTCTGAACTCATCATTCTTGACCCGAGGTACTTGTAGTCAAAGACAGTAATGCAAATACTTGCTCTCTGTAGAATCATCGAGGAAGTCAAGAAGAACAACTTACCAGCTGTGCTTACTTACATCGATTTCCGCAAAGCTTCTGACTCCATTCACTGAGGTAAAATGCTGAAGATCCTGAAAGCTTACGGAGTGCCAGACCATCTACTGAGAGCAATAGAGTCCAGCTATACCAAAACCATGGCGAAAGTTGTATCAGCAGACGGAGAAACAGCAGTGTTCAAACTCCTAGCTGCTGTGCTGCAAGGAGACACTCTGGCATCCTACATCTTTATAATCGTCCTTGATTACGCTCTGCGACAGGCGACCAAAGATCATGACAAGCTTGGTTTTACCATAAAACCGGGACGAACCAAAAGGGTCAGACCAGTTACGCTCACAGATCTTGATTTTGCAGATGACATAGTGCTCTCTGACCAGATGGAGGAAGCACAGCAGCTACTGACAAGAGTGGAAATTGAGTGGAATAAAGTTGGACTTCACCTAAACGCTAAAAAGACAGAGTACATGGTGTTTAACTGCGACGAAGGTACTCTCAAGACCGTAAAGAATGGTACCATTAAGAAAGTCTTTGACTACGAGTACCTTGGGTCAAGAATGATGAGTTCAGAGAAGGACATAAATATACGGAAGGCGCTGGCGTGGAGGGCTATGAACCACAACCCCCATTCAATTCTTGTAAAAATATGTTAATATAGACATATTTAGCATTTTTACATGATATATTGATTTCATATAAAAACAAGATAAACATTACTTGCCTTAATGAGACTTTTAACAAATATATTTTGTCTTCTTTTGATTTCTTCCTTTTTCTTAATCACATATTCTTTCTGTAACTCAGACCCAAGCACTAGTTCAGTTTTCCTTCTATTTCAGTCTGATGTTGTGTTTTATAGTGTCTATTAAGATCATGTCTTCTATTATGTCAGGAAGTGTTTTCACAAACAATGCATAACGGTTTTCCTGACGGACCAGCTATAAATAAGAACTCATTTTCCGACTGTTCATTGAATTCACGCTTACTATCACTTTCTGCTTTCCTTTTGTTCATTTTCTTTTGAACTGTGATGGGTAACTGAATGTAAAAACAAGGCTTAATTTTCGAAAAAGTAAAGAACTGCAGATGTTCACAAAGGACGAACAAAGCACAACTCCGTAGCGCGTGACTGTCAATTGTAAACTGATCGGCAAAAACCTGCGACGCACTGCTGGTGCAGACGTCTAGCACCTCAGGATCAAAGAAGTATCAAACGTGTATTTAGCGTGGAACCTCCTGTCCCATGATCCTCTCATATCCCTTTTCCCAATCACCTGTCCAGCTCTTGGTTCCATCCCTCCCCCTCCTGTCTTCTCCTATCATTTTGGATCTCTCCCTCCCCCTCCAACTTTCAAATCCCTTACTCACTCTTCCTTCAGTTAGTCCTGACGAAGGGTCTCGGCCTGAAACGTCGACTGTACCTCTTCCTACAGATGCTGCCTGGCCTGCTGCGTTCACCAGCAACTTTGATGTGTGTTGATCAAACGTGTATTGAACAGTTATGGAACGACTACAGAACAAAAGTCCATCTTTCCCAGTTTGACTCATTGAACATTTTTTAAAATTGAAAACAGATTAATGTGAAAGAAGATAACATTCGCCAAAAGATGTGCATGAAATAATAAAATCGTTAAAAATAATTACTAAGTTTTAGATTTATTCTCAGTAAAACCCATTTCTAGCTCTAAGCTACTTGAATTCCTGTTATAGATTTCTTTTTCTACAAATTGGTTTTTGGTTAATACTTTTTGCATGAGTAGGCTTACTTTTTTATTATTATCACTGGGGTGCAATGCGCCACTTCTAATCATCCAGTGTGCCACAGGTTGCCCATCCCTGGCTTAGAGGAATCTGGAGCAAACACAACCAAGTGGGACCAGTTTAGATGGGAATCTTGGTCAGCATAGACAAGTTTGGCTGAAAGGCCTGTTTCTATGTGGTATGACTCTATAATAGAAGTCTTTGAAATCTTTAAAGCTTTGATAGAGTGTATACAGAAGAATGTCTCCCTTTATGGGGATTAAGACAACTAGAAGCCATCGGAGAAAAAGGAATAGGGAACTATTCTGTTAGATGTAGATGAGGAAAGACAGGGAAGCCCTCACACGAAGCTAGCATAGGTTGGAGGGGCTGAATAGCCTGTTTCTGTGTCATTTATCCAATGTAACTCCTTGCACTGCTTGGTCTAAAAGGAACGGTGAACATTAGTCTTAACATGCGACAAGTTTTTGAGATTTTTTTTGCAGAGGTCACAAAGATGTTAATGCCTTTTAACAGTTCATTGTTGAACCTTATAAAGCAATAAAGATTGTCAGCTAGGACATTCAGCAAAAGAG